>NC_064220.1:0-615235 GCF_023101765.2 Spodoptera frugiperda | reverse complement strand
CATCTATAGGTACCTACTATGTCGGGGTCCTACGAGAAAGCTGGCGTATCAACGCCACGAATATTCAGGCGCCCGTAAATCGTCAAAACGAGTGAAAAGCGCATTCAGTTGAATACATGTGGACGACAAGATAGTAAACCTGTAAATTATAACTCAAGTTGTGGCCAGCTTCATTGTAAACAAACTTTAGTTTTCAAGTACGTATAGAGTCATCAGTTGTTGAGCCATCTACATGTAAACTTAGAACTCTTTTAGTAATAAGCGTTTCATCCCTCTTCTTCTTATGACCATACCAAGAAAAACGATTTCCTTTCAATTTTGCTCTATCATTGGATAATAATGTTCTAGTTATGAATAAAAAGCATGAATATTACTATCAAGTAAATTCTATTGCATGTCCACTTTATAATTTATTTTAGCATCTTCTTACTATAATATTAAATCTATTTCAGGTTCAAGGACAAATGCGTGTCAGTAACATGGATAAATGCTACTTCATATGTTTTATTTCAGTCAATGAACCTTTGACTGTTATAGAAGTTTGTCGAGATAATATAATGACTTTATCAGCAATATGATGCCAAAGTTAATACACTTTTTTAAAGAATGTATTCTGCCAGAAATAGTTTTGAGACATGTTCAAAAAAATGCGAAATGTATACCTAGGTATGAAAGGTACACAATTTTTTTTTATTTTATTTTATGATTTCCATTGATTTCAATCTATATTATATTTTTTTCTTGTGGGATATTGTTTTCATCCACATCAAAAGTTAAAAACAAAATATACTAATTATAGTAATTTTCTTTCGCAGCAGCTGTGTAGCAGTAGTTTCCAGGCAATAATGAGGAAGGATGAGTGAAAACAACACGACAAATGTTTTTTTATTGTACTATTATAGTAGTGTGTTTAGAATCTACATTATCAATGTTTACAGTCATGTTTTTTTTGATGTCAGAAAACTGAAATGGTGTACTCGTCGTAATGAACATAATGTTCATAATGTGATATGAATACATTGACCTATTTTAAGGTTTCTGAAAAACAAAAAGGAAAGTTGTTGCTTTTTTATTTCCTTATGTAGTATAGTGATTATGGATGCTTAGATATTCTCAAACATTTTTCCGCTTTGATTGCAATCTATTATTCTGGTTGCCTTGTTTATGAATTATAGTTTTGAATTATTATTTTGAAAGAGATTATTTTTTAATAATCAGTCACGTATCAAGCATTCATGTCACATAAATACTTGTAATAATTGCAGGTTAGTATAAGATAATAAAATAAAACTGTCTTACATTGCATTCTTGACATTCATTTTATTCCCAAACTAGTGACCCGCCCCGTTTTCGCACGGGTGCAAAATTATCAGTTTCCCTACTATAATATACATATATTATACATATAAACCTTCCTCTTGAATCACTCTATCGATTAAAAGAAACAGCATCAAAATCCTTAGTGTAGAAAGCATACATATGGATATAGGGACAGAGAAAACGACTTTGTTTTATGCTATTTAGTACCTAAATATAACACTACTTATACCTTTTATTTTTAGAACATAATAGCATCAGATGGTGTTCTTTAGTTCCTAATCCCCAAGACATAATTTCTACAGGTACCAGCCTATTAACTTTTAAATGCACGCCATCTAGTGGTTAATTTTGAAGAAAGGTTGATTTTAAAGTAGGCGCTATGTCTATGTGTGTATAAATGACTGTAAACAAGAGTTGGATATTAATATTTCGCTTTTATGGCAAATCGGATGGGTTTTGAGGCGATAATTTGACTAATTCCGATAAAGTGGGATGCCTGACTTTCGCATTACTATTTCTGTTACTTAATATTGTTCCAATGACACTCAAAACAACATAAAACTGAAAATGTTCAATTCAGCGCCATCTATCGGGAAACGAGCCATGAAGAGCTCGGAACATTCACCTTAACTGTATAAGATCCATCTATATCCAACACTGCCCTTGTAAAATAGTGACTATGAGCAGATTTGTTTGTCTTGGGTGTTCCAGTTTCCAAAACTAATTATACCCTGTTTACCATTTTCCCCAAGTTTCTATGATACTTCACTAAACATTTTGATTTTGATAGTGTTCAAAAGCGAAAAACGTAAATATGTATATATTTTTTCTTAGAATACTTATTTTTATCAACTATTCCAGGTGTATATGAATTCGTGCCGATGGAGAGTGGTGATGGACAACGCCTTCAAATTAATGCTCAAAATTGCATACACTGTAAGTTATTTTATTTTTATTTGGTACTAGTTGACCCGACTTCTACAAATAACCAAGACCAAAATTTGTCAAATCGGTCCAGCCGTTCTCGAGTTTTAGCGAGACTAACGAATAGCAATCGATTTTTATATATATTTGGTATTAATTTGCATCGTTTCCGAGTAGTCGCAAGTGCGATTACCTTTAAAAAATGACCTAGCAAGAAGTCTGGGGCTCGATTTCCGACTTGAGCAATTAAGTTGGTTATATTTGTTTTTATTCTTGGAATCTAAAGATTTTATTCAATCTTATTGCGATATACCGAGTACGGAATATCGCAATAAGATTGAATAAAATCTTTTTTACGACGCCGGCATATAACATAACTGGTAAACAAATGGATGTTACATTTACACACTCATTCGGGGATTAAAGGCATTAATTATCATAATACAAGCTCTTGTTTTTATTTCAGGCAAGACATGTGACATCAAAGACCCATCGCAGAACATAAACTGGGTGGTTCCAGAGGGAGGCGGCGGCCCCGCTTACAACGGCATGTAAACACTACCATACACGATCAACACCTCTACTGTCTATTTATCTATACTGCCCAAATAAAAGAAACCTCATTTTTATGTAATTGATCATATAAATATGTGTATAGTACTTGTAAGTCGAATCATGTTTTAGATTTCTATATTGGCAATACTCTTTTAGACAATTTTACCTTTTCTATGTATATTTATTTGTTTTTTAAGCTATTTTTTCTTAGTAAATCAATAACTATACAAATCTTTTCTGTTATAATCATTTCTAGTTACAATCCAAAGTGTTAAATTCATACGACTAGTTTATATTTTCAAAGCATAAAAATAAAATCACCCCCTATTACATGGGACTTGTAACACAAATGGTGAAAAGTGTACATTGTATAGCGTTTCGTGCCGTAATGTGCACGAGACGTTGTTGTTTTCATAAAAATAAAGTGTAGCTACTCTTCGAGTGTGTAAACGGGAAGGATAAATGTGTCGATAAATCAATTATGTATGAAATAAATTGACCAATATTTGTTAGTAGGTAAATAAACATTAGCTTGTATTCCTGACTGGTTTACACAATCTATCAAGTTTCCTGTACAAATCTGGTGCTGTGTCCATGTTGTTCCATAATTATTTATCCTGAATGTGTGTATGATATCCCCAATTAGTTTGTAAGTGTAAATTTTACATTGAAAATTAAATAAATTATATTTTAGATACAAATTGTATTTTATTTTGATTAATTTTAATGCTTTACTCACGTAATCGTTACGAGGTATCTCGACTAGTTTCAAACCACGTTGGGGGTACAAAATCAGTCTCTAATCCCCATGTTTGAGAGACGACATTTTTATAACTACCGTGAGACATACTAAATTGAATACAAAACACGACTTACTCACAAATATTTGGAGAAAACTGTACCACTAGTGAGGAGTCACAGGGGACTCTTCATCATGAGGAGTCAGTAGGTTGCGCGACGTTCGTCGCGTCTCCGCATGCTGCTCAAGATGAAAAGTCCCTCTGTGACTCGAAACTAGTACAGCTTTTACTCCAAATATTTGTAAACTAATTTGACCGACGCTTTAGGATTGCAGTAAGATCACCAAAAGCTACGGAATTTGGTCGCAGTTTTACATACAATATAATATAATTAAAATCGAACACCATTTTAAATTTCAAAGCAGATTTATGACGTAGAAAATGATTAAAATAATTATTATAGGTGTATGTGGTAAGCGACACAGGCTTATTTGCGAGGATGATGACACAATTTCAGTTTCTACTTTGCTCGGCATATGTTCCAGTTCCATCTGTGGCGTGGCGGTACCAGAGTGCGCTAGCGCCACATGTACTGCTCGTACCTGTAACAATAACACAGTTTCATTTATGAAAAAGTAAACGTGAGAGTAGAGTAGAATATGTAAATTTGTGTACCCGCGGGTGCGGGTATTTTAATTAAATCTATTTCTTTTACCAATCAACCTGTTTAGTCCGTACTTAACAATAATCAAAGTTTTACTAAAGATAGATTATATTGATTGAAACCACTGTTTATTAAAATAGTGTCATTTTTTATAATAACTATCGTGAGACATACTAAATTAACTAAAAATAACGGCTTACTCACATAAATGTTCTGAGGAAAGCTCTACCTACTAGTTTCGAGTCACAGAGGGACTCTTCATCATTACCAGCGTGCGCAGACGCGACGTCACACAGCCTAGTAGAGCTTTTCTCAATATATTTACGTGAGTAAACAGTCATTTAAGTTAATATAGTTAGAATTTATCCGAAAAATAAATGTTGTGTACACCTGCTTCTATGAAACCTTTTATGGAATAGAGGGCAAACGATCAGACGGGTCATCTGATGGTAAGCGGTGATCAGCGGTAATAGTTTTTTTTATATAATGTAGAAGTGACTGGACTATAGATACTGCAAGAAGGGTTTTAATTCTTACCTATGTACTTAAATTAGGCACAGCCTGTAGATATAACTTATAGGTACAAATTATACTAACCGTGTTGGCAGTACGTGTAGGCCGCTTCATAGATTTAAAATGGACTTCAGTCGTTGTTACTATATTATTATTATCTTCTTCTGAATATGATTTGCCCTGAAACTATAAAGGAATAATTTTAAATTGCTTTTTGTAAATGCATTACATCATTCACCTAAATGCTTACATAAACAATAAAATATAAAATAAGTCGGGTTTTCCTTCCTGACGCTATAACTCCAGAACGCACGAATCGATTTCTACGGTTGGGTGATTTTCCACCAGAGATGTGCTATACTACGTTGTTGTGGATGCGTTTGGCTTCCATCAATCATATTCATTGATACACATAGCTTAGTACGGATGGAAACGGACTCAGCTAATCTATATTTTTTGTATGGAAAGATGCGTTCTATAGATGGCATCGCATACTTGAGCTGCGCATCTTCCTCGCACAGCTACATAGCTTAGTATCAGTGGAAACGGTAACATAGTTTTACAGCTTAGCTAATTAGGGTTTCTTACATCAGTTGTGACGGTTTCTGGTGATTTCTTCTGGTACATATTCAGTGGAGTGACGTGTTGAATGAACTCTTCCATGATAAACCTGGCTCGAGCGATGACGGGCTCCAGAGCTTTCATCTGCTTCGCTATCGTGATTGGCTTCGTTATAGTCAAATATTTGTTTACCTGAGAAGTAAAAATGTAATAAACATGACTTAAATATTTTCCAGAGGTAATGGGTAGGTACTCTTTTTCTTTTGGTGTAAGCATAAGGTTCCTCTAAAGTCCCTCTCTGACTCGAAACTAGTAGAGTTTTCCTCAGAGTACATACGTGAGTAAACTTTTTTTTTATGGTATAGGGGGTGATCGAGTCGACGGATCACCTGATGGTAAGCGATCAGCGCTGCCCATGGACATCCGCAACACCAAAGGAGTCATAGGTGCGTTGCAGAAAGTTATTATAAAAAATCCCATTACCTTGTTTATAGGACACCATCCGAATTTTTTAGTGGTGACAGGATCCGTGACTGTCATCCAGGTCATAGCCAGAATCCTAGGGAACGTGGTGTGTGGTTCTCCCATCATCACTCCTGGAGTCTTGACCAAGGAGTCCAGGTCTGGTTCTGCGTCCAACATGGACGTTTCCACCAGCAGTTTGGTTCGAACCAGAGCTTGAATCAGATCTGTTACTATGTTACCTTCATCGCCCTCTAAATTTCTGTAATCATAATATTGATAATGAAGATAGACCGATGCTTTAGTCATTTCTCTAGCATTGCCCTGTCAATTAATGGTTTAGAATTTCGCAGTGCCTACTTAACCTAGTACTTAACAAGAAGTTTGGATTAAATTTTAACTCTAAAAAGTAAGCAGGTAGACTTTTTAGGGACCCGATCCGGAGCTGCGGACAACGTAACAGGTTACCAGGGTTCTGGCTCAAAGCAGGAGAAGGAACGTGGTGGTTTTTAGTCAGTAAGAGTCTGACACTCCCTCTCGCCATACCCAAGGTGAGAGAATTCATTCGATGATTTCCCCCCCTAAGAAAAGGCTTCTTGGGGACATTATAGGATTTTGCGTACATCTAAAGTCCTAAGCAAAAGCTAGCACGATTAAAAAGAGAATCAACTCACTTCAACAACTCCAGCATCAGCCGGGCAACTTTCCCAGACGCTGGTCTTGCATACGAGATGCAGTCGGTTGACAGACTCCTCGCTGGAGGAGCTGGCTCGGTTTCGTACGCAGCAGCCAGCTCCCTCTGCCGCTGGTCTTCCGCAGCCAACCAGTCCAGCGTCAGAGCTGATCTGTAGGCCGCTATCCCTGATAGCGTGGCCTTTGACGAATTTTGAGGGTTGTAGTAGTAATCTTCTGCATTACCCTTTGAAGAAGAGAATAATGATTGAGTATTATACTTTATCTACTTACAACACTCGATCATCAATTCATTAATGGTTAAAAAGGAAAAAAGATGTTTATTTATTTATACAAAGTTTCTATCCTAAATTATTAGGTGTTCACAAATTGACACAACAACCAAGAATAGGTTAACTGAAAATTCACACATACTTAAATGTATTTTATTTTGAATAAATCATGTTCCTTTGATGAAGAAAAATAAATTCTTTACGTAACATAGGCACCTGAAGCTTATCATTTTAAAACCAAAAATATCATTAATTGTAGGACTAGGAATCCTTACAAGAATCAGGAATATGTTAAAAAAAGTCGTTCACATCTATTAAATCACCGCCCCGTCACAGGAGAAGCAAAAAGTCAAAACATGAAAAGTTATTCGTTAAAAAAAGACTGATACAAACTTCAGGGGAAAACTTTTTCAATTCCCTTTTCTTTTTAAGTCGAATGAATGTATAAATGAGTTTAGAAATATTATTAAGTTTGACGGTACGTGAAGGGAAAATATTTTTTATTAGGTACTGAAGATTGACTGTCCCATGTCGTTGTTAGAAGATAAACTTAGCATAATACTAAAACTAAGTGGTATTTGATTGCTGTTTTCAGTATTATATATATCACTAGCTTCTGCCAGCGACTCTATTTTAAATAAATTCTAGTCTCCTTGTTATCTAATAAGTAAATTAAAAACTTCTCACAATATATATCCGTAACAGTTGTAGGAAATGAACCAACAATGTGGATATGTAAGTGACTTATACAGTTATACCTATGTAGTATACATATAAGTGCAAGTAAGTATACATACATGTTACCTTCAAACCCATCTAGATAGATAACGTAAAAAGTAATAAAACCTAACTTTTATCGTGGCCATAAAATGTTCAATGCATAACAAAACACTCGCTTCCATTGGAAAAAATTGTCAATATCCATTAAAACAAACACAGGTGCAGCCATAAAGAGTTTACTGGTAACGGCGCCTCGTACTTCCGACGGAAAGTGATTTTAATAGTTTATTACACTACGTCGAAACGATGATACGGTACTAAATGAAAAATGAAACTAACAATTTTACCTAGAGGTACTATATCGGCAAAGTTTACGGTAGTAGGTTGTACACTTTTAAACAAAATTCTGTGGCAAATTCGCTATCCACCGGGCGTTTTCGTTTTAATCGCTCGCCGCGATATCGCCTATAATGATAGTCGACCGCCAACTTTGTCTTATACTAGGTTATAGAATCAGTACCCTTAGTACGAGTTTGATTTACGTTGAACGAAAACGAAACAAGAGCGTGTTTGTAGCTCTGAACCAATTAATTGGAGCGGTAAACGCTCTCGTTTCGATATCGTTAAACGTAGAGCAAACTCGTAATAAGAATACAGGTGTAAATAAATCTAGTTTTTTTTTCTACACTGATGTCTAACATACAATAATTTTATCGTGTTTCCAAGGTTATCCCGCTAAATAGCCGATTCTATTTTAATGAACGTTTAGAAGAAAGCTAGGGGTAACTTGGAGATTCACAAAATAAAAATTGATTCAAGAAAACGGACAGAGTGAACGGAATATCCTGTACCTACTGTGAATATGCGACAATATTATCTTTTGACTGCTTATAAATATGGCTAGGTACTTTAATAGTTGTCCTCAGACCCTCTATAATGGAGTCTGAGTGTGATATAGTGGGCATACAGGCGGCCGACCGAGTTTATAACAAACCCAGTTTTATGTTGCGGAAAATTAAACTATCCAATGTGGTTGGGAACTATTTTATGGGACCAGAGGACCTCATGTGGTCCAAATTCGTTATTAATTTTATGTACGAGTAGTATTATGGTACGAGTAAATGTCCAAACGTTAAGGTGCTTGATTCTCAAGCAGGAAGGTGCTGTTTCGAAACCGGGAAGCACTTACTAATGTGAATTTTAATAATTAATACTATGTACTTACTAAGTTTATTTACATGCGACTGATATACAGAGATGGAAAATATCACGAGGAAATAAGGTATTTCAAATGCATGGTTGGCGCGGTGGCTGGGCAACTGGCTGCCGTGCAACGTGTAGTGGGTTCGATTCCCGCACGGAGCAACTCTTGGTGTGGTCCACAAATTGTTGGTTTTGGTCTGGGTGTCATGTGTATGTTAACTTGTATGTTTGTAAACGCGCCCACGACACACGAGAATATGATAGTGCCTCTCATCTTTGGCATGCCGTTTTAATCTGTATGCTTTGGCAGTTAAGGTATATTTTTAATTGATTTATTCTCAGTTATCTTGGTGTGCGCTAGGCCTTCCTTTCATGCTAGTGTACACTGTTGTGATACTTACTTAAATAGGTACTTGAAAAAAGTAAAATCACTTACCCTAGCCCATAAAACCATGAAGGGAATCATTATTGAAATCATTTCAAGTACATTTACTCAGTAATTTATAACTTTCGTGTGTTAAAAAATATTTGGACACCACTCGGCATTTTGTGTTGACATTTCTTTACGTCAGTACTTATATTCATCTATGTTTCTTTCTGTGGTGTTAGAGAAATCTCAAACTAGCATAAATAGTATTTGAGGGAAGAGTTTTAATACTTAACATTAACGAAGAAAATCTTAACTCTAATAATATTGATTTGGGTTCAAAAACCTTTTTCGTTTACCTTGTCTCGTATTAGATAGGACTTGTGAAATTACACTAAAAATACAATAAATTGAGATAATTATCGGTTGAGCTTTGGAAACCACCGAGTCAACAACTCCTAAAGATGCTCCGTGGAGGAGCGAAACATATGCCTATTCCAAAGGAATCTGCACATTAGAACGAGCGAGAGCTTCTTTGTGCAAGAGTGCCCCCTATTGGTTCCCCTATTCCCTTATACCTATTGGTATAGTTTGACTTTTGAAGGCATTGCCTTTACCAGATTTACCTATTCATCCTCATTTCTCTCACAAAGTCTATGAATGTCCAGAACTTTACACCGTAAGAAAAGTTGAGCAACTACCGCTGCTGCGCGATTGGCTATATCTGCAATAGACGATAGAATTTTGTTGTTGTCATTTTGACAGTTACCATCAAAATAAACTGAACATGGAGTAAATCGTAAAATTACATGCGACATGTTCTCATTGGAGACAAATTAACATGAAACATAGAAGGAGACGGAGATGGCACAGAATATATGTCATGTATTGTTTTGGTTGAGTCTTGCGGTTAGTACATACAACATTTACAAGGATTGGATTTACCCTATAAATAGCACCTAACACATGTATCTACTAGGTGCTTTGACACAGGATATCTTCTTGTTGCCATCAATTGGGGATTGTTTAAGTTCTGGGGTGCAAGGCGGTCTCATCGCCTCACATCGTGGTGGCGAAGGATTTTGGCAACTATAACTTGAGGAGCCCTAATAGTTCGGTTGTGGATATCTTCAGGGATTGGAGTGAACTTCGGTCGGGGTTTCATTTCATTACAGCACCATTAGAGTTCAGATTAGTAGTCCCACTTATGGGATTTGGATTTGTGTGGTGTGAGACAACATATCCATACATAGTGTGAAACACTATGACCCTCTGGATAAAAAAGTGTCAACGTTTGTCATGATATTCCATTATTATTTCCAGTGGCCGTGTTTTTGCGTAGATATGGATTTAGAATCAGATTTTCAAGAAGACCGCTGGTTGTTTAAGCATTCGCCACAGGAACGGAAAGTGGGACATGAAATGGCATGCGCTGCTGTGCGACCTACGGCGAAAGACATTGTCAGGCGATTCTATGCGATTTTGCCTTAGTAAGTAAATCGATAATTCCACCACTCTTCAGTTTGAGTAAAATGTGCAAATTGTCATCTCCTCTTTCATCAAATTTTACAAAATTGTGTGATGCGTTGTCCTTGAAACTATGAGGCTATGCCCACAAACGGCGCTGATCGCTTACCACCAGTTGATCCGTATGCTCGTTTGCCCATATTTCCTAAAAGCAATGAAAGGACTGGTGATGATAATGTTTTTCCAGTTTCGACAAGGATCATACGAATACGGCCTTCCTCCATAAGTTCCGTGGAACAATCTACAGCATGTCTGACAGTGAGGATATGCTGGACCGCGAGGCTGGCTTCTACGCTGCAGTCCTCACTCCCCTGGTATTCCTTCAACAGTACCGTGACACCTGGTGTCTCCTGGAACGCGTAAGTCTTCAATTTTAGGAGTAGAAGTAAAAAATTGGTGGAAGACTGGAAGGAAACTCGTTAAACTTGGGTCGCCATAAACTGGTGTCCCACCAGTGACCGCCCTGTTGATAGAGGTGTATTTGCCTTCAACAGTTTTCAAAGACTTAAATTGCTGCGGCCTAACAGGATCATGTGGTATAGTTGTAGAAGTGTGTGTGACCTGATACTCTATATCAGGTTCCCAACTCTTTTATGGTTAAGGACCCCTTTTATAATTATTATTAAGTTAGGGACCGCTATTATTACTATTACTTTCACTCATCTCTTTTTCTCATTCACTCATAAAAATAGTGATTTTTGGATTATTGAAATCAGTTGCTCCTCTCAGTTGTCTCCTTTGATATTAAGTTTAATTCGATCTTTAATCTTAAATTGAACGCGCTTTGAATAATTTCATAAAGATTTCGAATTGTTAATAAAAAATGTCTAAGTTTCTTTAATTATACATTAATAAAATAATTTATGTGTAGTTTCACAGGGCAATAAGGCTGTATCAAGTCTCACATCCAACTGAAAAGAGGTCGGCGCTAAAATTGCTTCAGAATTTAAGAGCAGTCAATCAGAAGGTAAGTTTAGGATAAATGTTTTATTTACTTACTTCTATGATATATACCTAGTAATTGTATTTATTTGTTAACAAAACACAACACGCCGTTTTCAACCCCGCTTAATTTCAATTTGTCTAAAAACTCGTCTTTAAATCCTCTGTTTTGACTATTTGTAACTAAGTATGAATTACATAATTTTCCAAATATTAATCATGTGGTGATGGCTAAATAGCCAAATGTTGTTAGTATCTTTGCACACATAAACGACACGGCACGGCCAAAACGCTGTAAGCATGCGGTCAGCGCGCGGACCGTTCGGTTACAGCGTTTGAATTGGCGTTATAAAATAAATCATACGACAGAAGATTTTAATGTTCAAATTGAATTGAAAAAAATATTGCTAGGTTGGAGCAGTGTCGTCAAAGTGTAATTCCTTTATAGTCGACAGCGATCTCCACCCCGCTTGCGCTTGCCAACTGTAAACCGTTTTGTAGAGGAGGCATATTTCCTGCAATATGCAATGGGCGGTTGGTGGTCCATAGGTGGTAATGGTGAATTTTCTATCTCGTCAGATTCGAGGATTCATATTCGAGCTGCCAGGCCAGGAGCAAGCTCCTAGGACGACGTCACCGCCAGAGAGTGAAGATGACGACACACTTCACGATAAGAAAGATATTAGGTATCTCAAAGAATTGATTAAAAACCTCGGGTAAACATTCAAAGCTTTTATTTATTTACACGTACATTTATTGATCCTTAACCTTATATTACTTATTTCACTTACATAATGAGTTACTCGTAGATACAATTTTAAATGTCGTGGTGGCTCCGGAGCTGCGGACTACCTTACAGGTTTACCGGGGCTCCGACTCGAAAAGCAGGAGTAGGAACAGGGTAGTATTTAGTCAGTAAGAGTCTGACACTCCCTCTCGCCTCGAACAAGACGAGAGAAGTCAATGTATGATTTTACCCCATCAAAAAAAAAAATTAATAAAAAGAAGTGTCGTGGTGGCCCAGAGGTTGAAGAAGGGTGGGTTTCTCGCTATCGAAACCTACTAACTGCAAGTACCAATGTGACTTTTTCCAAGTTATATGTACTTTCTAAGATTACTTAGACACCACTGATGATTAGACTAAGCGGTGAAGGAAAATATCGTGAGGAAACCTAGGCTTATAATTTCTAGTTATAAGTTTGAAATCGCATGGCATTGAGCAAGCGTGGTGATTTATGCTCAAACCTTCTCCGTGTGAGAAGAGGCATTTGGTCAGCATTGACTACTTGTAGGCTGTTGATGTATGTATGATGTAAAATTTAAAAATAAATATCTACAACACAAGTGGAAATCAAAAATCTACAATACATTGTGCATTGGTCTATCACTTTACCAAACTTTTATTTAATTTTGCTTATGTCCTTAATTAATCTATACTAATATTATAAAGCTGAAGAGTTTGTTTGTTTGTTTGTTTGTTTGAACGCGCTAATCTCCCGAACTACTGGTCCGATTTGAATAATTCTTTTTGTGTTGGATAGCGCATTTATCGAGGAAGGTTATAAGCTATAAAACATCACGCTATGACCAATAGGAGCCAAGCGGGTGAAACCGCGCGGAAGTAGCTAGTGTTATCATAAAACAGTTTAGGAAAATAAGAATGATGACGGGGTATGAAAATTAAAAATCCAAATACCACTATTTGGATTTTTAATTTAGGTAATGTAAAAATAGGAAACTAATAAATGTATTTTTTATTTTGTCATTTAAGATAACAATACCTGGTAGATAAAACGAATCAAAGTTTAGGAATGGGAGGGTATATCTTCGAAAGTAATTGTTTCCGTAAGAAACATAAACATATAAAAAATTGTCTAATATTTAACAATAATCTAAAAGACATAACACAATAATTAATCTAAAAGACGGACAATAAAGTAAAAATGAGTCATCTACCCAATTATTCAAAATTTCGATAATAGTTATTATGGTTCAAAGGCGTAGTTTTATCAAAGAAACATATAAGCCAACACACAGTCATAAAAAACATTATACATACAAACATGAAGACCAGAGGCAGGGCAAAGTCGCAAGGACTAAAGTATTTGTTACTATAAGCTACGCAAAACGGCGAATCTTTTGGAATTTTCTTAAAAGGTTGGTTAAAATGGCGCACTTTAGCGCCACTACTGTCAACATAAATCGTTGATACCAGCTTGGGATTAGGAAATAATCTCTTGACACACACCAAAGCATCGCTTCTCTTCATTTCTGCATTCATTTCTCTTGCGAATGCGCTGTAATTGAAACAATAAGGTATAATTAAGTATTGCGGAATGCGGTTGATGCTCGAGACAAAATAGTCATCCTGCAACCGCAAGACGATTCTTGGGTTGATCACCAGTTCAAATTTTTAAAAACCAATCTTAATCCTTATCTTCTGGTTTTAAGACTGTGGTTGGTGAGTAGGCTAGGCAACAGGATGCCGTACAATGTGTCGCGGGGTCGATTCCCACACGGAACAACTCTTTGTGTGATCCACAAATTGTTGTTCCGGGTCTGGGTGTCATGTGCATGTGAAATTGTATGTTTGTAAACGCACGCACGCAAAGAAAAAGAAAAAAAAATGTAAATGAGAAAGAATCGAATCAAAAAGTAATTTTATGTACCATGGAACAAAGTAAAAAATATGAAAAAGCATATTTGTACGAGTACGTGTTACCTGTAAAAATCTTTTTTCTTCGTTTCGTCAGTGACATTGCTGATGAAATAACGCATATTTGACGCGATGGTCTGAACACCAAATTCAATATCATTATCCACATAATCATCACATTCTCTGTTTCTACTTGAACGCAAGCTAACTGAGAACACGTTTTTTTTTGTTAATACCTGAAAATAAATTTTATTGAGTACCACAAAATTTTAAGTTGATGAACGAGCTATGGAGAGAGCTATGCTCGGAGTCTCTCCTCGCTCGGAGTCCTCTATAGTAGAAACAGATAAACACATTTGAAGACAAAACCTGTTTTTTTTTTCTAATTGACCATTAGTTTAAATCGGTTATTATTCTCGACCGTTAAGAACTTAAAACCAAAGTTTGGGACCTTTGAAAAATATGGGAGAAATTAAATTAAATAGACTTTACCTCTGCACCTAGTTGATTCCACTCTGTTTCTTTCATATCCCTTAAAATCCACGTGGTGTTACGTCGAATTTGGCTCATTAATAGATTTAATTCATCACCCCTCTCTATGTTAGCGATGACTATCCTTGGTGAGGTCTGGTGTAATTTTTTTCTTAGCTGAAAGTCAATGATTGTTTATTGTTTGATTATTATCTGTACGTAACGTTCCAAAGGGAATATTTAGATTTTTTTATGGTATAGCCGGTTAACGAGCTGACGGATCACCTGATGGTAAGCAATCGCCGCCGCCTATGGACACTTGAAACACTAGAGGCGTTTCAAGTGCGTTGTCGGCCTTTTAGCGGTTAGGAATTTAAGGATTGTTGAGGAATTGGGGATTGGGAAGGGGTAATTGGGCCTCCGATAACCCCACTCACACAACGAAACACAATGCAAGCGCTGTTTCACGTCAGTTTTCTGTGAGACCGTGGTATCACTACGGTAGAGCCGGCCCATTCGTGCCGAAGTATGGCTCTCCCACACTTAAAGAGATTTGGTTGAAAGAAGAACACAGATGCAGTAGTTGTCTCTATTCAACAGGAACATAGAGTTATTTGAAGAACATTGGTAGAATAATAATAATTACTAATTAATTTAATACTTACTTTTTCTAAACTGAACTCAGCACCTTCACATCGAACAGAAGTGAAAATAATTCCTTCTTTTTGCAATAAATCAGTCAATTCTCTTTCGAATTCGACGCTAAACTCTGAATCATCAGACACTACCACCAGCCGTTGCCAGCCAACTTTTTGTATGAACTTTACAATTCCAAACTTTAACGGTTGCCAAGGAACCAAGTTCATAGAATTTGGAAGAACTGCTTTATCCTCGGAAGATATATAAGGAGTCCTCAATAGTACAGTGGGTACTGGTGACTCATTTTGAGCCTCATTTCTCAATATCGCAAGGAGCCGATGTTGGTTAGCTTCGATAATTTCATCACAGTTACTATCATCTGCTTGAATTAAATTAAATTTTGTATCGTGCTTTGATTTGAGATGCATGAAGAAGTCTGCCCTCAATGGTTGACAAATAACGATGGTGTTCAAATTCTTAATACTGACGCGTGGTCTGCACCTTTCCTCGTCCTCTGGGAGATATTCAGTGCGGTTAATCTGGAAAGTCTGAATGAAGTTGAATACAGTTTCAAAGTTAAGCAGTGAATCAGGTACGTCAGGTATGTGCACTAGGTTCACAGTTTCGTTGCAGTAAAGGTCATTGTTTATCTTGGTGCAAATCATTTCATTTGGATCAGTAACGCTGCCGGCGAACACGAATTTCATGTCTTCCATCTCAATGTTATCATCATCATTGTAATTATAAGTACCAGGGACAGCGAAGTATATGATAGGCAGGTTAACGAAGCTGTGGACATAAAAAAAATATGTTTGATACAAGATTTGTAAAAAAAATAACTAGACTTTAGAATATGAGCCTCTAGCATGGCTTGAAACTAGTCGAGTTCCTCGTCAAACAGTTACATGAGTAAGCCGAAAAGATAATTATTAATTTAGTATGTCTCATAAGAGTTAAAATGAAACTAGACTTTCAGCGATCTTCAGCTCCGACTTGAAAAGCAGGAGTAGGAACGGGGTGTTTTTCATTTAGTAAGAGTCTGGTAAGCAATCGTCGCCGCCCATGGACACTTGAATCTCCAGAGGTATTATAAGAGCGTTGTCGATCTTTTGGGGGTTAGAAATTTAGGGTTGTTGGGGAATCGGGGATTGGGAAGAATGGAAAGGAGGGTATTGGGGCCTCCGGTAACACATAGTACAGCAGTGGACGTTAAACAATATTCTATAGAGTTACGTCAATAGAGTGCCTCGTTGATCGAGTGGTTACAAGTGTGACTGCAGGGCAAGGGGTCTCGGGTTCGATTTCCGGGTCGGGCAAAGTATTGCGGACCTTTTTTAATTTTTCGAAAAAAATCTCAGTAGTAGCACGGAGTCTGGAATTGTGCCCAGTATATGGCAATAGGCTTACATGGGACTTATAACACAAATTGTGAAATGTGGGTGTACTTTGTACAATGGCATTACGTGCCATAATGTGCATCTCTGCCTACCCCTTCGGGGATAAAAGGTGTGACGATACAACAACAACAACAACGTTAATGAAATAAAGCACACAACTTACTCTTTTTTTATTGTTTGGCTATATTCTATGTCATAATATTTGTCACAAGCCCTTTGAAAAATGTCATTGAAAAGTCTGTTGTAATTATTCTCACTTTCTATCAAGATTATTTTCTCTGAAAAATACACACATCATGATTAGATAATTTTACTTCTTACTAATATTATAAATGTGAATGTTTGTGAGTTTGTCTTCGTGGGGTTGTATGTATGTTTGTTACCCAATCACGTCAAAATGGCTTAAAGGGTCGGGATGAAATTTGGAATAGGGGTAGATTATGAAGTGAAATACATAATCATACTAAGTCACAAACATTTGCATTTAAAATATTAGTAAGACTATAATAATTAATAGTATGTTTCATGAAACCGTATTGATTAAACGTAGTTTCCTAGTCAAAAAACTATTACAGTAGAAGCTCCTTATTCGCGCTTCCTTCATTCGCGGATTGAAAAAATGCGATCCAATTCCTATATTCGCGGTCTAAGATTTCTTTATTCGCGGATCGAATCGAAATATCGGTGCGTAACCTACAAAAATACATTCGCTATCCTTTGTCAACGCGTCAGTAGAAGGATTAAAAAATAAAATAGACCTTATTACAACTACGTCTAGATTGTGACTTCTGCCTAAACCTAGTGTGACCTAAACTGTCTGTATGATCAAAAAGTTCAATTAAACATTTTTTTTATCCACTATTTGCTTCTTGATTTCGTCATCTAGGAACGTATCGCCTATAACCTCATACAAATTACCATTCCATATTCACGGTTTTTGTATTCGCGGCATATTTACGGAACGCATTCCCCGCGAATAAAGAGCTTCTACTGTATATACATTTCAATATAAAATAAAATATCACAAAATAATTGTACTTTCATTCATCAATTTGGCGATATATTTATTTAATTTTCATTAGTGGTGGTACAGATGAATAATACTTTGCGGCACTCGTACGCCAAAAACTATTGATTTTATGAAAAAGTTATCAATACATAAATTGTAGGAAATTTTTTCTAGTTTAATTTTGTAAATAAATATTTTTTCGTAAAATGCGTCGGAACGGAGATATTAATAAAAAACCGTTTTTAGGCGCCATTTTTTCAATATGGCGGCGCTAGCGGCGGTTGTACGAGGTGGCAAAGTTGAAATTTGAAAAGAGCATACCCAAATCTATAAATTCACCAATTTTCAAAACTCCCGGAAAACTTTCCAGGTAACCCCCTTTTTATCTACCAAATGACTTTTTTTTATGGAATAGGAGGCAAACGAGCAAACGAGTCACCTGATGGTAAGCGATCAGCGCCGCCCATGGACACCCGCAACACCAGAGGAGTCACAGGTGCGTTGCCGGCCTTTTTTTGTATGCTCTTTTGTTGAAGGTTTGAAGGTCGTAAAATACCGCCGAGTATGCTCTTTTGCTTGAAGGTTTGAAGGTCGTATCGGATCGGAAATACCGCCGACGACAGCTCATTCCACAGTTTTGCTATGCGAGGCAGAAAGTTGCGCGAGAAGCGCACAGTTGTGGCCTGCTGCAGTGAAATACCATCTGTTGAGCACACCAAGCTTTTTCGAGGCTAATTTAGCCTTATCCTCCAGATGACCACGAAACTGGACATCGCTAGAAATGTTAATGCCAAGTATTCCAATACCTGATGAGGCAGTCAGAGCGGTACTTTGAAACTGAAGTGAGACGACCATCGGCAATATTTTAGCGGTAAACAAGCAGATCTGAGTCTTAGTAGGGTTAAACTGGACCAGATTAAGTTCACCCCAATCTGAGATTCTCCGCAAAGAAGTCTCGATTTCAGACACAAGTCTGTTTCGGTTCTCGATGACGTTTTCCCGAGAAATGTTAGCGCGGCCTAACAATGAATGCTGCTGATTTGCAACATATCATTGATATGGATGAGGAACAGGGTAGGTGACAGCACGCAGCCTTGAGGGACACCTGCGTTTACAGACAGAGAGTCGGAGCATTCCCCGTCGAACCGTTGACTGGCCTATATAATAGTAGGAAACTAAAATTACAGGTTTATAAAAAAAGGCACTTTAATAAAATTATTTATCGTACAATTCTAAGTCTTATTATCTGATCAATAAAACTAATGCAATACCTTTTTCTTTTAACTTTGGCTCCGGTTCTGGTGGGTAGAATGGGATGGGAAAGTAGGGAATCCTTTTCCCAGGAAATGGGATTGCCTGGTAATCCCAGGAAAGCTCATTCTCAGGGAATCCCAGGAAATCGGTAGGTCCCCCTAAATATTAAAAAAAAACGCTTACGATTGTATTTTGTTTCTTAAAAATATCTTCTTAGCTCTAAAGATCTTAACAAAAAGTTTTAAAGAAATCGGTCCCGACAGGCGTTCAAATTGCTAAGAAAAAATCATTTAATATTTGTACAATCAAGATTGATAGACAATTATAGTTTTGACTCATAAAATATCTATGCAGCCTGATATTTTTATCACCAGCCAATTTTTTTTCTGAGAGTTAGGTATCATACAAACATTCCATTTTTAAATAATAAAAAAAAACTGAAGAAAATCGGTTAAAAAGAAAACTGAAATGGTTAAAAATGAATTTTATTTCGGAGGTCGGTGTTAAATAAAAAACAAACAATAATGAGATACACTGACTTTCGAAATCAATCTCAATTTGATCCTTTAAAATAAATGTCTTTTTTAACCGTCTTTCTTCAGTGAAGTCTTTTACTATTTTTTGAAAAACGTGTTTTTTTTTTATTTAGAAGTGGAATATTTGAATGGTACCTATATAATGAAAACGGTTGGTGAGACAAGCTGGCCCAGCAAACTTCTTTCGGCCTCAACCATATTTTCTTCACCTTTTAAAATCAGCCTGGATTTCCACAAATAATTTAAGAACAAAATTTGCCGAATCGGTCCAGCCGTTCTCGAGTTTTAGCGAGACTAACGAACAGCAATAGCTTTTTATATAAAGAGACACTTTACTTACCATAATCGTTAAATACATCATCTGAATATGCCACAGACACAAGTAGGACGTCAATAAAAGCGATTAAAATCATTATTTCACGTATAACATGTATTGAAAGTTGATTAAAATTAATTTAGTTATTGATACAACTATTGCTAAGTCCACTACACAAATAAATTGGTTTAAGGACAATGCCACTGATATTCCTGTTAATATTATGTTGTAATTTTCCTCAAATGAATACGTAACTTTATTTTAAAAGTAAAATTATAATAGTAATGAGCAATTATTTATCCTGGTTCATGTTTGCTGTTTCGGTTTGACACTGTTATTCGCAATAGTAGTACCTATGCGGTTTAGGATTATTCATATATTTTTTTATAATTTATAATACGATCAGAAAATGGTATATTAAAACAAATTCGTGTCATATTTCCATATAAAAAACATATCTTTGCTGAGTCAATTTACACCAGTGCTAAGCTATGTGTACCAATTAATATGATTGGTTGATACAGATGATAACCGCATCCACAGCAATGTAGCATAGGATCTTTGGTGGAAAAGCACTTTTATACTGTTTTACAAATGATCCTCTGATCTGCTCCATAAATATTGAGGAGCCGAGCTAACTTGCAAGTAGAACAAAGGTATATAAATAAAACAACAATTTATAAATTGAATTATATGGATACATCTTTATTGAAACAAAACTTAGTCCATCAAATAAAAGCCGAGTCATTGTGTGTACAAATAAAATGTATTTATATACATAATATATATTGAATCTCCAGTCATTGTATAAAACAGTGTTAATTTGGTCTTCATAGAAGAAAATCTATATAAATACATACTAAATCCATTGTTAGGCTATGATTTTGTGTATAAAATACCGATATATATCAATGTCTATAAGGCCAAAGTGTGTATAAAAACGAGATAGTTAATTTTAAACTTTAATACCGAGGCAAAAGAATTTGATTCATTTTGGCTTGGTTAAGAAGCTGAAAGTAGACTAGTGAATGTTGTCTATAGTTTTTATGATCGTAAAATTAAACGGAGTTGTAAAGACCCTGCTTGAGATCCGAAGCTGCGAATCCAGCATTGCCTGAAGGAAGTGCAGACAGGAACTGAAAAATTTGATACAAATTAATTAGGTAATACGACTTTATCTTGTAAAACAGACATATAATTAGTCACTCAACCAGTTTCAAGCCACGAGAGGGCCCATACATTGAAACTAGTCGAGCAAGATTCTCAAAAAGTCACGCCTGTTATTAACTGTACTACAATATTTTTATGACATACTAGCAAACCCACGCCACCAATGATTTTCCCTGTTTTCCTGCTTTTCTCTTGTAATTTTTGCTATACAACTTACGGAGCCCGAGACTTGTCCAACGAATGCACAACCATGGAAATCGGTTCGTGCGTTCTGGAGTTATAGCGTCAGGAAGGAAAACCCGGCTCATTTTTATGTAACAGACTAGCAAACCCGGCGAACTCCGTTTCGCTGCCAATGATTTTCCCTGTTTTCCTGCTTTTCTTTTAATTTTTTCCTGAATTTTCTTTGCTATAAACTTCACGGAGCCCGAGACCTTTCCAACGAATGCAAAACCGTGGAAATCGGTTCGTGCGTTCTGGAGTTATAGAGTCAGGAAGGAAAACCCAACTTATTTTTATGTAACAGATTATGTTTACATACAACATAGGGAAAAAGTATAATTAATTAGTAATATTGAGTCATAATGTTGGTACTTACGTTGACTGCCTGTGGAATCACTCTCTGGAAGGCTTGGTTCACGGATGGCAGGGATACTGCAGTGAGGAGGGCACCAGCATTGTTGCTGACCACACTGAAGCCCTTGAACAAACGCTTAGCTGCGCAGTATTGTTCGTTCACCAAGCTGGAATTAAAATTACGACATTAATTTAATTCAAATAGCCCAGGACGGGAGGAGAGTAATTTGATGATGTTCTACCAAAAATTGCCAATTTCAACGCTTTTTTTAAGTATACTTTAGTAACTAGTATCCTGATGCTTTATCGACAAAAATA
This sequence comes from Spodoptera frugiperda, assembly GCF_023101765.2. Taxonomy (NCBI): domain Eukaryota; kingdom Metazoa; phylum Arthropoda; class Insecta; order Lepidoptera; family Noctuidae; genus Spodoptera; species Spodoptera frugiperda. The sequence goes on along the minus strand of NC_064220.1, from coordinate 593,430 downwards.
TTATTATGTTCATTGTAATCCAAAAGTGTGGGAGAGCCATGCTTCGGTATGAATGGGCCTTACCGAAAACCGACGTGAAACAACGCTTGCGTTGTGTTTCGTTGTTTGAGTGAGGTTAACGGAAGCCCAATTACCCCCCTTCCCAATCTTCCCAATACCGATTCCCCAACAACCCTTAAATTCCTAACCCCAAAAGGCCAACAACGCACTTGTAACGTCTCTGGTGTTTCGGGCGTCCATGGGCACGGCGGCGATTGCTTACTATCAGGTGATCCGTCTGCTCATTTACCGTCTTATAAAAAAGGTTTCTTGTTTCGACGGGATTCTCTTCATACTTGGCAGGCGACTTAGTGATCGTAGTTAAGTTACTGCAAATGTTGACTTAGGGGGATGTTGGTTCCTGTCATATAGGTTATATAATAACAAGACTATTGGTGATTCACTTACTGAGCAGAAGAAGCTGGGGCGGAGGCAAGGATTGAGTCCCAGGCTGCTTCGAATTGGTAGTTTCTGCCGCCGGCAGCGCAGTTACCACGAGGTCCAACCTGCAAATAGTATACATTGTAGAATTAGTGGTAAGGAACAATATCTTTTCTTTTTTAAGGGGGGAAAATCATCCAATGTCTTCTCCCGCCTTGGGCGAGGCGAGAGGGAGTGTCGGACTCTGGCTGACTAAATCCACCCCGTTCCTACTCCTGCTTTTCTAGCCGGAGCCCCGGTAAACCCGCTAGGTAGTCCGCAGCTTCGGAAAGGAACAATACCTAAGGTCTATTAATGATTATGTATTAAAGAAAGATTCTTACCTATACTTAGTTTCTCTATTTTTGTGATTAAAATAGTTTTTTTTTTAAATTTCATTTGAACTAGTGAGTGATGATGATTATCATGAGCAAATACTTAAAGAAAAACTAAGTAAGAAAGCAAAAGGTGATCGACAAATCGAAAGTCTATAATACTCCCATAGGACTAACAACTTAATTGGCGACAAGTCCTACTACACTCTATAAAAAAAAAAGTTGCAACGTCACTATAGCACATGAAGAGAATGGTCGTAAATCAAATGTAGAGAAAAATCATTTGTATCAATAACGACAGAGGGTCGAAATTGTTTAGACGATAGACAATATTGGGATAGTGAGGTGATGGATGTGACGTTTGATTAATGGTGGCCATTTTACGTATGCATTGCGTTTGCAAGTCATCAACTGTTGTTTGCGCAAAATGTACTCAAGCTGCGGGTGAGGAAACCAATAGAAACAATGGATTTATTACTATAATTTCCAAAATTAAAAAAAGAAGAATTGCCAGATTCCTTTCTAAAGTTGAAAATAAAGATAAAAATAGGGATTTTGAAAAACTGCAGTCGTAGTTAAAGCTCTTTCCTTTGACATGAACATTTGTAACAGAACATAATTTTGTTGACTTCTGTCTCTCATTAGTACGAATGGAGACCATATAAAAGTCCTATTCTATTCTGTCAGACTTCTTTTGATTCTTCTACGTTCATCAGCATTTATCTTTGAAGGTCATAGAGGTAAAACTTACTGCGAAGCGAACGCCTTCAGGGTTGACGGACAATTCAACGATGTTGTCGATGAGGGAGCTCAGGTAGTTGACGAATTTGGCGGTGGCTGAGCGGACAGCTTGGTTGTTGCCGGAGCGGGAAGCAGACACCACGGTGTTGATCAACTGGAACATTTCAGAGGTAATAAATAAAAGGAGTAAAAGTCAAAGTCAAAATCATTTATTTCAAATAGACCAGGTGCTATACAGGTTGTATAGCTCCGTCCCTCTCGCACTGCTCAGTGATCGATCATTCTGACACAATTGTAATAGCAGACTAAGGCCCCAGGAAGGCACTTTTGAACGTCAAAGCAAATAATTTTGTATAACAATGCGGCGCAACAGTCAAACCGCTAAACCGGTTTTGTGGGAGATTGTCTTAAATATAATGCTGTATTTCTTTTATTATAATAAATAAATAAATAAGAGCAATAATCAAGAGCCTGATGCAGAAGGCAGTACTTCTGGGCACAGCGCGTATTGTCCGGAAATTCCTCTCTTGAGCCCTGACCGGTAGCTTGGACTTATCCCGTCGCAGGTGGGCTACTGCTTTTTATATTTTTAAATGTATTTTTTTATTTTAATTTAATGTTTAAAAATGTAAAATTCAAGTATAAGAAATAAATAAATCAATAATAAAATAAAATATAATCTTGGTAAGTGGTATAGTAGGAGGTGGTATAGTAAATTGTAATGTTGTATTTGCGATCTTTGGTCAGGGAGATTGCTAAAAGAATTGTCAAGGCATCTTACATGCATTAAGTACTTACTGTATCTAACTAAAATGTCTTTACCGAGATCAAATGAGAAGAAAGTAATTCTCTTTCATGGCAATCTCAAATGTCAATATCTGAAAACAATTCTAAAATCTTCTTTTACCCTTGATAAAACCATGCTAATGATATAAATATGTATTTTGTTGTTCAAGAAGTGCTTTGGAAGTTGATATCAATATGTATTTTGTCATCCAATCTTAAAAGAGACAGCAATACTGCACTGTTGGTGTGGTGGCTGGGCAACTGGCTGCCGCGCAACGGGTAGCGGGTTCGATTCCCGCACGGAGCAACTCTTTGTGTGATCCACAAATTGTTGTTTCGGATCTGGGTGTCATGTGTATGTGAACTTGTATGTTTGTAAACGCACCCACGACACAGGAGAAAAGCCTAGGGCAACGTTTTATATAAAAAAACAAAAACAAAAAAACAATACTCACGTCAGCTGAAGCACAAGCGTCACCAGGAACACCTGAAGAGACGGAGCCGAGGTAAGCAATAGTTTGGGCGGCGGCTAGAGCCTGGCTGACTCTGTCACCATCATTGCCAAGGTCCTTGATGATCTGTGCAAAGGTCAGCAGGTATGCGCTGGCTTCTCCTTCATTGGTGATTTCAGTGGCTTGGTCAATTCTGAAACTGTTTAGGGGTTTAATGATTAGCAGCCATCTGTTTTTCTATTGGATTTTATTTGTGGATAGAAGCTCTACACAACAATAATGAAAAAAATATTAGTTTTCGGGCAAAAACAAACTTGTTGCTGGATCTCCATCTAATATTTTTACCATATTTTTTAGGGTTCCGTAGCCAAATGGCAAAAAACAGAACCCTTATAGATTCGTCATGTCTGTCTGTCCGTCCGTCCGTATGTCACAGCCATTCATTTCCGAAACTGTTGGGTCTACATAGTTGAAACTTTGTAGGTTGATGTATTCTGGTAACCGCTATTCGAAAGGGCGAGTCTGACTCGCACTTGGTCGGTTTTTTTATGATACAAGTAGTCATAGGCGTAGCCAATTTTAGTTTCGGGAGGGGTTCAAGAAAGTCAAGCCATTAAATGTGTGACCAAAAAAAAAAACATTTTTGGTCCTTGTAATACACAGATTCTGTACGTAATAATAGAGTCCTTTGCCAAATAGGGGATGTACTATGCTAACTAAAAAATAACGCTCTGTAATGTCATTGGTACGCATTTTTCGGGGGCTGGCTACGCCTATGCAAGTAGTATTGATATATTTTAGCAAAATGAATACCAATGTTTATACTTACGCGGAGATTATCCTTAGGTGCAATCGCTTCATCGATCGGTATGATGTTTAAGTAAGCACCTGGAGCAGCTAGTGCGCTCTGTTGACAACAAGAAAGATGATAGTTAATAAGTTTTATAGTTTTTTTCCGCTATCTCGCCCGATGGTAAGTGATGATGGAGCACGTGTATAGTTGTTGTATGATAGGAATAGGAATTCAACTTATTCTAACAGACTAATAGTTGAGTCTGAGAGCCAATATGATGTTTTTTAGACCGCAAAAAACAGAACCCTTATAGATTCGTCATGTCTGTCTGTCTGTCCGTCTGAATGTCACAGCCATTCATTTGCGAAACTGTTGGGCCTACATAGTTGAAACTTTGTAGGTTGATGTATTCTGGTAACCGCTATTCGAAAGGGCGAGTCTGACTCGCACTTGGCCGAGCATGATACAAGTAGTATTGATATATCAAAATTGCAAAATTGCCTCATTGGTCGAGTGGTCGCAAGTGCGACTGCCGAACAAGGGGTCTCGGGTTCGATTCCCGGGTCGCGCAAAGTACTACTAGGCTTTTTTCGGATTTTCGAAAAAAGTCTCGGTGGTAGCACGGAGTATAGAATTGTGTCCAGTATATGGCAATAGGCTCACCCCCTATTACATGGGACCTATAAAAAACAAATGATGAAAAGTGGGTACATTGTATAGCGGCAGTAGGTGCCGTAATGTGCACCTCTGCCTACCCCTTCGATAAAAGGCGTGACGTTGTGTGTGTGTATACCAATGTTTATACTTACGCGGAGATTCCTCTGCCGCTATCCTTAGGTGCAATCGCTTCATCGATCGGTATGATGTTTAAGTAAGCACCGGGAGCAGCTAGTGCGCTCTGTTGAGAACAAGAAAGATGATAGTTAATAACTTTTATAGTTTTTTTTTACGTTTGATGGGTTGACGTTTGGCCGCTATCTCGCCTGATGGTAAGTGATGATGCGGCCTACGATGGAGCACGTCTTTAGTTGTTGTATGATAAGAATAGGAATTCAACTTATTCTAACAGACTAATAGTTGAGAAAAACAAGTTTAGAAAGACAAGTTTTGGTACTTTGCCGTTAGTAGATTTTGAAGACCTGTATTTATGTATGTAAGTATATTTGTCTGCAATAAGCTCACGATTGGCTGATCCGAATTGAATGTGCGTATAAAATGTATTATTTAAGTATGAGCTTAAACGAGTTGCTTTATTTAATAGACTAATCCGATACGAGTACATTTTTAGAATCATGTAAATAGTTGTCGCATCTCGTATTCCTAATACATTATTGTAATGACAAGTGCGGTATCATTTACTCTCGATTTCAATATATTACGTTCTCAAGAATGGTTCGGAATCTTGTCTGAATCACGCGTCTAATACATTTATTCATGGAGGTTGTAGAGTCACCATATTTTTGTAGTTCTATTAATTATTTGCACGAAAATATATTTCCTTTTGTGGCGTAAACGCCTGTAAACGAGAACTCCTGATAGTAAGCAATCGTCGCCGTCTTAGACACCCGAAAAACCAGAGGTGTAACAAGTGCGTTGCTGGCCTTTTGGTGGTTAGGAATTTAAGGGTTGTTGGGGCCCAATTCCTGATTGGGAAGAGGCGATAATTATGTATAAATGGAAATATCCTACCTATTAATAAACCAAACGAATTTTCAAATAGATCAACTGACTTTTACTTTAGGTATTTTTCAAAAATATCAATTTCAATTAGAATTTTTGACTTACACGTATCTGTTTAAGGTTTAATATTAACTAGTTTCCCGTAGTCAGGTTTCGCAACACGAAACACGACAGTTATTGTACTTAGTTTTATGAAAATCCTTTTCTTAGAAAGACTTTTCCTTGCAAGCACAGAAAGTATGGTGTACGTACACAAACCTGTATATTGTCAGGTGTGTATATTTAGGATTTTGATTGAGAGCATTTTAGAATACAATTTCGTAAGATGACTACTAGTAAATTAGAAGTGAGAAGAGGACATTTAGTGAATATATTTCTTTGTTGTAGGTACCTATTTAATGATAAATATAAAGATATTTTTTATTTGTATTAACATGAATTTTAGGTAGGTAGGGAATTTATATTAAATTATCAAACCTAAATAAGCAAAAATATAGGAAAGATATTAAAACAACAGTTATTCATAATCTATGGCAATGTAAACATAAAAAATAAAATATAAACTCCAAATTACGAGTCCGATTCTTGTCTACTATAACCTGGTTATTTAACAGAATATTCTAAGCCCAAATACGTTTACATTTTCGGGAAGAAAAGAGAGAAAAAACTATAGATTTTACGGTATTTATGGAATAGTATATATTGAGAAATAAATACGAAAATAGTACTCACAGTAGCGACAAGTAACACCAATACGACAGGCAGCATTTTGTTGGTCTTATTTCGACCTATCGGTATAATACACTATACACGAAAATCTATATAAAATACCAATATATATACATTGCACAACAATGATAGAAAATCAACCACAACTGCGCAAACATTCACTATTTACTAAACAAGAATCACTTTATATTCTACACCTAAATCAGGCTTCAGACACTTTAATTCCAAGTGTATAAGGTCGAATTTTCAATGAATTTCAGTTTTTCAGCTACATGGCATATATAATATCAATAATCAAAGGATTCAATAAACCTGTTTTAATTGAAACGTTTGTCTATTTGTTTGCGTATCGATGTAAAATCTTTTGTGTATCGTACAATGTACAATTAAGTTGTAACATGTTTTTATGTTATTGTTGAAAATCATCTGTTGGGTAAGTAAATAGAATATAATGGAGGCTATATGGATAAAGTTACTAGCTTATAGCCAGCGGTTTCACTTGTGTGAAATTTCTGCTGTCGTCGACGGTATTTCCGAACCGATACGACCTTCAAACCTTCAAGAAAAGAACGTATTCCTTTTTAAAAGGCCAGCAACGCACCTGTGTCTCCTCTGGTGTTGCGGATGTTCATGGGCGGCGCTGATCGCTTACCATCCGGTGACCCATCTGCTCGTTTGCCCCCTATTCCATAAAAAAAGAATATTGGAATGAAAAGTCTATGTGCTTCCTCGAACGATATAAGCTTATAACCAAATTGTATTTAAAATCGATATATTTCATTTGAGATATCTCGAGTATTCCACTGTAAGATTTTCTCCTGTGTCGGGGGTGCGTTTACAAACATATCAGACAAATCAGACCATATACATACAATACACATCGTGGAACACATAAGTTGTATCGTGCAAGAATCTAATACGCAGCACGTTGCGCCAAAACCAGTTGCCTAGTCAACATGCCAACCTTAGAGTCAATACAAAAAGGAATGTACTTAATGCCAACAGAGAGACAAACAAATAAAATCTTTCCTCTATATCTTCATCCATTTGCAGGAAGAACAGGAATAGTGACATTTCGACACCAGCAATTTATACTACGCTAACTCGAAATTTGGAAAAAACTTTTTTATGCCAAGTTGCTTAAAATGTGTGTTTACATATGTCATCAAAAAATTGAGAAGAAATATGCAAAAATAAGAAAGTTACAAATCTTATAAAACGCTAAGTAAAGGTACTTTTTGAAATCATCGTTTATATTACGCATATTATTAGCGGAGTTCATCACTTTGGTCAAAATCTGTGCAACACTGCGCTAACTCATAGTTAGCGTAGTTTAGTGCGTTCGTGTGTATACTTGTTCGTTTGTAAAATGAACGACTTAGCGACTTTTACATAGTAAATATTTATGTGTTAACGTATTATTTAGTTATTAATGGTACGTTGACTATTCTTTTTGTAAGTAAGTACATGTTCTTCATAAAATATTGAAATATGCATCAGATGATTGATCATGCACTGCGACGTCCCGTACTACACTACGCTAACATAAGTTAGACGTGTATAAGATGTCATTTTTTTGATGAATTACGTTTATATATACGGCTAACTTGCGCTAAATCAAAAAATAGAAATAATTAAGGAAATATAAATATGAGATATTACAATGAATAAATTAAATATTAAGCATACCAAATTTCAAAAAAGTATCTTAATTAATGTAAAAGTTATCACGTTTTTCCCTTTAAACGCCTCTACTGTAAAGTACGCTTTTTGAGTTAGCGCAGTATAAATTGCTGGTGTCGATTTAATGTACTTATTTACTCGGCCATCATACTTAATGTCCATGTAAGCATTAGTTCAAAACGTTTACTTAGATGTAACTTAGTACAGTGTTGCAATGTTAGGTCATTCCGTTCATCTCACTGATAGAGGGCAGGAACTATTGTTATTTGACTGTGGAGCTCTTAGAGCAGCGAGTAGAAATGAAGGTGTTTATAATAATGGCCAGCCGATAAAGCGACATATGTTACCAAGACTGGTTTGGAGCAGGAGCAGGAACGGAGTGGTTTTTATTATTAAAGTTATTAAATTAAACTTGATTATTCCTCCTCAAAAAAGTTGCTTATAATAATAGCTTCATTATTATTGTTTAATAGACTTTTCAAAATAGATTTATTAAGTACCTGCTAGGCTTTACCTAGTTGTTTAATCTTTTTTTGTTGTTTTTTCAAGGCTCAAGTCATTTTGTGCAATCTATTTTATTTCTTCTTTACTAATGAAATCTTCTGACTTCTTTCGTTGTTAAGATAGTTGTGCACGTCCCTAGGACGCACCGGTTTTTTCATAGCTGTATCTACTGTAGATCCTGGCTTACAGAAGTTGCAGAGGCATTAAGAGGCTAAGATGGGCTAATCCGATAAAAATATTAAACACTAAGCAACTGTTTTACAGCATTACAACTTTACAACCACTAAATTACTCTGAGTACGGCGGTTAATGTAAATTTACTTTGGCCAGAAAGTGGACTTATATATTTGGTATTATTTAAAGCATAAGCTGAGCTTGTATGCAGGGAAAATTTTACCCCCAACTTCGAGCTCTTACGCCCGCTGGTTAAGCTGTACGCTGTTTGCAAATCCCCATTAATATTTGAAATTCAGATTAACGAATTAATTAATCCCAGTTTTGAATATTATTAGGTGCTTTGTAGACGAAGTAACTTGCTTTATGTAATGAACTTTGGCTAAAAATGTGTGTAGGATATTCAGAAGACTCGGTACTGATGGTGATAATGATCACCAGGGTGTGGTGGTTTTAGCAAGGTGATTATTGATAACTTTACTAATATTGGGATTGCTCTGAGGAATTGTTTGGTCTGATACCTGCCACGTCTTTTCGCCATCGATCTACACGACAGCACTTCCATCCCCATCATATAGATGGTTGGCATGCCGTGCACGCTTTTCACGAAACTTTATGCCTCGCATAGAAAAACAACAAAGCAAAATTTAATGAGGTGTCTTCGGTGGTGATACGACATCCAAACCCTCAAGAAAAGAGCGTATTCCTTTTGAAAAGACCTGCAAAGCACTTATGCCTCCTATGGTACTGCGGGTGTCCATGGGCAGAGTTGATCGCTTACCATCAGGTGACCCGTGCTCGTTTGCCTCCTATCTCATAAAAAAAATACAGTTAGATAATTTACTTTACTGTTGATATGAATCAAGTAAAAGAGTGTTTTATATCGTTGAACAATTTAATATTCTTTACACACTAAACTAAATCAACAACAAAATCTTAACATCTGCTCAACCAAAAATAAAATCTACTACCAAAATAACAAGAACAAAAATCGCATGTTTAGTGACCATAACGCAAAAGCAACGTTCATTGCTGTCTCATCATTTGCAGTAAAGTTACATACACGAGTTTAACCGCCGATGGACACTAAAATACTATGTTCCAGTTTATAGTCACTTTGGACATGTGACCATTATCTTTACGATGGAGTGTCGGCAAATAGCTTTAAGGTCTTTACATTGTAAAAATGGATCCATGAAAGTGTAATGTATACTTAGTTTAAGAAAGAGGTTGTAGATTTTATTTTGATTTGGATTTTGCTCTAGTGTAGTTGTGACTCTGACTAACTTATCGAAAATATGGAATGAGCTGTCGTCGGCGGTATTAACGAACTGATACTACCTCCAAATGTTTAAGAAAAGAGCGTATTATATTTTTAAAGGCTGGAAAAGCACCAGTGATTCCTCTGGTGTTGCGGCTGTCAATGGGCGCCGCTGATCGCTTACCATCAGGTAATTCGTCTGCTCGGTGGCCCCCATTCCATAAAAAATGTTTTAAAATATAATTTCTACAATAGTATCTTACACTGACAATCTCGTCGAAGGTTTCAAATGATAGTAAATGCGATTGTCGAGCAAAGGGTTACGGATTTGATTGCTGGGTCAAGTATTTTTTAGACTGGACTAGATAATAGCACAGAGAGTAGAAGTTATAGGCTCACCTCTATAACTTAGGACTCATATCATAACTGATAAAAATGGGTGCCAGTATTTACCACCAAAACCTAATCTTTTTCTATCACAAACACATCTTTTGAAAGTCCAATATAATAATATTTTATCTAACCTAAGGCTAGTCTGGACCAATCTCATATCTAGCTTGTCAAACAATTTACATAGCTCCATGAGAAATATGAGCGGTACACAAACAATTTTACATAAGATTCGGATTCGTCTGAGATTTATGAAACAACAGTACACTCGGTAAAGTATTATTGAAGTCTTACAAAGTCAAATTCTGAAGGTAGATGTAGGGTCTCAGTGATAGCGAGGTTTTAGTACAAATTCTTAGAATATTAACTGACTTTAATTTTACCCTAAGCATAGTTTACGCACGTATGGCGCGTCGCGTTCCCCGCACTCCTCAAAGATCCATCAGACCACCACAGATGGGGCCTAGTAGGGTTGATACCCGACCCGGAGCTGTGGACTATGTCCGAATAAGACATCAGCCCTACTGGATCCCATCTGTGGTGGTCTGATGACTCTTTGAGGCCAAAAAATATACGAAGTCACAACATCACGCCTTTTATTCTGCACATTACGGCACGTAGTGCCAATGTACACCCACTTTTCACCATGGACAAAGACTTTTCACCATGCACAAGTAAAAAAGTAAACGATTGCATAACAAATCCTTTGTTTCCCTGCAAATGGGACCACATCTTTATCTGGTACCCGTCGTAGCTTAAGCTGGAGATAATCCTGTCTCCCGGTGGGATGTACTTTGTGATTGCTAACGGGAACTCGACAAACAAAGAAACTAAAGGTACTATCACTGAAATTGGTACTTTTGATGACGTCGTGTAGACGTCGTCAGATTGTTTTCGGATACTGACTACAAAGTGTAGTTTCTTGTAGTTCTTTAGATATAGGTATTTCATAACGATACGCTTTTTGATCTCTAATCTGCAGACAGAGGTGTATATGTATGTATGTAATGTACCTAACATACTCTATTTAGTAGATAGGTATAGTACGAGTGATTTATTTAATTTATTAAAGGATCCGCCGTACTCAGAGTCATTTAATGATTACTTAACCTGGGTTAAGTTCCTTAGCAATTGTTTTCGGTACAAAATCCTTACTAGGGAATAGTTTAAGTAATCATTAAATGTCTCTGAGTGCGGCAGTTTGTCTCTTAAAAAAAACATTGCCCAGTACCATTTATATCATAATAATTTCTAAAAAAATAAATTAAATAGCTACTAATAGTCTAAATAGTATAAGTCTACAAACTTATGGTCTATAGTCAATTCGTAAAAAATTTACAAATTGATGTATACATCAATTTGTACAAAATTTTTATCCAATCACAATTTGGGAAAGCAAGAATGCTGTTTACAGTGTTATAAGTCAATAGTGCCGTTTACTGTTTTTAGTTTTCTATACACAACTTTGGGTAAACAGGAAATTAATGACATGCATAGGACGTCCACCCACAAGGTGCACAGACGACCTGCTTGCTTCCAGCTGGCCTATCTGGAAGTCATTGGGGGAAACCTATGTTCAGTAGTGTACGTCTTGTGGCTGATATGATGATAATGAGACTTCTAGAATCTAGATCCATAATGAAACAAAACGTTCAACTTATTACAATATTTAATTTTTATTGGCCACCATTAAGAAATGGCGGCTTTTACTCAAATAAAATCTCCGTAATAGAACAGTTATAAAGAAAGACATTTGTTATGGTTGAAAATATAATTCTTGGGAGTGAACAGTGAGGAATCAGAGGGATCCAGATAAGCCGGCGACACCGTCTATAAATAATTTATTAACTGCCGCTTTGCGGATGAAGCCACCAAAACTGCGGTTGTCATAATAATGTAGGTATTGAGGGATTTTTGACATATTACACTTGAATCACATTCTTTAGTGACATTATTGATATAGGATATAGGATTCGATATGATCATATTTTTCTTATGGTATAAGCTGGTTAACGAGCATACGGATCACCTGATGGTAAGCAATCGCCATGGCCACCCGAAACACCAGAGGCGTTACAAGTTCATTGCCGACCTTTTGAGGGTTAGGAATTTAAGGGTTGTTGGGGAATCAGGGATTGGGAATGGAGGTAATTGGGCCTCCACTAACCTCACTTATACAACGAAACACAACGCAAGCGTTGTTTTATTTCGGTTTTCTCTGAGGCTGTGGTATCAATCCGGTCGAGCCGGCCCATTCGTGCCGAAGCATGGCTCTCCCACACTAAATAAAGCGAAGATTATTGACTTCTCGCTATTTTCATGGCCAAACTGAAACAGTTGTTACTGCGCCTCTTTGTTGAAGAATTTTATGTTTCAGCAAACTACGGGCGGATTCATTTTAATAATTTTAAATAAAAAATCTTTTTCAAAAAGGTATGGATTCAGTGCTTAAACAATTCTTCTGTATTCTTTGTTTTTCTTGAGATAATTCTTAAAATCAAGGACATACATTGATGTAATATCGGGTAATGAGGAATACTATTTTTATGTTTTCCAGATACTTAGCATCAATGTAACACGAGTTCCTAATTGTCTGATCCGCCTTCGGACTACCTAGCGGGTTACCGGGGCTCCGGATCGAAAAACAGGAGTAGGAACGGGGTGTTTTTTAGTCAGTAGAATCTGATACTCCCTCTTGCCTCGAGGCGGGAGAAGTCATTGGCTGATTTTCCCCTTAAAAAAGTAATACTACTATTTATTAATTTTCGTTATGTTTTAAGCTTGGAAAGATTCTACCAAAAATTCTATGGAGATTGACGACTAACACCATCGCTAAACATCTCTACAGCCTCGTGGTAAGAATAAACTGACGTTCCTACGACTAACCCATGAAATTCAATCCATTATACCATTTCGATGTAATCAGGTGCCTACTAGTAAACAAGGTATAATTATAGTGTGCGCATATGTAGTACTATGTACGTAGTAATGAGTATTTGCTCAGATTAAGCCAGCGCACAATAGGCGCTGATTAGTAAATGTTTGAACAAGTTAATGTTATTGTAAAGTATGACGTTGAAGAAGTACTTATTGTTAGGATACATTTGGTGTTGATGGTGTTTTTCGATGTACTGCTTTGTTGGTTGTAGAGCGAGGGGTTTCAGATTCTGATGTTTTCTGGGTAGGTTTTGATGGCCTCGGCTTGGAGAAGGAGTTTAGATTATTTTTATTTAGGAGTCTAACACTCCCTCACGCCTCATCCTGGAGTATTCGCATTTGTAATATTAGTAAGATTCTCAATTCGAGAAATGTGTTTATAGAGATTCTAACGAAAATTACTAATAAAGTCAGCAGTTTTATAGTTATGTTAAAGGCCAGTAACAAAACTTATGCGAAGATGTGAAAATGTATCTTGCATAGAAACAATAAAAACTGTCCACGATGCGGCAATGTTAAATCCGCCTATTCGTTTTGACGAATGCATGTATTCGTCAAATGATGCAAAGTTAACAATAGCCTTAATTCTTTGCTATGAAGCTTGGTAGATGCTTTGGGGAACACAGCTATTAACAGTTCACTGCTGGTCCTTCTCTTAAAAAAGGCCAGTTGCGGGTGTTCATATGTGACGCGACACTGATCGCTTACCATCAGGTGATCCATCTGCTCCTTTAATTGCCTCCTATTCCATAAACAAAATCACACCTACCGTATTAAGTAAATGGTTTTATTTTGTGTGCAATGATTACCATTTAATCCAAGTATATTGTAGCTAGCTTTAGCCCCAGACTTCGCCCACGACCGACGACGACTAATCGATTTAATAGGTGCTTAAATTATCGTTATTGTGATATCGTAACAGACTGACAGAGCTATTACGTCCTTTCCCTGTTCTAAGTATATCAGTTGTTGTACCGAATTTCATCCAAAAAGGTTCAGTGGTTTAGACAGACAAACAGACTTACGTATAGACAAAGAATAACTTACACATTTACCAAATTAGTATGGATTAACGTGGATTAGCCTTGGTGGTTACTTGTGTACCGTCGTTTTACTGAAATGGCAGCGTGATTGAGTAAGTAAAGATTTCTTTTAATTTGTTACTTTAAAGGTCCATAGTTCATTACCTTTTTTGATGTCCTTAAAACGCTCATGAAATATTTCATTGTCTTTATTTAAAAACCGAAGTACTTAGCACTTATAGATCACATCAACAGTCTATTAAGTGGCCACTGCTGACCAGAGGCCTCTTCTCGCACGGAGAAGAGTTTGAGTATCTATCAGCATGCTTGCTCAATGCGGGTTGGCGATTTCCAACTTATAATAAATTAGCAACTATGTATAAGCCTTAGTTCCCTCACGATGTTTTCTTTCACCGTTTGTCAGTGAGTCTATATAATCTTAAAAACTACACATAACTCTGATAAAATCACATTGGTAGGTACTTGCTGTTGGTAGGTTGCGAAAGCACTCTCATGTATTTGAAGCAGGCGTCTTAAACCTCCGTACCGACGATTTTTTTTTTTTTTTAAAAAAAACGTTGCCCCACATTAGGATTTTCTCCTGTGTCGTGGGTGCGTTTACAAACATACAAAGTTCACATGACACCCAGACCCGAAACAACAATTTGTGGATCACACAAAGAGTTGCTCTGCGGGAATCGAACCCGCTACCCGTTGCCGGCAGCCAGTTGCCCAGCCACCGCACCAACCGTGCAGTCAAAGTCAAAGATTATTGATACTTATAGATCATCAAAACTAAACTCAATGTAACAAGCAATAAGTATCCAATTTAAGTGACGAATCGGAACTAATATCCCAAATAACTCGATGTCTCTGAAGTTTAGCGGCAATTAGACGTTTTCAAGAGTTGGCCAAGTGGGAGAACTAACTTAGTCTAGTGCTCCTAACTAGACGTCTAGAAGTCTAGATTATGTCGGTTGGAACTGTACAAGGATTAATTTGTATGGATCTATCAAGGAGAATATTTCATGATGGAACTCATCAGCAGTTTCTCAATTCGGTTGTGTTAATGAATAATGATAAATTAATTGTGGTCTCTGTTAACCATGATAGAAGATCGTTCTGAAAGTATTTGAAACTAATGAGTGATTTATTTAAAGCTTATATAGGTATACCTTATTTTTCTAGAAGTGCGTTTGATTTCTGACATACATATAAAAATACTATATTTTGTCCGCGCTTTCGCTTGCGTTAAAAATATTACTATAAATAAAATTTATTAAGATCCTTTCTTAGGGGATGCCTACGTCATAGTAGTTTAATTTATGCATGCAAAGTCTCAGCCCGATCGGTTTTAAACTTTCATCCCCTATTTTATCCCCTTGGATGCCTACGTCATAACATCTACCTGCATGTCAAATTTCTGCCTGACCTGTCCAGTGGTTTGGGCTGTGCGTTGATTACTATGTCAGTCAGTCAGTTATATGTATTTAGATAGATGGTGATCAATCAGTATTTACCTAACATAAATATTTGACGCAAACAACCGTAATGACACAACACACATCGACGTTCTCATACAAAAATCGTAGTAGAAAACTATCGCTTTCAATATTTCTGAATGTTCAATTCAGAAATAGCTGGTAACTTTCTTATTACTTACGAATTACATTCCAATTTAATGTAAATAATGTAATTTAAAAGCGACCTTGAACGGAAAATCATTGTCACCGTTCCTGCTTAATATCGACGTTATTTTTTTTTAAAGGAGACAACTACATCCACGTCTTCTGCGTATGGAGAGAACCGTGGAAGTGCAACAGACTTCAGACACCCTCGCAATAAGAGGAGAAACTCCCATTAACAAAACAACACCGCTACTAGTTTATCTACTCGCAAACATTTAAGAGAAAATTAATTTATGTTCAATAACAACCATCGTAACCACTAACAAATACACATAGCACCTCCAACCAACACAATTTGCAACCTTAACACTCGAATATAAAGTTGATTATCAATAATTTCTTCGAGAAACTATAATAAAAGTTAGCAATGTACTTGTAATTTGTTTATAATGATTGTTGGGAATACTCATTAGCGATTTGTGTTACCGTATAAAAGATTTCTGTATTTTCAATGCATGTGTCGGCGTAAACTATGTTCCATTGTTTCTTCATAATGGACTGGCTAACTTTCCAATTTTATATTGTAATCTGGGTAAGAACATAATCATATTAATTACCTATATATAAATACTTCATTATCTTTCTTTTTTTATGGAATAAGCCGGTAAACGAGCTGACGGATCACCTGATGGTAAGCAGTCGCCGCCGCCCATGGACATCAGAGGCATTACAAGTGTGTTACCGGGAGTTAGGAATTTAAGGGTTGTTGGGAAATCGGGGATTGGGAAGGGGTGCAATTGGGCGTCTGGTTACCTCATTCACACAACGAAACACAACACAAGCGTTGTTTCACGTCAGTATTCTGTGAGGCCGTGGTATCACTGCGGTCGAGTGTGATTTGGAATGGAGAAATGGACTATAAAACTCGTTGACTTTTGAGTTAGTATTAGGTATGTTTAATTTTATGTAATCGTTATTACATATTAGCATATAGTATAAAGAATGAGACCTGATTTTAGTTTTATTGAAGTTTGGTTTTAGGAACGAATTGTTTTTACATTTATTTACATTTTATTATTTTATTGTGTTAACTAACAAACCAAGGGACTGAGAATTACAACTTTGAAATAGATAACATGTACTTGTATACATTTCGAATCAAACTCAGTTCAGTTTAATTACAAAAGAGTATGAATTAATATAATTAGGTACTCATCAACACACACATCACACGTATCAACTTGAATATATTTCACGCGATTCAAAGAATTAATACATGACATTTGTGTTAACTTTAAACGGTGTAAAGAAAACTAGATTGGTAGGTGCATAAAATTCTAAAGTGTGGGAGAGCCAGGCTTCAACACGAATTGGCCTTCCGACCAGAGTGTACGGCCACAGAAAACCAACATTAAAAATAGCAACATTTGCGTTGTGTTTGAATACCCACAAATCTAACTGCAACTAATCATATTTTTTCAGATATTATGCACATCAGAAATTAAGACACAATTATCGACCTATAATTGTAAGTACTTAGTTCATAATTCTATGGCGCCCAAATATTTTAATCATGAATACCAGTAATATTTAAAGTTAATGATATGTCGTCCATCGTTTTATAGTTAAAATTAAGTATGTTACAGCCTCGTCTCCACTTGGAACAGTTGTCGAGCGACATGTATTGTGTCGCCAGGGACATCGGGCGATGTCGGACGATGTCGGGCGACGTCGGACGACATCGCCGCGACATTATTGATTGTGCGACAAGAAACAGTTTCAACAATGTCCTTATGTTCCTAGTGAGGACGAGGCTTCAAGCATATCTGAACTTTAATGACAGGGAAATTTATCCAAAAGCTGATTATTAATTTCTAGAATTAAATGGCCATAGATTGGCAAAACTATGACAGATTTGTTTAACGTTAATTTTCTTTTATTTGCTCTCCTTTTCACATTAGTTTCTTTACTAATCGTCTTTTTTTTCTTTATCTTGTCTTTTTAATTAAATTATGTTTCTTTTCAGTGCCTTATTGCGAGCCAGGCCAGCCTGTTCCCTCACTAGATAAATGCAACACTTGCATTTGTTATGAAGGAAGAGTAATTTGCACCAATTTGCCGTGTCCAGGTAAGATATGCATATGATATTATTAACGAGGGCATTCGAAGCTACACTTTTGAACGAGCACCTAGCTTCACTGATGGACAGACTGACAGACTATTATTTCTTTACTTGTTAACATTTCAAAAATACCTATTTATGGTTAAATAGGAATAAATGATTTCACTTTGACTTTGGGATATATATTGAACGGCGTTATACCACGGCTTTACATAAAACCGGCGTGAAACAACGCTTGCGTTGTGTATTGTCGTGTGAGTTCGCTCCGGAGGCAACGCCTTTGGTGTTGCGGGTGTCCATGACCGGCGTCGATAACTTACCATCAGGTGATCCGTCTGCTCGTTTACCGACTAAAAGTAGGATAAATGGTAGAGGCAACTCTATGCGAGTAAAATATAGGTATACTTTGTATACTAAACGTAAGGATAAATGGTAAAAGCAGCCCTAGACTATATAATATAGCTATACTTCTCTATAATTATGTACTTTATTGGCCCTTCATATCCCCTACATCCCTAGGTAGGGATAAAGGCTTATTCGAAAGTACTCTTAACCGGCGTTCTTTTGTCAGTAAATGCATGATGAAGTATGTAAGGATCGAAGGGAGAGTTGCTTCTTCACTTTTCTTTACAAGCTTTTATTTAACTGACAATCCATGAATGAATGTATGTATGTAGTTTCTCTTTATGTAAATTGGAATCTTAATTATCATTGAATTTTGAAGCAGATATTTTCAACCGATTGAGCTGAAATTTTGTATAGATACCCGTGTAGTTGGCATTACCGTAACTCCTTAGTTGTTTAATTCAAATGATGTAAAAGCGTGTCATGACCTATGAGATATCTAGTAAAATTGTTGTCCATATATTCCTTCTTATCTTAAAACAAGTATTTCTTTTTCAGCCCCATCTTGCACAAATGGTGAAACTCTGCCAAACCCAGATCCATGCAACAAATGTGTGTGCAGCAACAATAAAGTGGCTTGTTCCGACTTGATTTGTATACCAGGTACCTAACCATTGTTTTATACAGGATATCCCTGAAGTTGATGTCCAAAAACACAGACGAAAATATAAAGATTTATTTAGAAACAATAAGAGTCAAAACATTGGCACAGGACGTAGTTTTTCTTGGATAACACATACATTTTGGTAATTTAAAAACTGTATGACTTAGATTTTTCTAAACATTTTTCTGATACCAGTTGCAATCTTGCCAATTACCTGGTGCCATTTGGGCGTCGACTTCAGAGACATTCTGTATAGTTATATTAATAGGGTATCATTAAATTGAAAATGCAACACTATTTAATAAAAGCGTTGCATAAAAGACCCTGAACTTATGACCATGTAACTACAAGCAACAGATACAGTCTTTATTCGAACGCATTTAAGACATGCGTTAAATACAAAGTTTTTCGCCGTTGCATTCATTACATTTTTGTTATTTTTTCCCAAAAACATTGACTAAGAAAATTGTATGATAACTAATTTATTTACTTTTTTTCCAGCGCCACAATGCATAGAAAAGAAACAGTATCCCGCACAAAACAAGTGCAATATTTGCATGTGTTTGAAGGGACATATCATGTGTACCACAAATATCTGCCAAATCGAAAAGAAAGGTAAGATTCTTACATATTTTGAACATAAAATGTCTGCCGTCGACAAGTGGTCCATCGAGTATTCATTATTATCAGGGTCGGCAATTGAAGTATTAGGTACTAGACCCATTTTCGGTATTTCGAAATTTTCTCAAACCCGTCCATGTAACACGGTGTCTGCAGCAACAACAAAGTTGCTTGTTCAGACTATATAGCCAGGTACGGTACCTCACCATTGTTTCTACTAATTATGGGACTATATATAGACAATATGGTGAAAAGTGGATGTATATTGTATAGCGACATTATGTGCTGTAAAGTGCAGCTCTGCTTACACCTTTGGGGATAAAAAAACTCATAATCAATAGATATTATATTTACTATTGTAATCCGTTAATACAAATTCAACTTTAAGTTTGCATTGGCATATCTACCTACCATTCGTATGGGCAAAATTTATTTGAAAGGGTATTTTAAGGGGGTAAGATCATCCAATGAACTTTTCTGCGGACCTTGGGCGAGGTGAGAAGGAGTGCCAGACTCTTACTTGACCAGTAAAAACCACCACCGTTCCTACTCCTGCTTATTCAAGCCGTGAGCCCCGGTTCAATGTACATACGTATAGGTAGTGCCGTAGCTCCGGATCAGTCATCAGTCCTACTGGGCCCCATCTGTGGGGCTAACTTGAAAGAGTGAATCCTAAACCATACTTAGTAACTTAAAAATAGTATAGTAACATTTACCTACTCATATATTAATATTTTATAATGATATATAATAAATAATAAATGATCGATAGCAAATCAATTTTGTTATTGATTATGTTCTGCTTGTGTGACTATCACTAACAATAAAATAATAAAATAACGCAATTAACTACTCATAAAGATGTCACTATATTCGTGACGTATGTTTATTACTAACTTTAGATTGGATGCATGTACAATATAATTGCAATATCTTACCAACAATTTACAATTTGTGTATCCAATAATAATAATTTTATTAAACTTCTTCCATTAACGTTGAAAATAAGTCTAAGCCGACTATGGTTTTGCTTGGTCTTGAATCCTCTCAATGCTTTACTGGAAGCTTCAATGTTTTTTTTAATAAAAGGGAAAATTATGCTATGGCTTCTCCCACCTTGGGCGAGGCGAGAGGGAGTGTCAGACTCTTACTGACTAAAAACCACGCCATTCCTACTCCTGCTTTTCGAGCTGGAGCCCCAATAAACCCGCTAGATAGTCCGCAGCTTCATGGCTGGGCCATAATTTGTCAAGAGGGGGTCCAGGTTTACCCCACTTGTTTTACATGGATGGAACTACTGAAAATAACTATACATTTTGTGGTTCCATCAAAATGGAGTTTGGAGTAGACAATTGTGTTGTGCAGTTTGAGGGTCTAGAATTATCAGATTTCACAAAACTGAGATCACTATTATATCCGCAAATGATACAACATGTACCTATGTATATCAGAATGGTTTTCCTGAAAACGGCACGCATCGTGAGGAGTTTCTCTCCTTAGTCACCGGTAGCTTGGACCATGGACATGGACTATGATGTTGGTTGGCTCCCATTTTTATAATTTTAAATATTAGTTACCGCCGCCGCCAGAAATTAGAGGGTTTGGCTATGATGAGACCGGAGAAACGTGGCAGTAGTATGGGCAAAATTACTTCCAAAATTTTAGCTCTGTTGATGTTTAGGTACTTATGATGAATATTATTTTGTTCAATCGTTTTATACAGTGGTGCAAGAATCGTTTGCAATAAACGAAACTATTGCGGATGACAGTGAGGAGGGAACATTAGGAGCATTGGCCGCCCCCCTTCGAGCTTCGGCCAGCGTTGAAGATATCACACTCAAAGATAGAACAGGTAAATGTGTTGTGTGAGAGTGTGTTGGTTCGATTTGAAAATATCGTTTTGGGTTGGATAGTCTATTTATAGAGGAAGGCTATAAAACATTACTCTACGATTAATAGAAATCGAGTAGCGGATGAAACCCCGCAGAAGTAGCTAGTACTTAATGAAGTTAAATGACTGCAATGTATACTAATATTATAAATGCGAAAGTTTGTGAGATTTTGTGTTTGTCTGCATGTTTGTTACTTAATCACGTCAAAACGGCTGAAGGGATCGGAATGAAATTTGGTACAGAGGTAGATTATGGTTTGGAATAACACATAGGCTTTTTATCGCGGGTGAAGCTACTGGTGGAAGCTAGTAATGAATAATTCTATAACAAGCATAATATTTTTACAGGTTTAGAATGTGATGCTAATGATGCTAAGGTTTACAAACCAGACGACTGCAATGAATGTTACTGTTTCGAGGGTCGACTGGTATGCTCCGATTTAATATGCATACGAGGTATAGTACATTTTGTTTGTGATGTAATTAATTAATAATGGACCTTAAGGATATGAATAAAAGTTTAAAATTAACTGCACACATTCTCTTAGAGGGTGGGAAAAGATGTAGTGACGGTATAGTAGAATATTTTGTCATTACATCTATTCTGCACGTCTGTGTCGTGAGGGCTCTTATACAGAGGAGGTCGAAAGTCCAGCCGAGGACTGTTCCAGTTTGCTGATGTTGATTCTTCCATAGCTCATTTACAAATAATACAAACACATTAAAAGAAAATACTTCAATAATAAAAGTGTCAATAAGTATCGAAGATCACACAAAACAAATGAACTGTGTTCCGTTGAAAATTTCTATAGTTTATTTTTTCTATTTAATGAATAAATAATATTATCATAAATAAACTACATTAACAACGATAAGGTTCCTTGATAATGATGATGTGGTGATTATTTCCAGGGTCTAAATGTGTTGAGGGCCAGGAGATACCCAAACCAGACAGCTGTAACTCCTGCAAATGTATTGAAGAACACATTATATGTACGAACCATGAATGTCCAGATACAATCTCAAAGAATTCATTTGGAAAAGGTAAATTATTGTTTTTTTTGTCTTTTTAGTATTTTTTTTTATAATAACTGTCGTGAGACATACTAAATTAATTAAAAGTAACGGTTTACTCACGTAAATATTGAGAAAAGCTCTACGAATTTCGAGTCACAGAATTGAGTAGGTTGCACGACGTTCGCCGCGCCCTCGCACGTTGCTCATGAGGAAGAGTCCCTCTGTGGCACGAAACTAGTAAAGCTTTTCGCTGTATATTTACGTGAGTTACCCCTTATTTTTAGTGATTGTTTTTCCGGGGCTCTGACTCAAACAACAGGAGTTGGAACGTGATGGTTTTTAGTCAGTAAGAATTTGAAACTCCCTCTCGCCTCGCCCAAGGCGGGAAAAGTCAGTGGACAATTTTCCCCCTAAATACACCTACCTGAAATTAATTATTTCCTAAAGGTTACATATTCTTGAATTTCTTAGGTAATACGTAAGATTTGTAACTCTGCTTTTTCACAGAAAACACATCAATACAATTGAAGCCACCTGAGCAATGTAAGGAAGGTGACGTCATACCACCGCCGCCGCCACCCAATGACTGCAACACGTGCACTTGTGTAGACAATCGCGTTGTATGCACTCAGAGAGAGTGTCCCGATGATGAATTCATACCAGGTAAAGTAATATGTAAATTAAGTAAACAAATATCACAAGTACTTAATTACTCCCCTCCCCAATCTACCCGATCTCCGATTTCCAAATAAACCTCAAATTCCCAACTCCCAAACCTCCTAGCGCCTCTGGTGTTTCGGGTGTCCATGAGTGACGGCGATTGCTTACCATCAGGTGATACATCTACACGTTTATCGGCTTATAACATAAAAAATCACCAAGGCAAGAGTCTAAAAAGCATTATCTTTTTCAGCAATCCAATCAAGATTCGTAAGATCAGAAGAAGACGAAGATGAACACAGTCAACTTAAAGTGTTTGATAAACAGTTATCAGTAGAACCTATTGTTGATATGTTACTTAAGAACCACGACAAAAAGCCGTCGAAACTGGTACACACACATGCATACAATGGCTTCCAACAAGAAATAAAAGTCCATTCTGGACAATTGTCCAAAGATACTTCAAAGTTACTTAAAGCCTTAGCCAGTAGCCTGCACAGCCCAGCACTAGCTGACATTGGAGATAAATTATTATTGCAAAAGTCTCAATCTACATTGCCTAATGGTGATACAATTAATATAAGTACAAAGAATTCATTTGATTTGCAAGAGCTTCCAGTTACGCAAACCAGTAAAATAATAACATCAGGTTCTCTGGGTAATGAAACAATAATAATAATACCAGAATCTTTGGCTAAGCAGAACCATGTGACTATTATGCCAGTAATGACTAACCATGAAACAGTTTGGAACACAGTTTCATCTCCACCGCCAATTGTTAGTAAAAATATGTATGAAATGTATTCTCACGGGACTAAAGAGAAAAAATTGCAAGAAAACCAAGATGGTTCACAAATCATAACTATTAAGAAACATGAAATCGTTACTGAACCAAATAAATTGGATCATTCGGGTGAAGAACATTTCATGACTCAAACTCGAATCATGGTACCGACACCAACGGGAAATCCACATTCGGAAAATCTACAACTCCAATTAACTCCGAACCCAATAAATGTCCACAATGGTAGACCATACTCACAATATTCACAATACTCAAACCATAATAATCAATATGACGCGTTACAGTATGAAACACGCATTAAATATGCCAACTCGATTGTCAAACCTGGTTCTAAATACACTTTTATGAGCTCGGCGTATGGACCAAATTCAGATTATAAAATCTATCCCATTGCACCACAAAATCCACACACAAAAAGCGTAGCGATCCAATTAAATCCAAACTCGATAAATGCTAACAATGGCAGACCACACCAGGTACTATCCCGTTTCACTGAGTCAAATGTCGCACCTGTTACAACGTATACTTTGTTGACCTCAAAATACAAACCTAGGCAAGACCAAGATAGTCACAATGTACAATTTGGTTCAAACATATCCAAAAAATACAAGATGACAGTCAATCATGTCCAAATGAATCCTCAAGTAAATAAATATGTATCGAACGTTAACTATACCCCACAACGTGGTTCTTTCCCAAATGATCAACATAGACCTAGAGATGTCCCAAATAACCGCATTAGACAATTCAAATGGATTTCAACCGACAATAATATCAAATCTTCACGTGGTAAACAAGTACTTATAAATAATAGAATCAGGCAAACAACTAAATATCCATCTAACTATCTTAAAAATGTAAATGATGATGAAAGTAATCCTTATTTGTCACATTACACAACAGAAACTAATTGGAATCCTGATAAAATTCCACCTAAATTCACTTACATGATCACGCAAACTACTAGTCCAAAACCTCACACCGTTTATCATAAGACTGTAAACTACAAAAATTTTGAACCTAGACATACTACAATAAGTTACCAATCAGAATTAGATCAATTATCTAATGACAAATTGCAAGTTAGCCATGACTCGTATAAACCTAACTACATACCGATTAAACAAACAACTATTAACTATAATATGCCTGAATTTGTTCAAAAAATAAAAGGAACGAATGATATTGAACCTAAATTGAATCATCACCCTCCTGATGACTCACAGGAAATTAAAGATCACTATCAACAAATTAATGTTTCTCCTATAATGTCTGTAGTACAAAAGTATAACTCACACGGTTCTATGAACAAATTAAGTGCTAGTAAACAGTATGTGCCTCCTATAAGTCAGAAAATAAATTCTGGCCCCGATGAAAGTCACATTAATCCTCTAACTTCTTCGTATCCAAATGTTATTGGTCACTCAGTTTATCCTGATGAATCTGGAAAGAATTTTCTTCCAACTCAATCAGAAACAGTTCATATTACCACTGTTTCCACGAGGTTTGATCCCGGTCAAAATCGTTTAGAAAATAATTCACAAAAGCAATTTAAATTTAAACCCATACGATTTGTGAAACCGGTTAAAAAACCACATTCAACTCCATCGAGAATTGTTGAGATCCCACAGTCACCTGACTCAGTAGATCATGAGCCTAATAATGATTTCTTATATGCAGATAATGCCAATCGAAATAGTTTAGCTAATAATATCTTACCATATCCTTTACAAAATGAAAATTTACCAATATCAGTAAATTGTGATTGGTCTTATCAATCTTGGAACAATCCAAATTTAGGTCACGAAAATCCATCGTATTTTAATCCTAATCAACCCCAATTACAACAAGAACCGCAACCTCATTTTGTAACTCCATATAACCACAATTATCCTGGAGATGGTGTTACTGCAACACCTTTGGTCGCTTTCTCAGAACCCGCCTATACGGTTCCGCAAACTCGCTTTCCAGATATTATTAATCAGCCCCCAGACTTACAGCCAAGCCCTGAAAATATTCCTCTTGGACCTGGAGAACTTAGTAGCCCAGTTAGTCAACCCCCACAGTTGCAATCGAGCCCTGTATATATGCCTCGTGGACCTGGTGAACTTAGTAGCCCAGTTAGTCAACCCCCACAGTTGCAATCGAGCCCTGTATATATTCCTCGTGGACCTGGCGAACTTAGTAGACCGGTTAGTCAACCCCCACAGTTGCAATCGAGCCCTGTATATATGCCTCGTGGACCTGGTGAACTTAGTAGCCCAGTTAGTCAATCCCCACAGTTGCAATCGAGCCCTGTATATAGCCCTCGACGACCTGAAGAACTTAGTAGCCCAGTAAGTCAACCCCCACAGTTGCAATCGAGCCCTGTATATAGCCCTCGACGACCTGAAGAACTTAGTAGCCCAGTAAGTCAACCCCCACAGTTGCAATCTAGTCCTGTATATAGCCCTCGACGACCTGAAGAACTTAGTCGCCCAGTTAGTAAACCTCCACAGTTGCAATCGAGCCCTGTATATATGCCTCGTGGACCTGGTGAACTTAGTAGCCCAGTAAGTCAACCCCCACAGTTGCAATCAAGCCCTGTATATATCCCTCGTCGACCTGGTGAACTTAGTCGCCCAGTTAGTCAACCCCCACAATTTCACTCAAGCCCTGTAACTCTCCCTCGAGGACCTGGAGTACTTAATAGTCATTCTAGTCCAGCGCCAGTTGTTGCCCTACAATACCCATCGAGGTTACCAGAAAGTCCTTCAAGTCCAAAAGGATTCATAGATCAAACTCCAAATTACTATCAAGAAGAATACCTTCAATACATAAATCCTAATCAGTATCCAAATTCTCAATCGAGGCTTCATGAAAATACTGGTCCTGCTCAAGAAGTAATCCACAATTATGAAAATCAAAATAAATATTCAATTACCAATTATGAAAATTATGACCCTTATTCACCTCAACAGTCTCAACATGCCCCTGGCTCAATGGACCATCCAAAGACCTATGATGATTACCAATACCCTTTCCATTCTTCAGAATATTTGCCAACGTTAATAGAAAGTCCAGGACATCATCCACCTAATGTACAATTCCCACCAAAATTGAAACAACCGACTGGAATATCAGAAAAGCCTTCGCCAGATATTGTTTATCAATATCTACCTCCACCACAAGGGCTTGAGTCATCTCAGGATCCGCATGAACCACAAAGTTTTGAAAGTTTTTATAACTACCCAAATAAAACTCAACACTTACAATCAACAATGAATCAACAAATATCAAGAAATTTTACCTTAGATTATTTACATGCCCCTCCTCAACTCCCGTTTGAGCCCTACCCAAATAAAAATGGCGGGAATATTCCACACATTAAAGAATATAGAAATCCTCACTCACCACATTTACAATCAAAACCAGAAAGTCCACATATACCAGGGGACTATAAGTCAATAGATGATTATTCCCTTCCTGAACATATTTCTCCTAAAAACACATTTGAGGTACCCCACAAAGAAAATGTTTCAGACGTATTTGATGATACCTCTGAAGGTTTCAAATACCCGCCTAGTTCCATCGAACACATCACTCTTTCGAATACTTTAGTTGAGCATCCCAATACTAAAATTAGTACAACAGTAACTCCAGATTTTAATGTCCGTGGAGCTAATACCGGATTCGAGTTTATATCGGAGTCCATTGAAGATACTACCCGCACAAAAAGTCCTATTACTGAAATACCTGATGATTTCGATGGACATGGATCTGGCGGTGCATATCAATACACATCTAATTCTGCTGAAGATCAAAATAAACGTCCTTGGAAACTACTGATTTCAACAACGGTTTCACCACATAATCTTAAACCAGAAAACGGTGAATACATACAATTCTTTAACAATTCATGGACATCAGAAGAAGTGGATAAAATTCACGAATCTCTAAATTCCTCGACGCCCGAACTTAAGCATGATCACGAGGAATTAGAAGGTGATTGGGATCCAACAGATTTGGACAACAAATTGTTTAATTTAAATCCAAATGATTTAGCGAATTTGTTGGCAGTTGCAAACGATACAAAGAATTTGAACAAATTGTATCCATTACTCATATTGTTAATTAAAAACTTTACTAACCCAGACCTTAATAATTCCGAAGTTGACGAGGGTGATTTAGACCAAGCAGACTACTTACCTGTTCTATTGTCGATACTTGCTAAGTATCAAAATGATATGATGAAATTAAAACATAAACAGCATATTACTAATAATAGTGTTTTAGCTTTACTGAAAGAAATTACAGCATATAATTATACACCTGAAGACGAAATAGATATACAAAAAATTTACAATGCGCTTTCTAAATTACCTACACTGAATATTAATACAACAAATACTAAAGTAACGCATGACAATGTTGAAGAATATTTACTAAAGTTAATAAATAATATTCAAGAAAAATCTATGGCTACAACGGCACACCCTGAAAAATTAACAATTACTTCTAAATTTAAGCAAACCAAACCAGCCGTGTCTCATAAGAAATATCCAAATTTACTAAGTATATTACAAGATATTCAAGAAGGAGATCCATTGGACCTGCAAGCTCTGGTAGATAATCTGACAGTAGACAGCAGTCAAGGTGACGAGAAGCCTGTAGAATCAAGATTTTCGGATGCAAAGCCGAAATTCATGTCTAAACATAAATTGAAAGATCAGAAAGAAGAATGTGGAGACGGTACGGCATGGATTAAAAATTGCCACGAGTGCACCTGCCAGGCAGGACACGCGCATTGTATTAAAATTCCCGATTGCGCCCTAAGACCGTTTGGTAAGCAATGCTATTATTACATTAATCGAAGTCAAAGTCAAATCATTTATTTCAATTAAACCAAAAATTCCAATTAAACAATTTTTGAATTGTCGACTAATAAAGAAATAAATAATAGTCTGTCAGTTTGTCTGTCAGTGAAGCTAGATGCTCGTGTAGGTTTAAATGGAGAAGGACGAGCAAGAAACTACATTTCGTTACTTTAGCAAGAAACTCCATTTTTACTCTCTCAAATTTGGCCAACTGAAGTGTGGTACAAAATAGCATTTTGTAATTCAACCGTGTTTTCTAGGTGTACCAATGATGTGCAAACCATATACTCGTTTCAACATGAGCGCCTGTTATACTTGCGAATGTAATGGCGATGGGATTCCTGAATGTGAAGGCTCAAGTTGTGTAACAAGACCATTTCCACCGATGGAAGAAGAGACATATAAAGGGAAAGGTACTGTATCTATACTATTTACATCACTATGTTAAACTAAGGGTTTACCTGGATTAATGTCGTGGTAGCTCAGAAGTTAAAGACTCCTCATCTATGTGAGCATCCTACCAATGGCAATTAGTACCAATGTGACTTTTTCCTAGTTATATGTACTTTCTAAGATTATTTAGACACCACTGACAAACGGTGAAGGAAAACACCTTGAAGAAACCTAGGCTGTTAATTTCTAATTATAAGTTTCAAGATGCCAACCCGCATTGAGCAAACGTGGTGTTTAATGATCAAATCTTCTCCGTGTGGGAGGCCTTTGGTCAGCAGTGGGCACTTATAGGCTGTTGATGATGATGATGATTACCTGGATTACTTTAATTTTGAAGCTCTATTCACAGAATTCTTCGATGAGAAAAAGACGAATGAACTTATTCAATACTACAAGACTTACAAAAAACTACCTAAAGATTGTTCAGATTTGAGCTTCATGTACCCAACGTGTAAGCCGGGAACTAGCTGGCTCAGTGAATGCAATAACTGCACATGTAATGACAGAGGCAAACGTGAATGTACCAAGATGCTGGACTGTTCACTGCTTTCTGTTTCTTACGGTAAGAATATTTTTTGGTAACACGCAACACAAGACTTAACTTTTCTCTGCAATTAACACATTGAACGCCGTGGTGGTCACTGTTGACCGACGTTAGCGGAGGATTTGCCTTCAACAGTTTTCTATTGGCAGTCAAAGACTTAAATATAGTGATAGAGATAAATAGTATCTAGAACAGAGCTTTCCAAATAATAGTGGTCCGTAGAAGAGTAATAAAATAAAAAAATACACAAGACTTTGTTCAATAGATAATAATCTGTCTGTTTGAGTGAAGCAACAAAAGTCACTATTTTTATAAGTGACTGAGAAAATCTGATTGTGGGACTACATAAAAAAGTAATAATTGTTGTGATCTCTGACCTAACAAGAATGATAGAAAAGTGGACCTTGATCATGAAAGATTGGGAAATCTCTTTTTGACTTCTCCTGCTTTTAGCGATCCGAGATGGAGTGTCTGACTCTTACTTATTAAAAACAACCTTGTTCCTTCTGCTGCTTTTTGAGCTAGAGCTCCGGTCTCCTGCCCCTCAGGACTAGAAAATCGAATAATTAGTAGTGTGATTCTTAATGTAACTAAGTGTAACTAGTAATGTAGTAATTCTTCCTGTCGACTGTTTACAGGTGAACCAAGTAAATGTAAGCCGAATACGAAATTTTATCCGAAGTCCAGTGGTATGCCGTGTGTAGAGTGTTCCTGCGACGACGACGGCGAGCCTCACTGTCCCACTACCGATCATACAATATGACTGTTATAATTTGAGATTAATACAAGTTTTATACATTTTAGACTATGTTAAGTTTACAGCAATGTAATGTTTTTGAGAAGATGTCTAATAAGATGGTGTAGATGTCTATTAAGTCATAATAGGGATGATGACGGGGTATGAAAATTAAAAATCTATTTAGTCCATCAATTAGGTAATGAAAATATATTACAATACTTTGATAAAACAAATCAAAGTTCAATTCAAATCAAAGGGAGCAAATACGTCATTTCTACGTATAAAATGTACCTAGAGGTGAAGTCACGCAATATTTCAAATCGACATATATATGAAAGTATTGGTTTCTCAAAGAAAAACATGTCTAATCTAATTTTTAAATAAACTACAAGACGGACTTTAGAATAAAGATTAGTCATCTTCCCTATTGTCATCTTCCTACCGTTATGTCAAATTAAGCTTGCTGTCCATGAAGCGTCAATTGACGAATGCATGCAACCTACAAATGAATGTAAATAGAATTGTAGAAGGAGTGAGTAACGCAACGTTGCCGCTCTGTGAACATAGTCTGGATTATTCCTACGCAATATGCAAGCATTCGTCTCGCAATCGTCAATTGACGAAAGCGTGCTCATTAGGTGCAGTTGACGTGGACAATACGCATTACTTTAAACCGAGCATCCATATTATTTCCCTTCTGTCTTGATGACGTGTGATAAGAAGTTACGTGCCATTACATGACATACTTACCTATATTTCTTTAGTATCGTTCCTCACACAATCTATTTATTCCTTTCCCTCCAAAAAATATTATAAGGTATCAAAAATAATTTAAAAGTGACAAAATACAAATATGCCTGGTTTTGCTTTCTCAATTCCAATTTTAGTAAAGTATTTGTATATTTGTGTTTCTATGTACATAGTAATAGACCCATTAAAGTACATAATATACACGCAAATCACATGTGTTTTAGGTGCTTATTGTAAAAAAAATGTATTTTATGTAATAGGTATAAAATTATAGGAAATTTATGAGATGTTTTTTATTGAATTTAATTTCCTCGTTCATAAAGAATTGGTGAATTCTGCAGTTTTTTATCACGTCATTTTCCCTACTCCTGGTTTTAGAGCGGGAACCCCGGTAACCCGCTAGCCAGTCCGCAGCTCAATTGTAGTTTAGAGTTATGCTTTGACAACGCCTGATTTTAGCAAACACAGTAATGTATTGTAAAACTAGAATGTATACTATACTGTAGGTACTAGTGAGACAAGTGAAACTACTGACAGCTAATAGCATACGTTTTTAATACTGTCTTAGAGATGTGAGTATTGATACCGTGTACGCTTATATACGCGCAATATACAACAACTTCTGATTTAACTAAAGTTTTATTGAGTGTTTGATGTTTCAAATCGTTGTGCAGAAATCACCAAGCACACTTGTAGAAAAACAACGACGACATTTAAAATCACCTTTTATACTCATAATAAAGGAAATTTGAACCAAAATAAAAACAATTCAAGGTTTAATTTAGTAACGAGTAGCCAATGCAATGGCTAGCAAGTTTCGTAAATAAAATATACGGGCCTGCAAAATAAAAGCTCTTGCTTTGGCCGTGTTCCCTTGAAACGTAATAAAAATGAATGTTTAATTCTTGCTCGGATGCAGTGTTAAACTACACATATGTAACATTAGGTTCCGTTGTCTGTATGTTTGGACACATATTTATACATACAATATACAATGGAAAGCTGCTGAATGATGGATTGATACCTTATTGACTTATCATCATCAACAGCCTATTTATAGTGGCCACTGCTGACCAAAGGCATCTTCTCGCACAGATAAGGTTTGAACATTAATCACCACGCTTGCTCAATGCAGGTTGGCGGTTTCAGTTTACTCACGATGTTGATGTTTTCTTTAACAGTTTGTTACTGGTCTAACCGCCGCACTCAGAGACATTTAATGATTACATAAACTATTCTTTAGTAACAATTTTGTATCAAAAACAATTACTAAGGACTGGGCTAAGTTAGCATTAAATGACTCTGAGTACAGCGGTTAGTCATCTTAGAAAGTACATAAATATAACTAGGAAAAGGTCGTATTGGTATTTGCTGTTAGTAGGTTTCGAGGCGCACCCTCGTGCATAAGAAGCGAGCGGTATCAATCAAGTCATTTATTAACTCTATTTTTTGTTAAGAATTTAAATTAAAGCTGGTGTTTGGCCCAGAAGTAAAATCTAGGTTTTTTAAACAACATAACTATTTGATTATTCAGGTGCTTTGATGCCAAATATGGGCTGGCTCACTAAGAATCTGAATCTGAGGCTGTTTTAGGAGGCGCCATATGATAGTATAAGTATTGGATATATCCTTATATAAAAGTATAAACATAAAGTTTGCTGCTTAAAGAATAAAAAACTAAACGAGTAAAACCAAGCGCTTAGTGTTAACTAGACAAACGGTAGCAGATGTAACAAATAAATATAAATTTTTGTCCAGTGGACGCCACGACAGCAGTGGGAAACGCATTGCGGTGCTCACTACCATATACATTTTTAGTGCACAGTGATAAATATAATGGCAAAGTGCAGACAAATTGGACAAAACTAGTCGGCTTTAAATTTCTCGAAAAAATATGTTTATTCCTTTCCTTTATTGGTTTGGTAATCCTGTTGTTGTCTCATTTAACTGATCATGTATTTACTCGTGTTTATTTTTTATTTGTGTTTTTATTCTACATACATACAAATCCTCACGCATGTCTCCCATGAGGGTAGGCAGAGACAATGGAACGCCAATTGCTACGATTCTTACACACCTCTTTCGCTTCATCAACAGTCATCATGACTTCGATCAACAGTACCTTTATAATTTTAATTTTACTTTTAATTTGGCCCTTTTTTAATATGTATATATGAATATATTGTATATAGCTATAGTAAAATGCTTAAAAACCTTTAAAATATCAAATTAGACAGACAAATTAAGCTAGGTTTGAATAAAGTGACGTACAACGGCAGACATTTAATGAAACGGTCACAGGTGTTCTCAACTTTGAACGACGACAGCGCTCGCGGAATTAAAGGGAACTAATAACTCTGACGTTTACTTGATAAAACTATCTCAATGGGCAAGCGGTTTAAAATGCAGCTGCTGAGTTAAAAAGTCTGGATTTCGATTTCCTTGTTGGGTTTTAATTTTAGTAAATTGGTTTATATGTATTGGTTCATCCTATTCCAAAATTGTAATGGTAGCTTGATTTGTCATCATCTGTCTTATAAAATGAGCTTGGACATGGCAAAACGCTCACCCCAAGAGATGACCACGATGCATGCAATATTTCGCCCTTTATCCTCGAAGGGCAGAGGTGCTCATTACGGCAAGTAATGCCATTGTACAATGTACACTCACTTTTCACCATTTGTATTAAAGTCCCATGATAGGAGGTGAGCCTATTACCATATACTGGGCAGAATTCCGATGCATCTTCTTGGAATACTCTCTTAAAAATGGCGCCATTTGTGGCTGGGCAATCAGCTGCCACGCAACGTTTTTTTTAATGGAATAAGCCGAATAAGGTAAACGAGTAGACGGAGCACCTGATGGTAAGCAATCGCCACCGCCCATAGACAGTTGAAACACCGGAGTTTAAGGGTGGTTGGGTATCGGGGATTGAGAAGATTGGGAAGGGGGGCAATTGGGAATCCGAAAACGTACCGATGCAGTAAAAAAAGACAATGTACTTTATTACAAATCATTGATTTATTTGACTTAACGCAAAAGTATGTTATAAAGTGTAATGATTGATTACTTGATCAACACACCTAGCTTCGGTGAAGCACAAATTGTGGGCATCAGAGTCGTAGCCCCCACACAGGCAGATACTGCAGTGCTGCTTTGGATTTTGGACGAAAGTTCCAATAGGACATTTTACGGTACCTGCAATAGATGGTGACGGGGTATGAAAATTAAAAGTCTATTTAATCCGTCAGTTAGGTAATGAAAAAATTAGACACGTATTTTTTATAAGATCTTTCTAATTGTTACGTGAGTTAGCCATTTTAATCCTAGTTATTTGTTTTTCAAAGTCAAAGTCAAAGGCAAAGCGTTTATTTCAATTAATCTTAAATTAGGCACTTTTGAAACGTCAAATTGAATTGTCCGTCAGTCTGTCCGTCCGTGAAGTTAGGCGCTCGTTCCAAAGTGTTGCTTCGAATGGAGAAGAACGAGCAAGAAACTCCATCGTTACTCTTGATTTAGTCCATGACAAAGATGATGTTTGTATGCTCTATTCAGTCATGAGCGTGAGGGAACAGCGGTACACGTGGTCACACGTAGTTAAAATAAGAAGTCGTATAGATACTTACTATGATCTGAAAAGTGAAATAAAACCAATTGTATTATTTTTGAAATTGGAAAAAGAAATGTGGTTATAGTATATCTAGTATCACATTACATAAACAGCCTATAAGAGGCCACTGCTGACCAAAGGCCTCTTTTCGCACGGAGAAGGTTTGAGCATTAATCGCCACGCTTGCTCAATGCGGGTTGTCGATTTTAAACTTATAATTTCCTCACGATGTTATCGTTCACCGTTTGTCAGTGGTATCTAAATAATCTTAGAAAGTACATATCTTTTTTTTTATCAAGGTTTCCCAACCTTCAAAAGGCGTCTAAGCTTTCTGGGGATAAAAGACTAGGGAGTGTGGGATTTTTATCTCACTAAAACCACCCCGGTGGCCACTTTCACCACCTGTAAGGGGCACCGGGTCCTCTAATAGAGAAAGTATATATTATTATCTATAGTATTTAGTATTTAGTATCGGTAAGTAATATTTATTCCAACAGTAAAGGGCACCGGGTCCTCAAATAGAGAAGGTACATATCTAGAGTAGGTATTTAGTATCGGTAAGTAATATTTTGTTCTCTTTTTGTTTAAATGTCGGTTATATATAAGCTACTAAAAGTGTATAAAGATTACGTACCTGGACATGATTTAGGTTCTATGGAACAGAACCATTGTTTGTGGGTACACTTGCACCCAGCACAGTATGGTGTGAAGCCCATCCGAAAGGCGTCAGTATCGTCGCAGTCCTTATCTAAAAAAATAAGGAATAAAAAATTATGAATATGTATTATATCTATACTAATATTATAATGCTGAAGAATTTGATTGTTTGTTTGAACGCGCTAATCTCCGGAACTACTGGTCCTATTTGAATAATTATTTTTGTGTTGAATAGTGCATTTATCGAGGAAGGCTATAGGCTATAAAACATCACGCTATGACCAATAGGAGCCAAGCAGAGCGGGTGAAACCGCGCGGAAGTAGCTAGTCATGTAATAGGGATTGAGCCGACCAGGTATTGTCGCGCTGCTACTGCAGTAGGCGAGTAAGCCGATAACATAATTCATATCAGCCATGTTTCGTAGGCACATTTTGAGTCTGAATATTTAGTTACTAGGTACTTCTGCCGGTTCCACCCGCTCTGGTTAGGTCCTATTGATCGAAGCGTTATGTTATATAGCTTCCTCAACAAATGGACTATCCAATAAGTAGTACCGGAGATTAGTACTTTCAAACAAACAAACTCTTCAGCTTTATATATTAGCATAGATGCTAATTGATTAACGTAATTCATTTCATATATAAAAAGAATTGGAAAAAAACTAGCTTAAAGGTAATAATATAAATCCTAAATAAGAAATGGGACACTCTCAAGAAAAGGAAAACTTACGGACGGGCTCCGGTGGTACATCTGCAAAAAATAACAAACTTATTTCTTGTAACAATTAATTTACAAACATTAGATTAAACTTTAGCTATGACTTTTCATAATAACTTTAGTAAGACATATTAAATTAATTAAAAATCACGCTTTTATTGAGAAAAGCTCTACTAGTTTCGAGACCCGGCAACGTCACGCAGCTAATGATGAAGAATCCCTTTGTGACTCGAAATTAGTAGACCTTTTCTCCGTGATACGTGATTGACCGTGATTTTTAGTTAATTTAACTGTGACAACACCGGAACACTGAAGTCCGACGCGTGCCAGTCCAATAATTGTCTTATGATATAAATCAAAAGATATTATTAGAGGAGAAGAAAAATATGATAGTTTCCATTTCCTTCAGTGAATTTTATACTCATTTTTTATGGCACAAAGTCGCTGCAACCTCCCGTACTATTGCAATTCCTGTAAGCCAGGATCTACAGTAGATACAACCATGAAAACACCGGAACACTGAAGTCTGGCGCGTCCCAGGGACATGAATGACTGTCTTGGATCCCGCAACGAAATTAATCAGAAGGTATTGTTAGAGGAAAAGAATATGCATGAAGTTTTATTGATGAGAAGTAACTAACCTTTAGTATACTTGCACAAGTTCAATAAACATAAAGAGAATCCGTCGTGTAAGCAGAAACAGTTCCTACAGAACCTATTGCCCTCAGGACTGTAGAACGTAAAAGGCTCGCAGAATGTACTGTTCGGCGGCAATTTTTGTCTTTTGCTACTCGGGCTTAAGTATCCTGAAAAACAAATAAACGTTTAATTATTATGTTATCGGCTTACTCACGTAATTATTTGACGAGGAACTCGACTAGTTTCAAGGCATGCTAGAGGTTTATATACATGAGCAGCATTACGCGACATACGACGCAGCGACTGTCGCGCTGCTACTAGTCTATAATAATAATGTTTGTGAAAATATTGTATGATTATAGTATTCTATGATGTATTCCCTGGCGATTATTTACATCGTTGAAATTGATAAAGAAACTAGCGGATCCGACAGACGTTGTCCTGTCTACACGTTTTTAATTTGAAAATTTTAGAACTTTTTTTAATAAGCTAAAACATTCTGGACCATTTTGATGAAAATTATTATTCAAATGTTATGACAATATCTAACGTCATTAATATTTGACACTGCGATGGTAGCGCCGTCTGTCAGATACAACGTAAAACATTCCAAAATCAACAACTACAATAAATGAAAAATTAATTAAAGAAACATTGTCCAGCGGACAAAATTGTGAATCTAAACCATTCTCAGATCCCCTTGAACACACACATAAAAAATCATCAAAATCGGTCCAGTCGTTTAAGAGAAGTTCAGTGACATACACACTTACAGAAGAATTATATATATAAAGAAGATAAAAAAAACTTAGATTAAGCTACAACACAGTGGAAATTATGATTCCTTTGGCGTTATATATCATCGGAACACACCCTCGAATATTAAATCTGAAAAATATTTTAAACACATTTCGTTTCAGGGTGAATTTCAATCACGGTGGCCAGTATGTCTAACTAGACTAGGACTAACTAAACTACTACATAGGGACAGAGAAAGCGACTTTATTTTATACTATGTAGTGATGTACCTTGAATGAGTTGATTAAACTCATCTTGACTGTCGTCATCCTCACTTTCCAAATCCATGTTCTCAACGCATTTTACATATTTACAAGTTGGTGTGCCCCTCATACACACGCAGACGAGGCAAGGGGAACTGGAGGGGATCTGCTCCCCGGTAAGACAACCGCTTCGTTGCATCAACTGTGATAAAGAATCTGCTGTAAATAAATACATACATAAGTGATTTCGGTCAGCAGGATGAGAGTAAGCGAGAGAGAAACATATACAATATGCAACGTTTCGCCTTTTATCCCCGAAAAGGTAAGAGATGCACATTTTTCACGCTTTTCACCATTTGTGTTATAAGTCCCATGTAGTAGGGGGTGAGCCTTGCTATATACTGGACACATATCCCGACTCTGTGCTACTACTGAGAAATTTTCGAAAAATCGAAAGTCCTCAGTAATTCTTTGCCTGATCCGGGCATCGAACCTGAGATCATACCCGGCAGTCGCACTTGCGACCACTCGACCAACGCGGCAGTCAGAAATAGATAAAATAATAGAACTGAATTCAGTATTTATTTCATCATCATCATCATCAGACTGTTCTCGTTCACTGCTGGACATAGGCCTCTCCAATGGCACGCCACTGAGCTCGATCTTCAGCTCTACGCATCCAACTACTACCAGTCACCTTGCGAGTATCGTCACTTCACCTAGCTGGAGGGCGCCCTACACTACGCTTGCCTAGACGCGGTCTCCACTCTAGAACACGTTTACCCCAACGGTCATCGGCCGTAGTAGTATTAATATACGTAATTTCAAACTCACCTTCTTTGTCACATTTTCGGCGTGTACAAAACAATTCGTTTCCATCACATATACACACGTTACCACAAGCAGGGTCCTCATCTTCAGGTTGGTAAATCGTGCCTCTGATGCAGCCGGACCCTGGCGCCGGCAGTGCCATTTGGGAATTAATATCACCTGCTCGTAGCAATGTTCGGATCATTTCGATTTTTGTTATACCACCTGGAAAATAGAACCGTGCATTGGTATCAATTTGACTTGACTGTTTATTGTAATTGATTTTAAAAGTGTCAGGGAATGTAATAAGGTATTTTTTAAGGGGAGAAAATCATCCAATTACTTCTCTGGGGCTGAGGCGAGAGGGAGTGTCAGATTCTTACTGATTTAAAACCACCCCGTTCCTACTCCTGCCCATCGAGCTGGAGGTAAACCCGCTAGGTAGTCCGCAGGTTACGATCAGGCGTCTGCCCTACCATCATGGGCACCATCTGTGGTGGTCTGATGGCTCTTTGAGCCGCACGCATGGGTCTGATTCTGGTCGGACGTCGAGCATCAATTAAGTTATGGTGAAGGAAAACATCATAAGTCCCTGAACTTATAATTATCTATACTAATATACTAATATTATAAAGCTGAAAAGTTTGTTTGTTTGTTTGAACGCGCTAATCTCCAGAACTACTGGTCCGATTTGACTAATTATGTAATAAATAATAATTTTGTGTTGAATAGTGCATTTATCGAGGAAGGCTATAGGCTATAAAACATAACGCTATGACCAATAGGAGCTAAGCAGAGCGGGTGAAACCGCGCGGAAGTAGCTAGTTATTTATAAATTCGCCAATCAGCCTTGGGCAAGCTAAGCATGTTAATTAATCCGGACTACCTAAATTACCGGGGCTCCGGCTCAAAGAGCAGCAGTAGGAACAGAGTGGTTTTTAGTAAGTAACAGTCTGACGTTCCCTCTCGTTTCACACAAGGCGAGAGAAGTCATTGGAAGATTTTCCCTTCTCAAAAAAAGCGTGGTGATTAATGTTCATTCCTTCTCCGTATGAGAGGAGGCCTTTGGTCAGCAGTACTTAAGGGACTTATAGATTGAAGATGTTGATGTCTAATGAGGTAATGGGTGAGTTATGATGATGTGTCTTCTTCGACCGAATACTTACTTTCAAGTACTTCCAAACATTGTTTTTTAGTGCAAATAATATTCCCATTGATGCAGACACAGACGTTGCAAGCACCCGTCAATGAAGTTACTTCTCCGTTAACACAATTTTGTTTATCTATTATTGTGTAATCTGTAAGCAAAGAAAATTTTACGACATTTTTAGTGGTTGCTATTAAAAATGTCATCACATAAATTCCATTCAGGTTTGTATCCAGAACCAAATCATTTTTACAATACTAGT
The DNA here is from genome assembly GCF_023101765.2 of Spodoptera frugiperda. Lineage (NCBI taxonomy): Eukaryota > Metazoa > Arthropoda > Insecta > Lepidoptera > Noctuidae > Spodoptera > Spodoptera frugiperda. The sequence continues at coordinate 553,545 of NC_064220.1, read as the reverse complement.
TACTACCCTTAGGCGGTTGTCCCACCAACGACGAGAAAACGACTAACTATCGGATATTTTCTCACTCAAGAAACGTACAATAGATATACTTTCCGTGTGAACAAAAGAGATGCATATACAAACAAGTACCCGATAATCAAATGTGACAGATTGTCCAGAAATTAGATTTTTAAGTCTGTGTCTTTTGTCCTCTATCGTGGGTGCCTTTACAAACATACAAGATCTATGTGATCTTGTACGTTTGTAACAACACATGACACGTAGACCTGGAACTACAATTTGTGAATCACACAAAGATTTGCTCCGTGCGGGTATCGAACCCGCTGCACGTTACCTGGCAGCCGGTTGCCCAGCCACCGCGTCAACCGTGCAATCAAATCTGTTTGTAAGTATGGTTTGGATAGCCTAGCAAACATATCAAACTGTAAAATAGGCCCTAAATCTATTTCTTCTTGATTACTTATCAGAAGGGACAGAAAACCGAGAAGGTTTTTAAGTGTGGGAGAGCCATGCTTCGGCACGAATGGGTAATGCACTTATAACAACTATGGTGTATCGGGTTTCTATGGGCGGTGGCGATTGCTTACCGTGGTGATCCGTCTGCTCATTTACCGGCTTATTCCAAAAAAAAGAGGTAAGTTTTCTTAAGAATAAATATTTAGCTTATGGCGTAATTACCTGATGTTATATTGTGGTGTTTGCAGGGTTTACGAGTGCAGAGTATGTCGGAATCTATGCAGACGCATGTGTTGCAGGGATCAGGGCTGGGTATAGGTGTGTCTTCGTCGCATTCCGGCTCCGGGAATATGTAGGGAGCTGTGTGAATAAATAATTGTAATACATTTTTATAATAACTATCGTGAGACATACTAAATTGACTAAAAATCTCGGTTTGGTGTGCAGGAACGTAGATCTACGCAAGCTACAATGTATTTTCTATTGTTTCTCTCATACTAGCAGACAAGAGTTTAATGCAGATAAGCATTACTAGTTTCGAGTCACAGAGGGACTGGATGGCTCGGTGACATCGCGCATCCTACACGTCGCTCAGCCTACTGAAGCGCTAACTGGATTTCGAGTCCCAGAGGGACTCGACGACTTGGCGAAGTCGCTCAGCCAACTGAACTTCGCCGCGACGTCGCCGCGTTTGCGCACGCTACTCATGATGAAGATTCCCTTTGTGACTCGAAACTAATAGTGTTTCTTTTCCATGAGTAAACAACCGTGATTCTTAGTTAATTATAATGTTTTTTTAACTATGTACTATCTCAGTGATTGAGTGGTGATCGATATTGTAATTATGAGAAGTAATATGAACAGTGTAATTTACTCAGCAGCGTCGAGGGCTTAGTTATTTCTTGTCGTGTTTGTTATTATTAGTACACAACTTGTATGAAAGGAAAATTACACCGGTATGTCCCCTGGACTCTGCAAGAAATTGATCGCCAGCGAAGTTGGGATGGGTTTAATATACCCACCAGTTTATACATGTATATACAACTTTATATAAATACATACTTGGTTTATTATTCCAGCAAGGCTTTTGACTGCAAAATTCGACTCCATCTTTACAAGTGCAATAGTTGCAAGCGTCTATTTGTCGTTTGCTGCCGTCTACACAGTGTTCATTTACATTTATTCTTTGCGTTATATCTGAAAAGAAAATAAATAATTGATAAAGTAAATACCTATATGGGTAATATTTACATACAAATAAATAGTTTGGTTTATGTGACTGCTTAAATAACGTATTTAACTGACGCGTTAGTTACCACGGTCCCCTACACTTCTAGCGAGCAAAATGTTTTATTTTTGAATCATCTAATGACTTCTCCCGTCTTGGGCGAGGCGAGAGGGAGTGTCAGTCTCTTACAGATAAACCTGAATTTACCTATATTTTGCGATAACCTTCCAAACTAAGCATTTATGGTTATGCAAACTTAGAATGAATACCAAATTTCAGCTTAGTTACAAGATTTCACTTCACACACACTGATACATACATCTATACTAATATTATAAAGCTGAAGAGTTTGTTTGTGTGTTTGTTTGTTTGAACGCGCTAATCTCCAGAACTACTGGTCCGATTTGAATAATTCTTTTTGTGTTGAATAGTGCATTTATCGAGGAAGGCCACACAAACATCACGCTATGACCATTAGGAGCTAAGTAGAGCGGGTGAAACCGCGCGGAAGTAGCTAGTATTCTATAATGAGAGTTAAGTTTACCAGGAGGCTCGCATTCATCATTATCTTCCGCGGCGCACACGTATGTCCCGTTTGCAGTACAGGTGCAGACAATGCAGCTGTCCACCAGAACATGTCCTGCTTCACAGTTCTCGTCAAATGGTGAACGCAAAGAGGAACGACCTAAGAAAAGACAAAAAAGAAAAAAAAACGTTAATAAGAGTTATAACCAGAGATCCCTTTCCGCACTTCATCACTTCATTGCACTTCTGAAATAATTTTCAAAGTTATCATTTATTCCAATTAAACCAGAAATAGGTACTTTTAAAATGTCAACAAATAAAGAAATAAATAATAATCTGTCAGTCTGTCCGTCAGTGAAGCTAGGTGCTCGTTCCAAAGTCAAGATTCGATTTTTTTTCCAATTTCTTCAGGATATCAGTTCTTCAGTCTGCTACCAGTTTCTTGGTGGTGGTTGTCAGTTTTAGGACATGCCCCATGACTTATAATACTAGACGACTACTGGGCGTCCTCGCAAAACCTGGCGTAGCACCATTTTGGCAAAATATGACGTGAAGCGAGGTGAAACGTGAAGCTCTAGACAAATCGCGCTGGAGAACTTATGCGGACGTCTTCTGCCTTATCCAACGACTTTTCCTGCCTTGAATGAGGCGAGAGGAAGTGTCAGACTCTTACTGACTCAAAACCACCCCGTTTCTACTCCTGCTTTTCGAGCCGGAGCCCCGGTAACCCGCTAGGTAGTTCCGGAGCTGCGGACATAGACGGACATTAGGGTGTCCCAGCCAAGTAGGGCGAAAAAAAAATTTTCGATTTTAAGTACGCATACCCTCTATATTTTTTCTATTTGACCATAATAACTAAAATAAAAAATATCATTGGTATCGGATAACGGGAACCCGTGCCGACTTGATGTCAAAGTTTCAAGAAAAATTTTGTATGGAGATTGTAAGGAAAATCACTTTAAGTTAGCTTTAACGTTATAAATTAATATTTTTTATTATTGTAAATATTTATTTATTATTAAAATAATATTATATATAAAATTTCCTCTGTAATGGCATTCTTCTACAGTCAGGATATTTCAGTCTGTGTTCCTGTGCGCAATGTAGTAACAACTGTTTTTGTTCCTCTTCAAGTGTGATTTTTTTCGTGGAAATCTTGCATTAATTTCACTGCTCCCTCATTGGCTGTATCATTTACGGCTTCAGTATTAACATTTGTGCCTTTACTTGTAGAAAATAAAGCATTCTTTGACCATGAATAGGACTTAGTGTAGGAAACTGTCATCAATTTTAAAATGATCGAACAAGGCCTTTTGGAGGAGTTACATATGGAATAATCATCAATGTTGAGTCCAAGTGCCTCAATAGTGACCGCCTGAAGGACACTTTGGAACATATTGGTGTATAGGTGGCGGTATGCCCTGTATGGGCTGAGCACCGCCGTGTCCTCAGGGACGTGCTCAGCGACGGCGACCTCTCGCGTCCGGCATTGGTTCAATCCATGGTGCGGAGCGAGGGAGACTGGGATGCGATCTCCTCCTTCTGCGAAGCAGTCATGCTAGCTAAGGAAGAAGCGGGACGCGTAAGGAAACGAACCTTCTCAAGATCTAACCGTCACGAGAGGCACTCCGGGCGTCAGGGATCGCGCAACGATCTCTGGCCACCGTAAGTGCGGGTCTGCGGACGGCGAGCAAAAGGTAGCTCGCCGCCCGATCAGAACCAGACCCGTGCGGTACAAAGAGCCATCAGACCAACATAGATGGGCCCAGTAGGGCTGATACCTGATCCGGAGCTGCGACCCACCTAGCGGGTTTACCAAGGCTCTGGTTTTTGTCCACTCCAGCTAAGTGACCAGGCCTGCCAAACTCTTTCTGTCGCTGCAAGAAGATCCTATCTTCATCTATCTTTATTGAGCGTCGAATCTGATATGCAATGTCGAATAAATTGTCCAAATTAGAAATAAACTTGAGGAGGCCGTTTAAATAAGTCTTGGGTTTTGTTCGCATTTTTTTTGTAGATCTCTCCAAACTTGGTATAAGGTTACTAGCTTCTTAACATAGTTAGGTAATGCTTTAGTTGATATACGGGCTTTTTCCCAGTAAACAATGCACTCAGGAATACTTAGGTTTGCACTTTCATTGATTATATTGTCTTTGCGAATGTTGTAAATCAAAACTGCCAATACTTGGCAATTGGAGGGCAATTTCGAACCGCTAATTTGATGTTATACATCACCTATGAAGAATATGCACTTTTTAGAACTGCGTAATACCCCTGACATCTTGACTAAACGAAAACAATATGTTCCCTAATAAATCAAACAAGTAATAACCAGCACTGCGATACGATAACTCCGACGCGCCAAAATTTGCAAGTACTGGCATGTATAAAGGCAAGTCGGCACGGGTTACTGTGCTTCTAGGTAAATGAAACTTTATTTACGTGTATGTAGACACTATTCGAAAATAATTAGAGGGTATGCGTTAAAAAATACCGCCTTTTATTTTTTTGGGACACCCTAATGGACATAACTAACAATTTATTAATATAGAGGACTTACTACGTCCAGCGCCACTGCATCTATGCTTTGAACATACGAGTTTACGATGAGCGTCGCAGTAGCAATAGTTGCATTTGTCTAGCCTGAATCGTTCTCCTATGTGGCATCGCTTGTTTACGTAATCCTTGGCTGAAAATTATATTAATTAATTTCGCCTCTAATTTGATTTTAATTACTTTAAAAACATTATTAAATTAAAAAAAAATATTCATACGTTGATAGTCTGTTGCATCAACATCGGAATCTGCAAAAAAGATAAATTTAATATATTAGAAAGATTTTTTCAAAGTTTGAACTGTGGACATTTTTTTACATTTGATGGCTCGACGATTGGCCGTTATCTCGCCTGATGGTAAGTGATATTGCGGCCTACGATTGAGCACGTTTGTCCATAAGCAACCTATTCACTCGGGTTTTGAGGATACCCAGGTTATACCCATCAGGAAATACAGACTCCGACATTATCATCTTTTAAAAAACTGGTTGCACTCATTGAGTTGATTTCTTAAGTCAGAGAGCTTGTCAAACTGCTGTACCAACCATGATTGGACTGGACAAGTTCAAGAATTCTTAGCGCAAAACAACTTAAGCTAGGCGACGTAGGCTATTCAATAACATTACATAAAATTATCGGTTTACTATCGTGCTATATTGAGCATCGCTCTACTAATTTCGAGTCACAGTAGGACTCTTCTTCATGAGTAGCGTGACTTGAGCTTTTCTCATTTGTTCACGTGAGAAAACTAATGCTTTTATTAATATGTTTTATCATGCGATAGTTATTATAAAAATATCACACTTATATTATAAGTGTGAAAGTTTGTTTGTTTGTCCGTTAATCACTATGAATTTACTGAACGGATTTTGATGAAATTTGGAATACAGACAGGGTATGAGCTGACTTGGGTGATGGGATACTTTTTATGCCACGGAAATGCGGGCAAAGCCGCTGGCAGAAGTTAGTATTTAATAAGACTTCGAACTTACCGTAAGTGCAGGCGTGTTTGGTACATATTCGGACGCGATGTTCATTGCAGTAGCAATAATTGCAGGCGCCCAATCTAAACCTCTCACCAACATCACATTTTTTACCCTCCTCCTCAATAATTTGGTATGTACCATCCGTTCGTAGCGCCTCACCTATAAAATAACAAAAATGTCACTACATAATATAAAACCAAGTCGCTTTTTCTGTCCCTTTGTATGTTTACATCTTTAAAACTACGCAACGGATTTTGATGCGGTTTTTTAATAGATAGTGTAATTCAAGAGGTTTATATGTATTATATACACGCATATAATATCATCATTGCACCCATGCGAAGCTGGGGAGTGCCGCTGGTTTAAAATATAAGGTGTTCTAAAGTTATCTGCGACGGCTTTAATGGGAGGTAGTGTTGTGTTGAGTTTAAACAACAAGGATGTATCAAAGAAAACTGCTCCGGGTTCCATATTTTTTGGAATATATTGCACCACGAATCAAAGATCTAAAACTAATGATGAAGAACCTCCTTTTTTGGGGAAATCGGTTAAAAACATAAAGAAATCCGAATGGTCGACGACAGTGGTTTCATTTCTTTCATTCTTTCATTAAAATACTATGTATTTGATTTAATTTACTCACCAGCGTACGCTTGAGGCAGATACTCATCACTATCTGTGAAAATAGAATATATATTATTTAATTATATTATATTTATAACCATATTAACACGGAGCTGTATGTCGTTCATCTGATTACAGTGCAAAGAATAAAAGTACTGATCAAAGTCAACAAATGATACAAAAGAGAGAAAGAAAATCACATTAATAATTCCATTTATTCTAGATAGCTACTTCCGCGCGGTTTCACCCGCTCTGCTTAGCTCCTATTGGTCATAGCGTAATGTTTTATAGCCTATAGCCTTCCTCGATAAATGCACTATTCAACACAAAAATAATTATTCAAATCGGACCAGTAGTTCCGGAGATTAGTGCGTTCAAACAAACAAACAAACAAACTCTTCAGCTTTATAATATAAGTATAGATAATCCCAAATGTTATGAAAGTAAAATGGTAGTGGGCTAGCCATGGTCTGCTCAGACATGCAAAGGCATTACGCAATAGCATGCTATACCCTTAGTACGAGTTTGCTTTACGTTTAAACTAATGGAAACGGGATCGCGTTCGGCGCTCTGATTAGCCAGCGCGAATAAACCAACCAATCAGAGCGAACGCGCTCTCGTTTCGATTTAAACGTAAATTATGGTACTGATACCTTGTGGTACTAATTGGCCGGCTCGAATAAGCCAACTAATCAGAGTGCTCGTTTCCATTATTTTAAACTTATGGTGCTCCCACACAGCGGTTATATAACGTTATACAACAATGTGTAACAATAACATTTGTGTTTAAACAAATTATAACAGTGGTTGTAGAGTATGTTACATGCTGTTATAAATGTTACACAATGTTGTATAACGTTACATAACTGCTGTGTGGGAGCACCATTAAAACAAACTCGTACTAAGGGTACTGTTTGCTATGTCTTAACCCAATACGGCCTCATCTAGTTATTTAAGGGATTGACGTGTAAAAGAGTTCCATTGTAACCTATTCGCAAAATAAATATCATTTACCATTTAATACGGGAATAAAGGAACAAAGACTGAATTACAAATGTTTACTTACAGCGATATCTGTGTTTAACGCGACGTGGTTTAGTAGGACGACGTTTTTTAGTATAATCACGGTGAACTGTACAAAATTATGGTTCTATAAATATCTAACTATAGTAAATTTATCGCCCAGGTAGGCGGAGTGATGATATCCGCATAGTGGGTGACAGTTCGTGGATGCGAAGAGTTGAAGAAAGAGTTTAGGTTGGTTCTAGTCGTTATATTTTTCCATACAAGTTTCGGGGTGGTTTCCTACCACTGTTTGGCATCGTACATCTATAATCAAACATGATATCGGTTTCTCTCATCGTTAACTCGGTCGATACGGGTTTAGATTTGTAAAATAATTAACCACTAAAAAGTTATATAAGCCGTCAAAGACTTCGCAAGTTCGAGCCGCCAACTCAACCGCTCTTAAGTTCACTTACAAGCAAGTTCGAGCCGCCGACTCGACCGCTCTTAAGTTTATTTACAAGCAAGTTCGAGCCGCCGACTCGACCGCTCTTAAGTTCACTTACAAGCAAGTTCGAGCCGCCAACTCAACCGTTCTTAAGTTTATTTACAAGCAAGTTCGAGCCGCCGACTCGACCGCTCTTAAGTTCACTTACAAGCAAGTTCGAGCCGCCGACTCGACCGCTCTTAAGTTCACTTACAAGCAAGTTCGAGCCGCCGACTCGACCGCTCTTAAGTTCACTTACAAGCAAGTTCGAGCCGCCAACTCAACCGTTCTTAAGTTTATTTACAAGCAAGTTCGAGCCGCCGACTCGACCGCTCTTAAGTTCGTTTACTCACCGTGGATAGGAGGACGACGACGCTTAGTAGTAGTACGACGTTTACGAGGACGGGGTGTAGGTTTACTTAATAAATCACTATAAAATATATCTGTAAAAATTATGGTATCGTTAAATAACAATACTGTACCCTTAGTACGAGTTTGCTTTACGTTTAAAGCTATCGAAACGAAAGCGCAAACGGCGTTCTAATCGGTTGATTTATTCGAGCCGGCCAATCAAAGGGCCGAACGCGCTCTCGTTTCGATTACTTTAAATGGAAAGCAAATAAATACTGTCTTAGGGTACTGTTAGAAGCATAGACAAAAAAAATAAAGTCATCGTGTGGCGGGAATATTTAAACTGTGGTTTGACTGATTGAAAACAAGATGGCGGTAGGCCGAATTTTGTGTTTAGAGAATTTAAATCTGTTTTGAGGGTTAATCTGCCTCATTTTTGTATTGTTGTTTACATTCAAATTATTATGTTCGGTATAGCGGTATAGTCTTGATTTTGTAATTTCATTTCGATGTTAACAATATAAGTGTAAAAGTTAAACTGAAGTTTTTGAACTTTTTAATTTTTTCTCGCGTTAAGTTTCTATTATCCAATGCCGATGAAAACCAATGAGTTTCTAATATCAGAAGTAAGGTAAAAAAAATGAGGATTTTTATTTTTTTTATGTTTTTCTAAGAATACTATATATGTTATTTACTGATTATTATGAACCAAATAAACATTGAGCTTAGTGGCGAGCTACTGGAGTACCTGAAGAGGCTCATGGTAAAAAGTAATGTGGGTAGTATATATTTTAACTTACCGTCGTCCATTACAAAATCAGAATCATTGTCTTGCTCTGTAAAATTATAGAATCTTTCAATAACAATTAATTATTATGAATTACTTAGTAGTAACTATTATTACGGAGTTGTACATCCTGTATTTGTCTACACCACGTCTACACTTTGGAACGAGCACCAAACTTCACTGACGGATAGACGGACAGACTATAATTAATTTCTTTATTTATTGACATTTAAAAAGTACCTATTTATGATTTAATTGAAATAAACGATTTGACTTTGACTTTTACTACTGTGCAGAGTATAAAAGTCCTATCGACTTTTTTTAAACCACTTAATGATTTTGACTGCCTCGTTGGTCGAGTGGTCGCAAGTGCGAATGCCGGGCAAAGGGTCTCGGGTTCGATTCCCGGGTCGGGCGAAGTATTACTGGGTTTTTTTCGGCTTTTCGAAAATTTCTCAGTGGTAGCACGGAATCTGGAAATGTGCCCGGTATATGGCAATAGGCTCACCACCTATTACATGCGACTTACAATAAAATTGTGAAATGTGGGTGTACATTGGCATTATGTGCCATTACGTGCACGTGCACTTCTGCCTACCCCTTCGGGGATTAAAGGCGTGAAGTTATAAAAAAAAAGATTTTATTGGCAAAGGATCGACGTTTGACCATTATCTCTTCTGGTGGTAAGCGATGATGCAGCCTACCATGGAGCACGCCTGCCCATAAGCAACTTATTTTTACTCACCAGTAATTTCCTCGAGGGGCATGGAGTCATCGAAATCTGCAACAAATATTGCGTCTATTAATAATACTCTACGAAAAACTCTTACTAGTAGTACAGGTATTAAAATAGCGATTTAATAGACGCGACTAAACATTAGTTTATATACTTTTAACTTACTTACCCTCATCAATGTCGTCGTTATTTAGTTTGTTTGCTGTAAAAAATAAAATGGTATCTAAATAACAATAACACATCAACAGTCCAAGACAGTCTTCCATGACAACTTCTGGACTATCGGCCTTCGCTTTATAGAAGGGTTTTATTTTATGGTATAAGCCGGTAAACGAGTAGACGGGTCACCTGATGGTAAGCGATCGCCGTCAACTACCCGAAACACCAGAGGCGTTACAAGTGCGTTGCTGGCCTTTTGGGGGTTAGGTATTTAAAAGTTGTTTGGGAATCGGGGATTGGGAAGATTGGGTAGGGGTAATTGGGCCTCCGCTAAACACACTCACACAACGCAAGCGTTGTTTCACGTCGGTTTTCTGTGAGGCCGTGGTATCGCTCCGGCGGAGCCGGTCCATTCGTGCCGAATCATGGCTCTCCCACACTTAAATTAACATTTATATTTATTAATACCATAGCTAAGTTATTAAACTTAATCCTTTCTCCTTTACTCTACTGTTTTACATGTGTAAAAAGTTTTGTTGTTCTCAGAAAATGAATATGTATGGGCAATAACCATAAAGAGATATTTGAGAAGTAGGCACAGGGAAATTTTAAAAGGTGCTAGCTAGTTTATAATATTAGTAAAATGTTGACTTACGTGATTTCGCACACTTATAATTGGTACAATACCATTGTCCACCCATGCATATACATCGGTTACATTTTACATACTTCCTCTCTCGAGCTTCACAGTTCCTTCTTCTTCGTCGAACATAATCTGAAACTATACAGGAACAGTAAAATAATTCACAAGAACATTCACGCTATAATCAATAGGAGCTGAGCAGAGAGGGCAACATTCAGCTGAATTTGGTTGTGACTTTGTTTTTTTTTTTATTATGAGCTATTGTATCACCTGATGGTAAGCAGTCGCCGGCCATGGACACTTGAAACACCAGAGGTGTTACAAGTGCGTTGCCGGCCTTTCGGCTTTTAGGAATTTAAGGGTTGTTGGGGAATCGGAGATTGGGAAGATTGGGAATTGGGCCTCCGGTAACCTCACTCACTCAACGAAACACAACGCAAGCGTTTTTTCACGTCGGTTTCAGGTGAGGCGGTGGTATCACTCCGGTCGAGCCGGCCGATTCGTGCCGAAGTATAACTCTCCTACACTTAAACTACGGAGAAAGAAGACACTTACAATCTGGAGTAGTAGTTTCTGTTTCACATATTTCGTTAGTACAAACATAGAGTCCATATTCGCATGTACAGTGGTTGCAGTTGTCTATTTGACGGGTATTGCCTTCCTTGCACGGTGTCGACATTATGTTTGCTGAAAATTATACTCAATTAACAATTTTATATTATTGTAAAAGCTAGGAATTTTGCTAGAAAATTAGACTGCCTTGTTGGTAAGTAGTCGCAAGTGCGATTGCAGGACAAGGGGGTTCGATTCCCGGGTCGAGCAAAATATTACTGGTTTTTTTTTTCGGTTTTTCGAACATTTCTCTGTAGTAGTACAGAGACATGGCAATATGCTTACCCCCTATTACATGGGACTTATAACACAAATGGTGAAAAGTGGGTGTACATTGTGTAGCGGCATTACGTGCCGTAACGTGCCTACATTCGGGGATAACACTTTGCGTGACGTTTTTTGTAAAAGCTAGAAATTTCAAATTTATTGTGTTTTAATACATTTGTAATATATACTTTATTTACTTTGTTATTACGTACGTTTTCGCATTTTCGTATTTTTTTCGTAAGAATCACAATCACGTTTCGTGCAAAACCAAAGCCATCTGGATGGTAGAACATTTGTTGCTTTACTGCAGGTGCAAACGTTGCAGTCTACCTTTTTTGGATTAATGTCTTTATAGGGATTGCAAACAACGCCATCTTTAAACATATAAATAAAGTGTTAGTTTCATGACCTCAGAATTTGTTTCGGCATTTCTTCTTAGGGTGTTATCACACCTATCGATCGATAGTCCATCGATGCCGTCGATCGATAGCTTTAATTGATCGACGGATACAGGTCGACTTACCAATCGATCGACTGCCTGTCGATTGCAGCGGTCGGTAGATTTATTATATTCCGACTGAAATCTATCGATCGACATCGACCAATCCATTCCACCATCGATTGATGGTATCTATCGGCTATCGATCGATTTTTTTGATAGAAACTATCGATCGATATCGACCAATCCATTCCACCATCGATCGATGGTATCGATCGACCATCGCTCGATTGGTGTGGTAATACCCTTGTAAAACTGTTTCTTGTCGCACAGTCAACAATGTCTTATACTTTTTACTTGTTTTAGTTTATTTGAACAGTTATACATGACTTACCCAATTGAATGGCTGCACAATCTGTATTTGTGCATATATCGTGCCCATCGACACATATACAGTAATTACAAGGATCCGTTTTATATCTCTCTCCTTCTATACACAGTCTGTCGTGACTCCTTCTAGTCAAACTGCGATTTACTAAAGCTAACAAAAGAAAAATAACGTTATAAGAATAAATTCATTGAATTTTCAAAGGAAAACTGGACTTACAATTCCTTTATTGTAAGTTTAAAATCGCCAAGCATTGAGCAACTGTGAACTCCGTGTGAAAAGAGGTATTTGCTTAGGAGTTGGCTATTTGCTTAAATGCTAGTAATGATAATAATTTATTATTACTATATGGCGATATAATATATTGCCATAATTATATTATATGGCAATGAGTTCACCACATGGAACTTATAACATAAATTAGAGATTAAAGTGAAAAGTGGGTGTGCATTGTAGTGGCATTACGTGTCATAATGTGCCCCTCTGTTTAGCCCTTCGGGGATAAAAGGCGTGACGATTTATTATTACTATTACTAGTAGCGACACAATTCATATTGCCGTCATTCAATCGTACTAGACTTCTAGATTTATAAAAAAAATGAAATCGCTAGGTTTTTGTTTGCTTACATTTTTTGGTCAAGAGCAGACTGAAATATTTTTAATAAAACAAAATTATAATTATAACTAACGTGTATCCCGGCTTTCACAGATAGGACAGATCCACTGTCCGGAGACGCAGAAACATGTTCCACACGCGACCTCTTTGGTAGTTCCAGATTTGCAATTTTGCCTTGATCGGTGGTTTTCTGCAGTAAAATTTAATTATTATAAAACATTGCATACATTTGTATACTGACAACGCGCCTTTGGCTTTTTGTATAGTTTCCGAACCGAAAAACACCGTGCCGTGGCCGTGTCGTGGCAGTGCCGTGGCCGTGCCGTGGCAGTGCCGTGACTGTGCCGTTATTTTGTGCCATGACGTACACATATGCGAAACGGTACGGTAACTCTGTAAGTATATCGTTATAATGAACAGTGCGACTGCCTCGTTGGTCGATTGGTCGCAAGTGCAAGAGCAAGGGGTCTTGGGTTCGACTTCCGGGTCAGGCAAAGTATTACTGAGCTTTTTCGATAATTTCTCAGTACCGTAGTAGCACGAACTCCGGAATTGTGCCCACCCCTTATTACATGGGACTTATAACACAAATGGTGATGGTGCCATAATGTGCAGCTCACACAGACCGGCTCGTAGAGGAGAGCAAAATTTTGTCACTACCCCTTCGGGGCTCCGAGCGCATCCGCTTCCAGCCGGTGTATGTGAAATAGTTGGCGATAAAAGGCGTGACGTTGCGTTGCATATAATGTAAAGTTATTTGAAGTGGTCTTACCATATCTTGCTGTTTTTACACACTTCATCTTAGTGCACATCATCTCACCATGCACACAGACGCATTTGTTGCACCCATCTGCATCTTTGAACCACTCGCCCGGCACACGGTCGTTGCATTCCGGGTATTTGGCTCTTAACTTATTTTTATCTATAAGTATGAAAAATTAATTAAACACAAAATTATACAACAAAATAGTATCACGAAACCAGGACGCATATAGGTAAATTTATAGCTGTTTTCACCAATCAACCCTAAACCATCCTCTAACTAAGAGTTACTTAGCGTAAAGGATCACCTAAACTATCTTTATTGGTTGGTGTCACTTACAGATTGGTGAAAACCAGAATTCAAAATTACTTTCAGATTTTGGCAAGTTAATAAGAATTTAGCTTACTCATTTTGTTTGGGAGCCGGTTATATTTCTTTTTTTTATGCTCACAGGGAGAGCAAATCCATGTTTCCTTGACGCAGTAACATTCGCCACACTCGCCTTCTTTCACTGTCCCTGATATGCAAACACCTGTAGCAAAAACCAATTTAATTATTACATAGCTAGCGTAGAGAGGCCTTTACCCTGGTAGATGGTACACTCCATTAGACTGTTATAATTATAAATTATTTTGTGAAGAACTATAAGATCGTATGTCTATAATACACACGATTTAACGTATGAATGGATACTATATTTTTATGTTAAACGGTCTTAATGAGCTCTATTCTACTAATCAAGCTCTTTCGTGTGATATTTATAATGGAAATTGTGGAACAAAATGCTTTTATTGTATGGTCATCAAGATTAAGAGTGTGTTAGAGACTGGTTAAAATTCAATGATTAAATTTGGTCCAAACAAAGGGGCCAAGCTAAATAAAACCATTTAATCATATTAGGTAATATAAAAATATATACCGGTTTGGTCTGAGCAGTCTCTCATAGTGCAATATTCTATATTGTCGATGCAGCGGCAGTGGTTGCATCCCTCGTCATCCATGTACGACGTGCCGTTAACACATTGCGTATTTGTGTTTCGATTCAGATTTTCATCTAAAAGTAGGAAGTATGAAGATAGAAAGTGTGAAGAACTAAAGGTTTTTTAAAAAATAAACATAACTATAATAATAACATACGTAATCTACCAGACGTATTACCTGATGGTAAGCAATCGCTGCCGCCCATGGACACTTGAAACACCAGAGGCTTTACAAGTGCATTACCGGCTTTTTGGGAGTTAGGAATTTAAAGGTTATTGTTCGGGAATGGGGATGGGGAAGATTGGGAAGGGGGAATTGTGCCTCCGGTAACCTCACTCACACAACGAAACACAACGCAAGCGTTGTTTCACGGTTGTCGATTTTCTGTGAGGCCGTGGTCGAGCCGGCCAAATCGTGCCGAAGCATGGCTCTGCCACACTTAATATCAGCCATTTTGGTCCAAATTCGAAAATGTTGACCAATTTGAAAAGATATAATAATCTGTTAGTACTTGACCTCACAACACATTGAACGCCGTGGTGGTCACAGGTGACGGACGTTATCGGAGGATTTGCCTTCAACAGTTTTCTGTTGGCAGTCAAAGACTTAAGCATTTATTAATATGGCACCAAAACTGTGCACTTTTGAATTTAGACCAAAATTGTGGACCATTAGGACGCAGTTCGTTATTTTTATCCCCAATACCTATAATTATCTTCAGCTTCACCTTATTTTTATTTGAAGCCAGTTAATAATACAGTATTATAAAAACTTCCTCTAATGTCTAACAAACACTTTTCTGAAAACTGCATCAAAATTGGTTGGGCCAATCGCGAGATAGTAGCGGACAAACATACATAAATACAGGTCAAACTAAGAACTTGTTTTTTTTTTTATTATTTAAATGTTAACTTACTTTCCTCGCAGTCTTTCAAAGAACAGTACTCTTGATTATTGATGCAGTAGCAGTGGTTGCATCCTTCCGCATCCATGTACGATGTACCATTAACGCATCCCGATTGTGTGGACACTGCTCTCAACTGCGCTCTTTTAACTTTTCTATCTCTCTCTAAAAATATATGTTTTATCAACCTTTAACTTTTGTATTTAGTACATTCTAGGTTTTTATAAAGAACTAGCTGACCCAGTAAACTTCGTACCGCCTCAAACATTATTTTCTCACCTTTTAAACCTTCCCTGGACTTCCACAAATAAATTCAACATCAAAATTAGCCAAAACGATCCAGCCGTTCTCGAGTTTTAGCGAGATTAACGAACAGCAATTGATTTTTATATATAGAGAGATATACAGCGTGTAACAAAATACCCATATACATCAAGAAGCACTGAAGAATACAGGTTGAATAGAATCTCTACACAAAGTTTCAGCTTAAAATACGTTTAAAAAAATTGGTACCAAATACTTGGTGTCGCATGTTTCTTGATTTTAAATCATCATACAAACGTATCACAACACTACAGGGGTCACTCGCTAATTACGAAACATTTCTTCTGTAAATCTGATCGCCTAGTACCTGTATCTACCTAATCTTAATGTTTAGTGTCTGGAATTTTATGTATTGGAAAAATTCATAACTTCTTTCCATGAAAACATGAGTTTAAAAAACCCTTCCCGTATCGTTTGTAATGTTGTCTAGAAACCGTGCACTTGATATGTATACCCCCTTTTTGTTACACGTTGTATACACGGTGTAACAAACGATACGGGAAGGGTTTTTTAAACTCATGTTTTCATGGTACCAAGTTATGAATTTTTCCAATCGCGCCGCCGCGCGAATCAAAATTAGGTAGACAGGTACTAGGCGATCAGATTGACAGAAGAAATGTTTCGTAATATTAGCGAGTGACCCCTGTAGTGTTGTGACACGTTTGTATGATTTGAAATCAAGAACCATGCGATACCAAGTATTTGGTACAATTTTTTTTTAAACGTATTTTGAGCTGAAACTTTGTGTAGAGATTCTATTCAACCTGTATACATCAGGGCTTCTTGATGTATATGGGTATTTTGTTACACGTTGTGTACATATAACAAATCTGTAGAACTACTCTACTATAAAAAGACTCTTTGCCTCTTTGGCCTGAAAACAAAGATTGATTCGAGACTAAAAAATGCCAGCAAAGTGAATTGTCTTACTTTTAGGAGGCGAGGCACAGATCACTCCAGTGCACATGTAGAGTTGTCCCGCGACGCATGCGCAGTAGTTGCAGGTTGTCCTTGTTTGTCTGCCCATCATACAGTACTTTGCTGGTGAAGAAACCATTTCTTTACTTAGTATCATTATTGTCATATTATCAACTATAAGACCTCGAATGATAACCCAGTTCTACTGAAGCGATCAGAGGATCTAGTGCAAGTTTTTTTAAACGTTACCGTGTTCAGCTTTTTTTATGGAACACAAACGGGCAGACGTATCACCTGATGGTAAGCAATCGCCGCCGCCCATGGACACTTGAAACACCAGAGGCGTAAGGGTTGTTGGGGAATCGGGGATTGGGAAGATTGGGAAGGGGAGTAATTGGGCCTCCGGTAACCTCACTCACACAACGAAACACAACGCACTTTCCGATTGGTTGGTTAATTGCGGCTAACCAATCAGAGCACTGAATATCATAAACGGGTCGATGGCGTTAACGTAAAATAAACTTGCACTAGGCACGCTGGATCCAGCTCTTAGTTTTGTTAATAATCAAATAATTTATGTACCTAATCTTACCTGTATACCAAATACAATAATTACATATAAGTTACAATTACTACTTACACCCTTCTGGGAAAGGCAGTCGTAAGGCTCTGGCTGAATCTGAAATACCATAACATTATTAAGTTAAGCTTATAATTATGGTGAATACTTAGCTTCTGTTCGCGGCTTCATCCACATTTCCGTGGAATAAAAAGTAGCCTATGTCTTATTTCAGACCATAATCTACCTCTGTTCTGAATTTTATCTGGTTCCCTTCAGCTGTTTTGACGTGATTGAGTTACAAACACTGCCTGCCTAGTTAGTCGAGTGGTCGCATGCGACTGCCGTACAAGGGGTCTCGGGTTCGATTCCCGGGTCGGGCAAAGTATTACTGGGCTTTTTTCGTATTTTCGAAAATTTCTTAGTATTAGCACCGAGTCTGGAATTGTATATAGCAATAGGCTTATTACATGGGACTTATAAAACAAAAGGTGTACATTGTATCGCGGCATTACGTGCCGTAAGTCTGTCTAACCCTTCGGGGATAAGAGGCGTGACGATATGTATGTTGTTGTATGAGTTACAAACATACACACAAATTCGGAAACTTTCGCATTTATAATATTGTAAGATTATTAACAAAATGATAATAATTCTTACGATTTAACTCGTTAAGATGAGTGTGGTTTTACATTTAAAGCTGTACTACAACATAAGGCCATATCTGGATTATAACAAAAATTGTTTTATCATGAAAAGAAACGAATGAATTTGTTATAAGAGTTCAATTAATTCCCAAAGGGCAAGTACAAAACTGTCTTACCGAAGTCTTCTGAGTGACTTAGGAATCTAAACACTTGAAGTGATAGTATTCCTGAAATATGAAACAATACATTACTTCGTTTTTTTTAAAAGGTGTAAATGTCTTTTTTTTTTGGGCAAGCAATACCGGACCGGACCGAATAAGACCGGATTAGGCGTTCTGATTGGCCGGCTGGTGGATTAATCATCCAATCAGAACGATGAACACGCTCTTGCTAAACGTAAAACAAACTCGTAATAAGTCTTCTGTTCAGAATCACATCATGGAACCCGATCTATGAGTTCTTCTTATGTAATAAATCTTGAACATTATTCTAAATTTATGTTATGACTAGCTTCCGAAAAGACTCCGTCCGCGCGGATGTCGGTCTTCGCGTGGATGTTTTATTTCTTTTTGAGTAACTCTGACAATAACATCTTATCAATATCTATTGGACCCAAATACGGCTAGGCCCATAATAATTAAAGAGATCCCTCTATTGGCTTAACCAGAACGGAGTTATTTCCAGTTTTCCAATCCAGACTTCATCAGAATGACCGGTCCAGCTTAACATTGCAAATTAAGTGCTGTCTTTGGCAATACAAATCGCTATCGGTGTTCACCCTAGATCGGTCACAGAGACATCACTGAATATACGCGTCTCGGAAAACTCATACATCATATTGCTCATAGCGCCCGAGCTGGTCGCCGCATCAGGTTCGGCGCCCAAAGGGGCTCCGTAGAGGGACCTTTCCCACACGTACAACTTCCGGCAGGAGGCATTTGGCCCCCGAGGTTGGGCAGGAGCCGCTTAAGTGCAGCCCCCTCCGTTCCAACTTAGGAGCCAAACGTCGGAAATGCCTCTCGCGACGGCTTGCTTCGCAATTGAAGGAGGAGAATCCCAGTCCCCCTCGCTCCGCATCCATGGTCTGAACCAAACGTATTGGTCGCCGTTATCAACCACATCCCTGAGGAATACGGCGGTGCTAAGTGATGGGCGTTTCCTCCCACCCAATCCTGGAACCTACCGAAGCTTCTATGTCCGGTAGGCACCTGCGTTAGGCGAAAAGGAACGTAGCCTAAGCCACTCCTCAAAGAGGGGACTTACCGCTGAATGACAGCGAGCCCAGGTATTCCGACCCCTAGATTCAGTATTCACACACGGTGGCTTATTAGCGTAAGTGCAAGATCTTTGGTGTTTCTGTACCGATTTCTATGATTCTTTTTTTATTAAATAGGTAATAATGTTAACATTTTTAATTAGAGAGGAATGAGAGTGTTATAAACGCAAGAGTAGACAAAGATAATCAGAAAGCTCCGAACTGCTAAGCTATCGGGAAAAACATATGAGTCAACCATAAAAGATAGACATTTGTTGTCGTGGAATATTTTTTAAACAATTTTAAGGAGAACTTTCCGTCATAAATGATTTCTGTGTAGCTTTAACCATAAAGGCTGCACATGGCGACGGAAGCTTAAAAAATTGAGTAAGTTCTCCTGTTTTCCCAACATTTCCCTTCACTGCTCTGCTCCTATTGATCGTAGCACCATGAAAAGTATACTATAAGATGAAGTATGAAGAACAATTGTACCAAGTTTCGTTGAAATCTGTCGAGTACTTTTTGTTTCTATAAGGAACATACAGACAGACAGACAGACAGACAGACAACAGACAAAAATTTTTCTGATTGCATTTTTGGCGTCAGTATCGATGCTAATCACCCGCTGATAGCGAATTTGGAAATATATTTCATGTACAGAATCGACCTCTCTACAGATTTATTATAAGTATACTATAGAAGATTTTTTTTTTTTTTTGAGGGTGGAAAGTCATCCAATGACTTCTCCCGCTCCCCCCGGCGACAGGGAGTGTTAGACTCTTACTGACTAAAAAACACCCGTTCCTACTTGCCCGTCGAGCCGGAGCCCCGCCCGCTAGGTCGTCCGCAGCTCCGAGATATAGATAGATTAAGAAAAGAAAATAATTACTTTGTTTAACTTTCTTGAAAGTTTTTCTCATGTATATATCTGTAAAAATAAAATAATAAAACATTATTAATTTATTTCAGATGATCAAAATATTATAATGAAGAAAACTGAGCGGACGCAGGATTTACAAACAATATATAAGCAAAAAAAAGAGATCGATGAACTCGATCGCGATCCCCCATGTCATTGGTTGAAATAATCTGCGAGTATTCTAGTAATAATCTGAGAATAAGTCGGGTTTCCGCTTTTCTGAAGCCGCATCAAAATCGGCTGAGCCAGTCACAAGATAATCGCGGAAAACCATACATACACAATCTTCAGAAATTCTAGTTCAAAATGTGAAAATGTTACCTTTCTCACTCTCTATTCGGCGCCGATATGTGTCTGCAAAACTTCTTAGACTATCTTTAAAGCTCTCGTTCTTGAAATGTACATGTAAGCCCGAACGCCTATCATCATCCATCCTTTCTGAAAAAAATATTGATACAGCAGTATCAAAATCAAATATGTATTAAGGTGCTTTTCCACCTGAGATGTAAATACTTTGTAGCTACGTTACGAAAATGTAATACAAGCTCAAACTAAGAGACCGTTTCCACATATTAAGTTATGTAAGCAAGTCGATGTCGTCGCACAGCTGTACGAGGAAGATGCGCAGCTCGAGTATCAATAGTAGGGAAGCCATCCATAGCAGGTTCCATAAAAAACATAGCAAAGCTGAGTCCGTTTCCACTATCTCTAAGCTATGTGTACGCCTCACCGTAGGCGGGAGAAGCCATTGGATGATTTTCCTCCCTCAAAAAGGTCTCAAACTTCCCCAGTTGTGAGCACAAAAATAACTAGTTACAAAATAATATGGTCATAGTACTAGGTTTTTATAGTTTAAATGTAATTATTTACCATTGTCCCAGTTATACATATTGAATTCATCGTAGAATGCTTCACAAACTGTGGCCTGAAATAAGAAAAACAAGATCAAACTAGAGTCGGAAACATATTGAGGATCAAGTCGAAGCACAATTTTAAGATTTTCGAGCGTTTGGTCTGACAAACCGTCAGAATTGTGCAGAATGTTCGAGCACTTTCCGACGACCGACCGATGATCGAAAATTCTGACACAATTGTAATAGCAGACTAAGGCCCCAGTCCTATTCTAGCTCCTGGATATGGTATCTTTCTTTATACTTCTGTGACTCCCAAAACTCATATTGGGTAATGGGAATAGTTATCATGGTCATTATCATCATTATCACCATACAGGCTAGGAGACACCCTCAGTTGAAGATAGGCTTAGTATTTCATAATCCGGAGAAATTCCAGGCCGGTGGTGGATCATACATAGTTAGATCATAAAAAACTCGAAAGCTATTGTTGGCGAAGTTATTGGTAGTTATCATTCCCATGGTGAATAAATAATAAAGTAATAATTTATCTAATTTAATACATTTTCTCACCAAAATTATTAGCCACAGCGTCCGATACATGGTCGCCGAGAAAAAACACTAACGGTAAAACACCATGAACATTTTAAATGGAACTAATTGAAGAGAAATGGAAAAACTAATAATTGATACATTGCGGAAAATTCATCACAACGGTACATTGTATAGACTCGCAGTAGATTAGCATTATTTAGAATAACCGTTATTGTTATCCGACTACCCGAAGGATTAAAAGGTGTTGTCTTGGTGGTGTCTTCTATTTACTGTTTGAAGGGATATATGGTGGCGAGCGAGCAGACGGGTCACCTTGCAAGTGGTGTCATCCATGGACACCCGCAACACCGGAGGGAGTTGCTTTGGGTAA
Organism: Spodoptera frugiperda; assembly: GCF_023101765.2. Taxonomy (NCBI): domain Eukaryota; kingdom Metazoa; phylum Arthropoda; class Insecta; order Lepidoptera; family Noctuidae; genus Spodoptera; species Spodoptera frugiperda. The sequence continues at coordinate 531,635 of NC_064220.1, read as the reverse complement.
CCTCAATCACACGGTAAAACACAATGCAGGCATTTGTTTCACGCGAATTTTCTGTGAGGCCCTGGTATCATTCCGGTTGAGCTGGACCATTTGTGCTGAAGTATAACTCTCTCTGTGAATGTCCCCTTTTAAAATTACATTTTAGTTTTTTAGTCACACATTAGTTTTTTACCAGTTTTCAGATTCTATTCGCCTGTGTCGTCGTTGGTGTATTACCTAACTAACAAGGTACGTAGACCTAAAAATAATTTGTGGATCACAACAAAGAACTGGGAATGGAACCTTCTACATGTAGCATAGCAGCCAGAAACTCAACCACGGTGCCAACCATGTATTCAAGGTATAATAATTAAAATAAACATTAAACAGTTATTTATTAATATTGATTTACATAATTTAGGAAAACCAATTACTTCTCGATCTGTTGTAATAAATTAAAAATTGTACGCCTAAGCCACTGTTAAATTACGTTGGTAAATGAGTTGGTAAACCACTACTTTAAATGGGCGTTTGCAATATACTTTACATACCTTTGATTTAATCTTTCACGGTCAATTTAGACTTTTCAATTTACTAGCTTCTGTCAGCAGTTTCACCCGCATTATTATGAGATAAAAAGTAGCCTACGTGTTATTCCAGACCCTAGTCTACCCCTGTTTCGGAGCTGCGAGTAAAATAACAGGTTAACGGGGCTCCTAAGATATTAAGAAGTTAAGATTGGAATATTGCCGAAATAACTTAACTTGAACTTCTCACATATAACAAACTCTTTGCTTGTATTAATAAACATTTCAAATTGTACATTCATAGCTTTTTGGAAGTAGTAATCAAAACTCCACCGGACTCTCGTGTACCAGTAGTTGATTCGTTTTGTTGAAAACTCAACTACGCTATTTTGCCTTGTTGTGGTAGTTAAAAATTCGGTCCGTACGAAAGCAAGGATCCCTAAAAGTTTGTTAAACAAACGCAGCTACGTTGCCGGTACTCCTGTACTCTCCTACCTATTTGAGCAGCTGATAAAAAATTCAATAGTTAACGCAGAGGGAATTTTAAAAAGTGCAGTTTGCTAAAAGTCATATTTTGTTTTTGTCGAGCTTTTATTTCGAATTCCGTCTTTGCTATGATTCTCGAAATTGTCGACTAAAAGGTAGTTTTAGATGTTGAGAGGTTTTTTAATAAAACATGTTTGCTTTGCTTGCTCAGGCTCAGGGTGGCGCGATGTCACCAAATGGACGGCTATTATGAAAAGTACGCTCTGCTAAGTGTACATTTTCTCTTACAAAAATGGTATGAGTTGATATATAAAGGGTTCATGCTAGTACATACATACATATCGTCACGCATTTATTCCCCGAAGGCTTTTCACAATTTATATTGTGGTGAGCCTATTGCCATATACCGGGCACATTTCCAGACTTCGTGCTACCACTTGAAAAACTGAAGAAAGCCCAGTAATACTTCTGCAGTGGTACTTGCAACCACTCGGCCATCGAGGCAGTCTGGTGACTCGTGAACGATTCATGCTAGTATGTTACAATTTTTGGCAAGATATAATTCATTACTGCTGCAGCCAATGCTAGTATTTAATCTAAAGGACGGTTTTAGATACGCAGGACAAACATTAATGATTGCAATTTGCAAGCAATTCTATGAAATCATCGATTGGTCGATTAATTTTCCTCCAGTAAATTGACAATCGCGAGACAAAGCGAATTGATTTGAATCGGTAATCTCCAATCGGATTATGTTATCTGTCTTTAATTGTACTTGTATCATTTTCGGTCACTGTCTTTTAATACTTCATCAATGTATCCATGTATATCCTAAAATTGGGATCAGGCACCAAAGAAGAGACAGCAGCCAAATGACCTTATAGGGACTACGTCACAAATCTAGAAGAGGCCTGTTTGTCTAATCACTGCCGCTATCAAATATTGATCGTCCAATTGTGCGACACGAGTTAAACCGTTACGTGAATAAGCCAATAACGTATACATTAATTTAGTATGTCTCATTAAAGTTATCATAAAATTAAACTAAAATTGTTCCTAAATACAAGTCAATAAACACACAGTAAGCACTTCTTTGATGAGCACTAAAGTACCAAGAGATGATGGCGATCGACGAGAAACTGCAGCATCATTTTATATTGCTGTACAGCATTTTCGGAAATATACTGGCCTTTATGAAAAGAGTGAATAAGTGAAATTCAGTGGCGTACCTCGCTCCACGCTGCCGAGCACCGCTGTAACATTTACACCGTACCGCTTGTTTTACATTTTCTGAATACGGAATGCCATCAATGTTGGTTTTGTGTGGACGTACGGACAAATTAAATATTTGGACGAATGCAGTCTGAATGCTGATGTGATCATCAACTTTTGCCTTTTGTGAGGACGGTACGATGCGTGGGGAATGATCGCATTACTCTTTTTTTTTCGGGGTAACAAACTGTTATATTTTTCGGTTAGCATTAAGTCCTCTTTATACATTTGTTGATATAAAACATAAAATAAATATTTAGAAAATTGTACAAACTGCAAACTAAAATATAATTAAATAACGTACGTAACGTAACAAGCGTGGTGATTTATGTTCAAACCTTCTCTGTGTGAGAAGAGGCCTTTGGTCAGCAGTGGCCACTTACAGGTTGTTGGTGTGATGTGAAAAAAAGATTTAAATAGATCAATTTTTGTCCTGTAATCTGTATTTAAATATCAAATGTTAATGTTTAAGCTATTGTTTCTCTTAGACCATGCTAATCTTTAATACCAGTTTGGATTGAGTTATTTTAGGATCCTTAGGAAAGTTTCGTCTTAATCCCTAATCCTTGTTCTAGATAATCCTTTTTCTTTTCAAAATTTATCTTTTAAATATTATTTTTGGTCCATGTCCAATTGGCGACAACACGTTTTTTTATATATTTATTTTTAAAACTGCCCCACACCATGGTTTTCTCCTGTGTGGTACCTATAGGTGCGTTTACAAACATACAAGTTCACATGCATATGATACCCAGACACGAAACAATAATTTGTGGATCACTTAAAGTTACTCCGTGCGGGAATCGAACCCAATGCACGTTGCACAGCAGCCAGTTGCCCAGCCAACCGTGCACGTAGGACGTAGGTATTAAATGTAAATTTTGTTCTCTAACACATTGCTGTTTTTTTACAAATGTTCTCTTACATTGTTATTTTTTCCTTTAAAATGTATTGTTAGAATAAAGAGAATATTATGATACAATATAAAACACACACACAACTTCACGCCTTTTATCCCCGAAGGGGTAGGCAGAGGTGCACATTACGGCATGTAATGCCGCTATACAATGTACACACACTTTTCACCATTTTGTGTTAAAGTCCCATGTAATAGGAGGTGAGCCTATTGCCATATCCTGAACACAATTCCAGACTCCGTGCTACTACCGAGAAATTTTCGAAAATCCGAAAAAAGCCCAGTAATACTTTGCCCGACCCGGGAATCGTACCCGAGACCCCTTGTTCGGCAGTCGCACTTGCGACCACTCGACCAACGAGGCAGTCTATCTTAAAAAGTCTAAAGTTCTAAAGTCTAAATTTTATTTTTTAAACATTTTAAAATAAAAATCCATGCTAAACTCATGGTACGTTCTATACAGGCACGTCGGCTGGTCGGATGGCCGACAAATATTTGATATCGGCCATAGCCGCCCGACCTACACTTCTTATAGCCTTTAGTCATTCTGGCTTTCAGGCCATGCAGCGTACCAACAATTTGTATCCATTTGTTCTCTGATAAATAGTGTTTACGCTTCACTTTGTATAGGAACCAGTTTTTAGTTTTAGATTTTTTTTGATATTAAGTTGTTTAAGGTTTAAGTAGAAAATGTCAACGAATAGGTTTTGTATAATAAAATGTTTAATATAACGTTTATTGATAGTTGACTGCCTCGTTGGTCGAGTGGTTGCAAGTGCGACTGCCGGACAAGGCGTCTCGATTTACTTGAGGCTTGGCAAGATTAATTTTTCCAAGCATTTAGGAATTATAAAACCCTAAAACATTAGTAAACCTTACCGAACAGTCATTACATGATCAGCAATCCCATTAACAACTATGTACTAACACTTAATCAGTAACCAGTCTTGCATAGAAAATCTTCCAAAGACTCTGAAAGCTATTTATGAAGCTTACTTCAGCTATCGTGTTATCCAGGCAATTTAATGGATATTTGGCATAGCCCCGGTCATGCTAGTGCCAGCCCACACAATTTATATGCCCACTTTTGTAACATAATTTAATACACGAACAGCTCAAGTTATATTTTGTCTTCATTGAAAATTATGAACTGCATTGCAAAATGTATGAACGGAATTTTGGCTGGGCTACCCCGACCTCTATGTTGCGATGTGTGCTTTAGTGTAATTTGATCGTTAAATATACTAGGCAGTAAATTTCATTTTTGGTGTGTATACTTAAAAATATGACTGTTTATTTATTACATGAGTATGAGCACCTAAATTCATTGAAATATAGATTGACGCAAAATTAATATTATATTAATATTATTACGATTCAAAAGTGCCTATAATTATTATAATGCGGAATTATTTAACCTTGAATAGATTTACAAAGGGTTCAGACAATGCATTTCTTTTTTGTTATTTTATTAGGGAAACAAACTGTTGTGTGACGAGTTTTACGATATTACAGATGATAAAACACAGAAAATAGAGCTAGAGTACTATCCATGACGCATCCAAGCTTACTTATTCAACCATGGTAAGTGTGGGAGAGCCATACTTCAGCACGAATGGGCCGACTCGACTGGAGTGGTACCACGGCCTTACAGAAAACTGACGAGAAACAACTTGCGTTGTGTGAGTGATTCGGGTGTTTCGGGTGTCCATGGGCGGCGGCGATTGATCACAATCAGGTGATCCGTCGTTTCTCGTTTCGATCTCTCGTTTACCGGCTTATACCATAAAAATCCATAATCCTTTAAATCCCAAAGAACTTATTAGAGCATACTTCTTTTTATCATCCCGGTAACTACTCAGTACTTGACCGATCTTTATGCTATAAGAAGATTGCAACATAATCCTCTAAGATGGGTTCAGAACAGAATATTAATCTAGGCTTTATGAATGGCTAGCGAGCGAGGCACTGAGGTCTAAGCCAGTCTGAAGCCTCGACAATTAAGGCCAATGATACACGTGGAGGTAAATTGGAATATTGGAGTTTATTCGGTGCATGAAGAGATTGAGGGTGCTTTTGGTGAAAGTTGTAGTCGCCAAAAATAAATATAGGGCCCATAGTTGGAACATATTACTGTATAAAATTGTAGACTACACTGTATACTATGGATGCATTAAAGTGATTTGATTTGATTTTGAATATATTATAGTAAGCAGTTAGATATGAAAACAGTAACAGAGGTTGGAGGTTAAGACAGAATGTGGTTCCAGTATGAGCCCACATGCGGGACGAATGGAGACATCGGAGTGGTTTTTAGTCAATAAGAGTCTGACAATCTAAAATAGATAAATAAGGGTAAAACAAGGAGACACATTTTACTTTATGTCATCAACTATATTATAAGAAGTTTTCTATTGTGTTAGTCTTGATCCTGTAGCCAAATAGAAATTAAAAGAAGTCTATGTTACTCCATGAAAAATTAAGCTTTTCTAAATTAAAATAATTTTGAAATTGGTGCAGCAGTTTTGGAGTATATTCACTGCAAACAAAAAATCAATCAAATCTTTTCTCTCTCTAAATGTCTGAAGTAAACAATGCCGTATTAATAGAGGATAATAATAGTGTGTTCCGAACCTAGTTCATAGTTCTGTGTCGGTCAAAGAGCAGGGCATAGCGGAATCGTGTCAAACTGCAAAGACGACCAGGCGACCGTGTATAATCGGTAGGTATTACGCAAATGATCCACTCGCACCGGTCTCCTAGTGTTTGCATTTAAAATCTTTAGCCTTTAATATTTAAAATGGTACAGGGTGGGAAAAATTAATATTTTTGTCACCATAGTCTAGTCTTCCCGCGGGTGTTATTTAGAGCCGAGTCAGGGAGTATATACTTAACACAGATCAGGCAGCAGCGTTCTCTGATACAATTCTGTTTAAACAAGCGTGGATTTTACAGTTAATCTATCTCATACAGATGAGTCTCATAGCCCAGCAGTAGACAGTCACGAGCTGTAGAGAATTAAAACAAGGTTTCCTAGCTTTTGGCTCCTCAATGACACAACTCAATAATTCAAACTATTGCTTCAAATTCGATCGAATGGTAAAGGAAAACGGTCGCCGTTTTTAACAATACATTGGTTAAAACTTCCATTATTTTCAACAATAACTTAAGTCGCGAAATCGCTGACAGAAATATCAATATCCCCAAAATTATTACCGTCCAATTTAACTAATTGATTCTCTCACAAATTAAAATACATATTTCATTGGTTTGGCGAATATTCTGAACATTGCCAATAAAACCGCCATTTTGCAGCTAGCAAAACTCTCGAACGAACCGACCAAAACATACGTCGATAGCTCTAGAAACTTCTATAAATCAACGAATATTCACCAGCTGTTTGAACTGTGTAATTTGGGCACTTAATAACTGGATATAACCAGTTCAAGCCGCTTCGTTCCAGCGCAAAGTGATTCAGTGCGGATAGTCTCGGCTTCTGCCAAATCCACTTAGTGAAAGCACTTATTTAGGACTTTTTACGTTGTGGCGAAAAGATTAATAGCATGAGTTAGTGGGAGAGAAGTGTGCAACGGACGGTGTTGGGGGTATTAGATTTCATCTTAACGTCTTAGGAATTGTTGTCTAGTACAAGCTCATGGGCTAAAATCCTGGGTCGAAAAATGGATTCTTTTGTAATATCAAAAAGTCTCATCGAATCTGAGAACGTGCTTAGTATACTGGCTAAAACTCTTAATAGGTTGGTATCCATCTGTTTTGTCATCATACGAGTATGCCAATGTATGCTCATTGCTCTCTAGTATTTGTATGATCCTCGCTGAAGATGCCACTGCATTTCCCCGATACCAGTCTTGACAAAATCCCGTGATATCAGTGTTAGAATAGCACAAACTAACCTAGATAATTTATAGTGACGGGAATCACCAATGGTGTGCGCTTCTAAGGACGATTGGTTAATGTTTATACAGTATTATGTATTATACTACAAAACGCGAATCAAAATAATCCATTGACAAAATTGAGACGCTACTTTTATTACAAAATCTGCGATTTTTCCACAACGTCGCAAGGAGACTAATCGTAAGACTTAAACGCGAATACAGATTAATGTAGAGGCGTAAATTCTCCTTTATTTAAATTCGAAAACTGTCTAAAAAGAGAGTGGTTTTTATTAGCATTCGCAAATAGCGGTCCAGCATCGCTGAAAGTTTATTTTCCTTTGTCTAAGCAGCTTACATAAGACCTTTTGTTCTTGTGTTATTTAAATGTAACGGTTTTGGTTGAAGAGTTTAAAATGGCCGCTGGTTTTCTAGTGCTTAAGTTCACTTAAGTAAAATTAAATGTTGAATTCTTTAGACGAAGTTTTGTTGGTGTTTTTAAAGTTGGTTTAGATAAATGGTATATTTGTAACTGAAAAAGAGTATGTGTCTACATAATCACATTAATCTAACTTTTCTAAGTTGTATACTGGAAATAAGAAATGCTTTGCTTGTCTCTGCTATTGAAGCTTTTTTTTGAGAGGGTACAATCATCCAATGACATCTACCGCCTTGAGTGAAGCGAAAGGAAGTGTCAGATTCTTATTGATTAAAAACCACCCTGTTCCTACTCCTGCTTTTCGAGCCGGAGCCCCGGTAACCCGCTAGGTATAGTCCGTCACAATCGGTCTGCAATTTCATTGAAGCTGATACTTCATTGGCCAACTAAGGTGTAATTCTTGGAAGTCGACGTTGGTGCGATGAAAATCCTTTTTTGTAGCTCTAAAAGAGAGTTTATACTCTTATTTTCATACTTAAGCCATTCATACGAAATGAAGAGGCTGTAGATGACAGATTAACTTTTCCGAGCGTCACATTATGCATTCCTTCGCGACAACAATGGCCGAAAGAATATTAACTTAGAACTATTAAAACTTTTACGACAAAAATTGATTATCTTTGGGCTTCTGCGCAAAACAGGTGGAAGCAGAAGGTCAAATAACATTTTTTTAACAAGAGTAAATAGAATGTCACGGTTTGTAAGGGTACGTACTAGGTATTTTAATTTATTTATTTGAATACTAAGACATCTGTATAACTAATGTTATCAGTATCGTTTATCACACGACAATGCGTCCATTCCATAACTTAAAGAGACCGAGAGCAGCGTTCTCTAATAAACCTGACTCATTTAAATTTAATTGCGATCTCCAATCCTCTAGGCTTCTGTAAATGTCAATTCGAAACATTCGAAGTTAGTTCGAGCTGGACATGGCGGACCACAAATGAGCTTATTTCGAAAGTTTCGAATGGCAGTTACAGAATAGCCTACCTGTTCACGAGTCTTAGAGATTACTGCAAACCCCTCAATGAGACTTTCAGTAGTGGCTTCTCACTCCCATGATGATTATAAGCTACTTGGTACTTTTCCACGTAACCTGTAAAATGGCTTGTTTGTTTCAAAGAACTGAAACTCCGTCCCTATAATAAGGGACTTACGGTTTTGGACGCGAAGCATTCAAACTTTTCGGTTGCAAATGATATAAAATTTCTACCCCAGGGTCCCGCCATTATGGTGAAGCGAAGTTATGATGAAAATTGAGAATTGAGTGGTGTCTGCTTGATAGGATTTTCTGGATTCCTTAGAGCTTCGAGCTACGAGCAAATAGCTTCACTCGAGGACTGACAAACAGACGTTTTGTTTTTGTTATATTGTAATATCTGCTTTACGTTGAAAAGTATTTGAAATAAATAATTTTGACTTTGACTTCTTCTGAGACAAATGTACCTTCAGCTGCTGTATAGAATATTGAAGTCTGTGTGTTGTAGACTATTCCTAGGTATGCTAAGTATGTACCTATGTATTTGCGTCTTTTATTTATTAACTTTATGTTTGTTTATAGTGTACTAGCGGACCTTGTTTCGCTTTAGACATATTTCTGCACATCTGTGTTATTTTTTTCGTAACTTTCTTACTCACTTTTTACATGAGAACTACTTTGTATAATAATAAACCTATATATTGTTTAATCTTACACCTAGTTGCAAATCATGCAGCATTTAAACCAATCAAATCGAACAGATTTAAATGCAGCATGGAGTGAAATAGCTGTTCTTTGTAGAGCTCCTAAATTGGACAAGTCCTTAAACTATAATAGATTAGAATTTCTCTCTAAAATTGGACTGATCCAACTACTAGCACCGACTGTTACACCGTATCGGTACAGTTTGCCGAAGAGACGCTTTCGTACTTTTTATAAATGTTAAAAAATTAACAAGGATAGGGAGGCCTATTGCTGTGCAGTGGGATAGACCACGAGTAAAACAAAAATGTTCAGTCAATTTCTTAATTTAGGGTAGAAATGTAAAAAAACTAACAAGTTTTAGCATATATTTATTGGATAGGCCAGTAAACGAGCAACACGGGTTGCTATCCACGCCACCTATTAACTATGGGCAGCACACGTACTAGTGCGTTATCGGCATTTTAGGGTAGAAGAGAATCTGACCATCACAGATGGGGTCCAATAGATGTCGACCCGGAGCTGCGCTACCTACCGGGGCTCCGGCTTGAAGAACAGGATTAGGAATGAGGTGGTTTTTAGTCAGTAAGAGTCTGACATTCCCTCTCGCTTCATCCAAGGCGGGAGAAATCATTGTATAATTTTGCCCCCTCAAAAAAAAGTGATGACGCTAATTTGACCTCCAATAACCTCATTCACACAGCAAAACACAATGCAAGCATTATTTACCAAAATCTTCAAATCATCCCAACAATAATTAATCACTCCAAACACAAGACTTATCCATAAACAACAATTTAAACCCACCCTCGGGGATTAAGAAGGCACGGTTATTACACTACGGTGTGACAAAATGACCATTAATGGGTGAAATTAATGGCAATCGGTTGCAATCAATTTGTGGTTAAATTGAACGACAAAGCGAGTACCGAGTTGTATGGTGATTAATTGCAATTCGTTTGTTGCTTGCATTGGGAGCGGGTGCTGGAACGGGGTAGTGTATTGGGAATTTGCAATTTTGTTCGCTTTGATGGTCAGAGGTTGGGAGGGTAAGAAATGTGTGGCGCATATTAGTTTGTGTAAGTAAGTAAGTATGGATGTAGACGTACCTATGTACAATAGCATTATTATTGCATATACGAATTTCAAAATGAACAATATCATTTCAATTCGAAATCAATTTATTTGTTTGATCTTTATTTTAATTATGGAGGGTTTTATCACAATTGATAATGTCACCCTCATGAGGTATAGGATACATGGATTTATAAACTATAAAAGTATGATCTACGCAAGTTAACTAACTTGTATACTATTTTAGCCATCTTTGATGATCGGTTGAGATATGCACATTAGGTACGGCTCGTAATGCCGCTGTACAATATATACCTACTTTCTACCATTTGTGTTATGAGTCCAATGTAATAGGGGGTGAGTCTATTGCCATGTACTGGGCACAATTCCAGACTCTGTGCTACTAATGAGAAATTTTCGAAAAACCGAAAAAAGCCCAGTATTACTACAGAACAGATATACCTACAGAACAGATAAAGTTTTGTGACTATGTCCGACCGATTCGGGGAATCGAAAACGAGCTCCCTTCTGCAGCAGTCACACTTACGACCCGTCGACCAACGAGGCAGTATTTTCTTACAAACTTTTCATACAATAACGAAAGTAATACTCACTCACTTTCAAAAGAGCAATACGGAATTAAGATTCTATAGAAGTTTTAAAGTAAAAGGAATCCACGTGATTACCAGCTAAGTGCTTTGAAAGCTGGAATAAAAATCTGTAATAGAATTAAAGTTCAGTCTCTGCTGAAAGCAATCCTGCTAATCGCCTTACATTAGGTCCATAGGTGCATTCTAGACTACAAATTGTTCTAGAACGTGTAACGGCTAAGTTAATGAGAGCTAAAGCACTGTTTTAAAATAATGGGGTGTTTCGTTTTTAAATTTTTAGTTGTAATTAAAGTATTTGTCTGCTATGCTGAATATAAAAAACTAGCTACTTCCGTGCGGCTACACCTGCTCGGCTTGGCTCCTATTGGTCATAGCGTGATGTTTTATAGCCTATAGCCTTTCTCGATAAATGGACTATCCAACACAAAAATAATTATTCAAATCGGACCAGCAGTTCCGGAGATTAGCGCGTTCAAACAAACAAACAATCAAACAAACTCTTCAGCTTTATAATATTAGTATAGATTAAAGTATTTGGCCGCTATTCTAGCTAGAATGTAAAGAATAAAAAAAAATCTTGATAATTTTTTTTCATATAATTTTATATGGCTAAAATACAATTTAAAAAAAAATGTATTGTCTATCTTGACTGTGATTAAAAATCATGCTTTAGTTTAGACAAACAAGCAAATACGTATTTGCTTGAAATTAATTTATGTACGACAATAGGACAGTAATTGAAATTGCTCTTCATATCTACCAACCTACTTATTACTTTAATAAGAGTTTGGGGAGGTCTCTCCTTCTCGAGTTTGACCCGGTGAAAATGAGCATCGGGTCCCGCGACCCGCAGGAAAAACGGTGCTCATTGCCCCCTACTAATTGTTAATTTATAGCTCTCCTCCTTCCTCTTCTGCCGACTTCTTGAGTATTAATACTGTTTGCGTGTTGTTCTGAATTTTTTAATCAGATTAATGTATGTATTCAAATTGCTCTTTATACCTATCTACGTATTATTATATATTTCTTTTAATAATAAAGATATTAATGAACTCTCAATATTTGAGTTCTAAATAAACAAGCATTTGATTCTAGTAGAACTATATGATCCAGTTTATTATGACCTCGCTTCGTATGGTCTTTCCGCATATTCAAAGGTCAGTTTATACTGGATATGGGTACCTTGATTTGTAGTCGTGTGTACATTCGTTCTATTGATAGCACACATTCAACACGCGTAGCGTAGTGGGAACGAGACAGACTCATAGAAAGGAAAGAGACATCGGTATTGTCATGCGTACTACGTCTTGCATAGTTAGTGATCACGTTTTTCGACACTGCTGTCAGCGGTCCCATGGTGTAATGGTTAGCACTTTGGACTCTGAATCCAACGATCCGAGTTCAAATCTCGGTGGGACCTGGCTTTTTTGGAGTTTAATTTTGAGTTTGTAGTTCTTTTTTTTTCATTTTTGTATGTTTTTTGTCTTTTTTGGTATGTTATTTTCGTTTGTTTTTAAGGATTCTGTTTCTTTAAAGTAATGTTTTGTGTACCTAGTCTATTCTTGTGATTAGAATTAGAATAAATAGTATTTTATAAATTTTGAACTGTGTAATATATGAAGATAAAGTAAATGAAATGTTTTAAAATATTAATCTATATAATATTTTCACGTTGATAATTTTGAAACATTGCTAACATTAAAATATTAGGCGCACAATAATCTGTTTGTGAGTAAGTATTTTAGGAAAATCTTCGAAAACTTTTTTAATGTTTAAATTAACTACAGATGATATATTATTTCCAGTTAAATCTGTGTAGTATTATTATTTTTGTCAAAACATGTTGAAATGCTATTGCTATCATATGTAATTGCTAATAAAAAAACATCAGGCGCTTCAAACAAAACCTTTCTATCGATAAAAATGACTGAAATAAACTAGATAAAAGCTACTTAAATTCCTAGATTTATGGATAGGATAATCAGAGGAAGGTGTGGAAGACATTTAGTATAACGAAGTCGGTAGGTAAGCAGTGTTGCAGGCTTCGCAATGCAATTACCGCGGCACTCGAATCGCCGATAGAATTGAAGCGAATGAACTGATGCCAGTAAGGATAGGTCTTATAGTTGGCGATTTTGAAATTAATAAATAAAATATATGTACATATTTTATATGTAATAGGGGGGCAAATGAGCAGAGGAAAACTTAAATAAACTAGGGATTTTTCCCCACTAAAACCTTCCCAGTTGCCACCATCTGCGCCTCAACGAGGCATTGGGGCCTCTTAGTAAACCAAACCTGGAACCCCAATGGTTTTGGCACTTCCTTTAGAAGACCTATTTGTATCATCCTTAGACTCTGTGCAGTGCAGTGGACGGCTGCATTTGACTCTTGTGGCGCCGTGTTCCTTGAGGTCATTAAGTAAAGTAGGCATCTAGATCCCCACTCTATGCGCCCATGACTTATGAAGTAAATATAAACCTAGTTACATCGGTAGTTGTAACTGTAAATTTTAAGTCGCTTATTACATATCTTTCCATTAAAAAATCACACGTTATAATTTAAAACTTTTATCAGCCTCGCTGTCTGTGTAACCGCGTCCCTACGACAGCTATTTAGTTAGCAAAGAAGTAAGAATAGGTGCCGTTCCGTTCTCTTTGCATTTTTATTGGACATTTTCTTACTTTCAGTCCTTGGATTTGAATAATATTCTTTAACAGAGATACCTGTATAGAGAACAATTCGCGTTTACCTTGATATTTCTTTTTTTATAAAAACGTAGAGCATATAGCTAAGGAGGAGGCGAAAAATGCAACATAATATAACATAACATAACAGTATGACATAACACAACACAATATAACAGTATGATTGCTTCACAAAAGAAGGAGACGGCATCCCAGTCCCCCTCGCTTCGCGCCATGGCCTGAACCAAAGCTGGACGCGAGAGGTCGCTGTCGCCGACCACATGCCTGAGGACACTGTAGTGTTCAGCCCACGCAGGGCACACCCCCACCGTATGCTCCACCATGTCCTACGGGAGGTCCTCGCAGTATGACATGTTGCATATGGAGTAAACTCATTGTTGGAGTGATTTCAATCATGTGTTTCTTGCGAAATACAACTTGGGTGTCTTCAAGTCCTGAGTGAACAGGTTGCTTATAGGTAGGCGTGCTCCATCGTCGGTCATATTATCGCGGCCAAACGTCATCCTATTATGTATATAAAAAAAAATCGCAGGCAGTCTCAGGTATGACCTGTGGGTCCCTACCCAGGTCAGCCAAATATTGATCGGTTGGAAAATCTTAGTAATTAACTGAGGTCTAGAGTTTCTTCAAAATATGCTTCTGCATACAGTACAGTCAAACCTCTTGAGGATACCTACTTTAAAATGCTCGTAAAACATCGCTATTTCTCTTACAATAGACGAAAATCTTTAACATTTATGATTTAATTTGACTCCGAATCAAATCTAAGGTCTCCACTTTTGTTTTAAGTGATTAATAATTTAGATTGTCTCTGGGTGATTGTCCCAAACCTTAATCATTGAGAAGTGACGGAATCCACTTTACTTTTTTGAGTGAATTTTCTCAGATACCTTACCCTAATTTATGGACCCTCGGTGCGTTATTGAAAAAGCTCTCTGTCTTTTCGAAGTACTTCTTAGTGTAGGATAACGATGATTTTTTGGAGGAATTATTGGAATGATTTATAGATTCTTTATGTTTTTTATTGTGGTTACTAAACCACAATAAAAGTAAAATATAAGCGCATTTTTTATAATAAGTATCGTGAGACATACTACTAAATTCTAAAAATCACGGTTTGCTCTCGTACACTAATGGAGAAAAGCTCTACTAGTTTCAAGACGCAGCGACGCGACGTCGCGTAGGGCTGTGCGACGTCTGTCATACTTTTACATGAGTAAGCTGTGACATTTGAGGTCTATTTAGCTATATCTCACGATAGTTATTATAAAGATATAATAAATTAAAATTACACCAAATATGACTATTTCATTATTTACTAGTAAGCATTTTATTATTCTTTGTATTTTTTTTTGTTCTAATGCAGTCCACGGAAAGTCCTATCGAAAATTGAACTTAGTGTCACAGTACATAAAGGTGAAACTGGTCTTAAATTAACAAAGCCGTCTCAACTGATTGGAATTTCGAAGTGATATTATCAAGACAATGAATATAATACAATACTCCTTAACTTTTCCACTTTGCCACTGTTTCGAGTCCAATTTGAGACTTTTATTAAAACCTAGCTTTAAATGGAGTGGCACTTCACCTATTTGTCAAGTATTTGTTTACTGAGTAATATAAAATTATATTATATTATAATAGAGTCTATATTTTTTAAAGAAAATGTAAAACCATTTTTATTTGGTATACTGCTTAGGTAAATGTAGTGTAGGACGCTATTCAGGTAGTTACAAAATGTGCAAGATGATTGCGTTTAGTCTACTCTCGACCCTTAAAAACTTTGAATTTAAATAGACAACACACTAAAAAAGAACAAAAACAATTCAACTGAGCTTTTAACGTTTTGTTGTTGACTGTACCAAAATTTCTTTTTCGAGCTAGATGTCTAAGTCGACTAGACCGAGAAGCCGAGAGTGGACTAAACGGATGATTGCCAGTAGTTGGATCCAAAGAGTTATAGATCAAGCTCAGTGGCTAACCATATTGTAGATAATTTTAGTCCAGTAATACGATGATTACATCTTATTTGGTAAAATGATTCGATCCTGCGAAATATAGTTTAACGTGTGATGTTTTGTTCATCTCATTGACAAACAGAAGGATCAAGGATCAAACTGCCTACTTACTTAATTAAACGAGCCATTCCTTTCTGACAAAGTCTAGGAATTTAAAAAATAAAAAAAAATCCTAGAACACCAACCTTCAAAACCACTTTAAGAGAATAAATAAAAAGCGTTCGTTGAGTAAAATATTAAATTATGATGCAAAAATATTTTGCTTGCAATCGTAGTTACGACGAGACGGAGTATTCGACAAACAACCGGTAAACCTCTTATTTTCATTTTACCGGTAAAATTACCGGTATTTTTTACTCTCTCTTTCTCTATTAAAAATACCGGTTCGTGACAAGGAACGTGAAACGGAAAATTACTGAAGAATAAAGAGAAAATATTTTTTTTTATTAGAAACTTTACTTTTCTGAGTAATAAGGGTCAGGTATTTTTAGTTCTAGAGATATTTAATGATAACTTTAACTATTCCTTAGTAACAATTTTGCTCTAAAAACAATTACTAAGGACTGGGTTAAGTAACTATTAAATGACTGACTCTGAGTACGGCGGTAAATCTTGTATATAATTATGTAAACAATAAATTTAACATAAGTAATATAAATTGGTATGTTTTTTTTTGTACGAAGCACGAAGAAATTTTTTTACTAGCTTTAAAATATTTGATCATAAATATTGAAAAAAATCTTCCAATATTTTTAATCACCATTTATCAAAACTAATCACCCATTAATCAATACTACATAAATAAACAACTAACCACTTATTTAAAATTCCATTCACATATCGAAAACTTATGAGCACAACCCATTGTAAAATAAAATAAAAAGTTACAGTACGAATATTTTAGAAAAAATTAATAAATATAAAACCAAATTTCTAAGTAAATACATAAAGTTGGAATGTCTGTTTGTAATATTGATATAACCGCTTTTTATACGTGGATAAATATTTAGTATGAATATGCGAACGATACATACGAGTATATGTATAAAAAAATATATATTTTTAAAATTTTTGTCTGTCTGTTTCTACCGGCTAATTTCTGAAATGGCTGGACCGATTGTGACGGGACTTTTATTGGCATATAGCTCACGTACTAAGAAATAACTTAGTCTACATATATTTTAAAAAATAAAGTCACAAATTACGTTATCCACTCGAGCGCAGCTGCGGGAATCCATTAGCTAGTTTCTAAATAAAAATAATGCGTACCTAGCGAGACAAAAAGGTTTGCAAACTATTTACACATTGAAAGAACGTGACCTACCCTTCAAACGGTCTATAACCTCACCTCCTAACAAGCAGATCAAACTACACTAAACTTTCACAAATCTTTGATACATTTTCAGCTTTATATTCCAAAAAATAAGGCTCGAAATCAATTAAAGATATTTTCAGTTTAAGGTAGGTTTGCTTGCTAGTGTTGTATCCCACCTGAGAAGCGACAATGAAATGTGAAACAAAATGTACCCAAGCTCTATTTATAGGCCGTAGTCAAAACTTCACGGGTTCCTACTAAAAATGCCGTGAGAATTTCAGTTATACAAACTTAATTTTACCAATCCTCACACTCATCATCATCCTTATTGTGTAACACTAAGGTTCAATTTACATCGTTTTTTAATTTTTGCAATGTCCGTTTGCGTTTTGAGCAACGTGACCGTGTGATTTTGAATGCGTGGGAAATTACTGTACAGGGGTGATATTTTTTTTCTCGTGTGTATTTTTAAATGTAGTAAGATATGTGCCGGAAAGTGTAGTGAAGGAAAAGACTGGTCATATGTGCGTGAGAATGCGGTTAAATTTTTTTTTTCTTTTTTTTTCTGGGAAATTCTGTAAGTGAATTAATTTGGAAAGCTAGTAGTAGTATATAGTGTTTTCGTTCACACCTGTTTTTATCTATCCATGCCCTAAACTACTTGAAGTGATTAAATAAAAAAAAAATAAACGTTTATTTAGTGTAAAAATTTTAAAGTCTAAAAAAATAATAATTAAAGTCTAACGTATATAGAACCTCAACTAGGTACAAGCCTGTGTATCACGTTAAAAATGTGCTGATATATTAAAAATATTATAAAATGAAACTTTAAATATAATGTCTGTATGTATAAATTTAATTAATTTAAATTTATTTTTAAGTATAACAAGTGATGTTTAAATTACTTTAGTAGAACTCAAAATAAACAACGTTAAAAGTTTACAGCAATATTTATTTGCTTTAAAATCACTAAACATTAGAGAGTTTTATGTATAAAGCTGTGCCCTTAATGTTATTTCTCTGCGTATTCAAATAAAAATAAATGATAAATGATATTTATTTCTGTAAATAGATTATAAAATAACACTTTTACACGTCAATATTTCAAATAGCTAGATGAGGCCGGCATTTCCTATCCGACTACTCTGAGAAGAAATGCCGAAACAAACTCAGAGGTCATAGTCTCTTTTAAAGTCCAGACAAAATCAATTAAAGATGTCGGAGAACCGTGCAAGTCTATTCTGTAGTGGTCTTTTGAGGAAAGAACCACAGCAGTTTGAGCGGACCTGTTCAGATGGCAGCACGCATGTGTCAGTTTACAATGAGCTCAGCTGACGGCTGTTGCTGAATGATCCGACGAACAATACCTACCAAAAGAACATTTGGGTAGGCCATACAAATGCTCACACTGTCAGAATATAATTAACTAAAAGTGAAATGACTAGGCAAACTCTCGCACGGTCCTCAAACTAACAATTTTAAAAATAATATGTGAAAACAAAAAAATATCGAATGATATTAATGTATATCATGTCAAAATGTATAAAAATGTAACTTGTGTTACAAACATGTCAACATGACCTGTGTGGACATTATAGCGGCTCACTCCCAAGCCTGACTATCATCTAAGTAGTCTTTAATTTTATAAAAAGCTTTACTACATAGTTTTTCTTTAATAACATTTTTATTCAGGCTCAAACTTTGAATATCGCTAGGAATTTTATTGTAAAAACGTATGCATTGACATCTGAACGAACCACTAATTTTCTTAAGTCTAGTAATGGGAACAATATATTTGTTTTTACTTCTAGTGTTTATATTATATATATCACAATACTTTTTGAATAAATACAAATACTAACATTGGTTTCATAAAATAAATAAAAAAGCACTTCAAATAAAAATCCCAAACTCTATAATTTTAAATACAGCAAAAAAAAAAGAAAATACAAATATTTACTTTTCTAAAAAATTAACCCGTCTACTGAAAAGTGACATAGAGGTCAAGGTCATTTGCCAGACAAGTTACTGGGGCGAGTACTGAGGGCAAGTGAACTTGCCTTGCGTTGTTCCACGCGTCTTTTTTCTATATTTGCGCTACTTACTAGATACGTGTCTCATAGACTTAAAAATATAATTTCACACACTTTATTTCTCAAAGAAGTTTGCATAAAGCAATATTAAATTACGAATATTCTCAAAAAAATAATAACATAGAAACATTCATTCAAATCTAAAATCAAAATCAAAAATATTATGAAGGCGAATGTTTATGAGATTGTGTGTATGTTTGTTACTCAATCACGTCAAAATGGCTGAAGGAATCGGGATGAAATCTAGAACAATTATAAGATATAGCCTAAAAATGTGTGCTGTGTGTTAATGTAGGATACATTTTTATCCCTCGGGGCCGCGGGCGAAACCGCTGACAGAAGGTAGTAAATAATAATTTACAAATAATCGTATGTAACACTAGGTTAAGTAAATAAAGTTTATCAGTGTGAAAAATTAAATAGATCAGAGTAACTATTGATATAGTTGTTATCACCCAAGGTCAAGGGCATGATAAGAAAAGTCGAGCGTGGGAACTTCGTGCTTACCCGTGGGAACTGAACGATGAGACCTCTTGTTGGGTGTAGGCTGATTGGTTTGCCCGTATTGTAACGTTGTAAAAAAATAGGGAGATTAATTGATTGTACACCTGCGCAGACGCATCACCTTATGGCAAGCAATCGCCGCTGCCCATGGACTTGAAACACCAGAGGCGTTACAAATTAAGTATGCCAGCCTCTTTGGTGGTATAGGATATTTTAAGTAATTGTTGTTAATTTTGTGTAGGACAAAATTAAATTAGTATTATTGACTGTAAATCTATAAAAAACTAATTGTTTGGATTCGAGCCGTGGATAGCAAACTATTTCAATATAAAAAAAAACTGCTATTCGTTGCAGTATTTTCAAATGCCATTTTAGAATGATTTAAATGGAAAATATGTAAAACTAAATAGACATATTAATATATGAAAGGGCAAAAGAAATGTAACACAAAAAATCGCCTACCTGTCCAATTCTCACGCCAGTGAGTTCAAGGTCGTGATGGTCGAGTTACTGGGGCGTGTGAATCGGACGAGTAGCCGTGGGAACTAAACGAAGCATAGCGTGATTAAATTGTGTACCTAATTGATTACATGTCACTCAAGTATGTGTTGTGTTTAATTTATTTTATCTAAAATATTTTTTATTTCTTGTTCATAATCATAATTATATAATGTATTAATGGACTAAGATTAATAAAATTATAACAGAAAAGTGTTTAAAGAAAATATATTCAGTAATAAACGCTAGGCATGACAATATCATTTAATTAAAAACATATTATTAATTTATTTTAATTTACAAAACACAAAAAAAATTGCAGCCTCATAAATATTTAATAAAAAATTCGCACACTTAAAATTAATACATAATATTTGAAACCATTTCTAAGAATAAAAAAAACTAGATAACAAAATGACATTTACATGACATTATATCAACAACAAAACAAATCTTAGCAACATGCAAAAACTAGCAAACATAACAATCAATACAATACAAAACAACCTTTATCCCTACAAACTTAAAGTCCAATTTCGTAAGCTTTGATGTCTGATACGGTTCGCGGTTGTAATTCCCACAGAATTTTTCACGTGAGAATTGAAATTTTGTGGGAACACCCTGTGTAATCTGTGGTATTTGAGGGCATGGCGCGTGCCTAAGGGTTATCAGACAGAATTAGGGTGATAAATGCCTAATATGAAGTTATTTGATATGCGTGAACACATTCATTAAGTTTTTTGAAATTAGAGTTATTTGTGAGGCTTCGATGTATGGGTAAATATTTACTTGCTGCTTGCGGTTGTGATGTGTAAGAAAAAAAAAAACAAACGATCAAACATAGTTTTGTATTTATAGTAGAGTTAAAAATAACTGTTTTTTTGTTTACCAATTCTGGTACCTAACAATCTTAAATTCCTCTACTAAACTTAACGACAAATATCCAGTAGGTACAATAGTTTCTAGATTCTAGATGTTGGTACCGAGAATTTAAATCATGTAACTTGATGTAATGAAAAAAAAATTAATTTCACGAAAAGGCTTTTTTAAACGTGGATTTTTCCCGAGGTCGTGGGTACATTAACAAATATACAATTTCACATAAACGTCACACCCAGATCCGGAAAACAATTTGTAGATTACACAAAGAGCAGGAATCGAACCCGCGACCAGTTGCCCAGCCACCGCACCAATCATGCAGTCTAATCTCTAAACGAACCTCTTCTTCACTTTTCACTCACAACAACTCACCAACAAAATAAAATACACAAATAATAACAATTACCTACCTATTTGTATTCCCAAAGGTTCCCCCAACAACAGTTTTTTTTGCCCTACACGATGGTGTTATCACAGTGAGGTCAACAAGCAAGGTCGCACGGTTCCCATGGGGCCATGGGACACCGAGTTTCCTATGTGAACGGAATCGTCATGGGAATATAAGTTTTTGTGGAATTTCTGACAGCCCTAAATGTAGGTAGGTAAGTAAATATGAGTGTTAAAGATACAGGACGTTTGTGATTCGTGTTTTTTTTGTTAAATATAACAATTTTTATGTTTTTTTTTTGTGCTTGGGCTGTCTTGTCGAGTTATAGCTTAGGTCGGGTAAAGATTTCGTAGGTTAGGTTTTCAGATTATTTTTTATTATGGAGTATAAATTAATAGCATAGAATTGTTACATATTTGTCAATAGACAACTTGACGTGTAATAAGTTGTTTTAGATTTAATAATAAGACAAGTGTTTTTTTATTTATTTCATGTTAATATCCTACTCATTCCTTACCTTTTTTATGAGGGGGGATGTCATTCATCCAATGACTTTTTTCTCTTACTGACTAAAAACTTCCGCGTTCCTATTCCTGCTCTTTTCCGTTGTTAGTGTCAATACTACTCAATACTCATTCCTTACCTAAAGGTGGCACATGATTTCTATAGAAAACACCTCTATCTTCACTCCACCAACCCTTCAGTAAACAACAAAGGTGACATTATTATTTGGCGGCTCAAAACTTCCTTCCGTAATAAACATGTTAACCCCCCGCCCGCCACAGTAGACGACTGTTCATAAAAATTCCCGCACACCAGACGCGTTTCACACGCAAAAATACGCACGGAATTCTGTGTATGTTCGATATTTGGGAAAATAAAAGGGAAAATATTTATTTTTGTTACAATACATGAAATAGAAGTTTAGTCTGCTACAGAAAAAATTAGGCGTCTATGACTTTTTTAAGAAAGATTCGACACGTTTTTTATTCTCGAAGGGGTAAGCAGAGGTGCACATTTTAGCACGTAATGTCACTGTACAATGTACACCCACTTCTCACCGTTTGTGTTATAAGTCCCATGTAATAGGAGGTGAGCCTATTGCCATATACTGGACGCAGTTTCAGACAGTAGGTTCATCTCTTATTACAATAGGATCAACAACTGTACTATGTGGATTAATTTAGCAAATCTGAACTTATCGTTTAAAAATACCTGTTATATTGGTATTGCCTGTTATACTGGTTGTGAATGCGCGGCAATATGTGAACAATAGATAATTTTGTGTGTGCACTATTCTCAGAACATAGAAAAACACATCAACAGGTACATAAGTAAACAAAACATTTGCTACTGAATTTATTTCAATGCTTACTACAAAATATGTTGGATATAAAAGCTACTGGTCACGCACGTTGGTTTAGTACCTAAACACATATTATATGTACAATGTAGTTATCGCTTTGTAATGGATTTCCGGATCGACGCACATGACCCCAAAATACACATACGTAATAGTAGGTATGGGTACTATTATACCCTTACTTGACCATTGACGGGTTGGCGCTTTGTACTTTTAAGTGTTTTTCGTTTTGGTTGACAATATGGTGTGGTTTTGGGTTCGGTGTCTGAATAGTAACTGACTATTATGCGTCTTTATTCGTTAAACATAAGGTCGGCTTCTTATTGTTTCGCGATTATAAAATAACAGGCGATATTGGATAGTACTCGCACACAGATTAGTGCAAATTATAATAGATGATTTAAATTAAACATATATATATATTTTTTATATTGCCATATCTACTGCATATTGTGGAACAGAAGTTTACTACGGCCTCACAGAAGCCTAGCAACGAATTACATGTAACGCTATCTTTTACGTTTTAAATGTATCGATGAGCGGCGGCAATTTTGTACTTAATATCAGGTCATCCGCCCTTTAATTTAGACCATTAAAAAAAATACTATATGCAACATTTTTTAAATACTTTCTAAATCAGCTCTACCGTTTAAAATAAATCAGTTGTATAAATAACTCACGCTATTTATAATATCTGCCTCGTTGGTCGAGGGTTGGTCGCAAGTGCGACTGCCGGATAAAGGGTCTCGGGTTCGATTTCCGGGTCGGGAAAAGTATTACTGGCCGCATTTTTCGACCTTTCGAAAATTATCTCGGTAGTAGCACGGAGTCTGGATTCGTGTCCAGTATAGCAATAGACTCACTCCCTATTACATGGGACTTATAACACAAATGGCGAAAAGTGGATGTACATTGTATTCCATTTTATTGCGTGCCGTGAATGTACACCTCTGCCTACCCCTTCGGGGATCAAAAGGCGTGAAGTTGTGTGTGTGTTGCTATTTATAATATCACCTGTTTTAAAATTAGGGTTGTGACGCGTGCCACGATAAAAAAAATACTATTGTTACTTTCGACATTATATTATACGCCACGGTCATGATTATAATGTGAGGGTAGGGGTCTTTACAGGTAATCGTTATCGTGATATCGTAATTCCATTTTAATTGGTTGGTACGTTTCACACATCACACCTGCGTTTGAGGGTACGGAGTGTAGTGTTTGAAACAAATTGTTTTCTATTTAAAGTTACTTTAAGTTGATATTTAAATAATTTGTTGACTACCTCGTTAGCCCAGTGGTAATGTAAATGCGATTGCCGGACAAGGCGGTCTCGGGTTCTATTCCCGGGTCGGGCGAAGGATTACGTGGGTTACTTTAAGGATTTTCGATTTTCTCAGTACTAGCATGGAGTCTGGAAACGTGCCGGGTATATGGCAATAGGCTCACCACCTATTACATGGGATTACAACACACATTATATGCCATAATGTGCACCACTGCCCATCACCATAAAAGGCGTGACGTTGTTTATACTGTCCTATGAAAGTATAAACTAAATGTTAAAATGACTAGGTTTTTTTTGGAATGAGAGTAGCCTATATTAACATACCTTCAAAATAGGTTTAATTAAATTTTCGTTTAAATATCTCGTCAAGAGAATTCTTCAAACATTTTTACCTGTTTTTGCTACGTAATAAAAATATTTTTCCCATGGACCCCTATTAAATTTTTTGGTCAAAACGTAATCTTTGTGTTCCCATGGGTTTAGTTCTCTTGTGAACTTTGCTCCAGGAAGGATAGCGTGGGACAACATCGGGGGTTCGTTATTTCGGGCCACTAACACAGCGATTTTTATGATCATGTGGAATGCTTTTGGGATACATATGGGATGTGTTAAGTTACAACTGAAACCGTGTTTATATTTAATATTTCTTTTCTTGTTTAATTATTAATCATTTGCAAAAAAACATTTATATTAAAATTAAATAAAAAGCAAGAAGACATTTTTTTTTACTAAACATAAACTTAAGCCGATCTTTAAAAACATTTACTGTATTAAAAAAATGACACTAAGAAAAAATAAATACGCCGTCTGCCCTTACAAAACTGTCCTCAGGACGTATCGTAACAGATGCAACTAATATTATTATTACACAAAAATTAACTATCAAATATTAATCACGAGGAGCAACGCGTAACTTAAACTTCAGAACCAGAAACTCCGCCGATTTCATGGCCTCAACAGTGCTACAATTGTCGCGTGCCAGAACTCTCATGACAATTTGTGTCACAATGGCATTGGGTTGTGAGGGTATGGGAACCATGGGGTCTTAGGGGAATCTGTTTACCTGGATAACTAAATAAGATATTATATTTAGCTTCCTATTATTAGGTTTACAATCATGGTGATTTACTAAAATCGCTATAGAGCGGTTTTAGTACATCATCATGTTTGTAATAGTCATATACCTATGGTCTATTAGGTTTTTAAACTAGCTTTTAAATAAAATGAAAAATGTATGCGCTTGTTGGTTTGTCAGTAAATTAAATGAATAAAAGTATGGATTTTCTCAAAAAATATAATTATAAGTAAGGAATTTATAAGTACGGAGTTAAGTATAAAAAAATATCCGAACACGGATCGGTTTAAAATAAGGATTTTTCTGATATATCAGGATTATTGACCCATTTTTTCAAAGTCTATGATTATCTAATTCTTAAACTGTCTCAAAATTCAATTTGGTCTTTTTATAACTTTCCTTAATCATAGATTTTTTACTGCAACCGACCTTTATAATAATAACAATAAATTTGGGTCGAAACGACAAAAAACCGAATGATGATGATCTGTTAATGAACTGACTTAATTAGGCGTGTTAAAGTGACGGAAAAAATTTAAGGGTCCATAAAAACAGGTAGCGAATCCATTTCTCCTTCCCTACCCTTACTTCCCACGATATCCTCATTGACTTTTATGATTCCAAAATCCGTTGAGGTTCACACGAGTTTTGGTTCACAGGAAGTTTTTGGTGGGACTGGGAACTTTTGGGTCGGCACGTGGCGTTCATGGGGTTAAGTGGTTACTTAACAGATTACGTAGTTTATTTATAGGGGGTCTTTATCAGTCATTATTTGGTGTATGAGTGTTTGGTAGTGAATGGTTGGTATTGAATGGAAAACTATGTGTATATTAACTGCCTCGTTGGTCGAGTCGGTCGCAAGTGCAACTGCCGCACAAGGGGTCTCGGGTTCGATCCCCGGGTTAGCAAAGTATTACTGGGGTATTTTTGGTTTGTGAAAATTCAGTAGTGTGTCCAGTATATGGCAATAGGCTCACCCCTAAACATGGGACTTATTACACAGATGGTGGAAATTAAGTGGGTGTGCAATGTATAGCGGCATTACGTGTAGCTATTTTTTTTAGCGCTAACCGCGTTGTTATTTTAATACAACCATAACACAGGCGTGTAACAATTTGCCTGATTGCGTATTTGCGTACGAAAAAATTACAAATGGCTCAAGCTGATTAAATATTTTTCTCATTATGTTCAAATGTAATTATCATACATAGTGAGTTTTAAATATTGTTGGCGTTAAATAAAAACCTATTACAAATTATATTGTTTTGTTAATGACTTTAGGTATATCAATCAAGTACATATTACATTCCAGCTTATTACATAGATAACCAATTTCAAGCAAATTTTTGCTATTTCTTTTTCTACTCGGCAACCCTGTGGACAAATTGTTTGTGTTAGTGGCGAGCAAGAGGTCTCCTTCAGGGATAAAAAGCGTGAAGTAAAATTTTTGTTGCAATAAAAAAAAACTATTGTAATAGTCACTTGCACTAGTTACGTTAGGTACACATTGAATGTATTTAATGCTCTTCCCTGTATATCCCTTCGAAGTATAAAAGTATGGCGTTAAATATCATTATTATATTGACAATGTATCTTTAACTTTAACTATTTCGAAAAGAATAAAGTCTCTATTACAAAAACGCCAAGAAAAGTTTTTTCAACAAAAATTCGTTAATAGTTCCCGTAGGAACCCTCCGGTTCTCACAGGAAATAATTTGGGGTGGAAATATTGTACCGCAGCGGCGGCGCGTGGCGCGTGGCGATACCTGTCGCGATCACAGGGTTAATGGGCTGCGAAACTGTTTTGAATATCGATGGAACTATTATTTAAATGTCTTTATTTGTTTTGACAGCTTAAAGTGTTTTATTTTGTGCATGGTAGTGATTTAGAAAAAGATAATAGATTCCCTTATAAGTATTTATTATTAGATGATCCGGCAAACTTTGTACCGGCTCAAATATTTTTTTCTCATCTTTTAAACCTTCCCTGGACATTTACAAATAATTCAAGACCAAAATTAGTCAAAGCAGTTCAGCCGTTCTCGACTTTTAGTAAGACTAAGGACTGTTCCTTAGTCTTTGATTGATAAATATACCTATTTAGGATCAGGCTCTCAAAATAGTTTACGTTTTTGAAAATTCGAAAGATTAATAAGCCTTTCCGTAGCCTGAGAATCAAACACGAAGTACCCAGTCGAACCAATGCATTACAATCACCCGACCAGCGATACAGTTTAACTATCAATAAATCACCAAAAACAGCGACATAACAACAAAATTCGTTTCAATAAACATTTCTATGGGAACTTTATCTCCCAGTACCTATTGTAAAAACCACAAAAGTATATAAATTACTGAATCCCTTAAAAGCGTATCGATAACCACAAGCCGTTTTAATTCCCACACAAAATTTCAACGGACCTTTTTCCCGCAAAATTTCGTTGGTGCTTCACACGGGACTCGAACAGTTCCCACCGAACTCTGTGGTGGGAAAAATGTGGTGCGTGCCAAAATGGGCCACGGGTCGCGGTTGACGGGTTGAGTAGCTGTGAAATTGTTCTGTACTAATATAATATAGATGATGTTTTGTTTGTCGGTTTGACGATTATAATTTTGTTGTATCTTTTTTTTAAAGGGGGAAAATCAAACAAAGTTAATAATTATGTTTAAATTTCTTTAAATGTTTAAATTACAATCATATTTAATTTAAGCAACGTCACGCATTTTATTCCTGAAGGGGTAGGCAGAGGTGCAGTTGTACATAATGGCACTTATTGCTACGGAACATTATACACCCACTTATCACCATTTGTGTTATAAATCGCCATGTAATATATGAGTCTACTCGGCACAATTCCAAACTCTTTGCTATTACAGCCCAAAACCGACATACTTTGCCCGACTCAAGAATCAAACCCGAGACACCTTGCTCAATGACACTTGCAACCACTCGACCAACGAGGTACTTAGTCGTTTAATTTAATTGGTATTTATTATTAATTAAGTATTTAGTATTTAATTTTGTTATAACTATTTCATAGATGTCAGCATCCTTATTCCATTAAGTAGTCAGATTAAGTCCGTTAATATTTCACACGTGAACTAGACAGTTCTCACTTGCATTGGGTGGGAAATGTTTGGGTTATTTTGTACCATAGGGCGGCGCGTGCTACTAAATCGTTCAGTGGCAGTGACAGGGTTAAGTGGTTGTTAATACTTTGTTATTTTTAATAGGGCGTTGGGAATTTTAAATATTGTTTTTTTTTT
Source organism: Spodoptera frugiperda (assembly GCF_023101765.2). Classification (NCBI taxonomy): domain Eukaryota; kingdom Metazoa; phylum Arthropoda; class Insecta; order Lepidoptera; family Noctuidae; genus Spodoptera; species Spodoptera frugiperda. The sequence continues at coordinate 503,355 of NC_064220.1, read as the reverse complement.
ATTTCGTTTTGTCTGAAATATGATGATTAGGCAACACCGGTGTTGTCGTGATAGTTTAAAAAAATACTTAAAAAGTTAAACTATAGGTTTATACCTGAGAGATAAACTATTGTCTGAGCTGAATCCGTTTCCACCAGTGCTAAGCTACGTGTAGCAATGAATATGATATACATGGGTAACATATGAGATTGTGGTAAATAATGAGTTTCTATAATTGTAAAAGTTATTTAAGTATTAGGATAATGTTAAGGTTATTTATGTTCATACAGATATTTGTTTTGGTTTATTAAGTTTTATACTGCATTTATCGTATTAGGTGTGCCTGTAAAGATAGATGTAAGTAATGTTTAAGATAAATAAATAAATGATTGCTGGAAGCCAAACGCATTTACAGCAACGTAGCATATCACATCACTGGTGAAAAAGCACCCTAAATCTCATAGTAATTCAAGATGGTGACGTTAAATACCGTTGACAATTCACACGGGATGGTTTCAGTTCCCGTGGGGACCAGTTTAAGGCACGTGTTAGGTAACGACCCCAGAATGAGGGTTCCAAGTGGGTTTAACATACCAACAATGTATTTTTTGGTAACTATAAAACCTTAAGGACTGCGAATGGGATAGGTATGTAAATAATTCTTACATTATTTTAAATGTTAAAACCAATTTTTGGTAATCATGCTGTGAATTTAGTCTTAGACAGACTGGCCAACATGATAGACTAGCCTACCTACTAGACCAGCTTTTTTATGAAACACGCCGGCAATCGAGCAGACGTATCACCTAATGGTAAGCAATCATCGCCGCCCATGGATAGTTGAAACACCAGAGGCGTTACAAATGCGTTGCCGGCTTTTGAGCCTTCGGTAACCTCACTCACACAACGAAACACAACACAACCTTCCTATGTAGGAGATATTATTATATTTATTTATTCTTTTACATCAGGCAACGAAGGCCCATATTAATATAACAATACTATACTAAACTATATAAAATACTATAAATACATAATTGTTGTGTATTATAGTGCATACTATGTGTGTGCGCAAACACAGGTGCACGGGGGTGAAACACCGCCAAAGTTCCTGACTAACAGTAAACATAGTTCACTTAACAACCATCATAGTTAAAATCGAAATTCAATAACATCCCCACTCTTTTAATTTCAACCATTACCAAAAGAAAAAAGAAAATCACTTTAAAAATCGAACGTTACAATTCCGTTGACATTTCATGTGAAATGTCACACACACGTCAAATAGTTCACACAGGAACGGAATGCCACCGCAGTCATATTGGCTGGAAATTGACGCACATTGGGCCATCCAACGGTCGTTGCACGGTTAAATTGCCACAGGGTAAACAAATAAACAACGTTTTGTGGGTAGCTGGTAAATTAATATACTATTTTAATATGAAATTGAAGGTGGTTGGTTATAAAATGAGTTTATAATTATAATTTATTGTTGTCATTTTCTCTTTAGTTGGTTATAATTACGTCACGTATTCAACATATTTTTTTATGGTATAAGCCAGCATGGACATCCGAAACACCAGGGGCGTTACAAGTGCATTGCCGGCCTTCTGGGGGATGTAGTTTAAGAGTTGTTGAGGAATCGGGAATTGGGAAGGATGGGAAGGGGTTTAATTGGGCCTCCAATTTTCTGTAAAGCCACTGGTATCACTCCGGTCGAGCTAGCCCGTCGTGCCGAAGTATGTGGTAATAAATATTTTTTCTAAGTATATTTATTTATTTGTTTTATTGAAATATGATAAGAATATACAGAAACAAAACTAGATAATTATAGTTTTAATCACGACGCGATATTTTACTTAAAATTCTTTTATATTCAACTAAACACATCGATTAATAAAAAAAAATCATCATTCCCATTAGGTACATCTAACGTTTCTTCGACGTTTTCACACGAAAATATTCTTTGCAGATATCGTTTTATGATAAAAGCCGGTTCCCAGTTCACACGGGACGATTTCCGGTGGGAAGTCGTGACGAGTGAGAACATTTGGGGTGGCACGTGCCAAATGATACCAACCGTGGCGTTCACAGGGTTAAATGGTTTATTTGAAAAAAAAGTAGGTATGACTTACTTAGAGTAGTTTGTCTACTTGTGTTTTTAAAAGGTGAGAAATATTTTCTTTTTTAACTTATGTCAACGTTATGTTTTTGGTAATAAGTTTATGATCGATATTACGAGTACCAATTAGGTACAGATATTTGGGATACATAACATAATTGGCTAAACCTAGGTGTTACTTTTAATAATATGCCATCTCGCCTGGTGGTAAACTATGGTGTCGCCTACAATGGAGCACGCCTACCTATGATCAACCTGTTCAATCGGCAACCAGATCGCCACTCTGGTTCCCCATTCTAAATTAAACGGCAAATTCAATGTAACACTGGAATCGAACCCAAGACATTGACCGTCATAAAACAATTAATTTTTCCAAAGAAACTGCGACACGTGGCGACACGTGCCTACAAAACCGAAGACTACCAACAAGCCAGTTTTATTTGTACTAATACAGTAATTTAGATAATGAGGTAGTAAACAACTCATAATCGTGAAATACCATCTTATATACTTATACGTATATAATGAGATACATTTTGTATATAGATAACTAAAAATGGAGCAATAAGATTTGGCCATTTTAGTTCCGTCCTTTTTCGGTAGATGGCGCTGAACCTTTTAATCAAACTAATGGTCGCCTAGTGGCCGAAATTCGACCATATATGATTTAATTTACAATACCACTTAACGTACGTTGAAGGATAATTTTTATTTAATTCAAACTCTTTTATAAAACTCTTTTCATATGAGACGTGAGAATATCATCGCAATGTCTATCGATTTTGACGTTTTGTCAAATACGATCAGATACTATGCATGTGTGTGTAATGTTTTATTTATTGATTTAATGTACTTTATAAGCATTATTTTTGAAAAATATTAGCGCTATGCACTTCTCCTACACATAAACTATAAGTATACCAAATTTTATGCTCCTACGTCCGCGCAATTTTCGTAAAATGTGGTCCAAAGTTTTTGCATCACGTATTAATATATAGATAAAACATTTTCTAAAGGTTAAGGTGTCACTCACAGAATAGAGAAGAAGGTGTCACTACAGCCTTGTATGACTAATTAATACTACTAGATTTTGGTCTCTAACTCAACAACAATTATAAAACTGTTCCTTGACCAGAAAAAGGTTTTAAACCCAGGGACAAAGCAGTTGCAGACACAGTCTTAACTACTCAGTGCAGAATAAAATGCATGTTGTTTATAATTTGTATGTATGTAAATTATACCAAGTTTAGTGCTACTACAATGTGTTCTGTTAACATTTGGAATACGAGCAGTAAGTGACGTCACATAGAAGTGATATACAGTGTGGCCAGGAAAATAGCGAGGGGAAGTAAGATTATTCTATAATGTTTGTCGAAGTTATATCTCGCATGTAATAATGACTTATAAACTGCCTTTATTTATTGCCAATTATTTTTCAACCAGACGATTGAACCCATTTTTTTGAGGGGCAAATATCTTCCAACGACTTCTCTCCCGTCGTGAACGACTAACTAAAAATACCTCGTTCCTACTCCTGCTTTTCAAGCCGGAGCTCCGGTAACCCGTTAGGTAGTCCGGAGCTCCGGGACTATTGAACCTATTGAACCCTTGTACGACCTGACGACGTCAAGAATTACCTTAAAATGTTGGTAAAACCTCAACAGATTATGAAATCATTAAAAATAACGGCAAATGATTATCTGTTATCAAATTAATTAGTTATTAGTCATTAGAATTAAATAATACTGCAATGAATCAATGTGCGTCAGTAGCGAACACTTTATCAACATACACCAACATAATTTCATGCTTTCTGTATGTTATAAGTCCCATGTAAAAGAGCTTGAGCTTATAGGCATAGAGCACTCACAACTCCAAACATTGATTCTTTACCGAGAATTTTTGAAAAACAGAAATAAACCAACAGTGAATATTTTTTCGACTTGGAAATCTAGCCTTTGACAATACTAGCGACTGCTCGATCAACGATCCAGTCAATATTCCTTATGAGTATATTTTTTTATGGTATAAGCCGGCAAACGAACAGATGGATCACCTGGTGGCAAGCAATTACCGCCGCCTATGGACACCCGAAACACCAGAGGCGCCACAAGTACATTGGCGGCCATTTAGGGGTTAAGAAATTAAGGGGATTTTTGTTGCGGAATCGGGGATGGAGAGATTGGGAAGGGGGTATTTTTTCAGTCGATCGAGTGTAAGCGATTTATTAAACTAGTAATATGAATTAATTGTCTTCCTAACTTTTCAAATCGCTGTTTTAGAGGCCTGATAGTTAAGCGTATACAACATTAAGGTTTCTGCTGTGTATTTAATTGTTGGCCCAGGTCAGTATCAACGCTACACGTTACGTCACTTGAGGTTAGGTGCAAACTATACTCTAATATTTTATTTTAATGTTAATTATACTGTAATATTATGTAATTGTCTAGTTAAGGAGGTAATACATGTGAGATTGGTACAATTAATCAACGTCACGCCTGTTACTCCCGAAGGGGTAGGCAGAGGTGCACGTGACGGTATGTAATCCCGCTATACGCTTGTACAGTGTACACCCAATTTTCACCATTTGTGTTATAAGTCCAATGTAATAGTGGATGACCCTATTGCCTTATACTGGGCTCAATTCCAGACTCCGTACTACTACTACTGAGAAATTTTTGAAAAACCGAAAACAACCCAATTACTATATGCCCGACCTGGGAATCAAACACGAGACCCCTTGTCCGGCAGTCGCACTTGCGACCACTGGACCAACGCAGTTCAAGTGGTCCAATTAATCAGTTACCTTTGAAACCTTCAATAACTTACATAGGACAGATAATAATATAAATAGCTTTTAAACTGACATGGTCACTAACATTAGAACTTAAGACGGGATATTTACCATGTTTATTTATGTCTATGAGTTTCCGATATTTCGGTACTGTTGCAAGCCTCTAAAACTCATAGACATAAATAAACATGGTAAATATCCCGTCTTAAGTTCTAATGAATATAAATAGCGAATAAAGGTGAGAATTCTGTATCACACCCTCCTGAGTATAAAAAGATATCATTCCTAATAGCAATATAAATTGGAATTTCTTTTCTCAGAATTTGAGTATTCCAGAAATCTATTCCTAGTTTAGTCACTTGTACTTCAAAAACGACTTCTTTCACACTATATTTGTGCCACAATTTGCTCTCTCGTATACATCTTACGCGCGAAACTTTCTGGAAAAATCTCCCGTACCACCTTTGTGGCATTTCCAACCGTATCCACTCGAAGTTAGAGTCTATTTTCTATTTGTGTGTGGAAAAAATTTCAAGTATGTTATATGCCTCGAAGTAAGAAATTTCATTTGAGACGATTTTGCGATTTTCCTCAGTTGTCTCCCTGAGGACATACCGTTGATTTATTCCGGAGAATTCTCGCAGTTTTTGTGCGAAAAAAAAAATTGTTTCGCGCCTCGCATTCTCGCGTCTCGTCGCCTGAATATTCCGATGTGTGTTGTAAAATTAAAACTCGTTACGTTTATGAATTTTAAATGGCGAAGCCACTTATTCTGTGTTTGGATTTCCTTATCTGGTTTCTCACTTTTTCATATCTTTTTCAGGCTCATTTATCATTGTTGCAATCACATTAATTTCCTCGTATTGGCCTGACTGAGTAAAATCCTGGATTGGTTCCTTAGGCCCCATCTTTAAATACTACATCCCACTGTGTTTTTTTGAAACGTCTTAAGTACTTTTTTATTGGATGGGAAATCATCCAATGACTTCTTCCGCCTTGGGCGAGGCGAGAGTACTAAATACCACCCCGTTCCTACTCCTGCTTTTCGAGTGGAAGCTCCGGTAAATCCGCTAGGTATTCCGCAGGTGGATTAAGTACCTATTAATATCATTTAATGGATTTGTAAAGCAAATGTGACTAATATTTTTTTACATTTGTGCTTTGCCAAAACAGTGAAACAATCTATAAAATATAATTAAATAACAAATAAATAGTAACACGGTGTCCATAACAGTGTAAGTAAGCCGGACACATTTTATAGGTCAGCTGTGTTCCCCCACCGGTTGTATACGCGAACATAATGCCTTAAAAGACGTAACTCAAATTGTCTTGTGTAGGGTGACCATACGTTGTGATAACGGAGGACGAATCCTATTATATTGTACTCCTAATATCTTCGAGGGATTGTTTAAAGTGTTCGTTCATATTTTGAACTAATAATGCATCAAGATATTTTTCGAAAAATCTAGCATTTTTCGAAAACGATTTTTATGTTTTTATAATTTTAATTGTTTTAATTTTCGTGGTATTTATGCAACAGTTGATTACAACTATTATATATATTTTTTTAATAAAAGTTGTGTTTTACTATCATCTTTTTGCGGTTTTTGGGAATGTTTCATTTACAACCGTGTATTAGTGGGCTATATTTATTATTAGGGCAACCCTATTACACGGACGGAGCCCATTATGACGATACCTTAAATATTTTCAATCGAAAGTCTGAGGTTATTGAGAAATTTGAAAATTGAAAAGCTAAATATGTAATAGGTACTCTAAAGGGGAGATGGTGCAAAAATGGTAGTTATAACACAAATAGTAAAAAGTTAACTATCAATAAGTAAACAATGATATCTCTTACCCAATATTACTACAACACACTACAAAATCACATCACAATTTCCTATTACACTTTTAATCCTGAAATATAAAAATCGATGGTCATTCTACTTTTACGATACCTTTTATATGTTCGATGCACCTTCATCAAATAGAACACAAGACGTTGTTGCTATTGTGTGCAAACTTTTAGCACCTTATCTCTTGACAATAGAGCTGAAAATTGCATAGCATTTGTTTTCTGAAGTGTGAAATTAAGTTTGTCGATCGGACAACGCATTGGCCGCTAGGGTGTAGTATCCGATTATAGTCCAGCCATCTCATAGTTTTTGTTTTATAATAGAGCCGTAACATAGTATAGATTGGTAAATAATATTATAGCACGGTGAATTGGCAGAATGGGATGGGTTAAACTTTGTTTTGTAGATCCTGCGGGGGTTATATGGTGCATTTACTTATTTATTCTTCATGAAAATATACAATTTTATTGGGGCTTAATGGTATAAGCATAGTTATCGGTTCACCTTTGGGTTTAATATAGGTATTGCTTCTATGTCCTGGCCGTGACAAACAGTAGTCTGTTTTGTCAGACGAACAAGTCTAGTGACTTGTCCATCTGCCACGGTTGACGCGGTGACTGGGCAACTGGCTACCGTAGTAAGTTCTATTCCGGCACGGAACAACTCCAAAAAGCCGCCACTGCACTTGTAACGCCTCTGGTGTTTCAAGTTTCTATGGGCGGCGGCGATTGCTTACCATCAGGTGATCCGTCTGCTCATTTACCGGCTTACACCATAAAAAAGATACATAATCGAATACGGAATACAACACTCATACAAATAAAAGTTCCACTTCCTATTCACTGGAATTAGGAAGCAAGGAACTCCCCATTGGATCTTGTTGGATATGATTTGGGTCGCCTTCGAGACGGTGGTCTCTCCAGGATTAGACCCAACAAAAGGTATGGAATAAAATATCTATATTTATTGTCGCGGAAGTCCATGCCATAGTTTTCTGTTAGGGGACCCCGTAAATATTGTCAAAATGTATTATGCTATGTTATGGGTATTGCTTGTGATTTTTGCTTAGCCGAGTGGTTGGTGAATGTGATTGTTTAGTATGAGTTTTGTGGTTCGACTTACTGCATTTTTATGAGCTTTTAAGTGTAAAATATTTTAGTATTCAAATTTATCTTCTTTTTGAAGATTTTTTTACTCTAGAAGGCACTGAAATTCAGTGTTTCTGTGTTTTCACGATTGTATTTACTGAGGATCCTGGGTTATAGAAGTTGCATCGGTTTTGTATTAAGATTTCTTGACTCTAGAAGGCACTGGAATTTCAGTGTTTTAACGATTGTATTTACTGTGGATCCTGGTTTACAGGAGTTGCTATTTTGAGACGCTATGGCGAGCTTGTCGACAAATAATGTATTTAAATAAAAAAATGTGTTTTTTAATAAGTTCTCAAAATTAATTTCAAATATAGAACATTTAGAGTGGGTTGGTGGCAAAACGCAGACTTATCAACGTTAAAAAAATTAAATAAGGAAGTATTGCATAGATACCATTTAAAGATCACCTGATTATTGCATATTGTCGTCACATGATTGTTACACAATAATTTTGTGGGGGCAATGACCGGCATAGATTTCCGTGATATTATGCTATTTGTAATACTGCATCAGTTACGAGTTTATTGACCCGTATTTTTCCGAAAGATTAGCTATGTCCTTGACGAATTGATAATATTATAAGGTATGTATACATAAGATGATTTTTGCTTTGTTATGACACGTACTAATTTTTTTTTATGTTAAACAGTTTTAATGGGCTTATGTCGTACGGTCATAAAAATTAAGAGTGTATACCAAATATTAGATCGATCGGATGTCTGGAAGGGGATTAGATTTCAATTACCAAATTTGACCAAACAAACAGATCAAGCTAAATAAAATCGTTTAATAAAAAGGTAGTTTCTGATATGTTGATACCTGATGAAAAGAAAGAATGAAAGAAGAAGACAGTCATAATTATTCCATCAACCCTTAATTAAAACTTGGAACAAGACAGGAAAATTAGGTAAAGCTCCTCTTCTAGTCATATCCCAAGTTTATGATTATTAAAATTTTAAAACACTCCCTCCCACCTCACCCAAGGTGAGAAGTCATACCGGAGCTGCGGACTGCCTAGCGGGTTACCGGGGACCGGGTAGGAACGGGGTGGTTTTTAGTCTGTAAGAGTCTGACACTCCCTCTCGCCTCGCCCAAGGCGAGAGATATCATTGGATGATTTTCCCCACTCAAAAAAAAAGGTGAGAAGTCATTAGGCAATTTTCTCCACTCAAAAAAAAAGCCCACTAAAGAGGAAGACATTTATTCAGCAGTGAACATTCAGCTTCATGACGATGACATACATATACCCCAGTGTCAACGACCGGCATAGTTTTCCGCAATAATGCGTTACGTGTAACATATCAGAGAGAGGTCATCGACCCGCATTATACATGCTGTTGCCCGATTAGTTTTACCTTGACCGGTAATGAGTGATTAGATTGCGGTTGCCGAATCATTATTGACGTGGAACACACGTGTAGGTAAATTGGGGCATTGTCCGTGTAGATATTATTATGTCATTATATAACATATTTTTTAATTCTATAGTTCACGCAGAGAAAAGGAGAAAAACTTATTAGATGTTGACCCACTGGTGTCACTATGTGAAAAGTTCCATGTAGAACAACTGCGTTATCCTTTATAAGTTTATCCAAATTACATTCCAAAAGAATAATAAATCGAAAAGGACAATTCCCCCTTCCCAATCTTCCCAATCCCCGATTCCCAAAAAACCCTTAAATTTCTAAACCCCAAAAGGCCGGCAACGTACTTGTAACGCCTCTGGTGTTTCAAGTGTTTATGGGCGGCGGCAATTGCTTACCATCAGGTGATACGTCTGCTCCGGAAATACATAATACTGACTAATTCAATATCCCGAACACTGTATAGTACCTATGTTTAGCAGCTACTCACGAACATGAATAAACGCTGCACTCTGAAGAATTGCAAAATGGAAATAAACGAATTATTTAAACACCTTCATTAGTATTGCTTTCAAACTATTCAGGTCAATGAACTCAACAGATACGCTTATCCGTCCATATGATTACCTTAATCACTTCATTTGGAAACCAGGGCATCAAATTATTAATTGATAAATATTTGATTTTTTGTGTTTAACACTTCCTAACTATGAGATTTGACCCATTTTTTTCATAATTATGGTCTTCCACTATCCTTAAGGGCCAAATTAATTGAGACTACTACTGCTACTATTTCAGCCTAAAACCTATAAGAAAAGTTATCAATTTCGGCCTACACTAATTTAATATTTATCTTATCGGCATCAAAACCTTGGTGATATGAGGAGCTCATATAAAACAAAGCTCACCAGCTATTTGATATTAGTATCAAAATCAATATGGCACCGTACAATTTCGAAGGAGATTTCGGTAACCTGACCGATAAACAAATAGAGTTCATAAAAAAAGTGATAGAAGAACAAGATTTGAAAGTAAATAAAGTAGTCTTCAAACCAGTTGGGCAAGCTGGAGACAATTTCGTTGCGAGTGTGATGAGAATCAGCATAGAAGGAGACAATGGAAGCATGAAGATGGTTATAAAAATTGCACCGGCAGATGAAAAGACTCGTAACACTGTTAAAGCTGATCTATTGTTCCATAATGAACATGTCATGTATACTGAGGTCCTACCTAAGCTAGTGGCTTTGCAGAAAGAAGTAGGTGTACCAGAAGAAGAACATCTAAGATACGCAAAATGTTACGGATCAATGAACGAAGCACCTTATGAAGTGATACTATTAGAAGATCTAAATGAATCAGATTTTAAAATGTTAAACAAATTTGACTCTCTATCAGATGAGTGTGTCAGAAGCATTTTAAAGAACTTTGCAATACTGCATTCTGTATCTTATGGTTTGAAAAAGAAACAACCAGAAACATTCGAATCTTTCAAAAGTAAATTAATAGATGTTTGGACTGTAAATTTTTCGACAAATGAAGCTAGATCTTATTTTGAACTACTTGAGAGTGCAATATTGGCTAACCTTGATGAAGAGGATCACAAAACTAAATTCAAAAGTAATTTTATGGATATACTGAAGCTGCCAATACAGTTAGCAAAGGACAGAGATTGTAAATATTCTATAGTACAACAAGGCGATGCTTGGACAAATAATATTATGTTTAAATTTTCGGTGAGTACGTCTAACTTTTTATTTATAAATGTGTGAAAGTTGGGAGTAAAATAACATTGAGAATTTTAAGTTACCAATATTGTTTGCTTAATTCAATTTGATTTTACTTTCAATCTCTTTGTGACATATTTAGTTCTAGCTTCTATCAGTGACTTTGGTCACGTTTCCGTTGGATAAAAGTACACTATCGCCCAAGTCAATTCATACCCTCTCTGTATACAAAATTTCATCAAAATCCGTTGAGTATTTTCAGCGTGATTGACGAACAGACATCCAAACAATCTTTCACATTTATAATATTAGTGTGATGTATGATATTGTTTTTACCAGATTGTATTTTTACGCGTTGACTAATTTCTTATTATCATTAGATAAGGTGGTATCATTTATACGTGTTCTATATCGTCGATATCGGTTTTGATAGACAATGATAGTATTAGGTCTCGTGACATGTTTTTACGTTAGTGGCCATTTTGTTTTCTTTTTAATGTGTTGTTTGGAGTCAAATATTTTTAAAAGATTTATAAATGTCTTCAAAAGTATCCCTAAATCATCTCTTAACTAAGAGATACATAGCATGATGGAATACCTAAATTAATCTAATACCTGTACTGCTAGGTATCACTTATAGGTCAGAATGTCGTTAATTTGGTTCTTTAAAGTTTGCTGAAAGGCATTAGCAGATGAGGCAGTTTTTTTATTATTGTGAGACATACGAAATTAACTAAAAATCATGATGAAGAGTCCCTTTGTTTATAATCGACCGAGATTTTTAGTTAATTAAGGTAGTTTTTCCTTATATTAGTTTACCAAAGTCTAATTATCATTAAATATCTTTACAGGAGGACAAACTAGAACAGTCAGTAATGATTGACTACCAAGGATCCAAGATTAGTAATCCAGTGGGCGACATCCTCTACATGATCTTCAACTGCGCAGACCACGAGACCAGGTCTAAATACTACTACGACTGGATAGACTATTACCACACCGAACTAGACAGATGCTTATCCTATTATGACCTGAAAGTAAACTATGTCTACCCAAGAGACCGTTTAGACGCAGACTTAAGGAGATATGGAAAAATCTCTTTCGGACTATCTGCTATGTTAACCTACGTTTTGTTGAGAGATACGAAGGAAGCTGGAGAAATGTTAGAATCCTTTAAGAGTGGTGATCCGAATGATGTCTTAGAGTTGATGGGAACCCAACCATTACAGGGCGAAACTGCTATTCGTACGAGAAAACGGATAGTAGGACTCATTGACAGTTTTAGTCAATTTGGATTATTATAAATCGAAAGCCGTATAAAATATAAGTATAGTATAGAGGATTATTATATACCTGAATTCTTAAGTTCTAGTTAAGAAAAATGGCGATAGACTTAATTAATGCATTGCTCTTTGGTTTAGATAGACATACCTTTGACAATAATTAATAGTACCTGATGTTTACTTTTATGTTCAAATAAAAAGTAAAATAAATTATGTATTGTTTTGTATTTTTGCCTTAATCTAGTTACAATAAAGGACTATTTTTGTAAATCTATTTATTTTGAAAAATTATAATCTTGATCAAATTATTAATAACATTTTTTTAATTTTGAGTGGTAGTATATTATACTAACCCAAACTGGAGTTCATTCACAAAATCATATTAAGTCCATTAGAAAAAGCTGGTGATAATTAATTTAATAGAATCAAGCTGAAGCTTGAAGACGAATATCAAAGTTGTATCAGACTTGGAAGCTGTTCGTACCGCTATAGGTACTGAATTGGTATTCACTAATGTGCACGTTTACCTTGTCTTACCTAAACTAGTCACTGCAGAAAGAAGCAGAAGTATCAGATTCCTTACCATGCTAGTTGGATGAAGTTTAATGTCTAAATGGTCATTATTTTCAATGCATTAAACATTATCGATTAGCACCATCACTGTTCATCTACAGTAAATACGAATAAGTCAAATATTTACTTACCTATGTAAGTAGAAAACAAAGATCTTTACAAATAATACATCTTATCAATAAACTTTGTAGTTCTACTATGTAAATTAGACGTGAGATCAGACAACAAAATAAATAGTAACGATGATCAGCATAATTGTATCTTATCTGTCGCAAATAATAACATCACACTATGCATAGGTACATAAGATAAATCACGTGTATATAAAATAAAACGCAAATTATAATACAAGTTAATTGAACACACGAATTAAACACAAACGATTATGTCTCAGTATAAGTTTGAGGGCGAATTCTCTAATATAAGTGAACGCCAACTGGATTTCATTCACGAAGTGATTTTAAAGCAAAATTTGCAAGTTGATAAAGTGATATTTAGTCCATTGGGAAAACCTGGTGATAATTTTATGTCTGATGTGAAGAGAATCAGTATAGAAGGTGATCATGGAAGCTTGAAGATGATTGTGAAAGTGGCATCAGATTTGGAGGCTGTTCGTGTCGCTACAGGTACTGAATTGCTATTTACTAATGAGCATGTTATGTATACGGAGGTCCTACCTAAACTAGTCGCACTGCAGAAAGAAGCAGGCGTACCAGAAGATGAACAACTAAGATACGCAAAATGTTACGGATCTCTGAATGAAGCACCAAACGAAGTGCTAATTTTAGAAGACTTGAATGAATCGAAATTTAGAATGTTAAATAAGTTTGAACCTTTACCAGAAGAGTGTATAAGGATCATTTTGAAAAACTTTGGAATTTTTCATTCTCTTTCTTACGTGTTGAAGAACAAAGAGCCAGCGACATATGATCTCTTCAGTAGTAAATTAAAAGATACTTGGGACGTTCGAGTTAACGATCCAAATGTTGGTCTACAATTTGAAATGCTTACAAAAATGGTTTTACCATTACTTGATAATGACATTCAGAAGAGTATAGTGAAGGATAAATTATCGAACGTAGTTCAAGAAGTTCTCAAAAGATCTGAAGATAAAAATAGTGGAACCTCCGTTATTCATCAAGGCGATGCGTGGACCAATAATTTTATGTTCAGGTTTGAGGTGTGTACTTCTTTTATAAAAAAGTTTAGCTATGCTATTCACTAGTAATATTTTATTCAATTAATGTGAGCTCACTTTTAAAATAATTCATTTATCATGATTGAGCAGTACTTATGCTACAATTTTCTTTATAGCAAATTAATCTTGTTATAAGCTCGTCGGTTAAGGGTGCTTTTAATTCAGCCCTTCTTTACTATATCGCTAATCTAGGTCGCTATCTATACTTCTAGGTGCGCCCTCCATTTACGACCCTATTCACGGCCTTGTGTAAGTACTCGTAACTGACGAGCATGCATGAAAAGACTGACGACTATTAATGAAGCAAAAGAGGTATATAAGATTCGTAGCAATTGGCGTTCCATTGTCTCTGTCTACCCCCGTGGGAGACAGGCGTGTGGTGCATGTATGAAGTCTTGTTACACAAACGTGGCAATCATTAAATTTCTACGATATCTATGTCCACTGTGAATTATTCTTCATACATTTTTCATTAACATTCTATTTTTTATTTGCAGGAAGGTGACTTGCGTGAATCAGTGATGGTTGACTATCAAGCTTCATCCAGCCACAACCCAATGACCGATATTCTCTTCATGATCTACATCTGCACTGACCATGAGGTCAGGTCTAAGAACTTGCACGACTGGTTAGACTATTATCACTCGGAATTAGACAAATCTTTGTCCCATTTTGGCCTCAACGCCAACGATATATATTCCAGAGACCAAATAGATGCTGATTTAAAAAGATACGGTAAATTATTATTTGCTACAACAGTTCTGTTTAATAATATTTTAATGAGAGATGCAAGCGAAGTAGCTGCAATGATGGAAGCCCTCAAGGTTGGTGGTTTTGACGGAGTAATGGAAAATATGGATAAGCATGAAATGCCAAAGGAAACCTTTGATCGAGCTAAAAAAAGACTTTTAGATCTAATCGAAACTTATACCCAATATGATTTGTTATAAATTGGACGTGTATGGAATTGGTTATTTAATAATATGTCTTATTATATAGTTAAATTATTAATAATAATATTTGTTGCTTGTTTTATTATTAATGGGCTCTTCAATTCCATACAATAATTACCGACAATCGTGCTGCATGCATATTAAATATGTGAATATGTTTTAGTTATTTAGCGCTGTTGTTAGCCATGGATTGAAACATATTATGAAATTTTTATCTTTATTTTTATCTCTCACTCAGGCTGGTCATGGAAATAAAAGTAATCTAAACCGTTGTCTCAGATTGGTATCTATTGATACTCACTTTATGACAGTTGAAATGCAATTAGTTTAATACATACACATCAACTGTGTTTAATAAAGGAAGAGACTTTGATTACCCACCAGAGTGATAGAATGTTTTATAAGTATTTTTACTTTTGAACATGTTTTTATACCATGCCAGTTTCAGGAAGCTTAATGCATATTATACCTACATTATTTAAAATCTTTAAGCATCTTTCATCATCAACGAAGATAATAACTAACAATTTGAGTCCAGTGCAAGCAACAAAGAACAAAATCAATACTAACGATGACTAGAACAATCATTTATCTAATCTATCACAAAAATAAAAAAAAACATTGTAAGATATAAGATACACCAAGTGTATATAAACTAAACCGCATATCATAAGTAGAGAGTAAAGTATTTCGCACGTACGAACTTAATATACGAACAAATATGGCTCAATACAAGTTTGAAGGTGAATTCTCTAATATAAACGAACGACAACTACAGTTCGTCAATGAAGTGATTGAAAAACAAAATTTACAAGTTGAAAAAGTGATATTCAATCGGATGGGGAAAGCTGGTGACAATTTTATATCTGATGTAAAAAGAATTGTCGTTGAAGCTAAAGAGGGGAAACTGAACATGATCATTAAAACTGCACCAGCCATGGAAGTTCTTCGTTCGTCTTTAAACACTGACTTAATGTTCAAAAATGAGCATGTTATGTATACTGAAGTGTTACCTAAGCTATTGGCACTACAAAAAGAAGCAGGAGTACCAGAAGGAGAACATCTAAGATTTGCCAAATGCTACGGATCTTTGGACGAAGCACCCAATGAAGTCATACTTTTGGAAGATTTAAATGAAGCAGATTTCAAAATGCTGAACAAGTTTGATCCTCTCCCAGAGAATTGTTTACGCAGTATCCTAAAAAACTTTGCAACACTTCACTCTCTAGCGTTTGTGTTGCGACACAAAGAGCCAGAAACGTATGATCTTTTCAACAGTAAATTGAAAAATAATTGGGAACCCAAATATGACGATCCAGATTTTAACCTTCAATTCAAAATGTTTAGTAAAGTGAACTCACAGATACTGGACGAAGACTATCAAAAA
Source organism: Spodoptera frugiperda (assembly GCF_023101765.2). Taxonomy (NCBI): domain Eukaryota; kingdom Metazoa; phylum Arthropoda; class Insecta; order Lepidoptera; family Noctuidae; genus Spodoptera; species Spodoptera frugiperda. Next base: position 486,968 of record NC_064220.1, on the reverse strand, counting down.
GAGATTTTGAATAATATGCTGACGGATGTAAGTAAAGAAATGGAGAAATTAATGGGGGACAGATATAGTAAATATGCCGTTTTTCAACAAGGCGATGCTTGGACGAACAATTTTATGTTCAGATTTGAGGTGAGTACATATTTAGTTGATTTTTATTATTACACGTTGTAATGGTCTTCTTATTAAATAATTATTCATGGCAAGGCTTTACAATTTTGCCTGAACCTATTTTATTGCAGTGCAAAATGTTGGTGAAAATAGTTATAATTTTATTTATATTATAGAAGGAAAGTCTTGTATAATACAAGTCATAGATGAGAAGAGGAGGGCAAAGGTGCTCATTACGGCACTAATGCCAATGTACAATGTACACCCACTTTTCACCATTTGTGTTATTATACATTCTACATTACTACATTCGGGTAAGCCTATTCCCATATATCGAGCACAAATACAGACTCCGTGCTAATACTGAGAATTTTAGAAAAACCGGAACAAAACAAGCAATGCTTTACCTAACCTTGGAATCGAACCCGAGTCGTCTTGTCTGGCACTTTCATTAACGACCACTCGACCAGCGAGGCAGTTAAATAGTAGTTATAAGGTACATAATAATTAATTAGCAAAGCGATAACACGACTTTTTTATTCCAGGACGGTGAGTTACGTGAATCAGTCATGATCGATTACCAAGCATCTGCAAGTATCAGTCCTGCTTCTGATCTTCTATTTATGTTCTTCAATTGCACTGACCACGAGACCAGGTCTAAGAATTTCATTGCATGGATAGACTATTACCACTTAGAATTGGACAAATCTCTATCATATTTTGGTCTAAAAGCTGATGACGTTTACCCAAGAGATCAGCTGGATGCTGATTTGAAGAGATATGGCAAAATATCATTTGCCATTATTATCCTTTTTACTAATATTTTAATGAGAGATCAAAGTGAAGCTGGAAAATTACTAGAAGCCTTACAGAATGGTGGCATTAAAGATGCTATGGAAGAAATGGGTAAACGTAAGATGAATAAGGAAACTGCAGAACGAGCAAGAAATAGGATTGTGGGTCTTATTGATTCGTATATACAGTTTGGTTTATTGTGAAACCACAAAATTAATGTATTTAGGACTAGCTGACTACTGTCTGAAATATTTTGTTCTTATCTTTTTACCAGAAATAATTCTAGACCAATATTAGCTAAATAAATCCAGCCATTGTCAAGTTTTTGTGAGACCAACGAACAGCAATATATTATATATTTTTTTTATTTAGAGATATTATGGTTTCTCATCTTGCTTATATTTTTGTTGCAAATAACTGTTGTGTCCTGCAATTTTTACTTTGATTTTTATAATATTAACTGACTATTGCATCATCCTATTTAAAGAAGTTGTTGATATAGTTTTTGATTGATTGAGGATTTGAGGTAAAAAGTAATTTATTAATAATAATTTATAACAACAATATAGACTTACGGTTAACACCAAATCTACATGTATAATATTTTTTAAATTACATTTGTATAATGCGAAATAAAATATACTACAATAAATAAACAATAATTTCTTACATCGCCTTTGTTTTAGTACAGCTAGTATAGTCCTATGCAACTATCTTAGACTAATATTAAAAACGCGAAAGTTTGTGTTTTGTGTGTATATTTGTTACTTAATCACATCAAAACAGCTGAAGGCATCAGGATTAAATTTGAAACAGGGGTATCTTGTCTACGTGTATCGACGGGTCACTATATATTCAGTAAAAGTCTGACAGTGCCTTTCGTCCTCCCCAGGCGAAAGGTAGGACGAAAGGGGGAAGATTTTAGGGTCTACGAGGATTTTCCAACTTGGAGTAAAAAAGTACTTTTTATTCCACGAGAACTCAGACAAAGCTGCTGACAAAAACTAGTTAATATTAATCGAAACAATTTCAAAAGATGACGACACTTCTGCAGTTTTTACAAAGACATTCAACGTTGTTGCCTAAATTAATCTTATCTCAACTCATCAGTCGATCAAACTGGTAACAAAACTATTCAAGTGACATAATCTTTCTCAGACTTCAGTGATAAGGGAGTTTGATCCTTTATTAGATAACTGTTATCTTACACATGGACTGTATTAACTGCGGTATTTTTGAAGACAGAAGATGATGAAATGATTGAGATTTTTGGTCTTTCTTCTCTGTAGGAATCCACTCTCTAAAATGAGTATTAAAGTTAATATGACAAATTAATTGATTGTAACTTTTGAATACACTCTTGTGAAAGATATTGTTCAGTTAGTTTCAAATAAAAATATTTTTATGTATTACGCAACGCAACGCAACGTCACGCCTTTTATCCCCAAAGAGGTAGGCAAAGGTGCACATTATGGCACGTAATGCCACTGTATAATATGCACCCACTTTTAACAATTTATGTTGCAAGTCCCATGTAATAGGTGGTGAGCCTATTGCCATATACCAGGCACAATTCCAAACTCCGTGCTATTAGTGAGAATATTTCGAAAAACCGACAAAAGCCCAGTAATACTTCGCACGACCCGGGAATCGAACCCGAGACCACTTACCCGGCAGTCGCACTTGCAACTACTCGGCTAACGAGGCAGTGGAGATTTTCAAGTATTACTTGTTTAATTTTTAATTATTTTCGGTGTGAGTACAGTACATACTTTCATTCATATGATTATACATATCACAATTTGTATGTTTATTTATTAATACACATCGCAACACACAACGCCCGAAGCATTAGCGGTCGTTTATAACAAAACTTTATCTAATCAAATTGCGTTAAACGGCTCATCATACGATACCTCATTACTGATACAGACCACATATAAATAAAATTTAATCAAAATGAAATAATCATATATAATTTAGCTTCCAAACATTCCATCATGGCTCAATACAAGTTTGAAGGTGATTTTGAAAATATAACTGAACCTCAATTGGAATTTATTAACAAAGTGGTACAAGAACAGGATTTAGATGTCAACAAAGTGGTATTTCAGCCTGTTGGAAAACCTGGTGATAATTTCACGTCAAATGTGAAGAGAATCTGTATTGAAGGTAACAATGGAAATATGAATATGATCATCAAAATAGCACCTTCAGGTGAAACTCAACGCATGACGTTCATGACTGAAATCGTATTCAAAAACGAACATTTAATGTATGTGGTAATACTGCCTAAGCTGGTGTCCCTACAGAAAGAAGCAGGCGTACCAGAAGACGAACTTCTACGGTTCGCTAAATGCTACGGATCTTTCAATGAAGCACCCAACGAAATCATCATTTTGGAAGACCTATGCGAGTCAGATTATGTAATGTTGGACAAGTTTGAATCCCTATCGGACGAGTGTATGAAGGGTGTCCTTAAATCCTTCGCCATTTTTCATTCTCTCTCTTACGCACTAAAGTATAAGGAACCAGACACATTCGAATATTATAAAAGTCAGTTGTTCGATGTATGGAGCCTCATGGCTGAAAACCCAGTATTCAAAACACATAACGAAGTATTTGTAATGGCAGTGCAAGCATTATTGGAAGAAGAAGACCATAAAAATATTGTGAAAACTAAATTGGCTGAAGTGTTTAATTTACTGACTAAACTAAATAAATGGGAGCAAAATAATAAACATTCTGTCATTCAACAAGGCGATGCGTGGACAAACAATATTATGTTTAAAATTGGGGTATGTATATACATATATTTGCATTTTTAATGAGAAGTTAAAATAATACAAATTATTCTTTCAGTCTATACTAATTATTATAGATGCGATAGTCTAGCTACAAAGTAGTAAATTGAAAAAATATAGTAGTTAAACATATTAAACACTGTTTTCTACACTTGGAGCCTTAGAGTCATGAGACAGTTTTAAAAAAATTCGCTGAATGATAGATCTTGTAAACGACTATTCTAGCTACATATTTAAACTTGTTGAAATACAACGTATGTAATCCGCTGGTATTTGCTGGTATACTTTAATCTCTTTGATAACGACCCAATTCCGCTTTGACGTCATTGATCAGTATCGAATTTCACAGAAAAATTAATGATATTTTTTAATAATGCCTTAAATATACTGATTTTTAACAAGGGTGTGTCTTCTTCGTGGAATTTCTTCACAAAAATTTACATACAAGATTTAGAATAACTGGGTGAGGGATGATCAATTTATATTTTGATCATGATGTTTGCATTGAATTTTATAACGAAATTCCCAAATAATGTCCTTAAAAAATATAATTCACCATTATATCGCCTATACGTGGTTATTGTTGACCAAAGGCCTCTTCTCGCATGGAGAAGTTTTGACCATTGCAACGCCTGCAAACTTATAATTACAAATTATCAGCTCAGGTTTCCTCAGGATGTTTTCTTTCACCATTAGTTAATAGTATCTAAATAATCTATATTAACATAGTACCCATATAATATTTCCAGGAGGACAAAGTACAAACGGTCATGATCGACTTCCAAGGATCGAAGAACAACAACCCAGTAGCTGATCTTCTATACGTCATCTTCAACTGCACCGACCATGAGACGAGGGTCAAACACTTCTACGACTGGATAGACTATTACCATGCAGAATTAGAAAAATCTTTATCCAATTTTGGCCTGAAAGCCAACTACGTTTATTCAAGGGATCAATTAGATGCTGATGTTAAGAGATACGGTAAAGTGATGTTCGGAATGTCAGTGATGCTAGCCAACCTTCTAATGAGGGATACCAAAGAAGCATCAGAGCTGATGGAAGCAATGAAGACTACCGCTGATATGAAAGAATTAATGGAGTCCATGGGCAGCCAAGTACTGCAGCACGAGACTATAATTCGTGCTCGGAAGAAAATTGTGGACCTTATTGCAAGCTTCTCAGAGTTTGGTTTGTTTTAAAAGAATTATGATTTCAGTCCAAAATAGGATCATTTAGAATTTCAAATTACTATTACTTTTTTGGATGACTATGTTTATTCTTCGTCCATCCTCGTGGATAATAGTCTTCAGGTTTCTGTGAATGTTTGTTGGTGACTTGGACTATGATTCAGCGTAAGAGTCAATCATGAGGTTACTCTGTTTAATTTAATTTATTGTACAAAATTATATTTTTTACTACATATATCGTGTATTCATTGTAAAACCCGAAACAGAACAAGAAAGTAATAAACAAAATCGCAAACAGAAGAAAATAAATGGAAGGCTAAAGGACTCGGGTTCAATTCCTGGGTCACACAAAATATTTTTAAGGCCTTTTAGATTTTTGGAAAAGTGAGAACTTTTCCAGCCCAGCCTGGAGTCTGGAACAGTGAGATGTATGCTCCAATAATATAAAAAGTGTTCTGTTATGTGTTTTTTTAGTTTTGGGTGAATTTACTTCGATAAGAAATTCTACAGAATAATGAAGCCCAGACGTTCCACAGAAATGAATTAAAGAAATGTATGATAAAGTCCACCACTATTCCAACTACTGACCTCTATATTCTATGTGTATTTGTTATGAACTACTGCAATTGTAGTTCATATTGCGAAACATAGATAGCGCTGTTATAAAATACTTTATCAGAATTGATTCAGTCGTTTCGGAGTTCACTCCCAGCGTACAAACAAACCGGTATCGACTAATTCATGAATTATTGATGGATTATTCTGATAAAATTGATAAGATATTTTTATTTTCATTGGACTTATTAGGTAAATACAAATCATCATGAGAATATCTGCAATCAGCCCCAAACAATGAGCAGACTTTTTCGTTGCTGCGTATTATGCCTAGAGAAGTCTTTAGCAGGAGATGCCTTATCCAGCACCACCTGTCACCAAGACATTGGATATTATGGAGTTTCATTCGCTTAGCGTAGCTTATAGTTAGTGTGGTATTAGTAGTGATATGAAAAAATAACACTAAAAAAACAATAGTAATTTTTATTTTATTTTATTGTACCATACTTATTAACATATTCTGAACTATGCTTAAAACGATATCACATAGCACATTCATATAATTTCTAAAACCTACTATATTTTATAACAGTCCAAATTCGATAAAACTTTCAACAATTCCTTCGATTCGCTTCTTAGCCCGAGCTGCAGTATCCTTTGGTATTTCAGTATTTGCTAATACTTCAATAGCCTCATCAAAACCACCACTGTTAAGCGTCTCCATCATCTCTGCAGCTTCCTCCGTATTCCTCGTAAAAAGATTAGTCAGCATAATAGATATGGCAAATAACATTTCGCTGTATTTCTTTATATCTTCATTTAACTTCTTTCGTGGGTAAACTGAGTCCGCTGTCAATTCAAAGAAGTTTAAGGAACGGTCTAGTTCTGAATGGTAGAAGTCTATCCAGTCGTAATAGTGCTTCAACCTCGTCTCATGGTCGGTGCAGTTGAAGATCATGAAGAGGAGATCCATTACAGGGCTATTGTTCTTCGATGCTTGGTAGTCAATCATGATTGATTCCTTTAGCTTTTGTTCCTGTAAGCAAACATAAAATCAATACTTCATACAAATTCTTCTTCTTTTTATTCATTCAATTTTTTTGTGGGAGAGCCATGCTTCGGCATGAATTGGCTGGCTCGACCGAAATGATATGACGGCCTCACAGAAAACTGACGTGAAACAACGCTTGCGATGTTCCGGAGGCCCAATTCCCAATCTTCCCAACCTTGATTCCCCAACAACGCCTTAAATTCCTAATCCTCGAAAGGCCGGCAACGCACTTGTAATGTCTCTGGTGTTTCGTTTGTTCATAAGCAGTGGCGATTGCTCACCATCAGGTGATCCGTCTGCTCGGCGGTTTATACCGGCTTATACCATTTACTAGTACAAACACAAAACAGAATAATACCTAAACGAAAATCTTAATGTAACTCACCTCAAACTTAAACATAATATTGTTTGTCCACGCATCGCCTTGTTGAATAACAGAAGACTCGTCAGTTAAAGCGTCCTCTGATAGCTTCAGCATCAGTCCAAATGCTTTCCCCAGTTTACTTTTAATTATATTCTTGTGTTCTTCATTATCAAGAACCGATAGAATGATAATTGTACCATTTTCGAATTGTTTTGTAATTAATGGATTCCTCGCAAGAATATCCCATACATTAATCAATTTGCTTTTAAACTGATTGTACGTCTCTGGTTCTTTGATTTTCAATACGTAAGAAAGAGAATGCAGCGTCGCAAAGTTTTTTAGGATACTCCTTACACACTCGTCCGTTAGGGACTCAAATTTATCTAACATTACGAATCCTGATTCATTCAAATCTTCTAATATTATCACTTCATTTGGTGCTTCATTCAGAGCTCCGTAACATTTTGCGTATCTTAGATGTTCTTCTTCTGGTATTCCTGCTGCTTTCTGCAATGCCACTAGCTTAGGTAGGACTTCCGTGTACATTAAGATCTCATTGTTAAAGGATATTTCAGTATTCGTAGTCTGACGAAGAAATTCATTTTGAGAGGCCATTTTAACAACCATTTTGAGGCTCCCATTGTCTCCTTCTATGTTGATCCTCTTCACATTTGCAACAAAATTGTCACCAGCTTTCCCGACTGGTTCGAAAACTACTTTCTTGGCATTTAAGTCTTGTTCTTCAATAACTTTATTGATAAATTGTATTTGGTGTTCGTTGATATTGCCAACGTCTCCTTGAAAGTTGTGTTGTGCCATTTTGATTTTATTGTTTTGTTCTGAAGATTCAATTAAGGTTGCCATTCATTTATAGTGAGCTGTATCTTCTTATATCTGTATAATTTGTTTTGTCATTGCGTTTTAAGATAAGATAGCATTATTGTTATATTTAGTTTGTTATATTACAAAGTCATTATGCTGTCTGAGTTCTTTGGATACAGACTGTTTAATAAATTGATTGTCTACATCTAATCTGTCTTTGATGATTAATCTATGTATTGCTACTTAAAATTTATAAAATGATAAACAAAAATTGATGGTGTTGCCTTTATGGTTATCAGATTTATGTTTGTACACAATTATGAAAACGCAGAGTCATCTTTACAACTCATTTCAATACAAAATCTTTCTATTATGATCGATTTTTGACATACATGTCTCTGGATAGTTAATTTTGTAATGGTTTATCAGCCATTTATGTTTGCACAACACAAGCATGCTATTTATTGCTCGTTAACAAAAAGTAGGCGCTTGTTATGTAGTCGTATATTCTTAGTAAAAATAATGTAATACCAGGTCAAACAGGGTGTGTACCGTTTTATGGTGACCAAAAATACTTATTTTTTATAATACCCGTCATCGTTATCTCTTAGTTATCCATTTTGAACGGCAGCCATGCTTCGGCACCAATGGGCCAGCTCAACAGGAGTTATACCACGGCCTCACAGAAAACCGACGTGAAACAACGCTTGCGTTGTGTTTCTTTGTGTGAGTGACGATACCGGAGGTAAAATTACCCCCTTCCCAATCTACGATTCCACAACAACCCTTAAATTCCTCACGCCCAAAACGGCGGCAACGCACTTGTAACGCCTCTGGTGTTTCGGGTGTCCATGGGCGGCGGCGATTGCTTATCATGAATTCATGATAGACGAGAAATGTAGACACGGTGGGGATTTTTAGTATTCTAATCTGTAGGTAGTGATTATGAAAGTGAAATGCAAATTATGTATGAATGGACATTGTACAATGATTGATTTTATTTAAGGCTTAGCGTTATCAATAATGTTAGCGACCACACGGAATACCTAAAGCTTTAAAAGATTAACAAAAAATATAATTCAGTATGATTCGACATAAATAAACAATATAATAAAAATCATTGTGATTCTGGAAAAAATTAAGAATGAAACCACACTGACATAAAATAATGGGTCTATTTTAAACATAATCTAATCTAGCAAAAATCGCAAACGAGTCGTTACATAGTATATAGCCAATGAGCTATAAATAAACCGAGTACAAACAGCGCTTCATTCAGTATTAGGAAGCTAAATACATGGCATGCTACAATTTCAAAGGAAATTTCACAAATCTAAGTGATCGCCAAGCAGAGTTCATTAATGAAGTGATAACAAAACAAGATTTAAATGCAAACAATGTTAATTCCCAACCAGTTGGGAAGGCTGACGATAATTTCATAGCTGACGTAAAACGGAACAGTATAGGTGCCGAAGGAAGCATGAAGATGATTGTGAAGATTGCATCTGCAAATGAAAATACGTTTAGGTTAGGTTTAGGTTAGGTTTAGGTTAGGTTTAGGTTAGGTTTAGGTTAGGTTTAGGTTAGGTTTAGGTTAGGTTTAGGTTAGGTTTAGGTTAGGTTTAGGTTAGGTTTAGGTTAGGTTTAGGTTAGGTTTAGGTTAGGTTTAGGTTAGGTTTAGGTTAGGTTTAGGTTAGGTTTAGGTTAGGTTTAGGTTAGGTTTAGGTTAGGTTTAGGTTAGGTTTAGGTTAGGTTTAGGTTAGGTTTAGGTTAGGTTTAGGTTAGGTTTAGGTTAGGTTTAGGTTAGGTTTAGGTTAGGTTTAGGTTAGGTTTAGGTTAGGTTTAGGTTAGGTTTAGGTTAGGTTTAGGTTAGGTTTAGGTTAGGTTTAGGTTAGGTTTAGGTTAGGTTTAGGTTAGGTTTAGGTTAGGTTTAGGTTAGGTTTAGGTTAGGTTTAGGTTAGGTTTAGGTTAGGTTTAGGTTAGGTTTAGGTTAGGTTTAGGTTAGGTTTAGGTTAGGTTTAGGTTAGGTTTAGGTTAGGTTTAGGTTAGGTTTAGGTTAGGTTTAGGTTAGGTTTAGGTTAGGTTTAGGTTAGGTTTAGGTTAGGTTTAGGTTAGGTTTAGGTTAGGTTTAGGTTAGGTTTAGGTTAGGTTTAGGTTAGGTTTAGGTTAGGTTTAGGTTAGGTTTAGGTTAGGTTTAGGTTAGGTTTAGGTTAGGTTTAGGTTAGGTTTAGGTTAGGTTTAGGTTAGGTTTAGGTTAGGTTTAGGTTAGGTTTAGGTTAGGTTAGGTTTAGGTTAGGTTTAGGTTAGGTTTAGGTTAGGTTTAGGTTAGGTTTAGGTTAGGTTTAGGTTAGGTTTAGGTTAGGTTTAGGTTAGGTTTAGGTTAGGTTTAGGTTAGGTTTAGGTTAGGTTTAGGTTAGGTTTAGGTTAGGTTTAGGTTAGGTTTAGGTTAGGTTTAGGTTAGGTTAGGTTTAGGTTAGGTTTAGGTTAGGTTTAGGTTAGGTTTAGGTTAGGTTTAGGTTAGGTTTAGGTTAGGTTTAGGTTAGGTTTAGGTTAGGTTTAGGTTAGGTTTAGGTTAGGTTTAGGTTAGGTTTAGGTTAGGTTTAGGTTAGGTTTAGGTTAGGTTTAGGTTAGGTTTAGGTTAGGTTTAGGTTAGGTTTAGGTTAGGTTTAGGTTAGGTTTAGGTTAGGTTTAGGTTAGGTTTAGGTTAGGTTTAGGTTAGGTTTAGGTTAGGTTTAGGTTAGGTTTAGGTTAGGTTTAGATTAGGTTTAGATTAGGTTTAGGTTAGGTTCTAACCAGTGCGCTCCGATAATTATTTTATAATCAAAACATGTAATGTCCAAAAAAATAGTTTTAGAAATAAAGTTGATTATTATAATAAAACATAAATACTCTCGAAAAACATAACCTTCCTTCTGGCGCAGTCGAGTAATAATGGATACCCATCATAAATTAATGAAATGCACTAATATTGTAATGTATAAGTCATACATAATATATAAGTCATACGACTTATATACATATTTCATCATTCATTTTGATCGATAATCTGATAAACATAGGAAAATCTATCAATTTTATATTGTTAACGGTGAACATGCAAAAATTTACTTTTATCTAATCAAAATACACCACCTATAGTTTTATTTATTTTATCTATGTATTTACTTGAGCTATAAATACAAAAATTCATTAATGCCTAAACAGTATTACTAGTAGTAACAATCACCATGGCACAATACAAATTTGAAGGAGATATTTCAAATTTAAACGAACACCACTTGGCTTTCATGAGTAAAGTAATTTCTCAGCAAGGTATAGAAGTTAAAAAAGTGACTATTCATCCAGTTGGTGAAGCAGGTGACAATTACGTGGCAAATGTGAAAAGAATACACATAGAAGGTGCAAATAGAAGCATGAAGATGATTGTGAAGATAGCACCAACAAACGAAGTGATCCGAAAATCAATGCAAATTGATGCTGCATTCAATCGGGAGCAAATTATGTACACAGAAGTATTACCTAAGTTCGTAGCACTGCAGAAAGCAGCAGGAATACCAGAAGAAGAATATCTAAGATACGCAAAATGTTACGGATCTTTGAACGAAGCACCAAATGAAGTGATAATGTTAGAAGATCTAAGTGAATCAGACTTTGTGATGTTGGACAAACACACATCCTTAACTGACGAATGTGTAAAAAGTATTTTACAAAACTTCGCTAACCTTCATTCCCTTTCATTCGTTTTAAAGAAAAAAGAACCAGATACTTTTGATTACTTTAAAAGTAAGTTAACAAGTCTGTGGCCCCTTGTGGCTGAAACTCCAGAATTTGCTGCACATGTCGAGTATATTGAAGGAGCAGTACTATCTGTGCTTGATGATGAAGTTTATAGAAGTGTAGTCAGAAATAAAATACCAGATATGTTTAAATCTATGTTGAAAGTGTCGAAAGGAGATGTGGGCAAACATGGAGTGATTATTCAAGCCGACGCCTGGACAAACAATGTCATGTTTAAATATGTGGTGAGTAATACGCAGTAGTTAAAAATAGATCATTGAACAATCATTTTAACATATTATAGAGTTGTCTTCAATTTGTTATTCTTCTCCAAAGAATCGAGTGGATGTGTACTATGGATGTGGCTTCCTACTATCAGTACATCTTCCTCGCACAGCTACATCTTAGTACATACTCAGTACATAAGAAAACTTAGTATCGATGAAAACATCAGTTATATAAACATCATATGTGCGATGCAGGATATTTTTCATCAGCTTATAGCTAGTACATCTTCATAAATACATAAATACATAGCTAGTCATAGCACATACATACACATATTTGGTGAAAGAGCACACTAACACTGCAGTCATGTATAACATTGCCTAAATTTTATTTTTCTGTTCACAGGGAGACACATTGGTTCAATCAATCATGATTGACTACCAATTATCATATCACCAAAGTCCTGCAATGGACATTCTTTACATGATCTTCAACTGTACCGACCATGAGGCTAGGTCCAAGAACTTCTACGACTGGATAGACTTTTACCATTCAGAGTTAGACAAGAACTTGTCAAATTTTGGCTTGAAAGCTAATTTAGTTTATCCAAGGGACCAATTGGACGCAGATTTGAAAAGATTTACTAAGCCAATACTCGGTTTGTCACTGCTATTGTGCACTCTATTAATGAGAGATGCTAAAGAAGCCAGTGTTGTAAAGGAAAATATGAATTCTGGTGGATTTTTGGATGCTGTTAAATCAATGGGCGAACAGGAATTGCAGAAAGAAAGCTTAGCTCGTGGCAAAAAGAGAATGGAAGATTTAATTGATAGTTGCCTTAAATTTGGTTTATTATAAAAGACTGACTGACTTCATTATTCATATTATGCTTTAATAAATTAATGTAAAAAATGAAAATGGTTTGCCTTTCTATTCTAATATAAAATAACGATCAATTTTAAGATTTGATACGCAGGTATCACCTTTTTGATGAAAAATAAAGTGTCATAAATTCTAAAATACTGCAGGCGTATTACAACCCCAATTTTTTATAGTATAAGTCAGTAAACGAGCAGACGAATCCGATGGTAAGCAATCACCACTCATGGATACCCAAAACACCAGAATTTATTATGCAGAGAGCTAGTGTTGCAACTCGAAAGTATAACTATATAATCGAGCGATTGGAATTGGATTCAAGAGTAAGCCTCCTAGACAGTACAGGAATGGGTACATTTTATATGAAAATTTCCAGTAATGAACCATTAGTAAAAATAATGTCAATTTATTATTATAAAATAACGAATTATAAAATTAACAAATTGAGTAACACATTAAAATAAAAATAACAACACAATTCTTCGACAATTAATATAAAGGAATGACAATCTTATTACACTAAATTATCAGATACACAAACAAATATCGAAAAAATATAACTTTAAATATAATATAACTTAGTATTCCATTCATGAGCTTGATCAGTCAGATTATTTGAAACAAATGATTAGTAGGGAAGACAATCTGAATTTAAAGATGAGGTACTATTTATTTTAAACTTCCTACATTATACAGATATGCAGGTACACTTCTTAATGCTAACAACATAATCTGACCTTTGGTTTGCCAGTAGGTAACTTGTGGAAGCTACCACCACTTTAAAACCTCAGAAAAACACAAAAACATTATCTCACAGTAAACCAAAAGCAATATAACTTTCAATTAACCCAATAAGTCTTTTCTTTAAAAGGACAGCAGTATCATCATGGATATTAGTTAATGCATTAGTTATATCATCAGCGTCTGTAGCTTCAAATGCATCTTTAAACTTACTAGCTTCTTCAGGATTAGCCATTAGGATACCTGAGATTAAAACATTACAACCAAAAGCCAATTCAGCGTATCTCTTCAAATCAGCATCAAGCTGACTTCTAGGGTATACGTTGTCAACTTTGAAGCCATGCATCTCCAAAGATTTTTCTAATTCAGCGTGGTAGTAATCCAACCAGTTGTAATAGTTGTTGATTCTAGTTTCATGGTCTGTGCAGTTGAAGATCATGTAGAGGAGATCGTTGACTGGACTGGAGATCTTTGATAGTTGGTAATCAATCATTACGGTTTGCTTCAAATCCTTGCCCTGAAAAATAAAAGAAAAACAATGAAACATTTATTAAAACAGTAGACAATTAAATTATGAGTTCCATCTAACAAGACGTTTGCCTTTCGCCATACATCGAGGACAAAGTGTTAGTTTACATCCTATAGATAATTTTGTAGATGAAAAATCTGATATTTTTTGGGTTGCTTGGATATCGAATCTTTACAATAATTATGTCTGGAATTCTAAAGATTAGTCTATTGAAAATTATGTGCGCAATCATCCTTACTCAATATTTTTGTAGGCTTTGTCTTATCATTTTGGAAGTAAATTTTATCATGATTAATAATTTTATAACCACGTACATTACTATATCGAGGTGGCTTGGAGGTTTAAGATTCCCTAATAACCTTTAAATTCCTAACCCCCCAAAGTCCGGCAACGCACTTGTAACTCCTCTGGTGTTTTGGGTATCCATGAGCGTCGGCGATTGCTTACTATCAGGTGATCTGTCTGCTTGTTTACCGGCTTATACCATAATAAAACAGAACTTAGAGTGGTCTCAACTATTAAAGAATTTCAGTGGACCAATATACAAAACAATCGCTTTAAAACATTGAATGAAGAGAAAATTCGTACCTCAAACTTGAATAGAATATTGTTGGTCCAAGCATCTCCATGTTGAATAACTGAATACGGACTTTCAAGTTCAAATTCGGTCATTTTCGCAGTTCTTGCTGGCATCTGACTTACTTTGGTCTTTATTATATCTTTATATTTTGGGTCATCTACTAAGTTGATAGAAACATTTTCCATTTGCTCAAAAGAAGCCTGATCTTCTGGAGGCAAATCAACTATCCTTCCCCACATATCCTTAAAATTGTCTTTGAAATAACTAAAGCTCTCAGGGTCTTTATTCCTTAGTACAAAAGACAGGGAATGGAATTTTGCCAAGGTCTTCAGTACACTAGACACGCATTCGTTTGTTAGAGATTCCATTCTATTCATTATAGTAAATCCTTCTACTTTAAGGTCTTCCAATAGTATTACTTCATTCGGTTCTTCAATATTCGTTCCGTAGCATTTCGGGAATCTTATTTGTTCATCCTCTGGTACTCCTGCTTCTTTCTGTAGTTGTAATAACTTTGGCATGTATTCCGAGTACATTAGATGCTCATTAGCAAACGAAAGTGCTGCACTTAAGCGATATCGAGCCATTTCATTCTTTGGTGCTATTTTGGCGATCATCGATAAGGTTCCTTTTTCTCCTTCCACTTTGATTCTTTTTACATTTGCAGCATAATTGTCACCTACAGCTCCCGCTTCTGCAAATGTAACTTTACTGCCTTTATAACCGTGTTCTTCTATTACGTCGTTGATAAATTCCAATTGTTTTTCTGTGACATCTGCGAAACTTCCTTCGAAATTGAACGGCGCCATTGTAACGCGATTTGTGGAACTGGAAATAATAAATATAATTACGTTTTAATACATGTATATATAGGTGCAGTGGATCTATTATCTGAAAGATAAACCGTTAAGCATGATGTTTTATAATTTGGTTTGATTAGATATTATAAGCTTAGTTTTATTAGAAAAGAAACAAGGTCAGTAAATCATAAAAAGCCTTTATTGCATGAAGGTAGCATACAAACACATATAGTAAGTAAGAATCAACCGTTACATTTTTATTTTACAATACCAAAATATCAACAATTCAGTTCCGTTAATTTTAATTTTTGAATACAATAAAATACAGTAAAATATTTAAAAGAATAATCCAAAAGTCAGAAATAATGTTGTTAAACATTATTTCTGACTACCTGTATACCAGTGTTGCTTGGGCGACGGCGCGTGGTCAAGTGAACGTCCTCAGTGGTGTGTCAAAATGGCCGCCATGGCGCTCCCCACCTAACATCTGATGACGTTTCTTTTTAAGTGCGTCATAACCGGAAGCATCAAAATAAGTGCGACAACATCCGGCTATCCTGCTCACGCGTTCGTCCTCGAACAGCGTTTTGGTCCAATGTGGAAGCTGGAAATATTAAATAACAATAATTAGTTTAACTGTATAATTAACTGTGGACATGTGTGACCCAGTCTAAACTTTGGACTGCACATAAGGTGTTCGAACGTCAGAGCATGCTATGCCATCGACGGTTAACATGCTCCTGCTATACGTGGTTTAAACTAGATCAATGTTCACTCAGTATCGATCTAGTCGTGTATCACCACTGAATCTGCAACAGCGTTCACAATGGATGCCTGTTGGTTCACAAGATCGAACACCCTATAAACATCCTCAATGTTTCAAGCGAATGCATTGGACCACAACTAATAACGGCTCAAGATAACAACAATAACTTTGAATCAAATAAAGTCTGAATAATTGTTACTACATAGGAATACAAACAAAAGCTAAATATATAAATAGTTCTATAACTTTACCTGTGAGGTGGAATTTTTACCTATATCTCTTCGACAACATCCGGTGTTTCAGTGACGCGGATCCAGGGTTTCATATTCTCGACGCAGGCAATACCATCGTACTTTTTGGAAGATCTTTCAGCTCCTCTCATGTCCGCCACTTGGTATCTATCGTGCCCCAAGACATTTGTAACTTGAAAGGGCCCTTTGTACAGAGGTAACAGCTTAGTGCTTTGTCCATCATTTGAGTGACTTGGAATTTTGAGAACCACTAAGTCTAACCTTGTAGATGTGGGCCTCTTTTCTTTTAGAATCGAAGGACGCTTTTTGGCGTTCTGCATTAGCCTTTATGTTTGCGTCGACTATATTTCTTAACGCAGTCACGTCGATAGAATGCTCATTATTATCATCAGTGATCGCTTCATTATCCATCCGAATTCTGAACCCGAAAAGACCTCACTTGGTACGGCAGATGTGGTTTTGTTAATTGTGCTATTAATACCTTGTTGTATACTAGTTATGTGCTGATCCCACTTATTGTTATCAGTATCAGCACTCATGCTACGTAATGCTTCTAAAATTGTTTGATTATAGCGCTCGACTTGGCCATTTGAACGTGGAACAGCAGTGGCAATGATATGAAGTCTAATGTTTTTATTATCGCAATAACTAGTGAACAACTTGGATGTGAACGCACTACCTGCATCACAGATTAATCGCTTTGGATTTCCAAATACTTTAAATATCTTATTTAATTCATTCGTGACGAGTTTGCTTTTTGTGTTCTTTACAGCCGAAATAAAAACGAATTTAGTAAAAGAGTCAACTATCACTAACAGATAACTATTTTGCTGGGCAGTTTTAACAAAGGGACCAAGGTGGTCGATGTGAAGTGTGTGGAACGGCCTAGCGTATTTCGGGATTGGGTACAACTTCCCTGGTTTTTTACCGTGAATGTTTTTAAAATAAATACAATTCAAGCAGTTTTTAATATATTTTGAAACGGTTTTCTTTAACCGAGGGAACCAATATTTTGATTTGATTCTTTCGATAGTTTTGTCTACTGCAAAATGCCCTACATCATCATGGTTAGCACGAATTACGTACCATATACATTTTGTTGGTACTAACCAACGCCTACCAAATTCCGTTCTACGATAAACTTTGTTTCCTAATAGTTCATACGTATTAAATATATCTTTATTAGACTCGGCCTCACCTGACTGTAATATTTCTCTAATGTTATTTATATTAGAGTCTTGTAACTGTACTGCTAGCAACCAATCACCTTCAGTAATTGTATTAATGCTTTCCACCTCATTAGATTCATTACTAGTATTCCTAACAATAGGGTTTCTACTCAATGCGTCAACGTGTTGCATCTGTGACCCGGCCCTGTGAACTATTTCAAAGGTGAAATCCTGTGTAAATAATACCCATCGACTTATTCGTGGAACTATTTCCTTTTTATTTAATGCATGTCGTACTGCATTGCAATCCGTTGTGATTTTAAAATTTACCCCTAACAAATAGTGCCTAAATTTTTGTAAAGCAGAAACAATTGCTAATAGCTCTAGTTCGAAAGAATGGTATTTCTTTTCGTCATCACTAGTCTGACGGCTATAAAAATACACAGGTCTTTCCCCACTAGCAGTTAGCTGTGTCAAAATACACCCTATACCATCGCGACTGGCATCAGTATATAAATTGATGGGTAATTTGGGATCAAAGACGCTGAGCACTGCATTTTCAATCAATGCAACTTTCACTTGTGCTACAGCCTGATCTTGTTGTGGACCCCATTGCCAGACTGCTCCCTTTTTCAGTAAACTAGTCAATGGTTTGCAGAGAAGTGCACAGTTTTTAATGAATTTTCTAAAATAATTGATCAAACCTAAAAATTGCCTTAACTGATGAACCGACTTTGGACATGGATATTTTGAAATGGCTTCTAATTTTCGGCAGCTAGGACTAATACCTTTTTCGGATATATCATAACCTAAAAAGGTAATTTGGTCTTTGAAAAAGGAGCATTTATCTAAATTTATAGTTAGACCATTTTCGACAAAAACATCTAAAACATTTTCTAAACAAATTATATTTTCTTCTATAGTTTTCGTAGCAATAAGAATGTCATCCATGTAACATATTACCCTTCCAAAACGTAGATTGCCCAAAACTGTATTCATTAGTCTCTGGAAGACAGCTGGTCCATTACATAAGCCAAAAGGCATTCTCAAAAATTCGAAATGGCCATCACTCGTAATGAACGCAGTTTTGTGCACGTCTTCAGACTTAATACTGATTTGATGGTAGCCACTTTTGAGATCCAAAGAAGTATAGAATTTACACCCCTGCAATCTATCAATGAGGTCCTCAATCATAGGCATTGGGTATTTTTCTTTAACCGTGATTTTATTTAACTGCCTATAATCTATGCATAATCTTTTAGCCCCAGATGCTTTGTAGACTAATAGAGCTGGGCTAGCATAAGCAGAATTACTATTTTGAATAATCCCATTTTTCATAAGATCATCTATCAATTCACGTGTAATAGCCCTTTCCGACTCAGACATCCTATACGGCCGTTGATAAATAGGTTTATTAGACGTTAATTGTATATCTAATTCTACACAAGAAGTTTTTCCTAAACTTGATAAATCCTGAGAAAAAGATTGAGGGTATTTTGAAAGTATATTATTTAACGTTGATTGGTACTCACGGGGTACATTATTAGCAAACTCAATATTGCACACACTCAATGATTGGACAGATTGAAAAGTTAAGGTTTCTCCTATACGAACATACATTATATTTTTATCTTCAGTAAAATTTCTCCCTATCAGAATGTCACAGCCGGACAGAACGTCAATAATGTATAACGTGATAATTAATTCCACGGAATCGACTTTAAGATTAGCTGAGACCGCATTAGTTACCGTGGCAGAAAAATCATTAGTAAATCCGACTAAAGTAATAGAATTATTCAAAGGAAAAGGTTGTAACTTAAATTGGTTTGCTAACGCTGATGTAATTAAAGAGCAATCACTACCCATATCAAAAAATGCAGTACATTCCTCATTATTTATTAAAACGGTTTTGTAAAATTTTTGTTTCATTTTTGGATCGGAAATCATTTTCACTTCAACATTTTTCTCGACTTTAGTCTTCGACTTTGCGTGGCAGGCTGCCTCTAAATGGCCTAACTTCTTGCAGAAGGTACATCTCACATCATCTTTGACGGTACAATTATTCCTTCTATGACCTACCTCCCCACATCGGTAGCAAGTATGATTTGGCGCACTGTTATTATTCACAGAAGGTTCAACTTTAACGTCGGATTTATTTGATGCATTTTGTTGCCCGGGTTGTAACGATCGAGAAAGATGTTTTGGTGGTAACGCGTTCTTAGAAGGGACTTCATTACTAGGTAAATAAATTTTGCCGTGAAGAAATGAGGCCAAATCGTCGCAATACCTAAAATTACCAGCTTCGGCGGCTATACTAATATTTTTATCGCCTATTGAGCCTACTATTATGGATATTACATCGCGTTCCCGAAAACCTAACTGCAAGCGATCTATTTTCGATTTTTGTTTAAAATAGAAATCGTATAACGACTGATTAGCTGAAGGTTTCGTATCAATTAGTTCTTTAAGAGATCTAAACATATCACTTCTCACTTGAAACGTATCTGACAACGTATTGCGCCATTGCTTCCACTTCCACGTGGTCCACCTAGTTTCATTTTTTTGTAAAGCGTCAAGCCAAGTTTTTGCGGTATTACGTAATTTTTGAAGCGCCTGATACTTAATCATATTATCGGACCATCCAAACGCACGTGAATTTGCCTCAACCACATTAATCCACATATCTACGCTATCTACAAGTGGGTCGAATTCGGGAATCACTGACGATAATACAGCACTTTGACTCACGGTTTGCGAATCCTTGCGGCGGCGTCGCTTCTTGCGCCTCTGGTCACTGGCACTGCTACTGCTGCTCGAGCTGGAGGTACACGAACTTGAACTCGTTGAGGTCGTCCTTCTTGATCTTCGTTTGCGATCGCGCGGCATGTTTGCGAGCGTAATATGTACGGTATCCCACTTCTGATATTAGAAAATAAACAAGGTCAGTAAATCATAAGAAGCCTTTATTGCATGAAGGTAGCATACAAACACATATAGTAAGTAAGAATCAACCGTTACATTTTTATTTTACAATACCAAAATATCAACAATTCAGTTCCGTTAATTTTAATTTTTGAATACAATAAAATACAGTAAAATATTTAAAAGAATAATCCAAAAGTCAGAAATAATGTTGTTAAACATTATTTCTGACTACCTGTATACCAGTGTTGCTTGGGCGACGGCGCGTGGTCAAGTGAACGTCCTCAGTGGTGTGTCAAAATGGCCGCCATGGCGCTCCCCACCTAACATCTGATGACGTTTCTTTTTAAGTGCGTCATAACCGGAAGCATCAAAATAAGTGCGACAACAGTTTGTGATTAAATAGATACGTCGAAATTATTTCACAATACACACGTATTGTGTGCTTCTAATTTTAGTTTGTTGACGATGAGTAAGCATTTTTGTCAAAGACAATTGGATAGACTGTAATAACATACATATAAAGCTAAAAATATAATAAATTTTACTAATCAAGAAATAATGCCACGTAAGTGTTACTATTATACAGGGTGACTTTGAATTCGACGTATTCCTCTCGGGAGGTGATAATACAACTAATTTCCTATAAAAATAGCCCTGAGGTCCTTGGGCGGAAAGTGGCTAGTTTCTGAGATATTCAACATTTTTGGTTTTGGTAAAAATATCCCGAATTGATTACAAAAACATCAATAAATAAAAAACTACTGGTTGGATTTTAGTTATTTTAGTTTTAATCAGTTGCCAATACATCAGTTATCATTTATAAATACTAATAATGGCAGAAATATCATTCGTTTTAAAATAGCAAGTAATTTCCTATGAAATTTTGTTTTGTTTCACTAATTTGGTCAATAGATAACTGGATTTATTTCGAAAAAAATATATGACACTAAACGTACAAACTATTAGAAAAACTTCCTTGGTTTATTAGCTACCCAGAAACGTAAAATTATTTACAAAATTCTCAAAAACAAATGAATTAATTGATGATAAGTAGAGTGTAAAGAGAAAAGCGCAATTTCAAAAACATCTTAATTTGCAAAATTTTGTTCAAAATGATCTCCCCTACGACGTATACATGCTTGAACACACTTCCTTATCCCTATGACGTTCACTCTTGGGCTGAATATGCGTTTTATTGCGTAATTATCTTCAAATCTGTTTCGGAGAAGAATTACGATACACGGCCAATTACGTCTGTATAAACAAGGGACTTCATGTAAAAATCAACCGGCGGCGTTAGGTTCTGGTCATTGTGCATGCCATGTAGTTGGACTTCCCTACTAATCCAATGCCTGAGAATCAATGTTCTCGACCATTGCCGCACAGTAGTTCGATAATGCACTTGACAATCGTCATGTGGAATAAATTCGTCAATCAAATTAATAAATTAATTCAATAAGTAGAATAAGTTCATTCATCTTGTTTCTAAATTCAAATTTAAAACAATGACCCTAGCACATTACTTACATTTTTTTCGTAATTCTCACCATTTAAATTGTTGGATGAAAAGTAGGGTCCAATCAAATAATTAATTATGATACCCCTGCAAACATTTGAATTAAAACCGCGATGCGCTAACGATGGTTTGCTTTTTTCGGATTTCGTTGACTTTTTTGTGGCTAATATTGGATATTGTGATAGTTTATCCAGCACACTATCGAACTACTGTGGGGCAATGGTTGGATACCTTGGTTCCCAGGCGTTATATTGGCACGGGGGTCCAACTACATGGCAAGCGCGGTGTCCAGAATCTAACGCTGGTTGATTTTTACATGAAGTCCCTTGTTTATGCAGAGGGAATTGGCAGAATATCGAAATTCTTCTCCAAAACATAGTGACGAAATAAAACGCATATTCAGCCCAAGAGTGAACGTCATAGGGATAAAGAAGTGTGTTCGGGCATGTATTCGTCGTAGGGAAGATTATTTTGAACAAAATTTTGCAAATTAAGATGATTTTGAAATTGCGCTTTTCTCTTAACACTCTACTTATCATCAATTAATTCATTTGTTTTTGGGAATATTGTAAATCATTTTACGTTTCTGGATAGCTAATAAACCAAGGAAGTTTTTCTAATAGTTTGTACGCTTAGTGTCATATATTTTTTTTCGAAATAAATGCAGTTATCTATTGACCAAATAAGTGAAACAAAACAAAATTTCATAGGAAATTACTTGCTATATTAAAACGAATGATATTTCTGCCATTATTAGTATTTATAAATGATAACTGATGTATTGGCAACTGATTAAAACTAAAATAACTAAAATCCAACCAGTATTTTTTTATTTATTGATGTTTTTGTAATCAATTCGGGATATTTTTACCAAAACCAAAAATGTTGAATATCGCAGAAACTAGCCACTTTCCGCCCAAGGACCTCAGGGCTAATTTTGTAGGAAATTAGTTGTATTATCACCTCCATTCACCGTGATAATACAACTAATTTCCTACAAAGTCACCCTGTATTTTTTGGAAGATTATAAATAAATTGTTCTGTATAAAATAAATAAGTCTGATGAGGCTCCAGAACCAGTACCAACTCAGCAGTCAAACCTGATATGAATGGAATATCATGGGAGACAGGTGTAAGGAGGTTATGTATAGACAGACACTCCAATGTTATTAGATTTAGTTAATTTAGATATAATAATAATATTATGTCTAATTAATTTGTTTGTTAAGGCAAATTCGGTTAACGATATTATCATCGTCAGCCGAATTTGCATGTGTTTCTTTTTTAAATTATAATATACCAGCGACCCGCCCCAACTTCGCATGGGTGCAATGGTGATATATTACGCATGTATTATACATATAAACCTTCCTCTTGAATCACTCTATCCAATAAAAAAACTGCATCAAAATTCGTTGCGCAGTTTTAAAGTTTAAATTATACAAAGGGGCATAGGGACAGAAGAAGCGACTTTATTTTTTTATACTATGTAGTGAAGACGTAAAGTGGTGTTGCTATGTGTATTATTAATATCTGTTCTATAACTATACATACATATTATGTAACCTGTACTTATTGTTAAACATACATATTTGGGTACTTATGTATCGTTCTATTAGTATTGAAAACATACAATTTGCTTTGTGTTCAAGGTTGAAGCCATTGAATAATATTGCGTCTCACTTTTTTATAGAAAATGAATGGTTTATGTTAAATATTTCCGCGTGCGTTTTTATACAATCTATTTTTTTATAACTTCATGCCTTTAATCCCCGAAGGGGTAGGCAGGGTGCACATTATGACACATAATGCCAATGTACACCCACATTTCACAATTTATGTTGTAAGTCCCATGTAATAGGTGGTGAGCCTATTGCCGTATACCGGGCACATTTCCAGACTCCGTGCTACCATTGAGAAATTTTCGAAAAACCGAAAAAAGCCCAGTAATACTTCGCCCGACCCGGTAATCGAACCCGAGACCCCTTGCCCGGCAGTCGTACTTGCAACCACTCGGCCAACGAGGCAGTCATACCATCTCTTTATTAATATTTATGTTTGTTACTAGAATCTAAATCTTGCCCTGACTTCTTTAAGAAAATATGTATTTTTTACAATAAGTAGTATTAGTCGTATGTCAATATTTAATCAGTTCTAAATATCACAACATGATGTTACACTGCCTACATCTATTTGTATTCAATCAACATTTTTTCCACTGTAAATTTTTTCACTGTAAGCCTTCTCTTTATTATGTTTTTTCCACAGCCTGTAAAATAGTCTTACTTATTTTCTTTTTTTAAATCAAATACTATACTTGTTGCTCGGCCCTGGGACATTCTCATTGTGTTTGATAAAAGTTCATATTGTTCTGATTTTTATCCAGAAAATAGGAAAATTCTTGGAGCCCTAAGTTGATGTAGGTAGCTGTCAGACTCTTAATAAAACTAAACTATTGACCCATCTCTTGGTAAAAGGCTTATATCGTCTAAAGAAGAAGTACAAAAATTAAGGAATGGATAAAATAATATTTTCTTTCACACCCTTAATACATGTAGATAATCTAATAATGGTCTTCTAAATTAGTTTACCAAGAATAAATGTTTTTTTTTTTATCAAAGTCCAGATAACCGATTCAAAATTCAAAAAGGCAGTTATTATTTATATTCAAAATACAGGGTATAAACGGAACGCTCCCAAACGCCGTAAACAGAAGATGGTAAAAAAATAGTTTTATTTTGAAAAAAATAAGAAATTCAACGTTTATTTTATGTAATAATAGTTATAATATACCGGTTAAGGGTGATGTTGAATGAATAATACGATAACAAAAACGATTTCAATTATAAAAACAATTTTACGGGGGCGTTGTTTATACCCTATAGTACATATTACACATATCTACAAATTTTTCCTCATACATTTGTATCTAAAGAATTCGTATGTATCATCTCAGTACCACACTTTGTATTGTTTGCAACAAAACGAGTTTTGGCATCCCATCAATTTTTTTCCTCATGTTTCAACCGCGCTCAAATTATATACACTACATACTAAGTACACATGCACTAGCACAATGGCATCTCATTGATACGTTTGTACAAAGACTACCTCTTTCGACACTCAATTCAACCAATTTTCTGTCATCATCACACCCAGTATAAATCAAATTATCCAATAAACAAAACGGTGTTACTGGCACAGTACTTTTTTAAAACTATATAGTAATAGAAATAATAAAAAAAAAAAACATATTACCTAAGTATTATTAATCCGACGATTCTATATCCAATATAATTTTGACACTGCACAAGACCGTATTGGTTTTATTACCGCTTAAACTGACAGCACGAGATGACCACTAGACGGTACTAAGGCGAGTAGTGCACGTGGGAGCTACAACCAATCATCGCTCACAATCCGTTCCGTTACTAGAAACGCCATATTTTGGACATCACAGATTATGTAATGTTGATCTAGGTCTTTGACCTCAAATCTACACAACCTGATTGCTTAATTTGTTCTGTCATTTATATGAAATATTAAGAAGCCATTATAGCATTAGGCGGCTGACCCATTAATAATACCACAAGCGAATTATCATATCTATTTTATCTTTATATCATTATCTATTGTTGACGTAGTGTTTATCCGAATGCAGATAATAAATAAACATATAAATGGTGCAAGTTGTGTACATTTAGAGCGACATTTTTCAACATTAGTCTTAATTCAACAGCGACTGTGGCTAGTACTGATACCATGGCGGAGTACAATTTCGAAGGAGATTTCACCAACATAAGTGAACGTCAACTAGAGTATATCAATAAAGTGGTTTTAGAACAAAATTTAAACGTTAACAAAGTGGTATTCAATTCATTTGGACAAGCTGGTGATAATTTTGGGGCAAACGTGAGGAGAATCAGCATAGAGGGAGAAAATGGAAATATGAAGATGATTTTGAAAATAGCACCCGTAGATGATATTGTACGTAAGTCAACGTTTACTGAACATTTGTTTCATAATGAACATGTTATGTATACGGAGGTACTGCCTAAGTTAGTGGCACTGCAGAAAGCAGCAGGAGTACCAGAAGAGGAACATATAAGATACGCAAAATGTTACGGAATTCTAAATGAACCACCAAACGAAGTGATAATGTTAGAAGATCTTAAGGAATCAGGTCATATAATGCTGGATAAGTACGAACCATTAAAGGATGACGTTGTGAGAAATGTTCTGAAGACCTTTGCAATTTTTCACTCCCTGTCACACGTATTGAAGAGTAAAGAACCAGCTACATACAAATGTTTTGAGATTAAGTTAAGAGACGTGTGGGCAATGATGTCTACAAATCCGGAATATACGAAAAATTTTACAGCGCTTGATGATGCTGTTGTATCAATGGTTGACAATGATAATCATAGGAACATCGTCAAAAATAAAATATCAAATATGTTTAATGTAATCCTTAAGTTAAAACAAGAAGAAAATAGGAAATATTCTGTCATTCAACACGGTGACGCTTGGACGAACAATATTTTGTTCAAAGTCGTGGTAAGTGCTTTCATTTAATTTTATTTTTAACATTTTATTACTATTATTATTCTTGTAGACCTACTTAGATATTTTTATTCGGATTGTCTTCAAGTTCTTGCTAAGATTAGATATCTTTCTTGTTGCGTGACTTGTCACTATTCAATTCAGCGTCAAACGAAAATTAATAAATTCATCCGGCCCACAACATTGTCATCACAACAACCAAAGCAGTTGCTACAGCTAAAAGCCAAAAATAGGACAAATGTTTTAAACCAAGAATATAGTTGTAGAGAGCAGATTGAAAGAGAGAGAGAGAGAGAGAGACATTGAGCTGAATCTGGTTAAAACCAGTTGCAGTTAACCAGCCTCATTGCCCTTTCTTTTAAAGCATTTTTTATTTCAAATTTTCAGGATGGCGCAGTACGATTCTCAACAATGATTGATTATCAAGGAGCTAGAAGAAATAACCCTGTGATGGACATCCTCTACATGATCTTCAACTGCACTGACTATGAGACTAGGAAAGATAACTTCTACAGCTGGTTGGACTATTACCACTCTGAGTTAGACAAGTCCTTGTCGTACTTTGGTCTCAAAGCTGACGCGGTCTATCCAAGAGACCAATTGAATGCTGACGTGAAAAAATATAGTGAATTAGTATTTGGTATAGCTCTATTTACTTGCAACATTTTGAACAGGGATGTAAATGAAACGAAAGAAATTATAGACAGTATGGAACACAGTGGGCTTACTGAGCTAATGACTTCTTTGGCAAATACAAAAATGACGGGTGAATCTGAGAAACGTGCAAGAAAGAGAATTGAAGGGCTGATTGCTAGCTATGCAGAATTTGGATTTTTCGATCATTTTGGTAATTAAATCATTATTTGGAATATTATTTGTAAGTTGTTCTTTTTTATTGTCTGCTTAATAATTGCTTTAATTGTATTGTATAAGTAAATAAAATAATGTAAAAATATTTGTTTGTGTTTTATTTTTTGTAATATCTCCTGTGAATATTTTATCGTCTGATCGACGTCTTTTAGGGTAAGACGTCGATACCTTGCCTATAATCTGTTCAAGTAACTATATTTTTAACGCGCAATATCCGAAATAGCATAATATGAAACGAGTTTTTTTTTTATTTCGAATCAAAAGAAATATCTCTGTGACTAAGATACGCAAGATGATGACGCAAAGTTTGTTAGAAGAACTTCAGGATTATGTTCGATAAATCCGAAACTTTGCAAAATAATAAGGATAAAAGTATTCTCAAGACTTTATTATTTTTCTTCTGAAAGGACGAGAGTGGATGAGCTTTGTATGTTTATTCTATGAAAATCCACTCTCGTTCCCCGGGGGCCGAGTGTGGACTATGTTTAGATCAGTGGTTCCTAACCTTTTCAATCCCACTACCCCTATGAAAAACTATGGGAATTGAGTTTACCCCTAGCCAATTTAAAATAATTAAAACCACACAAATTCGAACGAAAATATGTTTATTATCTAACAAAATTCTAAGAAATTGCACGTTTAGGTAACTAGTAAAGTAAAGTAATATGTAAATCTTAGAGTTAACTAGTGTGAAGGTTGAAATTGCTTTGCATTCGCAAGTTTGACAATATTAGGTTCGGTTTCACTCAACGCGCATCTCATGTCATGCTCAACATTCAGACGGTTTCTGGCTTTTGTTTTTAATGTAACAAGAGTTGAGAAACCAGTTTCACATCTGTAAGTTGTAGCAAATGGAATCAACATTTTTAAAGCTCTGTCAGCTATAATGGGATATTCTGCAGCTGCTTTTCGCCAAAATGTGCTTAGTTTATCATTTTGAAAATCAACTTTCAATGAGTTATTCTCACGCAGCCCGAGAAACTCTACTTTCGCTGACACATCTTCGTCCTTGAAAATATCGACGCAAGTAGAAAATGGTCTTAAAATCCAGGAGTAGGACTCACGACTGTCCATGTTCGGAAAATATTGCTGCAGTGAGTCTATCACGGCAGTTAAATGTTGAACCACGGAATTTTCAAACGTGATTTTCTCTTGTTTATTATTTACTAATTGCTCACTTAGTTGTGTAAACATTGACACATCACCAGCTTGAACTCTGCATTGGTAAAGTTCCAATTTGCGCAAAAAGCTTGCGATTTTATCCTGCAACGTCAAAATATTCGTTTCATTTCCTTGCAGTGAAATATTCAGACTATTAATTTCAGTGAAAAAATCAGCAAGGTACGCCATTTTTAGAATAAATGTTTGGTTTTTAATTTTTGCATAATATTCTTTTTCTTTTTGTGTTCTCTGATTTTCAAAAAACAATCCAATTTCTTCTCGTAATTCGGGTTTACGAATTTGGATTGTTTTACGTCTACTTAGAACTTTGCCTCTTGATAACCAACGTACCTCTGTATGGTACAAAAGAGCATTAAATGTAGCACCAACTTCATCGCACAAAACTTTGAATAATCTTGAGTTAGTAGCGCTGCCTCGAATATGATTAACAATTTTTACTATGTCACTCAACGTGCTTAGCAAATCTGGTGGAAGCGTTTTCACAGCCAAAGCGTAACGGTGTATCAAGCAATGATAGCCGAAAACTTGAGGAGCAACTTGTTTCACGAGTGCCTGAAAACCAGAACGGATGCCCATCATGGAAGGCGCCCCGTCTGTACAAGTACCAATCAGCTTTAACCAGTCTAGGCCATTTTCCTCAATAAACTCTTTTAGCGTTTGAAATACGTCTTCGCCGCGAGTAGTAGTGGGCAAAGACTTGCAGAACAAATATTCCTCCTTTACATCATCATCTTTAATGTATCGTGTAAACACCAATAATTGTGAACACGAAGCAACATCTGTGGACTCGTCCAACTGCAGCGCAAACATAGGACTTTCCTTTATTTCAGAAATAACGGTTGCTAG
Source organism: Spodoptera frugiperda (assembly GCF_023101765.2). Taxonomy (NCBI): domain Eukaryota; kingdom Metazoa; phylum Arthropoda; class Insecta; order Lepidoptera; family Noctuidae; genus Spodoptera; species Spodoptera frugiperda. The sequence goes on along the minus strand of NC_064220.1, from coordinate 457,657 downwards.
AATATCGGCACTCATTTCACATATGCGACTTTGAATAGTAGTGTTTGAGAGTGAGATTTGTTTAATCTTAGCTACATGTTGCTCACCAATAACAAGTGCTACTGCATCTAATAAGCAAGGTTTGATGAGGTCCTCTCCTATAGTGTGTGGTTTTTTATTACGTGCGATGCGATAAGCAATTTTGTATGAAGCTTGAAGGCATGATTCATTTGCTTTCTGTATATTGCCTGTAGAATCCATGCGGGAAGACTTCAGAATCCTCTCCTTTTTCCTAAAAAAAATATATATTTTTATCTGCGAACTCCTTGTGAACTTTAGCAAAATGTTCTTTTAATTTGCTCGGTTTCATGCTTTCTGGATTAAGCACTTTATTACATAAAACACACTGAGGCTTTTCTATATTTTTGTCTACGATGCTTGTGAAACCCCATTGTAGAAATGCTTCTATATAAGTGGGCTTTTTGCCAGATGAAGTAGAAGCCATGTCAAAAACACCTGTAGGTACCTAAAACAAAAATCAACTATGATTTTATTGTAACTTTCGTGAGACATACTAAATTAATTATTATGTTATCAGCTTACTCACGTACTGTTTTGACGAGGAACTCGACTAGTTTCAAGCCATGCTAGAGGCTCATATTCATGAGCAGCATTTCGCGACACACGACGCGGCGATTGTCACACTGCTACTGGCGATTCGAGCTACGCGCCCATCGCGCCCTCTGCCTGGAATCGCGCGTACTATCCGGCGCGCGCGACGATGTTGGCTCGTTAGACTCGCGCGCCGGCGGCTGCCGTAGATGTTAGGTTCGATTCTCGGGTCGATGCAAAAACAATGTTGCGGGTCTGGAGATGTGACACAGTGAGCGCGGTATGTAACACCGTTTTTATTTATTTACCGTACAAAATAATAATTTTGTACGGTAAATAAATAAAAATAAAAATAAAAATAGCAATAAACAAAATAATAATTTTGTTTATTGCTATTTTAATACTATTTCGTGCCATCCCATGTTACCCCCTTAGAATCTCCGTTTTACCCCTGCATTAATTACCCCCAGGTTAGGAACCACTGGTTTAGAGGACGAGTTGACACCAATGAGCAATACAAGCTTTATAAAAATATGCTACCAGATATGATAAGTCTAAAAAATACTATTATTGTTTGTATCATATAATTGAACTCTCGATATCTAGCTTTGTCTAGCCTAGTATATAAAGATAATACAAGTATTAGTCATTCATTTCAATAATCCCATCACACAAACTTATCAATAACAATTTTAGCAATTGCAGAATCATCATGATTGTATAATTAAGAGAAAGCTTTTGATAATACCTTATCTGATACATATGTATATGATATTTGATACATAGCAACAGTTGACTTACTGTTTCGTCTGTTTTTTTAAACCTAACTCTGCAATACCTGTAAAATATAGTGAAAAATAGGCATCAAACAGTATTGTGACAAATGGTTTGCCTTAATCAACGATCGGTGGCTTGAAACTAAAACTTTTAAAAAATCTGGTGAAAATACAAACAGACAATTTATTAGGAGAAACCTTGCCTTCATCCAAATGCTGCAACAAAGCGAATTAAAATAAATATGATTAAGGTAGAAAAAAAGATAGTAGAGAAATATAAAATTTAGAATTAGCAGTAAATGATCATGTGTATGTATGTATGGACTAATATAGCAGATACGGACAGTGAGACTACAGAATTAAGTAATTCGTTAGAAAATGATGGGTTGCAGTGTGCAGGGGATGGTGAGAAGCAAAATTGAAGGACTTCATTGGGAAATGATGAATGATTTTCTTGTAAAATATTAATTAATATTCAAACTATAACGTTTTATTTTGTTGGTGTCCCAAAATAAAGTGCCTGTCAAAAATAACTGGGCACGTAAACACATGAATGCGTTGTGCATTGCACTAAAGTATTAAGGAATTAAAGTGTAAATATTATATTATAAATAAATATGTATTTTTTCTACCTGATTGATGTCCAGAAATGGAGATGGGTTACGCATATGCTACGTCACCCCCTTAAGAAATGGAGCGAGCAATTCACTTTTCGGCAACCAAAAGATGGCAAAAGAAGTAGGGGCCATCAACAAAAAGTTAACTTGAACCAAGCAGCGGCACCTTTCTGGTTGAAAGTGGTAATGGCAAGGGACAAAGCTTCTTGGAAAGATTTGGAGGAACCCTTAATGGCAGCCACACACGATATAAGTACACTGGATCGTGTGTGGCTACCATAAAATATTATATTTAAGAATAAAAGGCTATTGTTATATTTACATCTAAAGTACAGGTAAAACTTGAAAAATAAATAAAAGACAACTATACCATGCAACATTAACTTTTTAACAGTAGCCGGTAGTCATTACTTTTTTATGTTAATAACGCCATCTAGTGAATCGTGAGTAACATTGCTACTTGTGTACAAATGGATGAATGGATCGTGATTAAAGTGGTCAGTACCCTTGGTAAGTTTTATTGATCTACTACTAGCGATAGCGGGTCAAACTGCCTAGCAGGTTACCGAGGTTCCGGTTCGAAAAGCAGGAGCAGAAACGGGATGGTTTTTAGTCAGTAAGAGACTGACATTCCCTTTCACCTCGTTTAAAGCGGGAGAAGTAATTTGATGAATACCCCCTTGAAAAAGAAAAATGTGTGAATTGTAATGTGTAATTACAGCTTTAAGCAAAACCTGGGAATAAAGTAACAATAGCTAGGCACAACAATTAATTAAGTTTATTAATTAATAATATAAATAAAATAACGTAAGTAAACTCTTCACGTACAATTTACAACAAACCGAATTCAATGAAGCTCTCAATAACACCAGTGATCTTCTTTTTAATACGTTCCATTGTTTCCACTTGCAAATTTTTCATCGGATCCATTGAGTCTTCAAGACTTTCGTTTTCCATGGACTCTTTAAACTTAGCTGCTTCTTCGGGCTTGGCTGATAGCACACTGCATAAAAGCAATGAGCAACCAAACTGCAATTTACCGTACCTCTTCAAATCCGCATCCAACTGATCCCTTGGGTAAACGTAGTTGGCTTTCAGACCATAGTTTGACAAGGACTTGTCTAGCTCTGAGTGGTAGTAGTCCAACCAGTTGTAGAAGTTCTTCAGTCGGATCTCATGGTCGGTGCAGTTGAAGATCATGTATAGAAGGTCATTTGCTGGGCTGGCGTTCTTCGCTACCTGGTAGTCTATTAAGATGGATTCCTTTAATGTCTCGCCCTGGAAATAGGAGAAGAGTGCGAATTAATAAACGGCAAAGCAAAGATGATAAGTAATTTTGAAATATTTGAAATTTTCTCTTTTATTCATTAAGTGTGGAAGTAACTGGCTCGACCGGAGTGATACGACTACGATTCAACGGCCTCACAGAAAGGTGAAACAACGCTTGCGTTGTATCACTCGTTATGTGAGTGAGGTTACTGGAGCCCCAATTACCCCCCTGTACAATCCCCGATTCCCCAACAACCCTTAAATTCCTAACACCCAAAAGGCCGGCAACGCACTTGTAACGCCTCTGGTGTTTCAAGTGTCCATGGGCAATTGCTTACCATCAGGTGATCCGTCTGCTCGTTTACCGGCTTATACCATAAAAGACAAGATTTTTTTTCTAGTTGCATTACATTAACATGACTAATATTGTTTTTATATAATGTCGCTTGTTGATGCCAAGGGAACATAATTATATGTACCTATGTTAATCAACTTCTTATCTAATCGTTTGCCACGTACGGGACCGATAGCACGGATTAAATAATCTGAAACGATCTGACTGTGTTATCACCAGTGTCTATAATAATATCATTATTGTGATTATACTCGTAAGTGTGTATTATAACTATTATATTATTATCAACGGCATTTTCCTTTGGCACGTTGCAATTGATACGTTTTCCTTTAAATTTAGTTGCTACTCAGAACAATAATTTAAGGGGAATACTCTATACAAATCACTTGCATTTTGGTTTGTTTTACTTTCTCTTTTTATGAAAGGGATCACTAATCTTCTTATACAATGAGTCATCAGCTATGATGGTCATATGAACATTGATGCATCCTGGTTTGGTCAAGGTTAAATTCATTAGTCCAAAAGATCTGATGACGTCACCTTACTAAAAACAGACTTTCTTCCGCTACGGTAAAAGGTACAGAAAATAATCAAAATTTGGTTAAAATTCGAATATCAATACACTAATGCATAAATACTTACATCGAATTTGAACATAATATTGTTTGTCCAAGCATCACCGTGTTGAATAACTGCGAATCGACTACCATTTTCAAATTTCGACATTTTAGCAGCTCGTGGTGCGATTTCTCTAACTCTGTTCTTTATCAGGTTATTATATTCTGGATCAGCTACCATTTGCATGATAAATTCTTCAAGTTGGCTAAAGTAAGCGAGTTCTTCTTCAGGTAGCTCAGCCATAGCTCCCCACATGTCTCTTAGGTTGTCTTTGAAATAGTTGTAGGTATCAGGTTCCTTACTTTTCAAAACATAAGACAAGGAGTGGTAGATCGCTAAATTTCTCAATACACTGGTCACGCTTTCATCAGAAAGTGAGTTAAGTCTGTCTTGCATAGAGAAACCTAACTCTTTAAGATCTTCAAGAAGAATAACTTCGTTGGGTGCTTCGACGTAAGTTCCGTAGCATTGTGGGAATTTAACTAGGTCCTCGTCTGGTGTTCCAACTTGTTTCTGCAGTTGAATCAATTTTGGCAGGAATTCTGTGTAAATTATATGCTCATTACCAAACATGGTATTGGCATTTACACGTTTCCGAACTATTTCATTAGTTGGGGCTATTTTGGCAATAATTGATAACTGTCCATTTTCACCTTCGACCTTGATTCTTTTCACATTTGCTGCATAGTTGTCTCCTGCTATTCCGGCGGGGGCAATTACCACTTTGCTGTCTTTGAAACCTTTTTCTTCGATCACATTTTTTATGAATTGCAGTTGAACTTCATTTATGTCTTGGAATTCCCCTTCGAAGGTAGACATGATGAACAGAGTCACTGAACTAAAAGCGGTTGCCTGGCAAATGCCGCTATAATATATAGGCAATAGTTTATCTGGCAGATAAGCTTTGGTGACTGATTGTTTGTTTTTTTAATGATTAGATATACATAATAATTTATTGAACTTACTTGATAATTGTGGAATTTAATTTGATTTAAATAATATTGTTGCGTTTGGTGAACACTTTTTGTTCAGTAGTCTCAACTCAAACGAAAAGAAATCATGGTGAAATATAGTGAAAATCATTATTTTTATTTAATTTTTATGGTAAGTCCTTTAAATCGTCCTTTATATCGTCCTATACTCGAAATGCAGCAATATTTACTTCGATTAATCTATTGAGTAAGTTTATTTTTTACAGAAAGTTAAAGTAGATGATGTTTCTAATAAATAATCTGAGTAGGTTCAGTAGTCGATGCGGTCGAGTAAGTGCTATATTTTACCGGGAGACTACGGCGCGTAATCTACCAAACTAGATACCATACAGACACCCGAGTAATGACACCACACAGGTATAGTATCAAAATGAACCTCAAAGAGACAGCACTGGCCGCCATTCTAGCGGCTGAGTGAGCCATCAGACCACCACAGATGGGACCCAGTAGCGGCTGATGCCTGAATCCGGAGCTGCGGACTACCTAGCGGGTTTACCGGGGCTCCGGTTCGAAAAGCAGGAGTAGGAACGAAGTGGTTTTTAGTCAGTAAGAGTCTCCTCACTTCCTCTCGCCTAGCCCAAGGCAAGACTGAGTGAGTGATACACCATCCAACGATCTAGTAATTAGTGGTGGCGCGACCAGGGTGGATACGCAACCTGTAACATTCTGTGTTACCGTTAGAGTTGGTGTCGCCGCCAGATTGGTTGCTCAACCAAACGGATACCAGGCGAGTAACTCCAGTTGGTAGCGGCGACCAGTCGTGCCACCGTGGTGTGAAGCACTGATTGTTATATTATTATTTCTGGAAAATATATTACCCCAAATTAGAAAAGCTTCTGTGAGTCATGTGACCTTTCTTGTATAAGAAATAACACGTACATAAGGTAAATTATTCAGCATTTCTCATATCTTTATTATAACGATATTAATTGTAGTGCTATCAGAAATTACCAAAAAATTTGGACTTTGTAATGAAAACTCGCCCAAAATTATCGCAAATTCATAATGAGTCTACAATTATACAGAATTTTTATTAATCAGTGAAAAAATTCAAGGAAAACATTAAACGAAAATGTAATCAATGCTATCAATTGTTTTTAAAGCCAACGCCATCTGTTGGTACATATTAAAACTTCTTTACTAACGCCCAGCTATCGGGTCCGCGCGGAAGCCACGGTGGAGCATACGGTGACCTTTATGCCCTGAATGGGCAATGAGCACCGCCTCGCTCAGGGATGGGATTAGCGACGGCGACCTCTCGCGTCGGACGTTGGTGCAGGTCATGGTGCGGAGCGAGTGCGACTGTGGTGCCGTCTCCTCTTTCTGCGAAGCAGTCATGCTAACTAAGGAGATGGCGGGGCGCGTCAGGAAACCAACATCTTCACGCCCAAGCTGTCGCGAGAGGCGCGCTGGGCGTCGTGGATCACGTGACGATCTCCGGCCACCGTAAGTGCGGGTCTGCGTATGGCGCGTCGCTTTCAGTCCACCATATACCACATCACCCAGTAGGGCTGATCCCTGATCCGGAGCTGTGGTCTACCTAGCGGGTAGTCCACTTTCATTCACAAAAATTTGCACTAGCCTTCTAAATGGTTAATTTATTCATCAACATCTCGTGTGTTAATGTCAATTCCGTACTAACCATCGTTAGCCATTTTATGGATGTTACTTTCTGTAGATGGATGGCGAATGCGAAATAGATAGGTAATGTAAATAAAATAACAAAATCAGTTTAGACATTTCTTTATTTTACTACCGTAATAAAATAATACTTCCATGTAAATTCCTAAAATTAATTAATCAATTTTAACACTAAATAGTCACATTGTCTCAATTAAATATCCTTGACAAGTTCTCTTCTATTTAATAAGGGTCTATTTCACAATGTCTGGATAGTCGATATGTCCCAGATAAAGAATTAAGAACGCAATTTGTATGAACTATCTTTCACATTGGTTTATCGGGTACTTGATATCGGATACCAGTGATGGTAAAACAGATGCTTTGATTTTAAACCTTAAACAAATAAACCGTAATCAATAAAACTCTTAATAATTCCAGTGACTCTATCTCTAAGTCGGATAGTTGTATCAGCATGGAAGAAATCAGCAGCATCAGTAGTAGGTTCAACTGGCACTTCAGATTCCATGGACTCCTTAAACTTCGCAGCTTCTTCGGGCTTAGCAGTCAATATAGAACATAGGACTACACACCATCCAAACATCATTTTACCATATCTCATCAGATCAGCGTCTAATTGGTCTCTTGGGTAGACGTAGTTGGCTTTGAGACCAAAGTTGGACAAAGATTTGTCCAGTTGTGAATGGTAGTAGTCCAACCAGTTGTAGAAGTTCTTGTGTCTGGTCTCATAGTCGGTGCAGTTGAAGAGCAAGTACAGAAGATCGTAAGCTGGACTGGCATTCTTTGATAGCTGGTAATCTATCAACATTGAGCTTTTTAGAGTCTCGCCCTGGAAATAGGAAAAGGATAATATTAAGTTTATTAGGTAATAGTTAAAAAATAACTTAAAAGAACGTTCTGTGAAAAATAATGTTTTTTGGAAATAAGTGATATAGGCAGGGAGCTCATAACTGGATTTGCCTTTAATATAATGCCTAAAAATTTACGGCGAGCGGTTTAGCGGTTCCATACTATTAAAACGTTGCAAATTGTTCATTTTAATGTGTCATTTTCTAAGCGCTTATAACCTATCACCGCACCTTTTCAAAATCATAGGGCAGGGATATTTTTTTCTGTCACCGTGGAAACTACATTTTAGCATCTCCTCTTTGTACTTGCTTCATGGTCGCGCGTAGTGAGGGAAGAATATATAATATATAATAAATAAGAAGAATATTATAAGAACACAGATGATGGTTGTTTTAATTGAATAAATACTACTACAATATGTATTGCAGTAAATTGTACAATTTGTACCTTTTTATCAAACGCACGTGCGACTGTTTCACGCCATGATAAGATTAATGTTTAATAATACACATTGAATGACGTTAGTTAGGCATCAATTATATTAGTCATTATTACATTATCTAAGTGTGGGAGAGCCATGCTTCGGCACGAATGGGCCGGCTCGACCGGAGTAATACCACGGCCTCACAGAAAACCGACGTGAAACAACGCTTGCGTTGTGTTTCGTTGTGTGAGTGAGGTTACCGGAGGCCCAATTCCCCCTTCCCAATCTTCCCCATCCCCATTCCCGAACAACAACCCTTAAATTCCTAACTCCCAAAAAGCCGGTAACGCACTTGTAAAGCCTCTGGTGTTTCAAGTGTCGATGGGCGGCGGCGATTGCTTACCATCAGGTAATACGTCTGCTCGATTACCGGCAAGTCCCATAAAAAAAAAAAAAAAAAATCGACTATAATTAGCTTTAGTTACACATAAAAGGTATTTTAGAAGGTACATAGAAATATAGGTACTGTCTTGTTCACAATTTTGATAATTTATTCATTGAAACCTTCACTAAAAGAGTGCTCTTTCACAAGAGATGTGCTATGCTATGTTGCTGTGGATGCTTTTGGCTTATTGGTGGCCAATGCTAACTGGTGGAAACAGACTTAGCTAAACTATGTTTTTTTTATATAGAAAGATGTGTGCTATGGGTGGGATCGATACATCGTATATTCGAGCTGTTCATCTTCATCACACAGCTACATAGCTTAGTATTAGTGGAAATGGTCACAAAATTTCACAGCTTAGCATATTATTATAACATCTTCGTAACATAGCTACATAGCAGATCTCTGGTGACAAATCACCTTAATACTAATGGATTGATATTAACAGCAAATAGTGTACTTACTTCAAATTTGAACATAATATTGTTTGTCCACGCATCACCATGTAGAATAACAGCATATCGACTATCATTTTCCAGTTTCGCCATTTTGGCAGCTGCCTCAGGTATCTTGCATAATTTGTTTTTCATAATATTTTTATGTTCCGGATCCTCTAGTATTTCAATCACAAAGTTTTCTAGTACTTCGAAATTATTCATATCGAAATTTGGTGCATCTGTGAATGCTGCCATGAAATCCTTTAAATTGTCTTTGAAATAATTATAAGTATCTGGTTCTTTATGCTTTAAAACATAGGAAAAAGAATGTAAGACTGCTAAACTCTTCAGTATATCAGTCACACATTCATCTGATAGTGACTTCATTCTGTTTTGCATAGTGTAATCTTTACATTTGAGATCTTCTAGTAAGATGACTTCATTGGGTGCTTCAGGGTTTGAACCATAACATTTTGGAAATTTGAATAACTCTTCTTCTGGTATTTCTTCCTTCTTCTGTAGTTCTACTAATTTCGGTAGAAATTTCGTATACATTAAATGTTCATTGCCGAATGTGATCTGAGTGTTCGCACGGGCCCGAAGGAATTCAGTAGTAGGTGCAAGTTTGGCTATCATCGACAGATTTCCATTCTCCCCCTCTACGGTAACCCTTTTAACGCTCGCTCCATAGTTATCACCTACTTCTCCAAAATTTTTAATTGTCACTTTGCTGTCTTTAAATCCATTTTCCTCAACCACTTTTTTGATGAACTCCAATTGAGGAGCAGATATATCTTGGAAATCACCTTCGATGTTTAATTGTGACATGGTGGTCTTAGTTTCGAAACTGTTGATAGTATTACGCTATCATACATATTTAAGCGTCAGGTTATCTAATGTTGTAAGCCTTGTCTGATTATCGGTTTATCTGTTATGATTCAAATACCTCTAATCAGAGCAAAAATGAACACATGCTGCAATGATACAATTAAATTTGGTTAACAAATTCAGGGGTGTGATTCAGTTTGTTTACAGTATAGAGTTTCAAACCTTCACTGACGGGCAGATTGATGGAGTTTATTATTTTTTACGTTTGAAAATGCATTTATTTTCATTTAGCCTACATATTATGTTGACTTGGTATCGCTTTTCGCATACACCTTAAAAAGCCATTTGACTACCACAGATGGGGCCCAGTAGGGCTGATGTCGGTTTCGGAGCAGCAGACCACTTAACGGGGTACCAGAGGTCCCCCGTTAGTAAGTAAGAGTCTGACACTCCCTCTCAACTCATCGGAAGCGGAGAAGTCATTGGATAAATTCCGCCCTTCAAAAAATAACTGTGCCAAATAGTAAGTATTTGTAGAATAACTCAGCTAATTTGTTAGGAACTTTTTAAATTTTTTTTTTTACTAATATGTCTTTTTATAACAAAGTTGCATTTTCAAAATAACGTAGGTAGTCTAGTGTCTAACTAGACAATATTTTTAAGTGACATCCCTATTCGAAACCACAAGCCCAAGTCATCACAAGTCATCATAAACAGAGAAAAATAAATAAATGAGTCATCAAGCATTGTACCTAATTATTAAATAATAATCAAAATGATAAATATTTAGGTAGTATGACAAATAAAATTCCAGATCATTATATTTTTATTACCTGTGGCTTTACTTATCCATATAAGTTTTTAAAAGGCCGGCAACGCACCTGTGACTCCTCTGGTGTTGTAGGTGTCCATGGGCAGCGCTGATCGCTTACCATCAGGTGACTCGATTGCTCGTTTGCCACCTATTCCATAAAAATAATAAAATATAAAAATAACTTATTTTTGTTGTATTTCTCCGTCTGAGTGAGATTACTAGAGGTCCAATCCTTCCCCTTATTCCTGACCCCCATTTCTGCAACCCCTAATAGGCCAGTAACGCACTTTAAACTCCTCTGGTAACTACACCTCTAGTTACATGGACACTTGCTAGAGAGTCCATGAGTGGTGGCAATTGTATACTGGTTCGGTGCCATATGCCACACAAAAATTTCACATTAACAAACCAAGAAACCAAAGTTATGGAATTTCAACTGCAACAACTCGACGACTCAACTGCACGGTCGGTGCGGTGGCTGGGCAACTGGCTGCCGCGCAACGGGTAGCGGATTCGATTCCCGCACGGAGCAACTCTTTGTGTGATCCACAAATTGTTGTTTCGGGTCTGGGTGTCATGTGTATGTGAACTTGTATGTTTGTAAACGCACCCACGACACAGGAGAAAATCCTAGCGTGGGGCAACGTTTAAAAAAAATAAAATAAAAAAAAAATCAACTCATCTCTAAACTTGAACATGTAAGTATCTGTTTTTGTGTCCCAAATAAATAAATAAATCTCAGTTCACTATTGGAGTAAGCATGGGATTCCTCTACCCAAATACAACACCACTCGCACTTTAAATAACTTAGTTTTGTGAGAAGACATACGTAACTACCCTATCACAGTATCTGATCACCTAACAAACAAACTTTCTTTTCTTTTTATAACATTAGTAAGGTAAACGTATGTGTGACATAGAAATAACCAATAACATAAGTACTGCACCGTAATGAACAGACACGTGGTGCCATCTATTAGCATACTAGCATATTAATTGGTTTTCATAATATTTATTATTATTTAATGCAAATATAGCAAACATTATACTTGTGGGAAAAATTAGTAATAAAAAACAGTAAAAAAAGACAATTTAAATATTCATAACAATTTATTAAGTGAATTTACCAAAATAAGCATATTTACTAATCACTACGAATAATTAGACAGATATTCTAAAATACAGTAATACAGACAGATATTCATAAAGCATAAAATGATTATAGCATCACATCGAGATAAATAGGCAACGTAACAGCATTTTCACAATATAAATGAACAGTATTACCTGACAGTTCAGAGCACCGTTGTGCCGTGTCCGCAGTCGAACAACTTCTGATCCGTCGACAAGTGCGCCCCACTTTCCTACTACGATTCGGTAGTAAGTGGGGGTAGCAAGAAGTCAAATGCAATACTTTCATAAAACGGAAGTTGATTAAAAAAAATACATTAAACAATTTAAAATGTCTTCACTCTCACACGGCCATTCTGACGAGCAGCCTATGGCTCGCGAATAAGACCATTATAATATTTAAGGAACGATCGTTAACAATCAGTGTTAGAAATCTTACTAAAAACACATTCAAAAATCTTTTTATGGTCAAATCACAGGACCGTAGTACCAATTCACATGGCAATCAGTTCTAGTCAAATCACATGACTGTTACGCCAAATCACATGGCAATAAGTCTGGTCAAATCACATGACCGTAACGCCAAATCACATGGCTGGCCAAATCACATGGCAATAAGTCTGGTCAAATCACATGACCGTAACGCCAAATCACATGGCTGGCCAAATCACATGGCAATAAGTCTGGTCAAATCACATGACCGTAACGCCAAATCACATGGCAATAAGTCTGGTCAAATCACATGACCGTAACGCCAAATCACATGGCACTGGTACGATTGTCAGACACAACCATGGTCGTTGGCCAGACGATCACTGTTATGCCGAACAATTTTCCCAGAATGTAAAACTACATAATTAAATAAACTATTAGGTAAATACAAAATTTAATCAGAGGTATCTAATGAGTCAGTTAATTCACATCCCATGTCGGGACTGACAATTCGCATATTATCATGAGAAACATACAACTCATTACCAGTTTTATGAACTCTTACTGTGTATCTATCGTTATCATGTATCTCTGTAATGACGCATGGACCTCGAAACTTACTGTCAAGTTTGTTAATTGCTCGCGGATTTTGTCGAATCAAAACAGTATCACCGACCTTAAAGGGAACAATTTTAGCCTTAGTTTTATCATAATTAGCTTTTTGAGTTTGAGCAAGCTCGTCCATCCTGAGCTTTGATTCTTCACGGCATGCATCGAGGTCCAAACGTTCGACATCATTTAGTAAGGCTGATATAGCGGGAGGAGACTGATCACAGCCCATAAGAAGTTGGAAAGGAGTACGGCCTGTACTTTTACTGAATGTGCTATTAATTGCCAACTGTACTTCGCCAACAGCATCCTTCCAACTTCTCTTGGATGTATTCTCTACAATTGTAAAGCAGTTTGTCAAAACCTTCATCATTCGCTCCACTTGCCCGTTTGCGCGGCTTACACCACTAGCTATGAAATGTAACTCTATAGACCAATGTTCACAGAAACTTGAAAATTCTCTTCCGGTGTAGGAAGCAGCCTGATCACAAACAATACGTTTAGGAGTACCAAAAGTGTAAATCAATTCTTTCAAACAATTAACGGTCGCTGCTGCAGTCAAATTAGTAACAGGTTTTATAAAAACGAACTTTGTAAATGCGTCTATAAAGACAACAGCGTATTGTTTGGTAGGCTTATTACCACTCAATTTGCCAGTCGTATCCATGTGAATGGTATGGAATGGCGTCGGAGGTTTATCTATTGGGTGTAGAGTAATTTGTCGGGAACCAGATTGACTTTTATTAATTTTGCAAGTCAGACAATTGTCAACATACTTTCGAGTGCATTTGGACATATTGGGAAACCAAAACTGCTCTCTAATTTTTTCAAGGGTCTTTTCCCAGCCGAAGTGCTTAAGAGAATCATGATAAATTTGTATTATATGCCATCGATAGCTTTTTGGAACAAATAGACGTTTTTTAATTTTATTACCGATGGAAATGACACGATACAGCAGACCACCTTGTATTTCATAACTGGATGCTACATTTTTATCAATACTGCCTTGTTGGATAGACTCGATAATAGTTTTGGTTTCAGGGTCATTATTTTGTTCTACTTCTAACCATTCACTATAATTTTGAACATTGCTTATATTGACAGTTGTCGGATTGCGGCTCAAATAATCTACGTGGGGAATACGTTCTCCCTTACGATATTCTATTGTAAAATCGAAAGATTGAAGGTATGCCCACCATCTATGCACTCGGGGTAATAATTCTTTCTTGTTACGTGAGGCCTTCAGAGAGTTACAATCTGTAACGACCTTGAATGGCCTGCCGAGTAAATAATGACGGAAATGCTTAATGGATCTAACTACAGCTAGCGTTTCCAACTCGTAAGAGTGGTAACGACTTTCAGTATCAGTGGTGCGCATACTAAAATACTCTACGACTTTCATCTGATCATTATGTTTTTGAAAAAGGATACCTCCGAGCCCCGCGGAACTGGCATCTGTGTGAAGTTCTACAGATTTGGTAGGATCAAATAGAGTCAGCACAGGTTCGGAAGCTAGGTACTCAAGAATTTTATTTCTAGCAGCTTCATGCTCAGATGTCCAGTTCCACTTGACATTACTACGAGTCAGGTTATATAGCGGAATCATTATCAAAGAAAAATTTGGTATAAATTTCCGGAAATAACTCGCTAATCCACAAAACTGCCGAACGTGTTTGACAGTTGTTGGGATGGGAGCACTTAGAAGAGCGTGAACTTTACCCGGACTTGGCTTAACTTGACCGTTAGAGACAATTCTACCTAAATATTCAATCTCATTTTGCAGAAACTTGCATTTCTTAACATTAAGGGAAAAACCGGTTTTTTGAAGAGCATCTAGAACTACCTTTAAACGCTCGATACCTTGATCAACTGTTTCTGAATAGATAACTACGTCATCAATATAAATTAAAACAAAATCGTCAACAAATTGTTTAAGTGCTGTATTGATGGCCCTTTGGAAAACAGAAGGTGCATTACAAAGCCCAAATGGCATGCGTAGAAATTCATATTGCCCGTCAGGAGTGACGAAGGCAGTTTTTTCAATTGAGTCCTTAGCTATTGGAATTTGGTGGAAACCTGCCGCCATATCTAGTACGGAAAAGTATTTAGCTCCCGATAATTTACTAATATGGTCGTCAATAATGGGAAGTGGAAAGTGATCACGGACGGTGTTGCTATTTAATTCTCTGTAGTCAACACACATTCTGTCGCTACCATCCTTTTTTCGCACTAGTAATATGGGACTCGCAAAGGGCGAATTACTATCTCGAATGATGTTATTATCTTTTAGATCTTTAATCAACTTCTTGACATGATCACGTTCAGCTGGAGCCAATCTATAGGGCCTTCTCTGAACTATTTTTTCTGGGTTCTTTAAACGAATAGTCAGTTCGCCTGTAGTTACTTGCGAAACTGCATTGCCAGACGTGAACATTTCAGAATAAGATTGTAATAAATTATGTAACTGAATTTTAATTTCGGGACTTATATCAGGGTTAACATCAACCATGTCAAGATCAAATTCCTTTTGAATACAGTTAATATTGTAAGAATTACGACAGACTTTAACGAAATCCTTTGAAAAAGTGACCTGAATTCCCCGGATATCAAAAAGATTTTGACCAAGTAAAACATCATACTGTATGTATCTGTCGGGAACTAGAACAAATTCCAATTCAATATTGAGGCCATCAATACACACCATACATAATTTTGTACGTGATGAACGAAAAGAATTGTCTCCAACGCCTCGCAAAATAAGACTTTTATATATGATCCTACCCTTAATAGAATCGCCTATACTTTCGCGCATAAGAGAGCATTCCGCACCACTGTCTATCAGGCACGAATAATCGCGGTTTTCGATTTTGATTGAGTGCAAGTTTTTATTACTCAAAACTAAACTATTTACGTGAGACAACTTTTCATCTTTCGCGTTCTTATTCAAGCGTTGAAAACAGTTTTCAAAAGTATGCCCCCTTCTATTACAAAATGTACAGGTGTTATTTTTAAGGGGCTTTGATTCAGCAGGTTTGGAACTGTCAGAAGTAGAAGCTGAATTCTTTTGAGGACCGCGATTAGTTGAGCCTGAGCGGCAATCTTTCTGTAAGTGACCTAATTTGTGACATTTGTGACAACGCCTAGATGCTATATCTGAACTAGGAACGTTTTTAAAACGCTTAGATGGAATAGTGTGATCAGACTCTTTCCCAGGCCGTTTACGCTTATATGAATTAAGACTTTGAATTAGCTGTGGCAAACTTTTTGGTGTAAGTCGAAGCAAATCAGAGCGAATACGGAAGTCAGACATACCCGAAATAACTGCTTCGACGAGGCGTTGCTCAGTCATCTCCACGCCAATCGCCTTCTTTGCCAACTCCCATTTTCGAGTTGCGTACTCAGCTAGGCTACTGGCTTGCTCACTGGTGTATTCCATGAACTGCGTTAGGTCATCGTAGTAACGGGCTTCATCTGCAAATGTTTCAATTAAACCTGTTTTAAGTTCAGTCCAGCTAGTTAAAGATGAATAATTGCGACGTGCCCATTCAGCGGCTCGTCCGCGCAAATTTTTCCGAGTTAGATTAAGGATTTCTCGGTCAGTAAGCTCATATTCGGTTTTAAGCTCTTCAATGTTTCGGCACCAAACTTGTACAGTATCGGTCCGATCATCGGGATCAAATGCAGGTACATAAATATGTTCAAGACTTCGCATCCGCGGGGTAGGCCGCACATTTGGTGGATTGAAGGCCTGTGCGGTGGTACGGATTAATTGCGTCATCATTTCCTGCATCATATTTTGCATATAATTAATAGGTACAAATTCTACTGTCCTTGTGTCACGACCATCCGTTGATCCGCCAGGAACAGTACCGCCGTTAACTTGAGACGCATTTCTGTGGCCAGTCGAATTATGCGGTACTTCTTGGCCCAAAATTGGTGATGAGCACCCGGAGGTAGTCCGCCTTTGAAACACCGGCGGTGGTGGCGTAGCATTTGACACGCCATGGGGCAGCTCAGCGTCGGCCATTGCAGATTCATCAACGTTCATCTTGAAAGACCTGAAATCAATCATTCGTAGGCGTAGTTTATGTTTTTCTATCCCACTTCTGATGTGGGAGAAATTAGTAATAAACAACAGTAAAAAAAGACAATTTAAATATTCATAACAATTTATTAAGTGAATTTACCAAAATAAACATATTTACTAATCACTACGAATAATTAGACAGATATTCTAAAATATATGACGTAAAGCATAAAATGATTATAGCATCACATTGAGATAAATAGGCAACGTAACAGCATTTTGACAATATAAATGAACAGTGTTACCTGACAGTTCAGAGCACTGTTGTGCCGTGTCCGCAGTCGAACAACTTCTGATCCGTCGACAAGTGTGCGCCCCACTTTTATACTACGATTCGGTAGTAAATGGGGGTAGCAAGAAGTCAAATGCAATACTTTCATAAAACGGAAGTTGATTAAAAAAATACATTAAACAATTAAAAATGTCTTCACTCTCACATACTTATTTTTATTCATATATTTTTTTAAATTTGTTATAAGTATTTTTCTAGTTGTCAGTGTTTTTACCATCAAATAATTATTTCACATGCACACAAACCTGGAATAACAATTTGTTTACAATACATATTATTATTCTCATTTGACAATTTTCTTAAATGTGGTTTTCGACTAACTCTGAGGAAAGAAATACCTCTTTATCTAAGTAATGCAAGTATGTAAGTATGTGTAACCATTTTTCCAAAGGATCATGTTCGCATCTATAGATTACTCGTTTATCATCAGACACCCTATAAGATTGAGGTATTTGTTGTAGTTGCAAACAGCAAAACATGTATAAAAACAGTTCCAAAATCTTAAGAAATAAAACAAAAAATACAAAATAAAATTTTATAATTGGTACAAAATAAAAAGTACAAAAGATATTTATCTCCTAAATTCATATACGGTGATTATACAATGTGATAGGCGTGGGACTTCTAACCCGTTAAGGCTGAGTACTACATCTAATTTTATCGACAAAAAAAATAATATTGGGGGTTGAACCCCTAATTGAAAATATAGGAAAATAGTGATTTTTTCGGTAAGAATAATTCACAAATTATTTTTTTTCTCACCAAAACATTATCAAACATATGAAAAAAGTAATGAATTAGTTAGCCAAGGTTATTAGCTACCGTTTGTCGTCTTTTTTTTTGTTTCTACGACGCATACAACCTTTGATATCAAAAAAAGTAAAAAAAATATTAAAATGGCCATAATTTTTAGGGGGAGGGGATTCGACCCCTTCGACCCAGGACTTTTGTCGTTAAAATTAGATGTAGTATTCAGCCTTAACGGGTTAGAAGTCTCGCCCCTATCACATTGTATAAATAATATTTAATAAATATTTATGTACACGCGGCAACGATAACTAGTATACACCAACACATCGACACAACTATCGCTACACAATATCCCTGTGTGGGTATTCCGTAGTAATGTGCATAAAAACGTTTGTTCATTACGCACACATTGGTATATACTATAAATTATTGTGTCGGTATATGTAAGAATTTCGTAAAAGATTTTATGAATAAAAACAAGGGTAGATAGAAATAATACTTAACAAACATTTAATAAATCGAACAACGAAAGATCGAGCTACACAAATTATACCCATACAAATATATCTAAAGGAATCTTCTCGTCGTATATTTATGTTATTGAATCCATTACAATATTTCGTAACATTTATTAATTGCACGTTTGGCGTAATGGTTAACGCTTTGAGTTATCAGGCAAGGTGTCGCAGGATCGAACTCAGCAACAACGAGTTCTTTTTGTAGTGTTTACCAAATATTTTTAAACAACATATAATTCTAAATTTCTAATCATTCGATACTTGAGTATTAAATTTGTAATGTTTGTGGCGACCACGGAACTCTCGGGTCATTTTATTTAGCCCGTTTATAAAGTAACTACCGTCAATTCTTTAAATGTTTTCCAGATCACCCAACTTACAAAATAAAATTATATTCTTAGTTGTCAATTTATGAGCATTTCATTTTCATAGTTTATTGCTACATAATTCGTGTGTAAAGCTCAACATATCTCAACACTTCACAAATTTGAAAAAGGCAGAAGTAATTATTTTGCACGAACAAAAGATAGTTCTTTTGTTTTAGATAGATCTTTTCTTTAGTGAAATAGAAAGGCGCTTAACTATATCGGTGAGTAAATAAGATAATTATTATGTTGATATTCTGGGTAATAAGTAATAATAATGAGTAATGATTGAATTAATAATTTTATTTTAAGTTCTCTAAAATTATATTTTTAAATATAATAAAATAATGTTATTATTTTTTGTTTTATAAAATACAAAAAATAATAACATTAAATTTATGAATATTAATATTTGAATAATGAATACTTTTTATTATTATTGATGAATTTATTATTAAGAATAAATAATTATTGTTTAATAAATTTAAAACTTAATCTATTTTAATTTATATTAATAGGATACTAATAATAATATTTTCTTAAATATCCTTATAAATAATTTATTATCAATCCTGTTATAGCTTAAAGGATTTTAGTAGCATTTTATTACTATGTAAACCTATATATATGTTGATTATAAAATATTGTATAATTATTGTGTTTACAACTAAAGCTACTTGTAGTTATATTTTATTCCTATTGATAAGTAACTTTATAGATTTTCGTGGTATTTTAAATAATATATTTTTGTTTAATAGTGTAAGTCCGTGCAGTTATGGGTGCGCAGATATGCGGAGACTGGTGATATTGAAAATTGCCAAGCTGGGCCGAAGCCGAAGGCAAATTCGTTAGCCCGGCACTACGACATCATAGCCAGGCATAAGGCTGATTCCTTTTTCAACGCGCACTGCAGCAACGGCACTCGATGTTTTCACGCAAACAATAAGGAGGCACCTGCATTCTGGTTTAAGGTGCAGGAAGCCACCCAAAAAGATATTACTGTCCACAATGCACCAGGAACAGCGATAAAATTTTGCCAGAAATTTTATAAATTTTGATAGGGCTAATAATGTGGTTATATTTAACGATGTAAATAATTAATTTCATGCTAGCAGCATAAAGTTTAAATTTATTTGTATTGAATTTTTTTTGCGTTAACGCTGAGTTATCTCGATTTATTTTTCGATAATCAGTTACTGAGCCATCAGCCAAATTATATATAGTCCAAATTAACTACAATGTTTATATTTTTAAAATAATATTAAAATGCAGTCTAGAAAATACGGTGAAGTGATGTTATTGTTATGCGGTTAGAAATTGTCATAATTTCTTTCTATTCAACATGTTAATTCACTTCACTTCTCATTTTTAATAACTTATGTAACTGCTGTTCAACTAATTTGAAACATTATATTTACGCTCATCCTTAACCAACTTAGAGTATGATTCGAAATGTTATAATGTTAAAAACTTATATAATCGTCACATTTTTGCTAACATATTGCCCACTCAATATTGAATCTTATAGCAACCGCCTTAAAACACAAAATGGAGAATTCTAATAACAAAAATTTGCTAATTTCAAGAAATAACAATATTTACTGTGAAGCGGAAATTTGGAAAAAAAATGTTTTAATTAAATTTTTATAATAATTTTATTTTTTAATACTTTTTTTAATTTTAAATTTTAATATTAAAATATATATATATATATATATATATATATAATATATATATATATATATATTATATATATATATATATATATATATAATGTTTCTTATTGTTTAATAATAAGTAATAAACCATATTAAAATTTAATTTATTATTATTTAATTAATAATATTTAATTAATTATTATTTAATAATATATATTTTTTTTGTAATAATCATTAATAAATAAAAAATTGTCTATGAAAACAATTAATAACATTTTTTATTTGATTTATATCCAATATTTATACTTTATTTCTATAAAAATAAATTATATGTAATAAAATAGATATCGTTTTATTTACCGACTTAAATGCTTCTTTTATAGTCTGATTTTATTATACAGAAAACAAAAATAAACTTAAAAAAGACAAACAACGAAATAAAATACATGTAAAAAAAATATATGTTTTGCTGGTTTCGAACCCACATCGGCGTAGAGGGAGACGATTAGAGCAAGCTCGTTAAACCACTCGTCTACGAGCACTACGTCTAGTTTAGTGAAAATGTTGAATCATATCATCAATTGTAAATATTTTTAACCTTACCCATCTATTAAATTATAAAAATACATATACCGACACAAAATTTATAATATATACCAATGTGTGCGTAGTAGTCAAACGTTTTTATGCACATTACTACGGAATACCCACACAGGGATATTGTATAGCGATAGTTGTGCCGATGTGTTGGTGTATACTAGTTACAGTTGCCGCGTGTACATATATACAAAGATGTTATCTTTCTTTATCTCTTATAATTAATTGTCTAAGTGGAAAAAGTAGTAGGTATTCGTTCATATAATTTTGTTCCTCTACAAAATAATGTTCATGTTAGCTCCTTCAACATTAATAAATTGCTAACTAGGTTTTGAATTCAGTAAATAGTAGGTCACATCTGATAATGCAAACAACAAAATTAAATAAATACTCGTTTCGTTTCGATCATAAATAACTGTTTTTACTGCAATCACAATTATTTCCACATTTCCATAGCACGTTAACCACATCGTACATCATAGAAATTTAGATAAAAAAACAATATTCTTATAATATAAAACTTATATAAATTAAAGTACTGCAAGTAGGACTGCCTCGTTGGTCGAGTGGTCGCAAGTGCGACTGCAAGGGGCAAGGGGTCTCGGGTCGGGCAAAGTATTACTGGGTTTTTTTTCGGTTTTTCGAAAATTTCTCAGTAGTAGCACGGAGTCTGGAATTGTGCCCGGTATATGGCATTAGGCTCACCCTCTATTACATGGGTCTTATAACACAAATGGTGAAAAGTGGGTGTATATTGTATAGCGACATTACGTGCCATAATGTGCACCTCTGCCTACCCCTTCGGGGATAAAAAGGCGTGACGTGGTGTTGTATAAATTAAAGTACAAGACCATTATAAACCTTGACTAGTTTACAAACATAATATTAAAAGGTAAGTGTGAATAGGATCAGTTGCCTTTAAAAATACAATAATTAAAGTAGACCAAAACTAAGAAAACTTTCAATAACATCAATGATACGTTTCTTCATTCGACCAGCGGTCTCACTCTGGAAAATATCCATAGGTCCAGCCACTTGACCAGAGTCTGCAGCATCAAAATTCTCTTTGAACT
This sequence comes from Spodoptera frugiperda, assembly GCF_023101765.2. NCBI lineage: Eukaryota > Metazoa > Arthropoda > Insecta > Lepidoptera > Noctuidae > Spodoptera > Spodoptera frugiperda. The sequence goes on along the minus strand of NC_064220.1, from coordinate 435,489 downwards.
TAGTAGCCTCTTCAGAATTTGCTGTTAGAATACTAGCTAAGAGTATACAGCACCCAAATGAGAGTTTGCCATATCGTTTAAGGTCAGCATCCAGCTGTTCTCTTGGGTAAACGTAGTTGGCTTTCAGACCATAGTTTGATAAGGACTTGTCTAATTCTGCGTGGTAATAGTCCAACCAGTCGTAGAAGTTCTGAACCCTAGACTCGTGGTCGGTGCAGTTGAAGATCATGTAGAGGAGGTCGTATACTGGACTGGAGTTCTTGGATAGCTGGTAATCAATTAGTATCGAGTCCTTTACGTTCTCGCCCTGGAAACAGAAAATTAATACAAGTTAATTACATAATATAACATAAGATCACTTATATTTTCTTAGGTGGAACAAATAACAGCTTAAAAATAAAATGTTACACTAAATTTTCTCCAGTCATATCAATAAGTTCTACGTTATAGGGAAAGAGAAAGCCGTCACAGTTGGCGCAGTGGTTGGGTGACCGGCTGCAGTGCAACGTGTAGCTGGTTCTATTCCCGAAAATGTAATGCCACATTCTAAGTAAAGCTACTATTATCAACCTGGAGTCAGGAAGTTTGGCGGTGTTTCACCCCCGTATCTCGGAAAGCACGTAAAGCCGTTGGTCCCGCGCTGCGTCTGAACTCTCCGATCGCGGCAGTTTGTAATGATATTTTGCTATTGAATAATCCTAGGTCCAATTATGGACAAAAGCAGGCTGATGATGACGATGATAATACTTTACCCTAACCAGGAACCTTTGCAATCGATGCCATTATACTCGCTCAAGTAATGGACTTGATAAATGAGGTAGTAAAACAGGTAAACATTAATTTCAGGTCATTGTATGGTTGTAGTAAAACAGACCAAGTACTATACGGAATACGACTCAGATAACACTATCAGATCCGTGTTCGAGCATTCCGTAATTACTGTCTACTGCACTATCTCAATAATATAGGTATTATTGGTACCAAAATTGTTTTTACGCAAACGCCAAAGCGATTTTTTTGTCAGTGCAATATTATTAACATCATAATCGCTTGGTAAAACTTCTACAAAATATATCATCGGTCTTTCGTTTTCAAAATATTTCCTTTACTAGTTTTATTAGGTTTGTTTCTTTATTAGAATAAATATAATTAGGAAATTAGGTTCAACATACCTCAAATTTAAACATGATGTTGTTCACCCAAGAATCACCATGTTGAATGACTGAGTACCGGCTTCCAAGTTCGAATTTCGCCATCTTAGCAGCACGTTCAACTACTTCAACTACTTTGTTTTTTACTATGCTTTTATGCTCTGGATCATCCAGTACTCCAATAGCAAAATCTTCAAGTTGAAAGAAGAATCCAAATTCTTCTTTAGGAAAAGCAAGCATGGCTCCCCACATATCTTTTAAGCTCTCCTTGAAATAGTCAAAAGTTTCAGGTTCTTTACTTTTCAAAACGTAAGACAGTGAGTGGTAGATAGCCAAATTCTTCAGCACACTTCTCATACATTCATCAGAAAGTGGTTTTAGTCTGTCCAGCATATTGTAATCACTAGACTTAAGGTCTTCTAGCAGAATCACTTCATTGGGCGCTTCAGGGTTTGCTCCGTAGCATTTTGGAAACTTGTATAAGTCTTCTTCTGGGGTGTCAACTTTCTTCTGTAGCTCTCTCAGTTTTGGTAAGAATTCTAAGTAAATAATACACTCATTGCCAAAACTGAATTGAGCTCCCATACGTCTTCTTACCATTTCATTGGTAGGAGCTATTTTGCCGATCATTGACAGTGTCCCATTTTCTCCTTCCACAGTTATTCTCTTCACGCTAGCTGAATAATTATCACCAGCAACTCCTGCAGCTTTGATTGTCACTTTGCAGTCTTGATATCCTTGTTCTTCAATAACTTTTTTGATAAATTCCAGTTGATTTTCGGATATATCCTGAAAGTCACCTTCAAAATTTGGTGGTGCCATCCTGATTGTAATTATGTAACTGAGAGCCGGCAGTTCCGTTTTCATATATATAGCCGATAGTTTATCTCAATGATAAGAGATTGTTTATTTATATACGATTAGATTGTACTCGTTGTAGTTGTGAAGCTAATTTATTTACGCTATATGCATAGTAGTGATATATCAAATTTTAATTTTGTGCATTTCTTATATTCTTTTATTGTTTTTTTTGGTAATTAGTTTTTATCCAAAAAAAACTGCTCTTAGCGAATGAAATAATATATGAACTTATTAAAAAAATAATAATAATAATATGGCTGTTGTCAACTAGCATTTGGCGTAGTTTTGAAATTAAAACCTTGCTTTACCTGCTTACTGAGTTTAATCCTTCTTAGGACTGGAAAATTGTAGATTGACAAACTAGTTTTATTTGAATGTGTATGATATATTGTGGTTTAATGGTTCACATTGCATTGGAACTGTTCACTTTTTTTTTAAAGAATAACAGAAACATTTGTTGTTATGTTTTCTCGATAACCTTTTGTTTATAGTTTATAGATGTCTAGACAGATGCAGCGCGTGCGTCGTATTGATACCGTGTTGTAATATATGAGGGAATGTACAATGAACATACATGCATAATCTCACGCCAGTCTCCAATGGGGTAGGCAGAGACAATAGAACGTCAATTACCACGAATTTTACATACCTCTTTCGCTTCATTGCTGATGTGAAATATTGATAACTGTTGACAGTCAAAAATTTTTTCATGCATGCTCGATGGTTAATAAATGTACTTTTAATTTGGCCCTTCTTTATATCGCCAATCTGGTCGATATATATCTGTCTAGGGCGCCTTCTATCTCTTACCTCTCTCTCTTGTCTTTAATGAGGGAATGTATTATGTTGCTTATAATTATATGTATTTGTATAGGTATCGCTTCCAATACTTTAATAACTATTTTAATCATCAACCTTGTCATGTGGGTTGTACATGGTGTAGCAATTACAACATTGTTTTTAATATCTTTGTATAACTAACCCCTATTACACGGGACTTATAACATAAATGGTGAAAAGTGGGTGGACATTGTATAATGGCATTACGTGTCGTAATGTGCACCTATGCTTACGCCTTTGGGGATAAAAGGCGTGACGTTGAGTACCTTGTTGTAATAAAACAATTTATTATTTAAATTAAACGACTCTAAACGTAATTATATATTATTTATTAAATAGTATTCTTATTAATTGAGCACATTGATTTCATGAAGATAATAAATAAGGTAACGATTGGTTTTATACGAAGTTTCCTTTTCCTTTGTGATGTGATGAGACTCTATGTTTTTCTATCGATGGCTTTAGAGGATGCATTTCATTTTCCATTGATTCCTCTGAAACTATAAAGAAAATAAGAATCACTATATAGTATAAAACAAAGTCGCTTTCTCTGTATGCTTAAATCTTAAAAACTACGCCACGGATTGTTGCGGATTTTTCAATAGATAGATTCAAGGAAGAGGAGTCTTATTCTTGAATCCAATTCTAATCGATCGACATTGACTTTTACCAATTTCTTACTCTTGAGTTGCAACACTAACCCCTATTGCATCCGTATTGTGTGGATATTTAATTAACTAAATGGTATTGAGATTGGCTTTAAGTCTCGTACTCTTTAAGTGATACCACGGCCTAACAAAAAACCGACAAAATCCGATGTGAATCATGCTTGCGTTGTGTTACTTTGTGTGAGTGAGGTTACCGGAGGCCCAATAACCCCCTTTCCCATCTTCCCAATCCCCGATGCCCCAACAACCCTTAAATTCCTAACCCCCAAAAGGACAGCAACGCACTTTTAACACTTCTGGTGTTTCAAGTGTCCATAGGCGACGGCGATTGCTTATCATCAGGTGATCCGTCTGCTCGTTTACTGACTTATTGGATAAAAAAGAAAAACTTCGAATGCTATTTTAACAGCTACGATTATGGTTTTATAGTTTTGACATTAAATAATAATGGATATTTTATTGGATTGACAATGCATTGACATTAATGGAGATTTTATTGGATTGACATTGAGATTAGTTTCAAGGTAAGCGCCCTGGTTTATTTATTATTTATCATTGGTGGCTTTATTTATTATTAATCACTGGTGGCTGGAGAGTAAGGTTGGTGACAGACACCAGAGGCGTTACAAATGCGTTGCCGGTCTTTTTGGGGTTAGGAATTTTAGGGTTGTTGGGGAAACAGGAATTGAGAAGATTGGGAAGAGGGTCACTCACACAACGCAAGCGTTGTTTCACGTCGGTTTTTCTGTGAGGCCGTGGTATCACTCCGGTCGAGCCGGTCCATTCGTGCCGAAACATGGCTCTCCCACACTTCATTTTAAAGTTGAATCTATTTTTTTATAAAATCTTCATATTCTTACCGTATAGTGAATTGGTAGTCTTAAAACAAGGCATTCTAGTGCAGTAGTCTGTCCCATCAGCGCTGCAAACGCATTTATTGCAGCCTATGAAGTAAGTAGTGAAAGGTTTGCATTTCTCACCGTTGTCTGTAAAAAGTAAAGGAATTAATGTAATAACATGTTGTTAGATTCAATAAAACTCCTGTTTAAATTTATAAAAAAATTTTTCATTAAAATGTAAGTAAACTGTCAAAATTGAAATGCATTTGGATTAAAATCGAACATAACGAGATTATGTATTATTTACATATTTTTTTCGGTTGATTTTATTGTAAGTGGTGCACCTTTATATACAACTTCAAAAAAGGAGGTTCTCAGTTTCACCTGTTTGTATGTGTGTTTGTAATTATCTCGCGTTTGGCTGAATTTATTTTAGAAAAATCCTTTTGTTACTGGAAACTGGTACTACTTTTCTGCATTAATATATGTGAGTAAACTGTGATTTTTTAGTTAATTTATTTTTTTTCTTAACCTCAAAACACTGTTAGGCTTAGATTTAGGTTATAACCGACTGTTTCCTTATCCTTATCACGAAAACTATTCTCGTTTGAGAAGAGTAATTAATAATAATGAATAATAACTCACTTGTTCTCCAAAATAATAGCATATCATCATTCAGGGGCATTGCATTTACAATTGTGAATAACTGAAACAAAATTATCGTTACTGTTATTGTTATTGCCACCTCTCCGTAGAAGTCGAGCACCTTTCTTCGATATACCCTCACTTGTAGAAGGCTGCACGTCATCCATTATTTATTTAATTATTTAAAGTAAAAAAAAATTAAATTCAAGCCCGTGTCGGGTACCGAGGAGGACCTTGGAACGACGTCTGACGTGACGTTTGTTTTGTTTTTCAGAGTGTAAATGAAATCAGATTTAAAAAGTTACAAAATCGGTAAAATTATTGAAAAGGTTGAAAGAAAAAAGTTTTTTTCAACATCGACAGGCACTAAATTAAGTATATATAGTATTTAGTATCCCCAGTGACAGCGGACGAGTACTTCGACGTCTAACCACGCCTAACACCTTTATTTTAGTTTTAAGTTAGTATATTTATTCCTTTTTTTTTGGTATTTTTAAGTTGTAAATAATGTGTTAGTTTAGATTAAAAGTAGATTATATTTTTGAAATAAAATAATATATAAATATATACATCAGTATATAGTAATTATATATTTTATGTCGTAAATATTAATAATATAATTAAAAAAAATATATACATAAATATATATATCAATATATTAAAAATATTAATAATATATTTTTTTATGTTAATATAATGTTTGCGAATGTACTTTCTAATAATTTTTCATTTATTTTAACTACTCATTTGTTTTCCTTTTTTTTTCCTTGAGTGGGCCATTCGGACGTAGCTGATTTTTGTTTACGTCCGAATGGCCCATGGGCCATTCGATTTGGGCCATTCGGACGTTGTACCCTTATTGACACCATACTCTTTAGGAAGAGAAAAACGTAATACTGCTTCATTTAATTTTTTAACACTTTATGTATAAAATGAATATAGGTGGGCTTAATACCGATTGCTAGATAATGCCAGATAAACGCAGGGTGGTGCAAAGAAGTGTTACGGTAGTTTTGAAACAGTATGGTTAGCATGTAATAAAGTCTTCGTTAAATCGATTTCCATCATAATTTTAGTTTTATGGACAGCGTGGCTGTTTGCCAGTCATAATAACTGATGGGTTGCTTCAGCTAGGGAAAGCAATGGTATCCTTAAACTGGTCCTTACATACAGTGATGAGTTACTTGTTGAAGATCAAATTCAATGCAGAGACCTTCACGTCCACTAAGGGCTATTTAGGTATTTATTTCTTATATTAAGGCATATCAACAATGGAAACATGATATGTTGTTTTAAAGTAAAAAATAATACAGAGTTACAGACTAGTGTTTGCATCAATTAAAGATATGCACAGCATTCAATTATTATATATAATGTGTGTGCCAGTTAGTACCCTAATAACTAAATGAGAATACAATGAAGCGTAGTAATGACAACAATATTTCAGTATAAGTATTTAACCATACACAAAAAATAAACAAAAACCTGACAAAATAACTAATCTAGTTAGATAAGAAAAATAGCAAGAGAAAAAACACAAAACAATAAATCGTTTTATCACTCACAGAAATAGCAATCAGCATTAAACCAGCGTGCATTTCGATTAAAGACTAAGTTCGATGTGTGTACGTAGGAAATAATCAATTGCAACGTATTTTCATTAGAAACGTTGTGTTGTACAGCCTCGATATAACTATTATGTATGCAATCAATTGTTCACGCAGATTTTATATCACTTCTGTTTGAGGATAAATATTATCCTAGTAAAGGAAAATATTATTATCTGGACTCGTCTGATTTAACAATACTTACTTTGAAAATAGTGTGATTTATGGTCATTTGTTAGCAAAAAGGTAAACGTCCACAGACCCGCATCGTACGCATCGCACGCATTCCGTATGACGTCATCGGTACGCATCGCCTGTAGGCATTGCCGATAATGCGGATCAGTGGACGCAGTTGTATGAGTTTCTACTACAAACTAAAATTCGTTGCGTATGATGCGTGCGGTGCGTACGATGCGGGCCTGTAGACGCTTACCTAAAGAGTGCGTTATTGCGTTATAAAGTAATAAGAGTCTGACACTCCCTCTCACCTCACCCAAGGCGGGAAATGTTATTGGATGATTTTCCTAGAAAGGCAAAGTAGCATAATATGTATACAAATAGTACATTTTTAAAATATAATATCACAAAGAACACAAAAGAAAAAGGTTTTTTAAAACCTCGTTATTTTGAATCACTTCGAATCGCATTGGGAATCAATGGTATAGTCTCGTACCGGGATCGCAGAATAAATCTCTAGTTTGTTTGCCCTGCTGAAAGGTTTACAAATACTACGTACGTACATGAAAGTTTCATGTGTTTTCAGTCTACGAGTGAGTATTGCGATTGCGTTGTTTGAATGAAAATCTAGCACTAAGCTTAGAGTGGATTTTTTCTGATGTAGGCCTTTTTCCTGATGTTAAGCCTTTTTCGGTTTGAATTGTTTTTGTATTATTGAGATAGGCTTTGGATTTAAACTGAAATTTCATTCTTTATTTGTACGACAGTTACTGCCGAAAGTTACTTAACCCAGTCTTTAGCAATTGTTTTCAGAAGATAATCGTTGCTAAGGAATAGTTTAAGTAATCGTTAAATGTCCCTGAGTACGGCAGTTAGAGTCATTTAACGATTAGAAACTATTCCTTAGTATTTTTAGCGAGTATTTATATTGAATAAAATACAATAAAAATATTTATATCGAAAACAATTGCTAAGAACTAGGTTAAGTAACCATTAAATGACTGAGTACGGCGCGGCGGTAAGATATTCTAAGTTATGATCTAAACAAGTTTTAAATGTATCATATTAAAAATAAAAAGAAAAGTTGCTATGTCTGACTCCCACATAAATCCTGTACTACAATATCAGACTCAGGCCATATCCAGAACTTTCTCTCCTCATGGAAATAAAGCATTATTTAAAAGCAAATATTCTTAGAAGAAGTAACTAAAACTAATTTAAGAATTGTACCTAGTTGAATGGAATGACGGAACAAACAACATAACTTGACCTCTCTGAAGTCAGCAATTCCCTTAAAGAAGCAGGATAGCAATAAGGCAATATAACAAGAGTAAAAAGGATAGCTATATACTTGTGGTAAACTTTAGACGGATCAAGTATTATCAGTCTGTTGTGGAATTAAAAAATAGTAGAAAATCTTCCAAGTTATCGGCATCTCGCCTTTGGAGGTTTAAACTAAGAATAATTGGCCGACGCCGCGAGCTGCAGAGTTCTAATTAGTTAGAACTTGTTGAAAAATTATATACAACTCAGAGCTATAGGTGGCCGATGGAGAGGAGAGGAACACGCTCGGAGTGATATAGAGACGGTGACACCACTTTCATTGGTTAGTTCGATTTGTTTTGTTGTAATTGTGTTGTCTATTATACATAGTAATACAAATTGAAAATATCCTTCTCTTGAATGATATTTTTAAGGGTGGAAAATCATCCAATGACTTCTTTCGCCAGGGCGAGGTGAGAGGGAGTGTCAGATTTTTACTGACTAAAAACCACCCTGTTCCTACTCCTGCTTTTCAAGCCGAAGCTCCGATAAACTAAGGTAGTTCGCAGCTCCGACGGTGACCATTTCCCATCAGGTCGGCCAAAAATCTTATTTGTACCAACAGTAATATAAAAAATAAAATAGCACAAAGGTTAGAATCATGACTTCATCTTGATATTTGGCGATCACTAAGATAAAAGGATAGTAACTGTTAAAAAGTCAAGTTTAAATCTTTTACCTACAGTAATATAAAAATCAGCATGGATGTTAGAATCATATCTAGTATTTGGCGATGAATAAGACGAAGGGACTGTTAAAAAGTTAATTTCACATTAAAATATTAAAAAGAATAATCGCATTACACGCTCTATACAATTCCCAATTAGTAGAGGCCATTATCGAAGTTCTCCAGTGGAAGCAGCACGTGTTGTAATTACCTTCCTGACGAGCTGACTCCACGGAGCCTGCACCAGAATAGATATTTGATGTTTTACGAAATAATACACCTTCACTTGTTATACTACTAGTTGTTTTTTAATTATTCTGTTTAAATTATACAAGTGATTGGTATTTTTATTTCTTGGAACTCCTTAATTACCTATATTTTCAATCTTTCTAATCCCTGATTCCTTAATTACCCTTAAATTCGTAACCGCCAAAACGCCGGCAACGCACATGTAACGCCTTTGGTGTTTCGGGTGTCCATGGGCTTACCATCAGGTTAAATTCGTCTGCTCGTTTACTGGCTTATACCTACCATAAAAAAAACCAATGCATTGAAGCAGTCGCAATACCTACTACAATACATGTTGTTTTACTTTGTTGATAAATATAGTTTTAAGATGTATCGAAATTTCCAACCAGATTCTAGTAAAACCTTAAAAATATCCCAAAAATTGCCAAGATCTTTCCACGATTTCTTTTATATGTCTTCTAAAAACCTTATAAAAGTCGTAGTAACAACCGAACAGTACTACTTAACCCGTAAACATGTACGGCCGAGGAATACAACATATCTAGTTTTATTTCAAACGATAAAAGAACAAACGTCTTCACAGATTTCAAAGAAAATCATTGTAATGTCAATCAAAATGTAAATGTACAGAAGTCTTACTTTTTTTAAGGGGCAAAATCATCTAATGACTTCTCCCGCTTAAGGCGAGGCGAGAGGGAAGTGTCTGACTCTTACTGAGTAAAAACCAACCCGCTCCTACTACTGCATTTCGAGCCGGAGCCCCGAAAAACTGTTATGTTATGTGCAGATTCAGATCGGGTTCCATCTGCGGGGGTCTGGCTCTTTGAGGTGCGCGGAACGCGGTTGTCTTATGAGTCTCGTGTAATACGGGGCCTCTCATGTAAATCAATGTCCTTTCAAAATTTATAACAACATCAGCTATGAGTCTATTTAACGTATAACGAGATCGAAACCAGACCGCGTTCGGCACTCTGTTTGGCTGGTTCATGGGAAACGGCCAATCACAGCACTGAACGCGCTCTCATTTCGATCTCTTCAAACGTAAAACAAACTCGTATTAAGTCCTCTGTCAATACTGTACCTTCTATCATTCCTTTTTATGACGTCATAATACGTCCCAATATGACGTAAGAAAAAGTTTACGAGTCATAAGGTTTTTATGACAATGATAATATGGGTATAGCTATACATATATGTTGTGTTTGATATTGTGTTTGACTGTTTGTGTTGTTCGAATTGAAGTTCTTCTTATTAAACGATAGACATCACACTTCATTGTAGTATGGAACTTACGACTGGTGTAAAAGTATTTTTTGACTGCAGAAGGGAAACTAGGTAGAAGTACGGTAAGGGTCAAATATGCAGTAACATTGCAACTATAGTACAGCTTGACGTTTTTAAAGAAATAGACTCGCCATCACTCGTCATGTGCTGCACTGTAACTCAATTTTTGTTCCCTGACATATTTTTGATGATCTATTCCCTGTGTCTATTCCTGATAGATTTCTAGAATCGAGCTTAAGAAACTCATTTAACAGTCATAATTCCAACCACTGCACTAAACGCTCGAACAAATGAATTCAATCAAAAACATAAATTATATAAAATCACTTTAAACATTCATAACATATTGTGAAAAAAAAAATACAATTTCTCTCCCGTGTCTCCGTCCCATTCGGTGCATGCAGTTGAAATCCGTACACTTCCGGTTCAGTGGGCAGTTGTCAAGAATTACTTCCGGTACACATGTTCCGGCGGCGCTCTCCAGCGACACCTACATCCGGTTGTTTTGGAAATGCATTTGAATTAGTTGTCGATCGACATTCTATCGATTTCTGTTTGGTGAAGGAAATATATCTTTTTTAAATTGCAATGGAATGGTAATTTTTATCAATGGTATTTAAGAAAGTACATATACCTCGGAATTAGTCAGAATGGCACTTGCTGTTGATAGGTTTCGAAGCTGCACTTTCATGCATGAGGAGCGTCTTAAACCTCCGAGTCACCATGATATTGGATATTTCGATATTATTGTTATTCGAATAAAAAGGATGAAGAGCAACTTCGGAGCTGCGGACTGCCTAGCGGGTTACCGGGCTCCGGCTCAAAAAGCCAGAGTAGGATCGGGTTGGTTTTTAGTCAGTAAGAGTCTGACACTCCCTCTCGCCTCTCCCAAGGCGAGAGAAGTCATTGGATGATTTTCCTCACATAAAAAAAATCAGTACATTATAAATTAAGCACCGCATATTTTAAGAACCTTCAAATCTTCAAGAAAAGAGTATACTCTTTTTTTTCAAAGGCCGAAAACGCACCTGTCACTCCTCTGGTGTTGCGGGTGTCCATGGGCGGCGCTGATCGCTTACTCCATGAAAAAAGCAGCATTACTCACATTTGTACCGTATCCTATATAATTAGTTACTACTTATTTAGAACGATGTTATCAGTACTGTACTACAAGATATTACACATATAGGATAATATTTTAATAGCCAAACATTATTGCACAATAACGCTATTAATAAAAATTACAAGTCATTCCGCAATTCCGGTTCAATTTATTTTTAGTCTTTTATCTTCATGTGTCATTATCTACACCTGATGTTTATATTACCTGCAATAAACATAGGGAAGATAAATATCTAAAAAAGATTAATTGGTTTAGCACAACTAGTCAAGCCGGACCTCTGCAGCTTAATCAGAATTTAATCAAACAATGATTTGTAAAAAGTGCAGATTATTTCCTAAATATAGGTTTGTTTTGGTCATTTAGAGTACGTTGAATAAGTTGGTTGTCGTTTTAATAGACAATAACTAAACATATAGCACTAAATAAAATGAAGTAAAGAATCTATACATTGGATATGAAACTATAAATTGGAACGATCTACACTAAATGAAATGAAGGAAAGAATCTATACTTTGGATATGAATCTATACTTTAGAACGAGCAAATAGCTTCACTATAGGAGTAACCAACAGATTGACATTTTAAATATTTTGTTTGATATTCATAAGTAAGCACTCCTGGTCTTATTGATATAAATAATTTTTACTTTCAATAGAACGATTAGTTTAAAAAATTATATATTTTTTCAAAGGGTCATAATTATGTGAAGGACGTCGATGTCGTTCACTACGCAAATCCAGGCCTAAAGTTCAGTAGATTAGAAGACATTAGCATCTAACGGCTCCCTGTAATCTTTATCAGGTCATGTGTCTACCTTATTATGAACCATATAATTAGTTAAACATATTGGCGTACTCTTTATGTTCACATTGCAACATATTTGAAATTATATTTCAAATACTGTCTTTATTCCAACAGCAATACGTATTATTTTTAATCTAATTTGGATTACAAGTTTTACCTAGGTATTCATAAATACCGATCACCCAATTAATTAGTATTACATATGATTAGATACTTAATTACTACGTGTATATATAATGTTGAATAATCAGTGTTTCTTTGACGTCATATTCCTGGCAAAGTGGCGTGATTTTTGGTGTTTTCGCCTAATGGTAAGCAATCAGCGCCGCCCATGGACACCTGCAACACCAAAGGAGTCACAGGAGCGTTGCCGGCGTTAGAAAAAGGAGTACGCTCTTTTCTTAATTTGAATGTAGTGTGATTTCAACACAACTTATTGAAATTTTAAAAAGAAATATATATTGCATTCTACCAAGATCCGGCTTAGCTTCTGATTGTCGATAAAGTTATCGCTATTTTGATTTATCTACTCTATATAATCATTATCTATTTGGATTTGTAAATTATGTATTTTGATATAAACATCAACATTTAGTCAACTCAACACCAATAATAAACATAATTATGCTTATATAAAATAAATAACATTATTGAATATTGTATCAAAAGCCAACAAAGTTTTAAACATAGTTAGAAACAAACAAAAATACCTCTTATCATCCAGAAAATAAAGTAGATGTTAATAAGACATTTTTTTGCAAATCTTAAACGAGGCGCCAGTAAAGATCAAAAGGCTACAAAGTTTGAAGCGGGTTCGCGAGACGAACGAAGCTAGATATACATACTTATTCATAAATCTTGCAGCACCGAAGTTGGACCACTTACGACAACTTCAGACACCGCCCAACTCCTTGAAGCTAGCTGTAAAGCAATTCCCTGAATAAATTATAAAGTTTAAAATGGTCGTTACAAACATTTACATAAGAATGACTGAAACACTATTACTCTACGTGAAATTGTTTTAAATTTAAAATGGAATCTTGTTTAAGGAGATGAAGTTACATACTTTTATTTTTAAAAGAGTGTATGAAGAGAAAATAAAACTTAAAAAAATATTAAGGAACCGCCTTGAATTTTCTTTATCGGATCTATTTTTTAAGCCACGTTATATCCCTAAATGCTTCTTCTAAGTCTGAAAAATACTTTACTGAAAACTGCATCAAAATACGCTGCAGCCAAACGTGAGATAATTGGATACAAATATACATACATATACTTACATAAATACAGGTCAAACCGAGAACCTCCTTTTTTGAAGTCGTTTTTGCCTCTGCTTTAGTAAATTATAATAATCTACTTAAGACAATCGGGATTCCGGTGTTTTGTAACACGCTTTTCTTTTTTCGATTTTTCGATAATTTCTCAGTAGTAGCACGGAGTCTGGAGTCGTGTCCAGTATATGGCAATAGGCTCACCCCCAGTTTACATGAGACTTATAACACTAATGGTGAAAAGTGGGTGTAAATTGTATAGCGGCATTACGTGCCGTAATGACCACCTCTGCCTATCCCTTTCTTGGATAAAAGGTGTGACGTTGCTTTTCACAATCGGGATTCCGGTGTTTTAAAACACGCTGGAAATCCCAAGAGCATAGACATTTTTATTAAATCAAACATAAATCAAAGTTTGGCATTATTCATGAGAATACAACTATGTTGCATGGAATAAAATATGCATGGCGAGCGACAAATTTAGTTGGAGCCGGCAGACAGGCAGTTAAAAGTTTGACAGGATATCCTGTAGTTTGATAAAAAATAAATATGAATATGAAATTCAAAATAGTAGAGTATTATTTTGTTTGATTTTGTAAATATGAGGTTTTATGATGTGTTTTTTCATAAGAAGTTATATACGAGTAAAAAACATATGCTACTAGTGTAGAAATCAGGAAAATAATAAAAACTATATAATATGTTCCATAGTTACTATATCTACCAGTCTATAAGGCACTCACACCCATAATTTAAACTGTATAATGTATTGGCTTAAGCTGTAAAATTATTCATGTTTTTCTACTAAAGAAATAAATAACCCAATTATTTTCTTCCATATTGCACAATAGTCCTGCATCAAACGGGGATTGTCCGTGGGTGTACTTTAGTACTGCATATAGGGATGATTGCCAGCTGATATCCCATTACTTTTAGATTAACATACGCCTTGCAAAGGACCAGGATCCAGTGCTGTGAAAGGAAAATAACAAACTATTGTAGTATTGTTATCGATAATTTCGATATCAAAAACCCTGTAGTTTTGTCATCGTCCTGTAACCGGAATCAAAGATCTGCATCGCTTTTCTAAGTCTTACCGCAGTACTCAGAGTCATTTAATGGTTACTTAGCCCAGTCCTTAGTAATTGTTTTCCATACAAAATTGTTACTAAGGAATAGTTTAAGTAATCATTAAATGACTTTGAGTACGGCAATTAGTAAGATAGAACAACAACAATACATCAACTTGTATGATAACTACTTAGGTCTTCTTCAAAACAAAAATAAATTGAAATGTAATTTCCATTTACATCTACGATGAAATGTAAACCTAAAAATTAACACACACATATACCCATATAATAATATCTATCTATTCACTGGATTCTATCGGCGGGAATCTGTGGAGCATAAATATGTGACGTCATCTCTTCCCATCTTTTGAACGGAGCCGTTCAGTCGGAAACTCGCTACGTTGCATACTCCACACATCGATGTCGTACTCGTGAAGGGGTGTATTGGGACCACTGGTGACGAAAATCTGATTCATAGCTCGATATATTGTAATGCTGGAAGTATTTCCCAGGTTTCAGGTAGTTGAATGACTTTTCGTAGCTATTGTTGGATATCTGGATTGTCTGTGAGAGTTTTTTATTTAGCAATTTTTTGATGCCTTTTAGAGGTACTTAGAGTCACCCAGTGAGCAATGGAGAGAGCTATGCTCGAAGTTTCTATGCGTGACAAAATCCGAAATATGGAAATTCGTTAAAAAACAAGTATTACAGACATACCTATTAAAATATGCAGGCTATACAGGCAATGGGCAGACTACGTCGTCCAGTTGTTCGTCGCAGTCGCACTTGCGACCAACAACTGGACCATTTGTCAGGTTAATTGTTGACACATGATTTTTGATACTCCCAAAATTCGTGTGATTCATGCTCATATACTTTATTGGCTAATAAACTTCCCTAGTATTTGTGAGTCACTGTGAACTTGGTACGCAAGTTAATTTAGGAAACGAGAATACAACAAAAGGGAGATGACTAATTTTTATTTTAACGTCTGTCTTTTTTCATACCCCGGCATAATCTCTAATGGCGAGAGAGATTGCCCTTATATGCATATTATTATAGCATAATTTCTATAACTCAAATAAAAATAAAAAACTGTTATATGAAAACGTGCAGCATTATGTATAATGACATTTTGAGAACAAAAATCTAAATGCACAACAGTACGAGGTACAATCCAATTAAAAATTTTATATCAAACTTCTATACTAAAACGCATAGTTTAAATTTAAACTCACGCGACTCGATTTCGCATAACTTCAAAATACGGTCCCAAAAGCGTTATCATTTTTATAACTTTTACGTATAGTGCGCTGGGACAATCTCTCTAAGGTTATATGCACAGATCGAGATACACAGAACTAGTATATCATGGTCTCGCTTTACAAGACCCTTCCATACATTCAAAGGTCAGTTTATACTGGTTACGTATAGCTTGATGTGAAACCGTGTAAGACATCAATGGGATATACTTTTTATGAAGAACTTTACTCCACATGATTTGTCAAGCATAATAGACACTTTTAACGGATCTCAGAATGGGTTCATCATTTTATCTTTTAACAATGCTACGCTATTGTAAGGATTTTCATTGTCTGCGTAAATTTTTCAGTGTTCTTTGCAAGCAGTAGTATTGTGAATATATTTTTGGAGAGTATTGGAAACAGGATTGAAGTATCTGAGCTTGTTTTGTCTTGTTTTTTATTATAACTTTCGTGAGACATACTAAATTAATTGGTAGCAGCGCGACATTCGCTGCGTCGTGTATCGCGGAATAATGCTCATGGGTATGAGTTTCTAGCATGGCTTGAAATTGGTCGAGTTCCTCATCAAATAATTAATAGAAAAACATAACAGTTAACTATTTGTCTTTTACGTACAATCGGTAAAGTTTTTTTTTTTTTTTTTTTTTTGAGGGGGGAAAATCATCCAATGACTTTTCTCGCCTTGGGCGAGGCGAGAGGGAGTGTCAGACTCTTACTGACTAAAAACCACCCCGTTCCTTCTCCTGCTTTTCGAGCCGGAGCCCCGGTAAACCCGCTAGGTAGTCCGCAGCTCCGGATCAGGCATCAGCCCTGCTGGGCCCCATCTGTGGTGGTCTGATGGCTCTTTGAGGCGCGCGCGGAACGCGACGTTCCGCTCGCACGGGTCTGGTTCTGTTCGGGCGGTGAGCTACCCTTGCTCGCCGTCCGCAGGCCCGCACTTACGGTGGCCGGAGATCGTCTCGCGATCCCCGACGCCCGGACTGTCTCTCGCGACGGCTGGGGCGTGAGGAGGTTTGTTCTCTCACGCGCCCCGCCTCCTCCTTAGCTAGCATGACTGCTTCGCAGAAGGAGGAGACGGCATCCCAGTCCCTCTCGCTCCGCACCATGGCCTGAACCAGTGCCGGGCGCGAGAGGTCGCCGTCGCCGACCACATCCCTGAGGACTTGGCGGTGCTCAGCCCACGCAGGGCACACCGCCACCGTATGTTCTACCGTGTCCTCCGGGCGGTCCTCACAGTGATGACACCCGGGCGTTTCCTCCCGCCCAATAAGGAACAGGAACCTACCGAAACTCCCATGTCCGGTAAGCACCTGCGTCAGGCGGTAGGTGAGGACGCCGTGGCGCCTCTCTAGCCACTCCTCAAAGAGGGGACTTACCGCTGCGATGACAGCGAGCCCAATCGGTAAAGTTTACGGTTGTATACTTTTTAAACAAAATGCTGTATCAGAATCGCTATCTACCACATTCCTTGTGATTGTTCGCGCGAATATTGCCTAATGATGGTGGCCTACCAACTTTGTCGATTGTACAATAAACATCAAATCATCAGAGCTATTTTAGCTTATCCCATTTGTCAGTATACCGTAAACCTAACAACACTTGTAACTTAATAAGTATAATATACTTAGTGTAACTACAAGATTGACCCTAAAAACGAATGGACTGCAGTTTCGGATGCAGCTTGTTTACTCAACGGTAAACAAAAGAGGTTACACTGCATATTCCAGTCAGTTTGCTACCTCCTGTAAAAGGTCCGGTGACGTTATGAATTAGTTACTAACGCACCGTGCTGTCTACGGTGTGAAACATTCACGTGATGTCGCACTAGACGGTTTAAACTTCGCGGTTCTAAGGCGGTTGTGTGTATCTGACCGTCCTGTACCTAATTATTATTTTTTTGTTGTCCTTCTCCAATATAGTTCTGAACCGAGATTCCAGCCGCTACGTTAATTATAGCGGCAGTTGGTTGCCCAGCCACCGCGCCAACCATGCAGCCTATAAGTTGCAACTGCTGACCAAAGACCTCTTCTTACACGGAGAAGGTTTAAGCATTAATCACCACGCTTGCTCAATGCGGGTTAGCGATTGCTGTCAACAATCAATGATAAAGACTGGATGTCTTTGCCGGAGCCTGTGTTTCCTGATGAGTATAACCTGGGTCTCTTCAAGTCCGAGTGGATAGGTTGCTCATGGGCAGACGTGCTCCATCGTAGGCTGCATCATCACTTACCACCAGTCGGATTGCGGCCAAACGTCGACCCGACAAAAAAAAAAAGAAATACAAAAAAGAAAGACGCAGAAATACTTTTACGCCGCGTTTATGCAACCTAGTGCGTTCCACAAGCCCGCGGCATGCACTCAAGTCTATAATTCAGGTACACAAGCACATGATTTCTGGATCACCCTCCCACGGACTCCCCGTGAATGTTTGAGCAACAGGTCCAGACTTATGAAGTGTTAGTTATGGTACCAACAACAACAACTGACTTTGTGTTCAGTTTATATTTCATGTGTATGAGCTGGAAATTTGTACGGAAACTGTTGCAGAAGAATCGTGTTTTGACTTGGAATTTGGTTTGGTAGTTTTGTATAAAGGATGGGAGGATTGGTTGTCGTGATACTCGTGAATGGAGCATGGATAGAAGTCTGGAAGTAGACAGGTGGTGATGGTGGCCACATGGTGGTTTTAGTGAGGTGAAAATCCCAAAGTCTCTAATCTTTCTCCCAAAAAGGGCTTAGGGCGTATTCAAAGGTTTCCCAAAGTAATCAGAAAAACATGCTAGGTAAAATAGTAAATTGTAGTAATACAAGTGGGAAAGCTATACCGTACTGATTATTAGTAGACATGAAAATTAAACTTGTAACTCACAATTCTTAGTCTTATTGGCCACTATATCTTTTTTTTTTTTTTTGAGTGGGGAAAATCATTCAATGTTCTCTCTCGCTTTGGGCGAGGCAAGAGAATCTATCAGACTCTTACCGACTAAACACCACCTTGTTCCTACGCCTGCTTTTCGGGCCGGAGCTCCAGTAAACCCGCCAGTAGTCTGCAGCCCACCGGGTGAGAAGAGTCATTTGGTCAGCAGTGGCCACTTATAGGCTGTTGATGAATAAATTATAATACAAAAACCAAATCATCTACATCACACTCACTAGTTTACCCAAAAACTTACAAATAGAATGAAAATGTCTAAACAACAATATAGTCGACGTAGTCTGGGCTTCAAAATTCCATCTGAACCAATTTACTTAGAAACACCCGGTATAATATCGCAATGGAATTTGTATGGAGTGCCTAAGGAGGTTGGCATGCCTTTACGTGTGGGCCAGGGAAACGGTAGAAGAAGCTAGACGATAATGTTGCGCTTAATCTCAAAAGTTGTTCATATAAAAAAGTTTTTTTCAATAAGATAAATCTTAGCTACACGCTGACCACTACATACATTTTTAAAATTGTGGTAGTTAACACAACACACACGAACAGTCAGTTTATCACACATCACACTATATTTATCGAGGAAGGCAGGCTTTAAAACATTACGCTATGACCAATAGGTACCGAGCAAAACAGGTGAGTTCGTGTGGAAGTAGTTAGTTTTATTATAATAAAAAAAAACTTCAGTAACAATCGCATAAAACTCGAATATACTTATTTAACGACGACGTTCACCACTCATAATTATGAGCTGCTATCGGTTCGTGAAACTTGTCGAGCAAAGTCCTCGAATAGCTACAAGCAGTTTTTCATAATAACCAAGTTCTTTGTTTTTTTTTCCTAATAGACAAGTTATTTGAATAATAGTTAATCTTTGAATATACTCTATGTTTCGTGGCCACACATGCAGACGGTCTGAGCGATGTTCTCAGTTGTCACAATAATACTGTTTGTATGAAAACTACAATAAGAGAAAATAACATGAAATATATGTGTGTAGGTATAACTTATAAAATATTTGGGATATGTTTTTATTCAGTTTCGGGTTTTATGCAATATATCCCCGGAGGCGTAGGCAGAGGTGCACATTACGGCACGTAGATAATGCTACTGTAGAATGTACACCCACTTTTCACCATTTGTGTTAAAGTCACATGTATTAGGGGTGAGCTTATTGCCATATTAGGCAAATATTCAGACTCTGTGCTACTACTGAGAAATTTTTGAAAAATCAAAATAAGCCTAGTAATCCTTTGTCCGACCAGGGAATCGAACCTGATACCCCTTGTCCGCCTCTTATTCAACCAACGAGGCAGTTTCGGGTTTTATTTAAGTATAAGGTAAATATAACATAAAAATCTCAGTACCTAGCATATTTCAGCTCACCTACACGACTCTGCATATATATGTGCCATAATTTAATTTAGTCCTGAAAATAAAGAAGATGATTTATAATCGAATTTTGTCCACAGGAAAACCAAACAGAAGTTCCAATTTAACTGAAAAATATCGCCTGAAAGTCAATCAAGCCTTATCCAAACAGAGCAATAAAAACCGGACAGGTATAGCTGGATCACGAAAGACCGAATACAAAAGTAAAGCCTTGCTGAAACCGGAAGTGGGGGGACATAACAGACCGCCCAGCCACCGGATATGGCCAGCCGCGGGATCACTTTCAGCCGGAAACAGCGGCCATTCCCGCGTGGATCTATTTCCTGCAGTTTCAACGACAAACTTCATTCAGTATATTGAATAAGGAATAGTAATGCTGCGGTTTTCGTCCGGTTTGCGTAATTTCGACTTTATTTGGTAGTGTTAGAGTGAAGTTTTGATTGTATGTTTGTGTTTCAATCATGAAAACTCTATTAAAGTGAGTTCGTTCTGAGATTAGAGGCAGCAGTCAGCTCTTTGTGTTCCTCTAGCATCAAAGCTTATGCTGAGGTAAAGGAAAAAATTAAAAATGTATTTTATTTGCTGGAAATGGGAATATATCTGCTGGAAGGCTTTTTAGTCTGTATAATTTTGAAGAGGAAAAAATTATGATAAATTTCTTCAGTTTTTAACTTTGAACCTAGGTATTGAGCCGTAAAACCGTGGAAATATTGTACAAAATGCACACTCCTCGAACTACATATCGAATCAGTCGCTTTGTGACGCTTGGACTATGGGCTGTGGGGCTTCCTTTTTATGGTATAACCCGGCAAACGAGCAGACGAATCACCCGATGGTAAGCAACCGCCGCCTCTCATGAAGACCCGAAATACCAGAGGCGTTACAAGTGCGATGCCGGTCTTTTGGAAAAGTTTTAAGTTCATCAAAGAGCTTGCAATTCGATCTCTGTGAAATACGTCCTTACCCACGGGAAGAACAAGGATGGTCACAATATATTCCAATCTGCTGTATACTCCTAACTTTAGTTTACTAAGCTAACGAGGTGATAATGTCACATTCAGTCTTAATTCATATCCCATCAAAATGTAAATCTAAATTGTGGTTATAACCGTGTTTGCGTCTGAATGTAGTTATACAAGTTATACAGCTATGTTATAATAACATTTGAGTGACTCGCTGTTCGTAGTGATGCCTCTAAATCTGATAAACTAGGGATGTTCTGTGTCCATGTTAGTATGTGGTATCGATAGATTTGATCTTGCGACTTAGGTGCTTTAAATGGTTTTTTACCATTGGCATTTTTGAGGTTATAATTATGCCCAGGTGCTTAAAAAGTATTCTTGGAGTTTTAAGATATTCAAAATCGTCCATTGACTTCTACTGTCTTGGGTGAGCGTCAGACACATATTGAATAAAACCACCTTGTTCCTACTCCTACTCTTTGAGCCCCGGTAACTGGTTAGGTAGTCCACAGGTTCTAGCCCTATCTGGGGCACAGCGCCATCTGTGGTGATCTGATAGCTCTTTCAGACGCGCGCTTTAAATGCGGCAATAGGCTGACATCTATTAAATAAGATTCATAACTTATACAAAAGGATTTTATGATACATAAGTTAAGTACGATGGTATACTTAAGACGTATTTTTGATTAAATAGATTAACGTAGTGCACATTGTGACACGTAATGCCACTATACAATGTACACCCACTTTTCACCATTTTTGTTATAAATCCCATGTAATAGGGGAGTGAACATAATTATATTTATTAGGAATAAAGGCTATTTATTTATTTAAATAAAATCTATGAAGCTATTTGTAGAACTATACAGAAACAGGAACGCGAAAGTAAATTACGAAAATCTCCACAAATCGTATTCTGACTCATTGTAAGCTAAAATTGTTTTCTTGTTTCCGACAATAATTCGTTTTGCACTAATTTATATTGTGTCCGGAACTCGCAAAGTTTTGTTTGAGACGCTTCCCTTGTCCCCATGTTTAATTAGAAGTATAACTTGGCTAAGAATCCTAATGGAAATTTATACAGTTTTTAATTAATAGCCGTTTCATTAATATTTATAAGTTGTTATTGAGACTTAGTTACGGTTAGCCAGGGGTTCTGATTCGTCTAAAATGGGGTTGGTTTTAAAGATTATTTAGGTTACATTTTTGATTGAATAATGAATAATGAATGCACCTAGAAATATACAAGTATTTATGTAGGTATTTATTTATTTTATACTTTATTGTACACATTCATGTAAAACGATTACATCGTAGTAGTTATCTTAGAAATAGGTTCATAATCATCATTTAAAAATTGAAAATTTGAAAATACTATAATATAGTTTTTAACAAACTTTGTCCTATCTGGGGATCGAACCTGATATTCAAATTTGAGAATTATTTTCTGCGATTATCTAAGAAATGAAACAGGTAAAAAAGTTATAACAATAGTCAATACAAGGTTTATTATTTAATGGATACTGACATTTGGTAAGACATTTGTGACTTGTGATTCACCCCAAGGAGTTTCCAGTGTGACTCACTTGATTTTCCTGATGACGATTCAATTGGGTTTTTCATCATTCCTCCCTTGTTAAAGTAAAAGTTTCAATCGATACACTTAGGTTTATTTTCATTGTATGACTGTTTTATAAATTGAGTGGTCGCTCTTGCAAATACTAACCAAGGAGTTTCTGGTACAATTCCTAAGTCAGATAAAGTGTTATATTAGAGTTTTTAGATTTTTTTTTCAGTAATGATACAGAGTAATTCCGGTAGGCCCTATTACTTCACAAGACTCATATGCCTAAGTGTGTTATTTAACCCGTGCGTACGGCGTGTCACGTTCCGCGCGCGTCTCAAAGAGCCATCAGACCACCACAGATGGAGCCCTATAGGGCTGCTGCCAGATCCGGAGCTGCGGACTGCCTAGCGGGTTATCTGGAGCTCTGGTTCAGGAAAAGCAGAAGTAGGGACGGGGTGGGTTTTAGGTCAGAAAGAGTCTGAAACTCGCTCTGGCTTCGCCCAAGGCGGGAGAAGGCATTAGATGAGTTTATCCCCTCAAAAATCAGTTATTAAAAAAAAAAAGTCTGTTGAATTATAGTTAAGAAAGGTCCAATATTTGCTTGAATCTGTGATCTACCAACAAAAACGGTTACTTAACTTAAGGGGTAGAATATCTATAAAAAATGTTTATTTAAAATAGCAAGGGTAAGTAAAAAAGACGTTTAGTCACCTAATTTGCTCATCCAATTTGCGTCACTCAAGGCTTACGCGTAGTTTTTCGAGGGTCGTAGTCATCTGCGACAGCTGGGTTGCCAGATACTAAAACTGAAAACTGTACAGTTGTTATTTTTAATTGTCTATATGTATAACTCATTTGGATCATTATATTCTAAATCATTATGAATATACTTCTGTATCTGATATTTTACGATGGTATTGTATTTTATTGTACGATATTGTAAGTTATTAATTTATATGAAAAGTAATAAATTAATAAGTTATTTTAAACCATAATGTCAATTTTTCCACTTTACGCATGATTTTAACCATCGCAACACGAAAAAATTCGGTATTATCAAATTAAAAAACAATAATTTGACTTTAGAAACAAATGCAACATGTACTTTTAAAAGGCAGAGTTCTTCTAAATCTACATATTTACAGCTACAACTAGAATAACACACACAAACAACGCCATACCAGTGGTATACTGTCTTTCTAGGTACTAAAAAATGGTAGAAATTGTACTAAATTTCTCAAAGCATAGCAACCCAATTTTCATTCAATGAGTCAGCGGTTTTCCGAAGTAGCATCCCACGCCCACGTGTGGGGTAACGTTCATAAACTCTGATGCGTCACTGCTGCGTAAATACCCGAGTAAGTTTGTACTTATATCGTGGGAAAAACCTTTTGTGTACTGAAATATACAAATGTTTTTCGATTTTTTCGTTTCTTTCTTTGCTAAGTGCGTCTTTAAAGTTTAAACTTGTAGTTTTATAAGGTCGTGTTTTCTGTAGAGGGTAGTAAGGGCATATTATTGTACCCTATTAATAACCGTGCACTAGAATAGAATCCGGCGCTACTTTGCGAAAATCCTGAAGACGCTCCGTGGAGGAGCGAAACATATTTTGAGTGTTTTGTATGTGTTGCACCTCCACTGTGTGAGGAGGATAGTGCTGAAGATGGCATACTGAAAATACATCAACAAGCGGAAGAAAAACTAAAATTTGATTGTATTGTTAGTGTAACCTTGGACTACTATAATATTTCTAGTTTCTGTAACAAAAGAAAAACTATCACCAACGTCGAGTATCCGAAAACAACCCTAAACCGAAATTAACGTTTCATTGCTCAACAAAATTTCATCGAACGAGCTATAATTCTAATCAATTACGGGCCTATCCCAAACTAAAGTGAACAATTCAACAAACATACGTTAATGATTAAGTTTTCAATATGCACAAACGGGCATTATACCACGGACGGTGTGGACAGGCGGACAAATTAGTCGTGGTGCAAAATGAACCACAAATACCAGTGGGAGGCATCCCTGTGGTGTTGGAGGACGGGCTAAGTGCGAACGGAATTAGTATTTGCCGAACTATGGGTAAGCGCTTGGCCTTGTTATCGTTTGTTCCATTTTAGGGGTTCTTTTTAGGGTCAAACTGTTTGGAAAGTGATGGATTAGGAAACTGTTTTTGTTTTCTTTTTTATTTACTTAGTTTATAAAACGTTTCAATAGCAGTCGTTTTATGGGTAGTTATTATAAGATACTGTTTTAAGGTAGATGGTAAGTACTTCGCTGCCCATGGACACAACATAACACGAAAGATAAAAAGCTAAAACGTAAACGAGCAGACGGATTACCTGATAGTAAGCAATCGCCGTCGCCCATGGACACCCTAAAAACCAGAGGCGTTACTAGTGCGTTGCTGGCCTTTTAGGGGTTAGGAATTTAAGGGGTTGTTGGGGTATCAGGGAATGGGAAGGAAGGTTTTCGGGCCTGTTGCAGTCAATATGTCAAGGATTCCTTGTCATTGAAGGTGAGTCTATTGCCATACATTGTTAACTCTTCGTTTATTAAATAAAGACGACATATATCCATATAACGATGATAAATTCTAAGCCGATATAACGTAATAGAAAATTCCGTACACCACCTATTTCTGAGTAAAATAACTTTCAAGGTCGTTACTTACTAAGTAACTAAGTAAGTTCGGTTATTACAATTTCTTGGAAAGGTTTCCATATTATTCAACTCAATCTAGAATAATATAAAATTGAAGTGTCTGTTTGAATAATAGGTATTGAAATAATCGCTTTTGACTACATGCATATGAATATACATCAAAGTTAACTAAAAATCACGGTTTACTCATCAAAAGCTCTAGTAGTTAGTTAGTTAGTTACGACGTCTAAATAAGAGAAAGTAAGAGTCCCTCTGAGACTCGAAACTAGTAGAACTTTTCTCCTTTAATTTACGTTAGTAAACCGTTATTTTAGCTAATTTTAGTATGTCTCATTGTTATTATAAAATACACCAAAATTTTTTACAATTTTTGTCTGTCTGTCTGTTTTTTCTGGTCGGATTGATTATGACGGGACTTTTGTTGGCAGGTAGCTGAAGTACTAAGGAGTAACTTAGGCTACTTTTATTAGTCACAAAATCCGTAATCCACGCGAGTGAAGCCGCGGGTATTAACTAGTATATATCTAAAATCTAAACTATTGGGGTATCGCGTAGGAGGTGTGGTTGATAGTCTCACAAACTTTTAAATTAAGTCTCGAAATGATTAAGGAATTTGTGTGTATCCGTAGTAATCCTAAACTTCGTATTAATTACTATCTAATCGTAAAACTTTGGTGTTTGAGGAGTTGGTGGTTAGGTAACGTGCCTGTTTAATATCTTACATGTTAATCTGTGTGGGGGTAAGTAGACGCCACGCCTTTTATCCCCGAAGGGGTAGGCAGAGGTGCCCATTACGACACGGAATGCCGCTATGCAATGTACTCCCACTTTTCACGATTTGTGTCCCATGTAATAGGGGGTGAGCCTATTGTCATATACTGGACACAATTCCAGACTCCGTGCTACTACTGAGAAATTTCCGAAAAATCGAAAAAAGCCCAGTAATACTTTGCGTCCGGCACTCGCACTTGCGACCACTCGACCAACGAGGTAGTCTAATCAACACCGTCAAATAATGTTGTCATTCTTGTTTAAGTTCCAAAAGTCTCTCATCAACACTTTTTGTAATCTTAAAAATTATCCAAACCTCAATTCTCAAACCCTCAAAACAACTGCTTTATACCACAACCAGAAACACTACACTAGATCAACACCTAACGAGCCACTTGAGTATGTGACACCCCCTTAAAACAATATCCCACACATATTCAACAGGTTCGGTTCGGGGTCATTACATATTTTACAAGCCCCTAACTGGCAGGAGCATTTGCGGCTGTAACGGTCACTTCCTGGTACAACAAACTATATAAAACATATTTATGATAGCTCTAAATAGCTGTTTTCATAATAGTTTTGGCATGCAAATTGTGCTTTTTCTTGCTTGTGTCTTAAAGTTTTGGCTGTCTTCAGTCTTGAGAATTTATGTCTTACAGAGATGATTTTAATTTTATTCGCGATGGAGGATGAAAGTTATAATATCGCGATGGAGGACTTCTATGGACGCCCTCTGCCCCAACTAGGGGAGATAGGACATTTTTTTTTTAGGGGGTAAAATCATCCAATGACTTTTCCCGCCTTGGGCGAGGCGAGAGGGAGTGTCAGACTCTTACTGGCTAAAAACCACCCCGTTCCTTCTCCTGCTTTTCGAGCCGGAGCCCCAGTAAACCCGCTAGGTAGTCCACAGCTCCGGAGGAGATACGACATTAAGTCAAGTAAGTCATAACTTTCGTGAGACATACTAAATTAATTATTATGTTATCAGCTTACAATCGCCGCGTCGTGTGGCATGGCTTGAAACTAGTCGAGTTCCTCGTCAAACAGTTACGTGAGTAAGCCGATAACATAACAATTAATAGATGATTTTGGTGGCTGTCTTTTTCCCCTTACTATCTCATCACCTATCACTCACACTCATCCATATACTAAGCAAATTCATTCATTCATTCATATCGTCACGCCTTTAATCCCCGAAGGGGTAGGCAGAGGTGCACATTATGGCACGTAATGCCACTGTGTACACCCACTTTTCACAATTTATGTTGTAAGTCCCATGTAATAGGTGGTGAGCCTATTACTAAGCAAATTAAACGAGTAAAACTTAACGTCACTCAAGTGGAGATGAGGACGAGGCCGAATATGACGCTGTGGTCGGCTAACGTCAGCGGCAGGACATGTCTCAACCTTTATGTGTGTGACACCAGCGCCATGTTGGAAACGAATTGCATTGTAAGTTTAAATGTTGGTATTTAAATCGTTTTATCATTTTGTAATGATTTTAACTATTACTAGCTATTTCCGCGCGGTTTCACCCGCTCTGCTTGGCTCCTATTGGTCATAGTGTGATGTTTTATAGCCTATAGCCTTTTTCGATAAATGCACTACCCAACACAAAAAGAATAATTGAAATCGGACCAGTAGTTCCGGAGATTAGCGCGTTCAAACAAATAAACTCTTCAGCTTTATAATATTAGTCTAGATTAATCACAGTAGTAAAGTCTGTCAACTTGTGTTTTAGGGATAATCAGACTTCATGATTCGGGTGGGTCGCTAGTAAAGAATAATAATTAAAATTCGAATATCCTGAAAATTCATAACGTCTAGGCAACGCAAAAAATTATAAATAAGTAACCTATCCGTCTACCTTGACGATTGACCTCCTCTACGTAAGAGGTATTGTCGCTTATTTCCACTATTGGCAAGAGTTGAAAGAGCACCATAAAAAGTCTTTGTCAAACGTGTTATCTCTCAGTCGGGTCTTATAATAAAATGTAGTCTACTGCGCCCTCTATATCTATGTTCGTCTGTTCATGGTCAATGCCATGGTGATTGTTTGTTTGGTATTCTTTCACATCGCAATAGGACGATTTAACTGTATGATCGTTACATCTGCATATAATTTGGAGGCTGCGAAGTATAGACTACTTTCCTCCAACAACACATGGATAAAACAGCGAGTAATAGTTAGTACATGGGTCATAATATCCACGGCATAAGCTCATTTCATCCGTGTTAAATTAGTAGGTAATTTTGCATGTTCCAACCAAATGTTCTAAGGTAAATGGTCTGGGACCATTAATCGACCTGGTAACACTAACACGGTGTTGCCAACCACAACAGCATATATTAGGCTGGAGAGTTGCCAGCTAAACCTGGGTGGTTGCCGTGCGAAATTAATGTTCGGACATTTTGATACTAGTTAAGTACTGGTGAATTAATTATTTTTGAGTAAATTTTTAGAAAAATACTTTTGATGTATGTTTTGTTGCGTATTCACTGGATATCCTGGTTACTTGATGTTGTTGGTTTTGATTCCCACAATCATGACTTACATGTTCCAGTACGGAGAAAATCTTAGTGTGATCCACTGATGTTAGTAGGGGTATTTTGAGGGGGGGGATAATCATCCAATGCCATTAACACGTCACACTTTGGCTTTGAATCCAGAAATCTTAGCTCTTATATTATATTAGACTTAGCTCTACTGATTGTTCTGCAAGATGGTTTAGCAAATAACTGGTGCTTTCTGTTGCGAACTTGCGACAGTATTTGTCAGGAGCAAAACATAAAAATGTTCTTAGATACCTAAACTTTTTCAAGAATAAAAATAATATAACACGTGGACGGTTCATTGGTACCCAAATATCTGTAGAAAGCACAGTAATCAAGGCCAATGAGCCTTCATGGTTTATTCCTCCTTCTAGGAAATAATTTTCAGGAGTTACCCGTCTTTCGATCTATTTATATTTCAATACAATATTCTGAGAATCAATTTGTGAGGGATAATTATTCAAAAATATTGTATTCGCGAAAAATGTGCCGTGATGTAGATATTTGTTTCTTTTTTATTTTGCTCTACAGTTTTAGGGCTAGGTAAGTAAGTATTTACTTTATATTGGTTATTTATCATTAGTAGTTTAACACGTTAACGGCCACGTAGGTCAACAGTTTCAACAGTTTTCTGATGGCAGTTAGAGGCTTAAATTGCGATTATTCTTATGATACTCACACTTTAGCAGTTATTTAGTTCCATATGATAGGTACGGGGTAAACATGTTTTCATAGGTGTAGCGAGAACAATAGTTGGTGGAACCAACACGGTTGGTGCGGTGGCTGCGCAACTGGCTATTGTGCAATATGTAGCGCGTTCGATTGCCGCACGGAGCAACTATATGTGTGATCCACAAATTGTTGTTTCGGGTCTGATTGTCATGTGCATCATGGTGTATATGAACTTGTATGTTTGTAAACGCACCCACGACAAAAAAAAGAATAGAGTCCATACTATTACTGAGACATTTGAAAAAAAAACAAACCTTTAACTGTACGAAAATTAAGACCATTATGTCTTTCAATGCTAATTTTAAGTAACACTGTCCGTAGATCTATGGGTCATTAAAATGATGGCTATGTGTGAACTTTTACCATACCATGTGACCTGCAGACCACGGAAAGCCCTGAGCTTAGATATTATTAACAGAATAGTGGACGTCAAATTCTACACACAATAGGGTTGGCACTTGGTACGTTTTAATTTAAAATTAGATAGAGTATAAATCCCATTAGTATTACAACAAAAGCCTAGCGTCTGTCTGGAAATCTTACTAATATTATAAATGCGAATGTTTGTGTTAGTTACTCAATCACGTCAAAATGGCTGAAGATAAATTTGGAACAGGGGTCGATTATGGTTTGGAATAACACGTAGCTTTTTATCCGAAGGGTTAGGTATGAAATTCGGAACTGGGGTAGATTGTAGTTTGGAATAACACGTAGGACACTTTTTATCCCACGGGACCGCTACCGGGAAGCTAGTTGTAATATAATTGTGAGTTAAGATACAACTACTTACAATTTTTTTTATTCAATGGAGAAGTCCTCGCAATCCTGATGCATATGTGTCGACGACTAAAAAAAGATACTAGAAAAAATATTGCATACTTTTATTTAAGTATGAATTTCTCTTCAGTGATTATCAATGTGCATATTATGGGGTAACTCCCATGCCACGCACACTTCAACTTTCCAAATTAACGCGAATGAGTTTAGTTGTAAATAAACTAGTGTTGCTTCCTTATTTTGACTGGCAGGCCACCCAAGGTTAAATTGTTAAAATTCAATGTTTCAAATGTTTTAACTCTGATGGAAACGTAGACTCTAATATTACTTTCTACGTACTACGTACTTACGTATTTAAATACGAATATTACATACTTACCTCTAAGCTTAAATAAGGTTCAGATTTAAGGCTGCACACCTCTGTGTAGTCCCTTATACCGACTTTATTAATAAATTGAAAACCACAAACGATTGTTGTTTTAGACTTCTATTAAGGGGAGAAAATCATCCAATGACTTCTTCTTGGGCGAGGCGAGAGGGAGTGTCAGACTCTTACTGACTAAAAACCACCCCGTTCCTACTCCTGCTCTACAAGCCGGAGCCCCGGTAAACCCCAAATCCGGATTAGATTATTTTAGAATTAGATGGCTCATACGACGTCGGCACCCACGAAAAGAGTGTGATTGGTGACAAAAATGCGTTGTAATTTGCCTTCAACAAACGTCGCTTATGTCTATTTTCACCACACACAGTGCCAATTCACCCTTAAACAAAGCCAAGGAAACACTAGCTGTAAATCTGCTGTAAATCAGCCTCACAGCAGAATTGTTCGTAAATTTCCCCCAAAACCAGCAGTAAAGCATTGTTGATCGAACTTCACGTCACAAAGCAAGGTATTCTAATATAACAGCGTGCGTTCATTTGTGGGTAATACTGGCCGTGTATACTGGACCGCAGTTTTCGATCAGCCAGCCGCACGGTTGTTTCGATAGGTCGTTTACTGGGCCGGACTTGGCAATAAGGTTGTATTGTCAATTGATGTCATCGGGCTTGTAAGGTCGGTGTTTTGTGTTTTGATTACGAACGTGGATACTGTGATTAAGTAGGTAATCGGTGAACTTCCTATTACATGAAGATCTCTAGCTTAGTGCTTGTTTATTTGATAATATGCTTTCCGTTTGCCAATTTCATTTATTTTTATTTACTAAATAAATTAAAACACAAAATGGCTTGTTAATTGCTTAAATATGGGTTCTTCTTATTAACAAATGTAAAATAAAGTTTTAAGTATTGACAATATATTATATAAAAACAATATAATTTTAACGTACTACTCTAAATACGCGCCTGATCAAAAGCACAAAGTACGTCACACCAAAGTATCGTTTAGCGCATAACTATTAAATATTTATCAGGCGCTATTGTACACACACGGGGCAGCGCTGCGGTCGGTATAACCCTAATGTACCATGTTTGTCTCGCTTCGTAACTAATACATTATGCATAGTTCATAGTTCCGATAGTTATGTGGAGCTAATAAATCAAAAGCTTACGTGTCCTATTAGAATGCAGGTTGCTTAATGCAGATTATAGTTTGAAGTAAAAAGAGCTATGAGAATTTCAAGAAATTGCTGTCTGTAGTTTTATGGGAAGTTTTCTTCATTTTCATATTTAATAGTTTAAAATACTATCGATTAGATACTTATTTATCGTTTTTGTACTCATTTGATGATACTAGTGCAGATAAATTCATTAGATCATGGTCGGCGCTGATTGTTGACTAAGTTATCATCAGGCTTAAGTTAAAAAATAAGGCTTGTAATCTTGTAGATAAGATTACAAAAGTTGCTTTTTTAAGATTTAACCCAGAGACGCAGTGGCTGGACTATGTTGGCACAGGGGTTAGAAAAAATAACTTTAAATATTTACCTCTAGTAGTTAGTTAGACGTAACATTTTTAATCTCATCCAGTAAACAAAACATTCTAATCAAAAATAACTCGCAATTAATTCAATCCAATCAACTAATAAAAAAAAAACAAAAGATAAAAGACGTTTCACCAACTGTACCGTATCCGAACAAATACAAATCTCGAACATTTTCCTAACAATATCCAAGTTTTATAGCAAACAGCTTGTCGACGAGTGAATGATCATTGCTATTACAAATTGGACAGGCGCTACGAGTGGGGTGAATTTGTGACAATACAACTTGAATTGTGTCAAGTTTCCGACTGTTTTCGATGTTCAGTGATTCAGAAAAAATATATAAATAAAATATACTAGCTTCTGTGTTGTCGTGTGAAGAATACAATAATGTCTTGTTTATTGTATTGTGTGTTCAAGGACATGGTGACATTGATTTTATTTGTTACACTGAAATGGGAAGCAGTGATGAACTTACTTATTTAATCATTAATTGAGTTGACTGTGACTGATTATTCACAGTCTGATCTTGGCTTGACTGAAAATTCATCGGAACCCTTGTAGAAGGGACAAATCGCTATTATAGACTGCCTCGTTGGCCGAGTGGTTGCAAGTGCGACTGCCGGGCAAGGTGTCTGTGAAATGTGGTCGTGCATTGGCATTGTGTGCCATAATGTGCACCTCTGCCTACCTCTTCGGGGATTAAAGGCGTGACGTTATAATAAAAAATTTACTATATAGACTAAGTATACTTATCACTGACATAGTGGCTGCGGTGACTACTGCACAATGTATCGCAGTTTCGATTCTCGCCCAAAATAATTCTTAATGTTTTTTAAAATTTGTTTTCCAGGTCTGAATGTAATGTTTATGTGAGTTTGGTAAGCGTTTGTGTGACATAGTTTTCAGATGATTTTATAAGCGCAACTTCGACACAAAAGAAAACTTTGAAAATACACATTTAAAAAACGAGTATCACTTCCGAGCTTTTTTTAAAAAATTTCACATAATACGAGTACACATGACACCCAAAACAACAATCTGTGAATAACACAAAGAGATGTTCCGTGTGGGAATCGAACCCGCGACAGATTGCACAGCAGCCCAGCCACTGCGCCAAACATGCAGTCAAGTTAAGTGCTTTTACTGAAATTACGTCAAACTTACATACCTAAATAATTTCCCCGTTTTCTGAGAAAAAATACCTTATTTTATGCAAATACTCTTAACTCGAAACTATCAACAAATAAGTGGGTGAATACCAAAT
This sequence comes from Spodoptera frugiperda, assembly GCF_023101765.2. Taxonomy (NCBI): domain Eukaryota; kingdom Metazoa; phylum Arthropoda; class Insecta; order Lepidoptera; family Noctuidae; genus Spodoptera; species Spodoptera frugiperda. The sequence continues at coordinate 402,088 of NC_064220.1, read as the reverse complement.
ACCAGTGTTAAAAATTCTTGTGGTGCACGATAAACGTTGGCAGCGGTTGTGAACCAGTGGTGAACAAAGGCATTTCAACTTCCTAGACAAACAGAATAGCTTAGGTTTTTCGCTGTGTCTAAACTTGCACTAGTATGCGATGCAGTGGAGGCCACGAGAACAGAGGAACACGAGGATATTGGACATTAAACGAGCTATTGCTGTCGTTTTCAGCTTTTACTCAAAAAGAAGAATGCTAAAATAGAACCGTATTTTCTCTTTTAAAAAGAGGAGAGAAATAATCATTCATTATAGTCTGTGTGCCTCAGTAACAAACAAATATTAAAAATTAAGGGCAAAATTGTATTGTTCTCTAGAATATATTTTTTTAATTTTACTATGATTGGACTGCAAGTACAGCAGTCACAGGTGCAACTGCCGGATAAAGCAAGGACTCTTGGGCGCGATTCTCGGGTCAGGCAATGTATTTCTGGGTTTTTGGAAAAAAATCTCAGTAGTAGCACGGGGTCTGGATATGTGTACGTATACGTCTCAGTATAGGATAATACGCTCACCTCCTATTACATGGGCTTTATAATAAAAATTGTAAAAAAGTGCGTGTACATTTTACAGTGGCATTACAGTCCATAATGTGCACCTTTTCCTACTCATTAAGGGATAAAAGGCGTGCCGTAGAAAAAAATATTTAGTGCACTTTAATAAAATTCTTGTTTGTTATTTATAGGCATATTGTCAGCTACCCTTAGTACAAATTAATCGAAATAGTCCGAGTTTGGCGCTCTGATTGGTTGGTTTATTCGAGCCGGCCAATCAGTTTCATTTCGATTACTTTAAACGTAAAGCAATCTTGTACTAAGAGTACTGTACAGCTTCAGCTTCTGACCTATTTGTTATTTATTATGTCGCTCGTCAAATCAGCTTCTAACCTGTTATTATTATTAGCGATTTGGGACATCAAATCGCTTATCAATTTCCGCATCCTTCGTGGCCTAATCCTAAATACAATAGTTCGTGATCTGAGTAAGGCCGGTGAGCGGTTTCCCAAGGACTTCCAAACCGCAACCAGCTATTATTCGCCATTTTGCCAATTAAAGCAATTTTAATGCATTAGATATTTTAGCTGCAGTCCTGCTGACTCACCCAATGTGACTGACAATTGGTCACTGTTGACCGTGGAATTGCACTTATAAACTATATTTTTTGTAGCATTTGACATCTATTTAACCTTTTTAACTTAAAACCTGATCTAACCATTCGGTTGTAACTTAAAACAAAAATATAATACATCCTAGATTAACTAAAAAATCACGGTTTAGTCACGTACATTAATGGAGAAAAGCTCTACTAGTTTCGAGTCACAGAGGGACTCTTCATCATGAGCAGTGAGCAGACGCGGCTACGTCGCGTAGAGCTTTTCTCTATTAATGTACGTAAACCGCGATTTTTTAGTTAATTGTTCTCCTCCTATTCTTCAGAAGGTCGAATCTCCCAAATCAGTTTCTTTCACTTTCAGTAATGGAATGGACTATGAAACTTTCCCGGTACATGGAAATAGGGTTAACCCCTACGTAGTTGATATTGATATTTTGACATAGCTGTTGTTGATGCTCCTTGTTTTTCAACAATAAAAAAAATTACTTAACTAAATAAGTATATTTATATTGCTAAACACATCGAGTTCTTGACAAGTTAAGCATTTTGCAGTAGGAAAATCCTACCACATACTTTCCTTGACCAGTAATCCTAATTATCCTTATCCGATGACAATTTATGCCAAGTAGGCTAAAGATACCTATTGTATTAACTTATACAATTTAAATGAATCTTCTTCTTGTCCTCTCTTTGTTATATTTAAGCGTGGGAGAGCCATGTTTCGGCACGAATGGACTGACTCGACCAGGGTGATATCACGGCCACAGAAAACCAACGTGACGTTGTGTGAGTCAGGTTACCGGAGGTTCAATTACCCCTTTTCCTAATCTTCCCAACAACCCTTAAATGTCCAACCCTCAAAAGGTTGGCAACGAATTTGTAACACCTCTGGTGTTTCGGGTGTCCATGGGCATAATCTATCTACACCTTTTTAATTATAATTTCATAGGACTCTGCTCTATTTGTTTTGTCAAAGTGGCACAACACATTATGGCATCGCCTCTTTGTACTTGCTTAATGGCTATCACTACCCGGTTAGATTCCTTATAATAGGTAACCAATGCGCCGTTGGTCGAGTGGTCGCAAGTGCGACTGTGAGACGAGGGGTCTCGGGTTTGATTCCTGGGTCGGGCAAAGTATTACTAGACTTTTTTCGGTTTTTCAAATGGTGAAAAGTGGGCGTACATTGTATAGCACCTCTGCCTTTCCCTTCGAGGATAAAAGGCGTGATGTTGAATAGAATTATCTTTCCTCATCAACTATTACATCCTGATTATGACTGCACATTATTAAACTGTATTATAAAACAGATCAGCCGTGTCAGACAATATTCGGTTCGTGTCAACAGGCTATGACTCAATATGCACGTGTTTAAATAATAATACTAGTGACGTCACCGACAAACATTACATCTTGTCTTCTGTCAACAACCTTTGTCTAATTATATTATGTTTCAACTTCTTGTTTGTGTAATAATGTTAGGTTAATTTGTTGTTATGACATCTGAAAGTTGGAGTTCATTTGGATGATATTTTAAAGATCTTGATATGGTCTAGTGGCCTTAATGAGGCTCAATGAGCCTTGCTCCACAGCAACATGTGTTTAATGTGCAAGCAAGAATCGTGCCTTGCTCCACAGCAACATGAGTCAAGAAAGGCCATATTTCCGGAGCTGCGGACTACCTAGCGGGTTTAACAGAGATCCGAATCGAAAAGCATGAGTAGGAACAGGGTGGTTTTTAGTCAGTATTGACGATTTTCGCCCCTTAAAAAAGGAAGGCCATGTTCAATAAGAGTAAGAATTTGGTACTGTGTCTAGTGTATGACAATACTTACATCTATTTACTTCAAATTTCTAACTTCCAGGTTTGTGTATCCATTGGAGCTGTGGACTGCCTCGAAGTTACGGACTGCCTAGCGGGTTACTGGGGCTGCGGCTTGAAAAGCAGGAGTATAAACGGGGTGGTTTTTAGTCAGTAAGAGTCTGACTCTACCTTTCGCCTCGCCCTAGGCGGGAGTCATAGGATGATTGATGATGATGATTTACCCTTGAGAAAAGGTGTCTCTACCCTTTCAAGCAACAAATAGGGTGAAAAGTTAGGGGCGTTTGGTGATAAATTGAGAAAATATCTGTTGTCCTACCTGAAAATATCTGTTGTTGTGAACCCACGAAAAACTGCAATCGAAGTAAAGGAAATGTGTTCAAACATTTTCTTATACATATATTTTTTTGGCTATTTTATTAAGTTTAGTCTTTAAATTTCATTAACATTCGAAGGTCGTTTTAGTCCTCCTCGTAATAAACACAAAATGAATAAAAATCCATCTAATTAAACTTGCAATTGCAACATGAGACTTAGTAAATGAACTCGAGACTCTATTTGACTTGCTCTATCTTAATCACAAGATCAAAGCTAACCAAGAAACAAAATCATATCAACCACTTTCACATAATTAACCCTTACATGAAGGAAGGACCTTCTACAGAACATAAGACATATACTAAGTACATTCACAGTGTTCTAGGTGCGACGTGTTTATAAAACAGCCTGTTTTAAACAAGTACTTATCGGGATGTAAGTATAATAGGGAACAACACTCGTGGACGCTGATGACTAAGGTATCATTGAAGTCCGCAACGACACGTTGCTAAGCGGGAAAATAGTTCACGAACACAGTGTGTTAGAACGAGACAGACATAGTTTTCCCTGTACCCCTAAAGGCGCACATTTCTAGCTAGTTTGTTTTTTCTCTGGGTACGCTCTCTTCAGCGTTCAGTCAGTATAGGCCGTGCCGCCAACGCATGCAGAGGTGTGACGCGCGCTCGTCATACGAAAACTCGTTGCAATCATAAAAATATCAACATAACACCTGTGTTTTACGTTTCAAACAATTGATTTATCCTTCGTAACGTTAAAAAACACGTTTGGTTTGCGTTTAGAAAGTTTATTTTTTTATTTTCCCCTCATATTTACATTGTTTTTTTTTTATTTTCGCCGGGAAAAAGCCGGGTGAACGAAATCCTAGTGTTTTGTATACTATGTTTGTGACAGTTTGAACTAAGAGGAAATATTGTGTTTTCGTGTGTTTTTTTTTTGTTTTTGTTTGTTATTTTGTTATATATATCTTCTGTTTTTAATTGTACCGGCGTATGAAGCCGGTGTATGAGCTATCGATCTTAGCTTGTCGCTCTACGTAAGGTAAGTCTTCGAAATAGAATTCCATCATAATATTTTATAGGTTAACACGCAGTTGATATCGTCTTCCACATATAATATGCAGTATATAAAACACCTCGACTGAAATCGGGTTTAAGCGCAATATTGTAATGTTTATCCTTATGACACGTTGGGTTGTTTCCCTATTGTTTTTGGTATAATATTGGTTGAAATAAATAGTTTATTTATACGATTGACTCTACAATTGTCCTGTAGGTATAATTGTACATATATGAGTGGGTATGTCATGTATAGTACGTACTATTGTCAGCTGATACCGCGTGCTTATTGCCGGCCGGGCTTCCTATAAATATTTTGTGTATAATATACGATTATTATATATCATTTTGTTATTATAATTATATTTCTACTATTGTAGCTAGGTTAGGTTAGGGGAATTGAAAAAGTATTTCCAGATACTTATAACTTATTATAATACAGATATGTATAATATAAACATACTTTTTAGGTTCAATATACTATATGTATTTATCCGTATGCACTTACATAGATACTCGTATATTATATACCTACCTATGAAATGTAATATGTATACGTAGTAGTACATTGACTGTACTATGTACCTACAGCAGTACGTATCTTTATCGGTCTGTAATGTCAGATGTCACTCTACTCTGTCACCTCTACTACTACTCTACGTTTTCTTCTGTTCTCCTCTATTAGAGCAGAAGTTCGGGATAAGGACAGGAAAATAAGAATTAAGTACGGTACATTAGGAAGCAAATGAGTGTTCTACGTGGAGGACTAAGGGGGAGGCCTTTGTTCAGCAGTGGACGTCTCTCGGCTGATGATGATGATGATGATTATTCAGTTATTTATAAATTGTGTACGGAGTGATACCACGGCCTCACTGAACCGACGTGAAACAACGGTTACCGGATGGCCTATGTTACCCTATTACCTTACCAATCTCCTCAGTCCCCAAATTCCCAACAATCCTTAAATTTCTAACCCCCAGAAAAAAACCAAGCACTTGTAATGCCTCTAGTGTTTCATGGTGTCGGTTGGGTGGCTTTGATTGCTTACCATCAAGTGATATTTTCAGCACGTATATCGGCTTTCATAAAAAAAAAAATTTCAATTATTACAATTATTAAATTTATGAATTTTGAAGTTATATAGTGATCTGTTATTTTAAGATTCACCTATTAATGATTATTATTCAATCAGGTACAGACATATACACGTGTGTCGGATCAGACGGGGTTTTGATAACACTATACATAGATACATTGAGTAGGTACTAAATATACGTATATAATCTACCTATTACCTATAAACTGCACCTGAACTTTGTCATTCATTATGATAACAATATATATATTATATATACTACTATATGTTGATAATATAAACATTATCACAATTTTCCATCTTATGTGTATTTCCTGATGGGGCAGGCAGTGATGCACAAAGGTATAACTAAAACAGTTTTAGTGCACGGTTACATAAATGAACAGAAAAAACCAAAAAAATAAGAATGTCGTCAACACGGTCCAAAAAGGTCGGTGCTTAAAAGGTGTTAATAATGAGCATCTTTGCCAACCCCTTCGGGGATAAAAGGCGAGACGTTGCCACATAATAATACATATAATATACACATACCATTTATCTTTTAATATACTGCATAGATTGCATGAACACTAAATAAAAAAGAAACAAAATTAAATCCACTCATTGTAATACGGATTTGTATGTAATAATGTAATAACCACGTTCACTATTTCTGTAAATTACATGTAGAGGTGTTAGCCAAGATGTGTGCGCATTAATATATGCAAACACATTCATATGTTCTGTAATACTATTGAAGTCATTGACCATAGCAATGCATATCGTTACTACATATTTTCACGCTAGATGTTGGTTTTGGAGTTGGGCAGAAGTGTTACTAGCTAACTAGTTACTTGTTATACAATAGTCTTAGCTTCGATTTCTAGATCAAGTTAAGTCTTGATAAGATTTTTAGTTACCGTTCGAAATCGTCAGTACTGATTCTGCAAATATATCTAGAGATATAGATATAAGCTGTAGTTTCTTCTGAGAATTTTTAAATCGGAATTTGGTAAACTTGCATAAAATGTGGATTCTTTTATTTTATAATCTGGTTTAAATAGTAGGAAACCCAATTGGCATATGAGTATCAGTAGACAAGTATTTAAACCTACTAATATTATAATTGCGCAAGTTTGTATGTTTGTTTGGCAGTCCTTCACATCAAAACGACTGAAATCATCAAGATAAAATTTATAATTGAGGTAGATTATGGTCTGAAATAACACATAGGCTACTTGTTATCCCACGAGAACGCGGGCGTAGGCAGAAGGCAAAAATTTTTTAAACTCTACTAAATCACCAGATCAATGTCAATCTCCTCACTACACACCTAGCATATAACAAATACCTATTATATTGTATTCAAGGACAGAGTGCGGTTGACATGGATCCCGTTATCAGCGTTAGATTACGTCAACACGTGATATTTTTTCCTATAGCTCAGCGTGTCAGAACATCGGTATTGTGTTCCTAAGCTTGGTTCAAATCCACCACAGATGGGGCCCAGTAGGGCTGATGCCTGATCCGGAGCTGCGGACTACCTAGCGGGTTTAGATAGTTTAGGAAAGTTTATTTACTAGAATGGTAGAATGGTTGAAAGTTGTTAATTACTTACATAATTATGCAATTAACAATACAAAGCTGCGGACTATCTAGCGGGTTACCGGGGCTCCGACTCGAAAAGCAAGAGTAGGAACGGGGTGGTTTTTAGTCAGTAAGAGACTGACACTCTCTTTAGCCTTGCCTAGGCGAGAGAAAACATTGGATGATTTTCCCTCCATAAAAAAAAATAGCCTGGTTCCAAAACCATTTTGTTCAGTGGTCAGCATATCAACCTACACCTTTCTCTCGAATTTGGATTTTAAATTTTATTTTTTTGACGTAAAGTCGAAAATTCAGTGATAAAATCGCCAGATTGGAGTACGTTGACATGCAGTTTGTATATAATGATGAATGGCAACTAATGACGCGTCACTAATGAATGTCAAATGTCAGTATCATGGTTTAATGTCAGTACCTATATTATATTATGTTGGGATCTACATATACCATAATATCTCGTATAAAAGGTGGAAGTTTACATGAACGAGGCTTTTATTCTTAGGTGTGGTGAAGCATACCGGGTTTTCTTTAGTTACGTTACCATTACGAGCCTAATGATTAGAGGTAAGTTTGTATTGAGTCTATGAATATCTATCAAATAATCATACTTCGTTCCGCCTTAAAAAACATTTTCCTCGCCTACAAACAATTCAAGACCAAAAATGTTCAAATCGGTTCAGCCGTTCTTGAATAGCTTTTGCGAGACTAACGTACAACAATTGATTTTATATATAGAAGATCTACGTTTCCTCTCATCTTGCTAAGCGGATTGAAGATCACAATTTAAAACGTTAACAATTAAAGAATCCCACAGATATATACTATACATATATTATATTATAATATGTATTAAAGCTACGCGTGAGAACTTTTAGTCAATTCCGGTATTTCTTTTCTATATAATCGTAGGAAATGTCGACCTCGTCTAGTTTCAACAAGTGAAAGTACTATTTTTTGTAGACTACTAACTGAAATATAATTTAATTTTATTTAGCATTTACTGAACGGTTCAATTCCCGCACGGAGCAACTCTTTATGTGATCCACAAATTGTTGTTTCGGGTCTGGGTGTCAGATATGTGAACTTGTATGTTTGTAAACGCATGCAAACACGACAGAAGGAAAGTGGAGAAAATCCTTGTGTGGAGCAACGTTGTTTTTAAAAATAAAGAAAGAAAAAACATTATTTTCTATGCAAAAATAATAATATCTATCAGTCCAGAAGGCGCTACGATCTATCGTTAAGTTCATTTTCATCAAATTCAACTCAGCTGTTCACGAGTTATTGACTAAAAACATGTCAACAACAATATAAATAGTTTATTATAACAGTAGTCAATGAATGCCGATGCGTGCAATCAGTTTTCCTGGTACTGATTGCGTGCGTACTGATAAGAAAGCTCGCTGGTACTGATAACAGTGTGAATATTTTAGTACAACACTGTATAGGAACGTGATCTATTTAGTGAGTCTTTAAATTATATAAGTAGTATTGTAAGCTATATCATCATTATAATACTCGCTTCTGCCAGTGGGTTCCCCCGCGTTCCAATGGGATAAAAAGTCTATACTAAATCCTATCAGCCAAGTCAGTGCATACCCTGTCTATATACCAAATTTCGTCAAAATTCGTTCAGGACTTTCAGCATGATTGACGGCAAAAATCCAAAAAACAAACTTTCACGTTTATAATAGGGTGACATTTAATAATTACTTAGACTATTCCTTAGTAACGATTTTGTATTGAAAACATTTGCTAAGGACTGGGTTAAGTAACCATTAAATGACTCTGAATATGGCGGTTAAACTCCTATGATCCTTAGATGGGGCAGAGGTCGTCCACAGAGGACCACAATCTCGATCGGTCTTGAGATTCCCGCTTCACCTTGCTCAACATCAATCCGATGCCCACCACTTCTGCTATCACTGTACGCCGCCAGATTTGCTAAGGGCGGTCACGCTTCCTTTAACTTCCAAAAAATGGTACACAGAAAAACACAAAACAAAATAAACTTAGCATCATCTTTCACTCACGCTAATAAGTATCATGTAATAAATATTTCACTTTCATCTCCAGCTTCTGCCCACCCTCTCTCGGTGTCAGCTCGCTGCACGGGTGAATGTCTTGGTGACGTAAGCACGTGCAATCGTGCTCCGATTTCGGGCACGTGCAATGAGAATGTGCACGTTGAACTGTGAACGCGTGCTAAACGAGAGTAGGAGTTATTAAAAAACGTCACGATTCTGTTTGTTTTGGGGATAAGCAGAGTAGTTGGAGTGTGTTGGTAGTTAATTTGACTAATGATAATGAGGTGTCGGTTTTGAAAATCAAACTGATTTTGGTTTCATCGACAACACTGTGTTATTAGATATTTTATTCTGATTACAATATGAACTGCTATACGTATTTTTATTTAAAATTCACAATAACATTCTTAAAAGATATATTTTTGATAATATGAAAGTAAGTATTATGAATTCCTTTCAATAGCCAGAACACATTTCACACTTCTATTATAAATGTGAAAGCTTGTTTGTTTGGATATTTGCCGTCAAACACGCTGAAACTACTGAACGGATTTTGGTGAAGGTATACAAAAACGATATGAGCTGACTTGGGTGATAGGATAGCACTTTATCCTACGGAAACGCAGGTGAAATCGCTGACAGAAGCTAGTTATGACTATAATTTCTCATGTTTATCACATAGAGTTAGACCAATACTACAGAGATCAGATGCTCTTCACAAAAACTCTTGTTTATTTGACAAAATCTCAGCTACAAACACATATATTATGTAAATCATAGATTCCAATTAATTTCTTGTTCATTCCAATTCAGTTTTTGTTTGTTGGCAATTTAATTTGGAACTACTAGTGGAATAATAATTAATATTTCGGCTGTTCCGAGTTCATGTCGTGCGGTCAAAGTTAGCATGGACTTTCTAAATCGTGTGAAATATACGATATTTTGTTTTAATTTATTTTCTTTTGTTTTGTATGAGATAGTTTAGGAAAGTTTATTTATTTACTAGAATGGTAGAATGGTTGAAAGTTGTTAATTACAATTATGCAATAAAGAATACAATTTATAAAGCTGCGGACTACCTAGCGAGTTTACTGGAGCTCCGGCTCGAAAAGCAGGAGTAGGGACGGTGTGGTTTTTAGTCAGTAAGAGTCTGACACTCCCTCCCGCTTCGCTCTAGGCGGGAGAAAACATTGGATGATTTTCCCCTCTCAAAAAAAGAAACCTCATATCCTAGTATGGAAAAAGAGCGGGCAGGTAAGGTAATACGTAGTATGGAATACAACTCGATACTCACACATATGTAGGTACTAAAGTGTGGGTAAGTACAATGTCAGATTACTAACTTCTTAAAGGATTAATATCTTGATATTATTCCAGTACTTAAGTATTACATTATAAGCCTGATATCTAGGTAAATCCATGTAAACATTGACTAAGGTGCGCGTACGCAGCCCGTACGAACAACTTCGGAGGTAATCGGCTATTTCCGTGCCCGTTTTATAGCCTTGCGCTAAATGCGCTCTTTTGTTTTGTTTGTAATTTTCTTTCTAAGATTTGTTGACCCTAACTTAGTTAGTACCTAATTTGGTTGGTAAGATTGTTGTAAACGCGTGTATTGAGTAAGGGCTGTCGGGTTCCGAGCTGGGGTTGCCCATAGGACATCGGGCGTTTTTTACCCGATTTTTTAAAAGTCGCGAACATTAACCAAAACATTTTTAAATGATAGTGTTTGCAATCATATTTTATATTGTGTATTTATTTTGATTCATAATAATGGGAAAATGGAAATAATTAGTAAAATGAAAATCATATTTTAAGTTGACTATTTTTCCTAATTACTAAACGACCGCTCAGTAAGTTAAAATATCACTCCGTGGTATTTTTGTAAACCCAATCAGACTAAATCCGTCAAGTTGATGTGCATGTTTCGTTCTCACTCTCGCCCATAGTCATATTTTACCTTGGGCTATAGGCTTGACTTATATCAAGACGAATTTCACACACCTGCGGCGTTTTTAGACGAAACTATTTTAGATTTAGATGCAGCAGAATAAAAGTTAAGAGAAAAATATGTTGTTTTAATTATTTTTGATTCTCTTTTTCCTCTTCAATTATTGCCCAAAAACATTTATTAAATGTCCATTTTCTCCTTATTGCCACGACCCACAGAAATAGAAACTATACCATTGTAAACTAGATTTAATTGCCTATCCACCGTACCTAATTTTATTTTTGTTCGCCGTAGGTAAGTGTCCCATACAAAAATGCCCAATGTTCTTTTCTATGCTTCTCCAATAATAATGCCCCTTCCTATTCGAATTCTCCAATTAAAGTCAGTATAAGTAACTTTATCTAGACTAATAAATAAAATTGAAGTGTCTGTTTTTAATATTGATGTAACCGCTTTTTAAAACACACATATGAATGTAGGTAGGTACGTACGATACATACATTAAAATAATATTTTTTACAATTTTTGTCTGGTTGTCTGTCTGTTTGTTCTAACTAATTTCTGAAATGACTGGACCGATTTTGACAGGAATTTTATTGGCAGGTAGCTGATGTACTAAGGAGTAACTTAAGTTCGAACAAAAAGAAGTTAGATAAGTTCTAAAATTTTCTAATCCCTATGCTCACGAAATTGCAATAGTTATTTTAGTTTAGAATTATTTTTTGTCAAAATCCGAAATCCACGCGAGGGAAGCCGCGGACATCAGCTAGTGATAACTATATCTAATGCCTGCAGTCTCCACAGGTGTGGTCCGCTCATAATATTATACTGTCCGAGGCACAACTAGGCAGTTTGTATTAAGCAACCGATAAGCTATGGTTATCTGTGCCCAACCAATGACTATCCTATTATGTTATATGGCGCATTATACAAATACTATGTTTGTATTTAAATTTCTAATAGATATAGCTGGCTTTAATTAAATTCTAAGATTTCTGGTCCTGAACCTGTAAGATTATCGATGTGGAAAACGGCGTTCAAAAGGCTCAGGTTTAACAAAACGTGCTGCTAACTTGTCTGTTAAATATGTAATTAATTTTTTTATCGGCTATTAAAAAAATACAGTAATGTGCCCAGTATATGGCAATAGGGATTACCTCCAAAATGGGACTAACAACACAAATGTTGAAAAGTGGGTGCACATTGTACAGTGGCATTACATACCGTAATGTGCAAGGTCGTCTCTGCCTACCCCTTCAAGGATAAAAGGCGTTACGATACTTCTTCTTCTAAATTGTTATGTAAAACTGCAGTCCTAAACTGGACATCACCGGCTATTCACTGCACACACTACATGAATCATGTCATCCATGACGGTGGAACTTAAATATTTTGATCACATAAACGTAATTTATAATCTTCATGACGACAGTGCGAGTTTATTAAGGTTCATTTGTATTTTAATGAATGAATGAGAAATCTTTAGGTTAGGTTACAATTAGGTATTAGATTTGAACTTGATATTTAGATTTGATAGTGTTATCTATATATTAATACGTGATGCAAAAACTTTCGACCCCTTTTTACGAAAATTGCGCGGACGTCGGAGCATAAAATTTGATACACTTTTAGTATATGTGTAGGAGAAGTCCAGAACGCTAATATTTTTCAAAAATAATGCTTATAAAGTACATTAATAAAACATTACACACACTGCCATACATAGTATCGTATTTGACAAAACGTCAAAATTGACAGACATTGCGATGATATTCTCACGTCTCATATGAAAAGAGGTTTCTCATTGAAGAAGGTTTGGTTATTCATGATGCGTCGAAATATATTAAATTGAATTTTACAAAACGAATAGCAATTCGTTAAAAAAAATTATCCTTGAACGTATGTTAAGTGGTATTGTAAATTAATTCGTATATGGTCGAATTTCGACCACTAGGCGACCACTAGTTACATATAACTAGTCAATTTCATTTGGGAAGGGTATTGTATCTTTTGGTATTTCAATTCTACTATAACCAGGCTTTAATTGTGGGAGAGACATGCTTCAAGACAAATGGACCAGCTCGACCGGGGTGATACCACGACCTTACAGAAAAGCGACGTGAAACAACGCTTGCGTTGTGTGAGTGAGGTTACTGGAGGCCTAATTACCCCTTTCCCAATCTTTCCAGTCCCCATTCTTCAAAAACTCTTAAATTTCTAACCCCCAAAAGGTCGGCAACCCAATTGTAATGCCTCCGGTATTTAGGGTGCCAATGGGCGGCGCGAATGCTTACCATCAGGCGACTCATCGGTTCGTTTACGTATCGTATCGTATACCATAAAAAAAAACAAAAAGAATTAGTAATAACGATAGACCTTTTTAAGAACTTTGAATACCAAATGTTTTTGAAAATTGACATTAACTACTACAAATGACATAAGAAGTCACGAAAAGTAGATGTAGGTGTTTACTTTGGTCTATCTTGATATTTAGAGATATTTGTTTCTAAGATTCTCTATTATTTATATAGATACGAATAGGTACTACGTCTTTGGAAAATTACAGGCGTGTAATAATACAATAAATACTTTGCCTTTAGAAAACATATTTCTACGAAACGTAACATCTTCACCAGATTTTCTCTCACAAGACCGTCACGAAAATCTTAGTATTTGTCTTCAAAAAGATTCCAAATAGTAATTCCATTTAAAGTTATCAGTACTTGTAGAGTGAGAGTATCACAAAAGCACGTTCTTTTATCTTTATGAATACAATCTTTAGAACTTACATAAAAGATGAATGCTCCATCCCTTTGCTTGGGTACCAAGGAGGCTGTGATTAAAGAAACTTGTCGAAACTTGTCTAGTTCAGCTTATCTTTTGTTATCATTTATCAAGAATGCTTTGTGATATTTCGTGGTTGTGTTTCAGCGTTGTTTGTTAAAGCTACGTTTGTTTTGGAAAATATTGTGTTGTGTATTGTGTTTATTTACTTTAAGGGGTGTGAAGTAAATGTATAGATTTGGCAATTAACAGAAATATTGGATAATTATTACAGGCTCAGATGCTATGTACCTATAATATGTAGCATATATTGCATACACCATAATTTTTATAGCTTTACTCAACAGCTTAATTAGGGTGTTTGACAACTTTGCCTACCTTTTTTCAGTTTATTTCAAAATGAGGAATATGAGGCATTTTTTAAGGATTCATCAGTAGTACATGTTATTATAACCTTGGAATCAACAACTTAAAAATTAGGGCTAACAGAACTCCAAGTGATGTAGCGACAATGTATGATTTACCCCCCGAAAAAAAGTGATGTAGAGAAATAATAAAGCGAATTTGACTATCATTTGATATTGCAAAGAAAGGCAGCGAGAGATCTTTATCCTTCTTGCTGATGACGAACTATAGAAAAACATAAACCCACAAAAAGATATAACAAACGCAAAGCATTTTCAATTGACCAGGTTTTCCGAAGTCCTTGTTAGTTTCCGCCCGCTAAACCTCTCACTGTGAAGTTTCACAATGCAATTGTCTTACTCGCCTGTCCGTATACATATAATCGTTAGATTTGACCCAAATATCTTACGTTTTGTTTACTATTTTGTAGACAATATTTCAACTAATTTCTGGTTTAATTGGACCGGTAGTTAGGTTGGACTGCTAGTTAAATTGTGGTATGCGGTAATGTTAAGTTTAAAGTACTTAATTGTTGTGTAAGTGCCAATTACGTGTGCAACTGTTTGGTATCGAAAGGCTTAGTGTTGTGCCCTGTCTGTTGCAAAAGACTCTTTCTTTAGAACCTTATAGTTAGTTTGACTATTAATTATTGACTGTTAGGACATAGCTGGGTCTTATAAATGCTACTAAGTACTTTGTAACATTAAAATTGTTGGGTAAATAAAAATGCAGATATTTTTTTCGGATAATAAGTGCAGCAGTTTTTTGAGAAAACTTGCGCTACATGCTAAATTACTTGTAAATCAAAGTCTACACTTGATATTTTGGCACGGTAACTAGATTTTCAATTATAAAAACAGTGAATCTGAACGTCACAAACTTATCTTAAAATATTGTATAGATTTTGTATCCCTGAATTCTCGCGGGAAACGTAACTACGCGTACGAAGTTGCAGGCACGGCTAGTCTTAAAACATTTTAAAACTATTAGTGTTTCATAAAAATCAGTCATGTTTTTATCTTCAAACGAATCTAAACTTTAATTACAAACTACAAATAAGAACTTAAATTCCTTAAAAAATGCCGTCAAACATCGGAAACTTCAACCCTGACCGCGTGAACTGGTTTGAACTGGCTTGCACTGCCGTGAACTGGGGTCAACGGCCTGAGAGTGCATCCTGCGTATTCCAACTAGCACACAGTGTACTTTGGCTCACTTCAGTATTTTGCAATGCAGTGCACGTGAATAAGTGATATATTAATGTAATATGTGCCTTAAGTAGGCTATTTAGATTTTGTTTTTGAATGTCTCTTGGGTTTTTGGTTTAGTGCATATGCAGCTGCAGTAGGATTTGTTTCTACGTTGTATGGTTGTTGTTGGTCGAGTTATCTTGTGGTTACTGTTCTAAAGGTCTCAGGATTAATTCAGAAATTAGAAGTAAATTAAAATTAAGTCAAAACATATCTTCGATGGTACTTACCACTATTTTAAATTATTTATGTGCGAAAACCCGTAATTGGCTTTCTAATGTTGTTTTGCTACTATTTGTTTGCCATGTACGTATAATTGTTGGATTACATAGCACAACGTGTTACATAAATAAATAAATAAAATTATTATTATAATTTATTCCACCCAAGGATGTTTAAGACAAATCTTAGACCAACAAGTAATATAATTTACCTAAATACATATACATACATAACCTCACGCCTGTCTCCCATGGGGGTAGGCAGAGAATAGAACCAATTGCTACGATTCTTACACACCTCTTTCGCTTCATCAACTGTCATCAGTCTTTTCATGCATGCTCGTCGGTTAAAGGTATCCTTCTTTACGTAAATATAAATAACATAATTTCACATACATATAACCAATCAATACGTTTTACCGTTCATCACTTCAAATAAATCAATATTATGTACCATACATACTACCGTACCTATACATAGCAATATATTTGCTACACACAGTATATGTATGTATGTACAATTGTACATAATACGATATCGTTTTCCAAGAATTCCTAAAGAACGGAAACATTAATTTCCTTCTCGCAAATGTATTACATGTGTATCGCTCAATTATGCTGACATATTTAGACATAATATTAAATATGGCGGAAATAAGATACAACGTAGTTTTAGCGCGCTATTTGTAACTAGCAGAGAGAGATGTTTTGTCCAAATATGTATTTATTTATTATATGTATATGCCTCGGCCTCTTCTAGCTATTTGAAATATTTACGTGTTAAAGTGTTATTTTATAACCTATTTACAGAAATAAATATCATTTATGTTAGATGGGTCGACGTTCGGCCACCATCTCATCTATGATGGTGATAATGATGTATCATCAGCATCTATTTCGATGACGGTGGTAAGCAATAGAGTACGTCTGCCCATAAGCAACCTATTCACTCATAACCATGACTGCATGACTGCACGGTTGGTGCAGTGGCTGGGCACCTGGCTGCCATGCAACGAGTAGCGGCTTCGATTCCCGCACGGAGCAATTCTTTGTGTAATCCAGAATTTGTTGTTTCGGGTCTAGGTGTGATGTGTATGTGAAATTGTATGTTTGTAAACGCACCCACGACACAGGAGAAAATCCTAATGTGGGGCAATGTTTTAAGAAAATAAAAACTTATAACTTTAATATTCACAAAATAAATCACGGGGTTTCCTCACGATGTTTTCCTTCACCGTTTTATCAGTGGTGTCTAAAATGAAATAATCTAAGTCACATACTACACGTACGTACTTGTGCTTTTTTTGGGAGAGGACCACTCGTAGTTTACCACGCTAAGGCTGTTGACTACTCAACCGGACTATTCCTATGATGGCCACTAACCAGTAGTTAAGCCCCCAGCTAAAGGCACAGTCATGCGTGAGAGATGAGTCTTAAATCTTCGGGCTACCAAGATATTTTTTTGTTTAATAGGGCCTAAGTTGAATATATTATATGTTCGCATTGTATTCCAACATAATATGCTATGGTGTCGTACTAGTCCAGTTTATCAGATTGTATTTTGTTATCGGTTACAGAACAAGCAATACAAAACCAATATAAACTGATCCTTGAATGTACGGAAAGATCATACAAAGCGAGTCCATGATATACTGGTTGTGCATAACTTAATGTGTCCACGTATGTATTGTGTTGCATTCAGTACCTATGTGAGGCAACAATGACGTTCGTTTAGCAAATGTTGATGCAAATTGATGAGTTCCGTGTTTTTATTGGTTAACCCTTAGAGCGCTACGTCCGTCACCTGTGTTTGACGTTAGTGGTGGTTTGATTTTCACCATATTTAACTTTGCAGTTAAAGTGTTAACTAATTTTATGGTACCGTGGTATAGATGTTTGTTCGGAACAGTATACTGTTTTTTTCTTTTTGAAGGGTCACACTCTTTACGCTTAACAAGAAGGTTGAAAATCGCAGTTCTAAAAGATTCAGGTTTATCAGAGAATCCAGAGCTGCAGAGAACATAACGGGTTACCGGGACTCCGGCTCAAAGGAGGAGAAGGAACGGGGTAATTAGTCAATAGGCTAACAAGAGTCTAACGGGGCTAGAGAAGTCATTGGATGTTTTTCACCCTCTAATGAAAATGGTCTCATACTCATGAGTAGCATTGCGTGACAGATTACATACTACGATTACTTCTATCATTAGCACACGACAAGTAGGTACTTGTCGTGTGCTAATGATAGAAGTAATAAACCTATTAACTGTTAACCGAGTTTTGGGAGTTCGCGTTAAAATGTTGATAGTTATTGTATCAACAATAACTATCAACATTTATATATAGATAGGTATCTATCTATATATAAATGTTGTCTGACAAATGTTGTCTATATATAATATTTATATATAGATAGGTATCTATAACACCGTTTACAATAACTACCAACATTTTAACGCGAACTCCCAAAACTCGGTTAACAGTTAATAGGTTTATTAACTGCATTTAACAAACCATTACTGAGTAACAATAACCACTGAACTATAACCGATATTTAATGGTTTCCTGAAACTTTAAAATGTGTTAAGATCCCAATATTAGTTTAAAGCGACAGTTATAACTTACTGGAATGGCTAATAAATATATTATGGCTCATCCTATTTGTTAACTGGCTACCTCGTTAGCTCATTAGTTAGAATAGAAGAACGACTGTGGACCATAAGATCCTAGGTTCAATCATCCTCGGGACAGCTGCCGACTGCCTAGCGGGTTATCGGGGATCCGGCTTGAAAAGTAGGAGTAGGAACAGGTTGGTTTATTAATCAGTAAGAGTCTGATACTCCCTCTCGCTTCGCCCAAAGCGGGAGAAGTAATTGGATGACTTTTTTTCCTGAAAAAAAAACCCTTTTTATGAATAAATGGTGTGATTTCATGTCTTGTCATGTTATGAGGAAGAAAGAAAACTTAGGTATAGGACCTAAAGACCTAAATAAATACTGACATAGTTATGACAAAGTCATACATTATGTTACAAGTAGGTCCAAACAGTCGATAACGGCATGCTTTCATCTTTATCATGTACTTGTATAAGTTATTTACTTTGATATATCGTTTGTTTACATACTCAAATTACGAGAATTGATTAAGTCTTTATTTATTTTCCATACACTACAAAAAGGTACTGCCTCGTTGGTCGAGTGGTTGTAAATGCGACTACCGAACAGGGGTCTCGGCTTCAAGAAAGTAGAGGGCTTCATTGGTTCATTCAGTGGTTTCTCCCTCGGGAGAAAGGTCGTTGTCAAACCTCATTTGGCTGATGGTGAGGATGACGATAAAATAAAGTACAACAAAAACATGATCACTATTTTCCACCAGAGCTTTTCACAGCTTAGCTATTACATCTTCGTTGCATAGCTACATAGCACATCTCTGGTGGAAAAGCACTTTATCACAGAATATAAAACCTCAAACATAATATTATAAACAAAATCTCGAAAATCTTTACTCAAAACCAAATGAAGCATAAACAACACAAGACGTAGCTCACCTAATACAATTACTCATAAGTTTGGCCGGAAAACAAAAGATTACTCAGTTACTCATATTATACTCACATACACTCAGTTTCCGAGATAAGAGTGTGTTTATAAACTTACAACAAACTCCGTGAAGTGAGGTAACACGTAAACCTTTATTTACTCAAGTGAACACAACTTTACGTTTGAGTTTTCAAAATTTCTAACTTCGCCTTAAGCTTTGTATGGAAATATACGTGGGATTGACTTGTACCGACCCGCTTGTAAATAAATATATAAAAAAATGCCTTATTGCATGGTAATTTATAATTGAAAGTTAAAAAACCGACCCGCTAGGATTAGAAATTAATTTTCATTGTGTATTCGTTTAAGTAGACAGATGTTTTACACAAAGTAAGTACAGTCAAATTATTTGGTATAGGTACAAGGTAAGAAAATAAAGATTACCTGGTACCTATAATACGGTAAACGAGCAGACGCTTCATCTGATCGTAAGCAATCGGCGCTGCCCATGTCCACCCGAAACACAGGAGGCGTTACAAGTGAGTTGCCGGGGCTTACGAATTTGAGGATTGTTGGGGAATCGGGATTGCAAAAATTGGAAAGGGGTTATTTCGGCCTCCGATAACACTATGATGGACTGACATGACGAAACACTGTTGTGCTGTTGTGGCTGATATGATGATAATATTCCTGGTATAAGGTTGAGCCTTGAGCCCATTACAACATACGAAATTTCTCTCTTACTATATGAAAGAAATCCAAAGTTATGACTATAAATATACTTAATGAAGATTGTGAGTTTATTACACTTTCGCTCTTAAACCGCCGCTCAGATGATTTTCATAAATTCTTGCACGTAATTTTGTTACAATGTATATTAATGATGTAGTATAAATTCTTTATTTTGCAAAAAAACTATATAAGTAATGGACATATTCCGTAATTTTAAAACTATGCAATGCTAAACAGAACTTGTAAGAAATTAAGATTTTGTAAAGAAACATTGGACCTATTTCTATCTAATTGCCATTCGGTGCGCAATCGTTTGAATGCAACCTTTTTAAGGGACCGTAACCTATTGCAACCATATATTTAAGTTATATTAATGTAAGTAAGGGCTTGTTAATATTTAAGTCTATTTATGAAAGTTTTCTGTTACTTTTTCTATTTCTATAAGTGGGAACCTATAATTAGCTTCATGTAGCTATGCTTGTTGTTATGTAAATTTTGTATTAGCTGTTGATTGCTCTAATATAAAATAAATATATTTTTGCTTGATAATATCTCTATTTCTATCTCTTTTCTCATTAGAATTTAACATTACTCATTTAAGTCAACGAAAATTAGAGGAATTATTAAATAAAAGTGTCAAAGTGGCATTGTACACGCTCAAATTATACTTCGCTATGTTTCCAAAAGCACACCCTCGCGTTCATATATTTTGACAAAGTTGAAAATGACGGGATGGCGGTAGCTTGATGTTTAATATGCACCTTTGGAGTTGAAATCCATGTTGAGTTGGGAAGTATACGGTATATTGTTAACTATTAGGGTTACTGGAAACGTATATACTTATACAGTATGTTAACTAACAGAGGGCGTTCCTTTAAACTCGTTAATCTATATCATTAATAGATTAAAATAAAAATATCAGCATAGAAAAATAAGCAATAAATTGCAACGTTGCCTTCCTTCAACTACGCGTGCACAGAGTGTTTCTTTTACGTATCGATTTAAAATTTTTGGTGAATAATTTAATATTTAAAAAAATAAAATTGTTTTGTTTTTGAATTGTAATATTTTTTTAGCATGTATGGATGCTATACTATTGCGGACTAACAGGAACGCCCTCTGTTAGTTAACATACTGTATACATTAGGTGCCTACCTATAATATATGTATGTATATATTTGCCCACGGGGTCCATCAGTGAGGCAACAAAGCTGTTACTAATTAGCATGGGGAAGTAAAGCAATGTTTATGCTGCATCGGACACACTGCGTGTCAAAAATTTAATAGAATTTGTAATTTTACTAAACAAAAGTGGTTGCATAGTTTAAACTAAAGGAGTAGTAGACCTCATTTTCTAATACGGCATTCTCAATTATGCTGGTGAAAAGGTCTATATCCAGTAGTGAATAAAAAACAAATTGATCACGATGATAATGATGGTAACATGTCAGATTTAAATGGTAGTTTATAGAGATTTGACAATTATGCCCTTAATCATAAGCACTATTTTGGTCTCTAGCTCCATACACCCAAACTTTAAATAGGTGATCAGCAAAGTTATCTTGTCTCATTACAATCAAATTTAAACCTTCCTGCTTAAATCATACGACACATAGTTGGCTGATATCTTCCATGTAACCCATATAGGTACTAGCTTCCTACTTGCGACAATTAGATCAAGATATCACAATTACGGTGAGACATTACGTCGCCGTTGCGTCAAAGTTACGTCGAACCCGCTTCATTATTGCGTCAATTTTGTTTACAGTGTTAAAGTTATTGTTAGAAGGTTAATAGTAAGATAGTAATGGAGATACATTTGCCTTACACTCTTATCGTAGGTATCGTCGGAGCTGATGAAGAGACTATACATTTGACTGAAACCGGGCAGCAACGCTCTAGGAATAGACATGAAAAACATGAATCACAATACAATAAATTGAAAACTATGTTCTTCTTCAATTATAGCAGGCCACAACATGCAAAAAATCATAAACACATACATAAAATAAATACCAAGAATTAAAAATTAAAACATAGAACAAAACAAATAAAATAAATGAGAAATATAGCATACATCAAATAAAATATAATCCGACATTTATTAAAACATATTCAAAAATAAAACCTGCCTAAAAAACCTCTTAAAACCTGCTAGATCTTTTTAATTGCATCAATTCGCTTGCATGGAGACTGGACACTGTGACTCACCTGCTTTAATTAGAAGAGGTTCACAGTCCTACAGCGGACAGTCACAAGTTATCAGTGTTGAGTTCTCAGTAAAAGTGAACCTTCTGAAACCCCAACTGTATGACCGTCCTAAGTTATTCATCACTATTATCACTAAATTATCCTCACTTAGCAAAATAATTAGCGTTTCGTTTCAGACAAGCGTAAAACTGTTGAGTAATTCATTATTAAGTTTTTCTACCACCTGGTTACCTAGCTGTTTGTAGAATGGGTATTTAATACAACTGTTAAAGATGAGGCGATAATAATAAATTAATTATAACGTCACGCCTTTTATCCCCGAAGGGGTAAGCAGAGGTGCACATTATGGCACGTAATGCCACTGTACAAAGTTATACACACCCTTTTACAATTTATGCTGTAAATCCCATGTGATAGGTGGTGAGTGCTACTTTTGAGAAATTTTAGAAAAACTGAAAAAAGCGCCCGACCCAGGAATCGAACCCGAGACCCCCTGTTGCACTTGCGACCACTCGATCAACGAGGCAGTCAGAGTTTGGCTTTTTTTAACAATGGTAAATCTGCGTTTGACTCTCTTATTACAAGTGCAATGTTTAAAAGAAGACTGCAATACTATCATTCTCTGTTAAAGAATTTTGACTCCTATCGCATGTTAAAGAGCGAATCACTGAATATCTTCATTCAGCAAGAGCCTGACAACCCTTCGTCTTTCCCAAACAAAGAGGTGCCTTAAGGATTGAAATCCTGTAACAAAAACATAAAACTGTCGTTCAAATGCTAAATCTAGTACGCGTTTGCGAAAACCCTTTGACAAAAGACCAAAGGGAACAACATGATCAAAGATTTGCAACAACGTCAACGGATTTCCGACACTGATTGTACATGAAAAAGGTTATTTTTAGCATGACACAAAGTTGCCATTTCTCGCGTCAACACAATATTGGCTAAATAAAAATAAACCTTTGGATCAATCAATCAATCCAGTTTATTCTAGGCTACTGCCTCTTCCAATTTTCCTACGTTATTGATGTGACATTATTATATTTATTTATCAGATGTGAAAAATATCTGATCACTAGTGTAATCTGGGATGCTGTTACATGACCTGGATTTAACCTTTCTGTCTATGACGTCTAATATAACTGACATAAGATATACCTTTTTCTTAAGGGGGGAAAATCATCCAATGACTTCTCCCGCCTTGGGCGAGGTAGTGTCAGACTCTTACTGCCTAAAAACCACCCCGTTCCTACTTCTGCTTTTCGGAGCCCTGCTAAACCCGCTAGGTAATCCGCAGCTCCGGATGATATATACCCACTAAATTAATCAGGGTAGGGTGTATGACCACATTAGGAGAATTGGCCTTGGCTAGAAACGTGTCTATTCACTTCGTCAAACTGTGCGGCTTACACGTGTAAGCCGCACAATCTATATATTAATACGTGATGCAAAAACTTTCGGAACCTTTTTACGAAAATTGCGCGGACGTAGGAGCATAAAATTTGGTACACTTATAGTTTATGTGTAGGAGAAGTGAAAAATGCTAATATTTTTCAAAAATAATGCTTATAAAGTACATTAAATCAATAAATAAAACATTACACACACATGCATAGTATCTGATCGTATTTGACAAAACGTCAATTGACAGATATTGCGATGATATTCTTACGTCTCATATGAAAAGAGGTTTCTCATTGAAGGAGGTTTGGTTATTCATGATCCGCCGGAATATATTAATTTGAATTTCACAAAACTAATAGAAATTTTTTAAATAAAAATTATCCTTGAACGTATGGAAAGTGGTATTGTAAATTAAATCGTATATGGTCGAATTTCGACCACTAGGCGACCACTAGTATAATTAATTGAGAAAGTCATTGAAACATAAACAACAAAGAATATCAATATCTATCCAGTCGTTTAGTAGCAAGGAGTTCACTGATATACACACAAACAAAAGACAAGCAATAAATATACTACTTATAAACACTTTCGTTTTTCGAATTAGAGAAAACTTGTATTTTTAAAAAACAAAATTTCTTACCAGCCAGCACATGTCAAGTTAGTGATACAGAAAACCACATTCGAATTTTAAATAATGTCCCTCAAAATAGAGACGTGACCGCGTAACGACTTTCACTTTAGCTGCGCGAATGATATTACATAGGGCTGTCAAATAATTGAATTATTTTTATCCTTAAGTCTTAGTGCTATATTGTGTTCTGTTAAACATTGCTTCGAATAAAAATATATTTTTTATATTATATTTAAATAAACTTAACGAAATAAATGGTGAAATGGATTTGAAATGGTAAGATAAAATAATGTTAAAAACAATACGTTTTGATATAAAAAAAAAAATATTTTAATAATAAACGAACATTTATTTATCAGTATCGATTTACGTACATTACCCGTAAAGCGATAAAAGTACATTTTGCAACACTTCGTTTTAATCTTCATGCAACAAAAAACAAAATAAAATCTAATCCTACCAACCCTAAACCTCAAACGAACGAACGAATGAATGAATGAATGGTAGAGTGAAAGAAATTTCATTCGTCCGCATGAGTAACATTATGTAACCTCACTTTGCTTGACCTCATTACAAATAAGGGTGACTGCCCATTGCGTCATTTGACGAATGCATGCATCCTTCATAAACGATATGCGGATTTAATTATTAATGATTTAATAATTATTGACATTGCTGTTAATTTTATAATTATTGACATTAATTATTAACATTATTGTTATTATAAGGTCTACTAAATAATATATGACAATGATCATTTATTTTTGCCTCCTGCGTAGTTTAACATTAGCATTGGTTTTATAAATTAAAATCTTGACTGTTATTTTTTTTTAATTGGTTATTACTACTACAAAATTGGAAGCTATCGTTTTCTTATTTTTCACCTGTAATAATATCTTCTGATTTATTTTGTTGCGTTGCGGCGGGCTTCAGTTTTTCGGAGTTAAAAAAAATGTATGTACTGTTGATCCTGGCTCCAGAAATCGGTAACGTTAAATCTGCCTGTGGCGGGCTTTTCCCATGACGAAATATGACATCGTTTTTGACGAATACATGCTTTACGTGGATTGTAGACTTAAGTCTCAGTTTGTCCAACACCTTTGCAGGTACTTTCTTTGTGTTACCCTTAATTAGTGACGTCACACTCTTGACACTGGCTTACTATTCAATGGCCTTGAGTATTTTGTCACGGAAAATATATTTGAATAGATTTGGAAGTGTGGTAGTGTTAAGCTTGTTTCATGATAAAAGAAGAAATAAAAAGATTATGTTTGAATGTGATCATATATACAACTTGTACTTTGGTTTAATTTCACGAGGCCAGCACTAACCTTAGAGTGCCACCGAGTAAAATCCTTTATATACTTGAATAATTAACATGATTGGATGGTGAAGAAAATAATTTACTAAATTTAATACTTGCCTCTTTGGTCTAGTATTGGCAAGTGCGACTGCTGGGCAGGGGGCCGCATAAATGGCGTGACGCCCGGCAGTCGCACTTGCAACCACTCGGCCGATAAGGCAATCAAAGTTATAATTTATTAATGTACCTAAATGCTGCATATAAACCCAATAACCAATAAAGCAAATATTTCCTATAAAACCACGTCTAGTATCTGTCAGAAAATTTTGTATCCTCTCCCACAATCCCTAAAAACCTTCTGACACAATCCACAATCCAGAAATACCCCAAGGTACAGAAATAAAACATTGTGTCACCAGTATCAAACAATTCTGTGTATTTTGTCGTCCGACCAGCGAAATAGAAAATTTTTCTGTTAGCAAAAGTCCCACTGATTGGTTGGAATCACTGGATTTTTACCCAATACCAACTATATGGATATCCCTGGGGATTTTCCAGAATCAATATTGGCGTATATTGAATCGAATGGCTATATGAAAAAGTTTGTAACTAGATCATCCGATTTAGTTGTTTGAGTCGAATTTTGTGGTCTATATTTTTGTAACATTGTTTGGACTTGGTTATTTTATGCCTATTTTTTTGATTGACTTACATATTTGACATAGCATTGCACTAAGTATTATTATAACTATACTGTTTTCTTAAGGGGGAAACTGACGAGGCTTCAACCTTGGGCGAAGCAAGACGGGGTATCAGTCTCTTACTGACAAAAAATCACCTTGTTCCACTCCTGCTTTTCGAGCTGGAGCCCTTGTAATCCGCTAGTCACTTTAAAGTGATAAAAGTAAGCTGTACCGTGTTTTTTTCAAAAACCATAGGCTATTCAACTTCATTGATTCAAATGGAGAAAATGCCAAAAATTATTGAAACGAAATAACCAGTTTTCATTCGCAACGAAGCTTAAGGATAACCATACAACAAATTCATTTAATAAAGAGTCTTTCAATAAAGTAAATGTAACATTTAAAAAATCCCGTTTTTTTCACCCCTCCAACGGTTGCCGAAATCAAACATAACGATGTTAAAGTGAACTGCTCTGAAACGTTCCAACGTAACCCAATAACGTGTTGAAAGCCTAGGAGCTCTGTCCACCGCCCAACACCAGCACAGAATGGTAATCCAGTTTCCTGCGATGTTCGTCAAAAGGAATTTTGGCAAAGAGTTGATATTGCCATGGTGTTTGTGGTGATTTTGTAGATATTTTGGACAGTTCTTAGGGTGATGTACGCTTTCTTAAAGGGGGAAATCATCCAATGATTTCTTTCTCTATGTCAATTTTTATTTAGATCTTTAGATCGTACCTAAGTTTTCTATGTTCCTCATGGCATGGCATCACATCATTTGTTGCCTTCTCCTCGCCTTGGGTGAGGTGATAGAGAGTGTCAGACTCTTACTGACTAAAAACCACCCCGTTCTTACGCCTGCTTTTAGAGTCTTGGTAAGCCCGCTAGGTAGTCCGCAGCTTCGGAGTGATGTGGCCTTAAATGGATGTTTTTGAGTATGAGGTCTCGGTTGCTTTATTTTTTCTGGTTTGTGTCCAGTATCAGTTCCTGAATTTCAATTCAATTAAGTAAGATCCAATGACAATAAGATTGATATTATATCATAATACTCGTAACGTACGGTATCAGCTTTCTTTTCCGTTGATTCATCAATATTTAAATATTATTTTAAAACTACACATTCATGTCTTTTCATTTCAACATCGTTATCAACCCGTTTTTAATTACAATGCTCATTGAAACACAATACTACCAAACGATCCTCAAAATCGATACAGAAAGATTCCAAAATGTCTTCTTTGCCTCTAACTTAGTTTCTAAAATACAACGTTTCGTTAAAATTCAATTAATAATTGTAAATCTACGAACAGTTTCCGTTAATTTCCAATGAAAGGGCCCTTAAATAAATGCGCCTATTGTCTCCGAACCCGAATTAGGAACGCAAAACCAAACGCTTTAAACAAACGTTGTAAATGAGCCATAAAATTAGGAGTAGCCTTGATACACCAAGCAGGAATTGACACAGAAGAACAAGTTAGAGCAACATTTTATTATTTTGTTACTAGGTGTCCGTTACTGGTTTCACACCTGCTTTTTCAAGGGATTAAATATACAAACTTCCACCCCGATTTTAGGTAAGTGGGGGGTTAGAATGAGCCAAAAAGTAGCATATGTCACTCTAAAACCCCCAAATTATTTCACACAAAATAAATATGATATAAAATCGCTCCGTTGCGACGTGAAAAAAAGACAAACAAACAAACACATAGTTATTCCTATTTATAAAATAATCTAAATTAATTAATATTTAAGCTTGGCAGATTCAACATACGTATGTAATTACTGTTACGTGAAAGTGTAGGTAAATATATTCATAAAATATTTGCGATTTTTATATCAAAGCAATTAATAAGTGTTGCATTAAAACATCTCTTAAAATTTATGACTACAAAACAATAACACTTCGTAACACTTCGTTACCTATGGCAACCTGGCCTAAAAGACCTTTACCATTCATCGAAAAAAAACTTAACAATAAAATAAAAAAAGTCAAGACTCACGGTTACTTTACACGAGTAGACAATAGTTTTATTTAAGCAAAGAGAATCGTTACAAAATCAAAACATTCATTTAAAAAAATATTCATATTCTTAACTGTGGAACTTCTGCCTTCGAATGTATTATCAAAAACGCGTGATTCATTCTTAGATTATTAATATTCTAGTCCGATACTTCGTCAAAACTTCTATAATTACTGGGGTATATTAATCTACGTTGAGACGTAAAGAATTTTATAAAGTGCGCCTAAATAATGCTTGGAAAGTCTCGAAGGTTTCGCAACAAATTTGTCTTGTGTAATTACGTTAATGGGCGCTTCTAGTGTTAGGTACACATGTGTAATTAATGTTTTTGAACTATATTTAAGACTGTACTAGAGTCGAGACTTTGTCGTGTTTTAATCTTGTTACCGCGGGCGCTGAAATGAAATGTAACTCGCAAATATACGACTTATAATTACGTTGTGTGTGACTATTTGAATCTTTATGAAAGTTATAAATTAAATTCTTCAAGGATCAAAAGTGGTATTTAGAGCTGGCACTAATCAAAGTTAAAGTCAAATTATTATTTTTATACAAGTCGCTAAACGAGCAGACAGATCATCTGATGGTAAGCAATGACCGCCAACCATGTACATCCGAAGCACCAGATCCGTTACAAATACGTTGCCAGCCTTTTATGGGTTAGGAATTTCAGATTTGTTGGGATTTTTATGGGTTCAAAAAGACCAGTCATAAGTCAGACCAGAGATATTAAACAATTAAAAACTTCTTCTTACAAAGCGATTTGCTCATTTTAAAGAACAAATTCCTTTTGAAGCAACACGATCAAGTAACTCCACGATTACTCGCCTTAGCAACAGAAACTATGTATTGAAACATCTGTCATTTTATAATTATATACACATGTAACATGTAATTACAGTATATAAGGCCGTACAATCATCCATTCACTGTCAGCCGAGGTCATTGTTTAGCAGAATGATGAATCAATCCCAACATTGATGACCTGTGTGAACTCTACATGTTGTGCAAAATTACTGTTAAATTTATTAAAACTGTTGGTACAGTGAATGCTATAAGACGATGAACGTTAACTTTACTTTAGCTGTGTAGTGAAGGCAGAATAAAATATATTAGCACCTTTAATCTTCACGTGGGTGAACAGTGACAGTGTACCTGTACAGTCTTACTTCGTATGAGCCACGACTGAGAGAGACAATATAGTGCTCAGCTAAAGCTGATCTTTTTAAATTGCCATCTCTATGCCCTGGCAAGCGTGGAAATTATGGCAAATATTCTTAGAGGAAACTTGTGAATTTAGCAGTGAAGTGTGATGGGTTGTAGATGACTACATATAGTAGCTGTTAAGGATGATAGAGTATCAATGTCATTAGAAGCAGCAGACTGACTAGCGGGTTACCGGGACTCCGACTCAAAGGAATTGCAAGAGTACGAACGGGGTGGTTTTTAGTAGAGTCCGACACTTCTTCTCGCCTCGACCAAGGCAGGAGAAGTAACTGGACGATTAACATCCCTCAAAAAAAATTATGTCTTTAGACATTTAAAATAGCCTCTTACTAAGGGTGTTATCACATTGTGTAGATTGTTGAAGCTGCTAACAAGAACTACCCTCTACATTTATTAATAGCTTCCTATAGCTTAGACTGTAGAATAAGCCTAACCTCCAAACTATAATATGTTTTTTATAGATGTTGGGTCGTTGTATCTTAGTGTGGGTGTTAGAAGTACAGACATAAGCGTTCACTAGTAAAAAAATGTCGACAGGCTCGTCAACATTGGAAGCCTAAATCTGTAAGCCCTGAGTAGGAGTTTCTTAGAACTAAAAGTACTAAAATAATTTGATGGCTTAATTTTTTATTATTAAAGACCTAAAATAGGAACCCCTTCTAGGAATATTTTTCACAGAGAAAAGTGGTGTATTGTATTTTTACTGACTTGTTTACCAATTGAAATTTTTCGGCAGATTTCAGAGGTATTTTATAAAAGACCAGATTTTTGACGATATTTCATTCAAGACTCTCCTATTACACCAGGCTTTTGTGTACCTGTATTCTCGGTCACTTGAGTGTCGTAACATACTAACCAGTTCTTTTTTCTCTTTCTTTTAATAATTTTTTGTAACGCGAAAAATACGTGAAAAGTGATTATCTCAACTCGTGAATCGATCTCACATCTCGTTGCGTACTCAACAATAATTCTGCATCACCATGTATTTTGTCGCGGGGAGCCAGTGGATGCAGGTGGCGGCTTGTCATTCTACGTTGGTCCTCCACATATATAGAACGACAAGGGAGAGGCTTTGTTCAACAGTGGACGTCTTTCGGCTGATGTTGACGATGATGATGATGTATTTTGATACAAATGCACATTATCTATACGTATTAAAACAGTTATAGGGAGTCTCAAAACTAAATAACCCAACTTGACACCTAACCCACAATAATAAAGTCGTTAATCATGAATCACTAAAAATCTTTTGGAAACCCTAGCTTAAAATGTTTTCACGTTTTATTTGAAGCTTGGTGTAGAAACAAACAGATTCTTGAGCCACTTATTGGCTTCTCAGATTACGTCACAATATTTCAAGGGATGATTGATATACTAGGGACGTCGGATGCCCTGTTGCGTAACTCGCGCTTCTAAGTAGGGATGGGGTTCTGTCGATGGAAAAATATAAAAGAATATCGATTTTTTATGTTGAAAGCGTATGATAACATTTTTTTGTAGAGATAGGTGTTTATGGTGTAAGCCGGTAAACGAGCAGACGGATCACCTGATGATAAGTAATCGCCGTCGCCCATGGACACCCGAAATACCAGAGGCGTTACAAATGTGTTGCCGGTCTTTTTGGGGTTAGGAATTTAAGGGTTGTTGGGGAATCGGGGATTGGGAAGATTGGGAAGGGCGGTAATTAGGCCTCCGGTAACCTCACTCACACAAGATAACCACCAAAAATTAATAGTTTAAAAACGTATAGCAAAAACAATAATAACATCACAACACCTATCACTACAACAACTGATCTATCCATTGACCTTAAAACAAATCATACAATCGCAAAATCGAATCCTACCCTTCACTGACACTCCTAAAGTTCACTGAATACCGAACAACGAACAAAAACAGTTGCACGTGCGAAATTCATTCAGGCATCTACGTTTTTAGCTGACCGATCACCTTCTTTATCGATAAAAAGGTACATCCCTAATCCTTACAATTCGGCGAAGAGGCTTTCATTATGTAACGTTTTCTTATCTTGAGGTTACCTTACGAAGATGTCTACTGTAAAGGATACGTAAATTATTCTCACAAAATCGCTGGCTCTAATCTCAGGCGGAGGTGTAATCGTGAGCGGGAGAATGATTTATAGTCCTTCTTTTATATTTATAGACTCCATCAACAGCCTTCCTTGTTTTCGGAAGGTAAGCAGAGGGTGCATGTTGTTCAAACTGTTTTGTA
Organism: Spodoptera frugiperda; assembly: GCF_023101765.2. Lineage (NCBI taxonomy): Eukaryota > Metazoa > Arthropoda > Insecta > Lepidoptera > Noctuidae > Spodoptera > Spodoptera frugiperda. The sequence continues at coordinate 370,419 of NC_064220.1, read as the reverse complement.
ATGCTAAAAGTTGCGTGTAGGTAAGAATTGATGATTTAGCTGGTTAGACCAAAAATGATCGTGAAGAGAGAGCTACGGAAAGACTCTCATCAAAGAGTGTCATAATGGGATAGCTGAATTTCAGGAACTAAAGTAGGCTATGTTATAATTATTCTAATCTCTTTAATCTTACTTTTAAGCTACCTTATATCCCAATCTCTTTAATCTTACTACATTAGAACCTGATTTTTTTGAATTTCTCTTAGGTGAAACCACTGATGGAAAATTTTATACCTAGTTTCCTAACAATCAGGCATCTTTTGGGCTAAAACAGAGTACTCGCGCTAATACACTAAGGTAATATATTTTCTATAATATATATATGGGCTCCGGCTCGACAAGCAGGAGTAGGAACGGGGTGGTTTTTAGTTAGTAAGAATCTGACACTCCCTTTCGCCTCGCCCAGGGCGGGAGAAGCCATTGGATGATTTCCCCCCTAAAATTTATTTTTTATAGATTTTCAGCTTTAAAGTTTTATAATAAGGTTCCAAATCTATTTAGCAAATTGCGTTAGTAGTGTTAGCGTTGTACTCGTAGAACCAATTGCAATGCACAAAAGGTATTTCGTGTTAAAATCCGCCTCACACCCTACTCGTCTTCATACGAACCAATTTCGAGTGTAGGGGATTTTACTTGATTGAGAGCGATTCACATACGATTGATATTGCACCCTATACCACATACGTATACAGTCTGAAATTACTTACAAAGATCTTGGTTTAGAACTTCTATTACATCAAACCAGACTTATCTACTTGACTTGGATTTTTTACGTGTAGATTGCAATTGTTTTTCTCAGATTGTTAGTAAAATAGCACATTATCTATACATGGGAGGATAAAAACGAAGTCACTAGCATTTTTTCCTTTTCATTTCTTGTTTAATATTTTCTGATACAGAAATTAATTGGTAATTTATGTCGTAGGAAAGGCAATTAATTACCTTTAAAAGAAGAATATTCTGTTGTAAAAAGAACATTTTTTAAAAAAATTATAGAAGGTTCCTTTAAAATGATAAAAACGCTAGTTGCTCCGGTTTTTTGCTCCTTAGTGTAGATGTATGAAAGTAATGATGGGTAAATTATTGGATGGAAACTGTTCCATAAAAAGTCAAACACATTTTCATGATACTTATCACTCTCTTCATCATCATAACAGCCATGAGACCTGTTCTTTCTTTCTGCTGAACTTAGGCACATACATACATACATATCGCCACGCCTTTAATCCCCAAAGGGGTAGGCAGAGGCGCACATTATGGCACGTAATTTCACTGTACATTGTACACCCATTTTTCACAATTTATGTTGTAAGTCCCATGTAGTAGGTGGTGAACCTATTGCCATATACCGGGCACATTTCCAGACTCCGTGCTAGAGTACTGAGAAATGTTTAAATACCGAAAAAAGCCCAGCAGTACATCGCCCGACCCGGGAATCGAATCGCCCGGCAGTCGCACTTGCAACCACTCGGCCAACGAGGCAGTCAAAACTTAGGCATTGTTACACAAATTTTCTACAGAACCCCGAAATAAAAATATACTACAAAAATATTCCTTACAAGTGCTTTCCACATACGTACGAAATAAATAAAACAATCATAATTCAAGAGCACACAGGAACAGTCACAATTCTGGCTATGAAATATACAGTGACTATCAAGAGTTGCTATAAGAAAAAAATGTTGCGGGGAAGCAATTTATTTGATCGATAGGGCAACACTGCTATTTGTTTAGCTCTCGCTCCGATGAAAACGTTATTTGGGTAGAATTGGTGTTGTCGTTTGGATTGTTTTGTGAAAGAAAAGGTGTTGTAATAGTGATTTTGACCTTTTTTGTAGAAGAAAACTAATGTAACATTATGATTTCTTTTCTAAAAGAAATTTCCAACAGAGCAATTACAATCCTTGGCAGTCCAATAGGTACTGTATATGCTACGTTGCTGTGGATGCGTTTGGCTTCCACCAATCATTTTCATTGGTACACATAGCTTAGCACTAGTGGAAACGGACTCAGCTAAGCTATGTTTTTTATTATGGATTTATGGTATGGATGGTTTCCCTACTATCAATAAATCATATACTCGAGCTGCGCATCTTACTTGCACAGCAACATAACTTAGTATCGGTGGAAATGGTCACATAGTTTCACTGCTCAGGTATTACATCTTCATAGCATACCTACAAAGCACATCTCTGGTTGAAAAACACCCTTACAATAGAAGTTAAATGTTCAAATTACTACATAAACTCTAGCTCTTCAAAAGATATAGTACCGAAGTTCACTAAATAACACTTTCATAGCTAGATAGGACGGCAAACCGACATGACTAGCAAGAGGTCAGGTGTAGAACAAACGGGTGTACGTGCCTCCGGAGTCCCGAGGCACAGAGGGAAAATGTTACTGAATTTCCAAACTGCACCACTAAATGGCTTCAGTGGTTTTTTGCTAAGGGAACTTGGATCTGAGACCATTGAATGTAGCTCTTATTAGAATATTGATAGGAAAATAGAAATTAATGTGACAAAGCTTGAGTTGTAAATGATTAGAAACGTTAATAAAATAGTGGTTAGGTTTAAAATTAGAATACGGTAAAACTATAAATGATAAATGATATTTATTTTGCAAATAGGTTACAATGTAACTCTTTTACACGTCAATCTCTAAAATAACTAGATGAGGCCGGCATTTCCTATCGGACTACTCTGAGAAGAAATGCCGAAAGAAACTCAGAGGTCATAGTCTCTTTTAAAGTCCAGACAAAATCAATTAAAGATATCGGAGAACCCTGCAAGTTGATTCTGTAGTGGTCTCTTATAATATACATAATCATTACATGGTAGTCATTAATGAAATAATGAAACACTAGCTTCTGCCAGCGGCTTCGCCCGCGTTCCCGTCAACATACCCTGTCTGTATACCAAATTTCAACAAAATTCGTTCAGTAGTTTCACCGTGATTGACGGGCAAATATCCAAACAAACAAACTATCACGTTGATTATATTACTGTCATTATCTTACATATTGTACGTTGTTACTGTTGGTATTATATTAGTAGTCATGTAGACAATTAAACTAAAAGAGTATAACGTTTTTTGATTCTATTATTTATAGTTTCTTTATTTTACTATTCAGCAATATTGTCTGAATTTCAACCACAATATTGACAAATGACACAAAAATTTTAACCCAAATAAAACCCTTAACTAACTCGACAGCTCACTTTCGACTCGTACACCGAAAATTCTTCGTCAAAATTCTCTCACTCCCTCATCCACGGAACCCTTAGCTCATTAATAAAGTTGAGTTCCGCGCATTAAACAAACAAACATGGTTTGCTTGTCATTTTTCAGACAACCGCCGACTATTTGTTTCGGCTGACCCCTTATTATTAAAAGTCGTGAATGCAAATGATGCTGTACGGTTGTAACATAATAAGGTCGAGAATTGAGTGCTGCTATTTTGTGAATGGTGGTATCGAATTAAATTGTACCTACGTTGCGTTTTTATTTTTATTTTGTATGTAGAGGTATTGGTTGAAAGCTAATGAAATATTGAGCTCTACCTAGAAATATGAGTATGTTAAATCTCACTGAAAAATGAGTAAAAATTTTAATTTCTTTCAGATTTTTATCGGATTTATTTTCCTCTGATCAGAGAGCTTAGTACGAGTTTGCTTTATGTTTAATGAGAATGCGTTCGGCGCTCTGATTAGTTACTTCATTCAAGTCGGCCAATCAGAAGGTACGCGCTGTCGTTTCAATTTCATTAAAACGTATAGCAAATTTTGTACTAAGGGTACTGAACAAAATTAAATACTTAATAAGTACAAAAACTATAGAAGGACATAAATATTTAAACAATTTCTGAAAACCTAATGTTCTCACACAGAACGTCACGCCTTTAATCCCCGAAGGGGCCTATCTCCTGCAGGGGTAGGCAGAGGCCTACCTCTGCCTACGCCTGCACCTGCATATTCTAAATAGGTACTTCATGTACTACCAATTAAAATACAAATAAGAAAAAAAAAACATAACACACAAAATCAACATCATTACTTCAACTAACAAAAATTCTCACCAAGCATATTGAATTTAAACCTAACTTACCGAAACTGGGTCCAAACGACCCATCACTGGAAGTGTTAAACAAGAAGATCGTTTACTTGCTACTTAACCCTAAACCATCCGTCCTAATCTGCTGTTAATATCAGTTAAGGACTAAGGATGGATGTAATCTTAACTAGTCATTAAACTCCTTTGAGTTAAGATCCTTCGGTCGATCAAAGAGGTTATTTTAATTAATGTTGATAAACTTGCGGTTATTTTGGGCGATAGAATAAAAGGGTTAACGTTAAGCAACGGCTTGTTAGGCCGATGATTGGATGGGTTTTCGCTTTGTGATCAATTTGTTTTATAAGGGTTTGTTAGGGTATTGATTTTTGCGTTTTAAGTCAGTTTTATGTGGCACGGGACTGATTGGTAAGTTTAGTATAGTCTCCTCGGTTTCTGAAAAAGACATTCCAATAAAATTATGCTTGATCTTAACTTGAAATTACTACAAGGCTCTAAAGATAATCTTCTAGTTAGTTTCTTAGCTTATTGCATAAAAGCTGCCAGCGGCTGCGGCCGCGTTTCCACGGGATAAAAAGTCAGCTCATATGCTGTCTGTAGTTATACCAAACTTCATCAAAATCTATTCTATAGTTTCAGCGTGATTGACGGACAAACATCTAAATAAATCAACTTTCATAATATTAGAGTGATATAAGCGTTTTATGTTAATATACAAACTCCACTTTTTAATGACATTGAAATGGCCAAAATCTACTTTGAACAGTGCAATAATCTAAGTAGAATTTGAACTTGAAAGATAACTACGAATAGCGAAGACATGGTACACGATAGTACGCACATTGTACCGAATAGGGGTATCAATGGAACATTTCTGCAAATTGCTCATTACGTGCCCGTTATTATAAGAGATGTGGTGTAGGGTGAGAGCGTAAGCGATTTGATGCTATACAGTTTGATTTAGTTATAAGTTTTTGAATTTGACATTTTTGGTAGTTGACTTTAAGTGACAGTTTGTTATGAATGTAGTAGATGTATGCTTGCTTATAGTTACTTACGAGTAGGTAAAAACTAAAACCGCGACAGTGATATTATACAGGTAAAATTAAACGAAAAAAGAATACAATTAGACTTAAGGGAAGGGGGGGACTTAAGGGTTGTTGGGGAATCGGGGATTAGGGATAGGCACAAGAGTCACACAACGCAAGAGTTGGTTTATTATTGTTATAATGCAATTTTTATTCTCGCCAAGAACCTATAGGAGAGAAACAGGAGTCTGTGTTTTGTTTTGTTGGTATACCTATAGTAAAAAACTCAATAACCTATGAATGTGATTAGGTCAAAAATTCTCAATACTGCATCAGCTAGCCATCGATGTAAAATGCTAAATAAATCAAATCCCCTATTCGTCTTCATTCACATTTCAAAACGCGACCCTTGACGATATCCACGCTAGTCTTACCGCCTTCCAATCACATTACATAGTCTGATTGTGCTATCACTGTATTACATAATCCGCCTGCTCCAGGTTCCAAGAAGCAGTCATAACCCATCCGTCTCGAGATGGACAGGTCAATTATAGAGCGACGAGCGTTGCATCAGGAAGTAGTCACTTATACTAATGTCTTTGAACGTTTTATTTCACGTTCGCGTTGATACGGTCTTGTTGTAGTTGCTAGTGTGATAGTGTATGAGTTTCAGTTTTTTTTTTTTGTTTATTGAATAGGTGACAAACTAGTAGACGAGTCACCTGATGGTAAGCGATCAATGCCGCTCAAGTGAATTATTGCGAATGGTCTCACAGAAAACCGACGTGAAACAACGCTTGCGATGTGTTTCGTTGCTCCCCTTCCAAATGTTACTAATCTCAGATTCCCCAAAAACCCTTAAATTCCTAATTCCTGAAAGGCCAGCAACGCACTTGTTACGCTTTTGGTGTTTCGAGTGTCCATGGGCGACGGCGATTGCTTACCATCAGGTGACAGACCGTTTACCGGCTTATACCATAAAAAGAAATGGGTTTTTTATGGGTTGTATTCTGTGTTACCCCGTTGGTGGTGTAATCACAAGAGCGACTGTTGAAGAAGCAGTCTCAGGATCAATCTTATAACAGCTTCATACTAAGCATATCATACCAGGCACTATAGTGCCTAAAACTAGGGTAATTTAAAAGGTTATTAGTTAAAAAAGTAATTAAAAAGTAAAACTGTGGTAATAGTCACACCACCTCTGCTAACCCCTTTGGGATTTAAAAGGTGTGACCACTGTGTAATGTTATTACCACTAAAAAGCCACATACAAAAACTTGTAGGTACTTAGCCTAATTAATAGATCATTGTGACTTTTACACAGTTCCATTTAAACACATTAAATAACTAAAAAAAAATTAAAGGCCAACAACAAACTGTGTCTCCTCTGGTGTTGCGGGTATCCATGGGCGGCGCTGATCGCTCACCATCAGGTGACTCGTTTTCGCGTTTGCCACCTATTCATGGCAAAAATTCACTTACATTAATGGACTAAAACTCTACTAGTATCGAGTCATAGAGGTACTCTTCATCATGCGCAGCGTGCACCTTTCTCTTTGTGAGCTTTTCTCTACTAATAGACGTTAGTAAACCGTGATTTTGTAGTAAATTTTGTATGACTAACGATAGAGCCACGAGCAACGTCAAGCCTTTTATCCCAGAAGAAGTAGGTAGAGACATTATGACACGTAACGCCGCTATACAATGTACACCCACTTTTTACCCTTTGTGTTATAATGCCCATGTAATAGAGGGTGAGTTAATTGCCATAATACTGGCCACAATTGCAGACTCCGTCCTACTACTGAGAATTTTTTGAAAAACCGTAAAAAGGCCAGTAATACCTACTTTTCCTGACCCGGGAATCGAACCCGAGACCCCTTGTCCGGCCACACTTGCGACCACTCAACCAACCAGGTAGTCACGTTATGTTGTAACGATGTCTCACGATATTTATTATAAAAACCTTATCAAACCACCATTCATTCAATTCGCTACACCTTTTAACTTAGACCACAAACGTAGATGAGTACATCGTCTGTCGCTCTAGCTTATCATAGTTCCGCAGAGCCTTAAGGTGTTTGTCACAAAGTATGTAGAGCAGCCTTGTCATGATGACCTCGGCAAGATATTGTGAGCCAAAATGTTCAAGATAAGGTGCACCCAAAATGGATACTCTATCAAGGTGTACTTGATCGCTTTTTAGTGGTAAAAGGAGACTAGTTTCCTTCGGTTGTTGGTACAATGTTTATAGGCTTGTTACAGGCTGTATTTTGTTGTTGTGGTGAGATTTTAAGTATAGTTTGGTGTGTTTTTTTTATTGAATAGTCGGTATAAACGAGTAGAGGGATTACTTGATGGTAAGCAATCAGCGCCACCCATGAACAGGTATTCATGCAACACCAGAGAGGCATTACAAGTGCGTTGGCGGCCTTTGTGGGTTTGGAATTTTAGGGTTGTTGGGGAATCGGGGATTGCGTTGTGTTTCTTTGTGTAAGTGAGGTTACCGGAGGCCCGATTATCCTCCTTCCTATCCAGCAACGCACAGTTTGTGAAGCTTTTGGTGTTTCGAGTGTCTATAGGCGGCGGCGATTGCTTTCTATCCATCTGCTCATTTACCGGCTGATTTCATAATAAAGTACGTACTTTCTAACCTTTTAAAAAACCATGGAAGTTCACGGTTTTTGTTCTAGGATTTAAAATACTGAATTCGCCCGGAGCTCAGAGTTGCATAATGGAAAAGTCGGTGCTACAAGTTTTGATGAGAACCGCGGTACTTACTAGCATGTAATTAAAAAATGGACTTTTACATAAATTAGTTTCAAGTCTTTTTTTTTAAACCCGTTTTATTTCTTGAATGAAATAACTTTTTTATGGTAACCTCTTTTTGCTGGTCCATTTTAAAGTATAAAAGGTTTAATAAATGTATACCTAAGTTTTTCTTTAAAGGATTTTTTTGTGGTTCTATGAACAATTTCGGTTTAATAGAATTAGTTACTTGAAAAAAGAACCGTTATCTTCTTTCTTTTGCACTTAATTCCTTTGGATTGATCAGGAGGATTATTAATTAACCAAATACTTTCTTATTTTCTGACATATATCAGTCTTCATCATCACTTCAGTATAACCTTTAACCCTTTGAGAGGGGGATAAGAGAGGGATTGTCAGACTCTTACTGACTAAAAACCACCCCGTTCCTACTCCTGCATTTCGAGCCGGAGCCCCAGTAACCTATTGGGCAGTCCGCAGCTCCGAAACCAAATAACCCTATCAACACAAAATATCAAACAAAATAATTACAAAACGTATTTCAAAAATAAAGTTACTAGAACAAAATGAATGTCTCTTACATTTTCAATCCATATACATCCCTTTATCTATTACATAATCTCGTTACCCTTACAAATTGGTCCGGAAAAAAGGTGTGATAAGAAAAATTACACGAAATCCCTTTTCATTCAAGATTTTGCCGTTAATTTGTGATGGCGTAGGGCAGGGATGGTGAACCTTTATACGTTGCCGAGCCAATCAATTTGTAGTAATGTGTATTCAGGTTGTAGATGTACGATCAAATTATTTCTACTTTTCATATCATAGTAAGAAATGTAAGACCAGGCTAGAGTCACAAGGACGGCAACATCATACGCCTGAAGCATTGGCAGATATTGCAACTGGATCAAAGATACTAATAGTTGTCAAAGCATGTATTGAATGGAATGCCTCCTCCAAAATGTCTATTACTACAAACCATCTTTACGGCTAGAACGGCCGAAGGCAGATAAAAAGGAGAAAGATAAATCATTTAATATTTCAAAAGAGCGTAATCCCTTTTCAAAGGCCCGCAACGCACCTGTGACTCCTCTGGTGTTGCGGGTGTCAGCAGCACTGATCACTTACCATCAGGTAACCCGCTTGCTCGTTTGCCACCTATTCCATAAAAAAATATTACAGGACTTATTATCGATGATTAGCAACAGTGGTTACAATTGGCTTGATGGGAAGCACCACAGTCTAAGTACACCTACAATACTAGACACATCAAAAATGCGTTAGCGGTTTCACAATTTTATATATTGTGTTGTGGCTACTATAGTGCCCAAAATATTCCATGCCGTCAATGGTTCGCCATCCCTGGCGTAAGGTCCTGCCCTGTTCTGCTTATTCGGTTTTCTTTGGTCTTAGTAAAGGGATTATTGAGAGCTTTTAGTATTAGTTTGTCTGTAGGAAGTAATCTTTGGATTCGAAGTGATAACTGGGTGTATGGTTGAATAGGAAATGATGCTGAAATAAGGTGGAATGATGGAAATATATTGCTTATTTCTTTTTATAGTCTTTCTAGCCTAGAATGAGTTGGTTTCGAAAGACTGTGACTGTTTTTTGTGATTAGAAGAGATAGTTTAAGATTATTATATTCTCAAACCTCCACTGGGTGAGAAGAGGGCTTTGCGTGATTAGTATCAATAGTTTAAGATTAATACACCCTCAAACCTTCTTCGGGTGAAAAGATTTATTTGCGTGATCAGTTAAAGATGAATATATTATATATATCCTCAAACCTTCTCCGTGTGCTTAGAGATCTCTGGTCACCAGTGGCCACTTATAGGCTGTTGATGGTGACATTGTACAGTGGCATTAAATACTATAAGCACCTCTGCCTACTCCATCGAGGATAAAAGGCGTGACGACAACAAGTCCAAACTCCGAACAGTTGCCAACAGAATAATGTTCAAGCCCTATGTATTGTAATATAATATATGTATGTAACATTATATGCTAAGCATTATATCATTGTGTTCGTACATAGCAACTTGAAAGGACAACATATTCCATATATAGAAGCCATTGTTACAATCTTATCTTGAATTTTGCAAAAGTTATACAATATGTTAGGAAGTCCGTCTGACCTGTAGCTATTTTTAGGTTTAGAAGGAGACTGATATTGTGAAATGATAAAATGTTGAGTACCTAAGTCTGGAATGTGTAGGTTTTTGCCAATTATATTATTGTTGAGTTTTATTCTAATGAAATGATACTGACCGAATGTATTGTTTTAAAGTTATTTATTTTTATAAGTGGTCCTGGTGGCCTAGATGTTTAAGACCGCTTCTCATGCATGAGGATGCGGGTTTTCGAGTTGTATGTACTTTCTGAGATTTCTGACACATAGTATCACAGCTTAGATTTTACATCTTCGTAGTATAGCTACATAGCACATCTCTGGTAGAAAATATCTTAATCCAGTTATATCTAAACACAAAGAAGATGTTCATTAAACCCTAAAACTAATACTACGTTTCAGAAAACTCAGAGGTCACATTGACCCGTACTAAGATTGACAGGTCACCTACTCCAATCTGTCAATTTTATTGAATGGACTTTCGACTTTATTTCTAAGTCATAAAGGTTGAAAATGTAATGAAGAAAAGTGACAAAAAAAGTGTAGGTTGACTTGCTGGCTAGCGAACAATAATGGCCGCTTATATTCACCTGCTGATTGCCAATTTGTCTTCTAAAAAGGTTTTGAGTAACTATATAGGAGTTGTTTTACATTTATATTGAGACCCTGTCTCATATTACTGGTGTAAAAAATGAAATAAGTGGTGAATGGGATAAGTTTAGTTATTTTACATTGTTGAGTTAAATTAATTGTCGTCAAAGACTAGAATTTATGAATCTAATGCCCGTTTATTAGTTTAAGACATAGGAAATTTAGGACAGGTCAGTACCTATCCTAAATTTTAAGGCGAGACATTTTGGTTTTCACCAATCTATAAGTGACATCTAACAGTACAATCAAGGGATTAGTTTAGGAACTACGTTCCGCTAAATAACTTTTTTTAAGACTTAGGGTTTAATTTAACACCCTTAGCAAAAGATCTTGCTATACAAAGGATCTTTCCTTTGTTGGCTGCTTCAGCTGTCCAAATTGTGCCCAAAATATATATCCTTTGTATAGGAATTCAACACAAAAAGTAATATCTATTTAAACTAAAATAACCATTACATAACCAAATAACCATCAGATTAAACAGAGACCGGACTTTTTAGTACTTTTATTTTAGTTAAAACAAATTAATATCAAACTGTTTATTAGCCTTTGAAAAACACGGACTAGTGACACACATATCGCACATTACAACTTTAAAAACTAAATTACGAATATAACATTCATACATTCAAACATCATAGCAAAACTTCGTCCACCATTTTTATTTACTACACAATTTTAATATAGCAAAATGTCGTCTCTTTGACAAGAGCAAAGTAAGCGAAAAGTTTTACTGAATGTCAAAATAACGTTGGACTAACATTAACCCCTTTTGAGCTCAATTTTATAGTAAAAACTGAAAGTTGTACTCCTCTAGTTGTTGCCTTTTGTATAAAATTCATGCAACTGTACTGAATGGACGTTTTACTAAAGTTTTCGTTTTGATATTTAAACTGCAGAATGAAAGAGGATGGTATCAAAGTCTGAGTGTAATTTTACACAAATTTGGACGTTATTAATTATGTTATTAGAACTGTTTTTCAATTAACAGTCCGTGACAATCAACTGTTAGCTTATAGGCTCATTTCTACAAAAGTGAGGTTGGCCATCACAACGCTTATCAGGCGAATTTCAGATCACAATTCAGATATATAAGTAGTCTCTGTAAAATGTATCAGTCTGTCTCATGAAGCTATGGGCAGAAAAGGAATACCTCTATACTTTTTTATGGAACAGTGGGCAAACGATCAGTCGGGTCACCTGATGGTAAGCGATCAGCGCCCCCCGCAACACCAGAGGAGTCACAGGTGCATTGCCGATTGCCTTTTAAAAAGGAATACGCTCTTTTCTAGAACGTTTGAAGGTCGTATCGTATCTTGAACTTATTTATCCACGAGTAAAATTCCAGCTACTTTGCAGCCGATACACCTACTCTCAATACAAAAATATTCAAGGGCGAAGTTTTAGAAAAAAGCCTAAAGGCTTCTTTCAACAAATTAATCCATAAAAGGGCTTGAGTCGTTCGACAACAATTATTTATGTAACCAACCCTTTTACTGGGCACGAAACCCTTCATTATTTTTCACAGAACTTTCGAGAAAGTTTACCTTTTTTTTCTGATAATTGTTTTGGCTTTGAATCCAAGCAGTCGCGTTGCTTTTTGTAAAATATTTACCGAGTTAATTGATACTGAATTTTAAATTACACAAAGGATTGTAACGAAGAAGTTTGTCGCTTATACTCGTTTAGTACAATATACTTTTTTAAATTTCTAGCCACTTTTTGTTGAAAGGATTAGTTTGATAAAGAAAACGGAGAATAAGAACATTTTTTCTGAGATTTAAAGATCGTTTTGTGAGAGATTTAGGTTAAACGAGTTCACTTTTAAACAAGTAAACTTATGTATCCTACTTTAAACAATTTTATCTACAAAGATTATTTAGACATCACTGACTAACGATGAAGGCAAATATCGTAAGGAACAATGGGGTTATCATTTATAATTATAAGTTTGAAATGGCCAATTCGCAATGAGCACGCGTGGTGATTAATGCTCAAACCTTCTCCGTGTGAGAAGAGGCTTTGGTCAGCAGTGGCCAGTTATAGGCTGATGATGATGATCTATCTTAAATTATGGTTAAATAGCCATAGATATAAAGCCATTTATACATTGTTTTAGATAATACGCGAGTTTGGTCATGAGGCCAACTTTTAAAGATTTTAACTACAAATAAAGGCAAACACTTTTCATCATCGAAATATAATCGACGCTTCTCATAAACAGCACATTTAAAATTAAAACAACAAAACAGAAGCAATGACAAAAATCAAATGTAATTCGGAACACGTTGAAACTCGAACTTCGAAAAGAGTAAAATGGTGCACCAAAAATGACCAAGCCGACTCCCAACTGAAAGTTACTAGCGTTTCAGCGGGTGGCCTTTGAAAACTTTTTCTGAAAACCCACCCTGACAAAGACAGGCTTCAGGCTTCAGTGTGCAAGTGTGCATGCTGCTTTTTTCACGAGAAGCAGTTTCCATTCTACTTTTCGAACAAATACGTTTCTAATTTAATTGCTTTGACTTTGACTTTGAGTTTAACTAAAGGTTCAATTCGCAAGCAACTTTTGTATTGAACACTCTTATGTGCGACGCTTTAAGTATGGGGGTGTGATGTCCTTTATGTTCGGGGTGATTTGTCCTTTTTTATGTTCTTAAAAATGAATGAAAGGACAGAGTCTAGAGTTTGGAATGTTTTGGACGTTGTTACTTTTTCGGAGAATGCTGATTTTAATTGCATTTTATGTCGCAGTCTGCGTTTGTTAATGCATGTGTGGTGTTGCTGTTCCTGTATGAAATTCATAATTATATGCTATGAAATCACACTAATATTATAAATGTGAAAGTTTGTTTGAATGTTTGTCCGTCAATCACGCTGAAACTACAGAACGGATTTTGATGAAATTTGATACTGGATATATAAAGGATATCTTATCCCACGGAAACACGGGAGAAGCCGATGGTAGAAGCTAGTAATTCAATAAATGAAAAAATACCCATGAAACTCCAAAACTATTTGACACACGAGATGGTCTAATTGTATAAAGTAGTTACTATTAAAATTAAATGAAAGATATTATTATGTTGGATTAAGATTTATAGGCAGTAAAGACATGTATAATTTGCAAGTCAGCTTAGTTTAGATACATTACCATTTCTAAGAATCCAATTAAAGTCATAAAGTGCTAAGCAAAACTAATCCAAATTACTTCGACTAGCAATTTTATAGTAAAAAACTTTTTACAATTCTTAGGAAAACGTGGAATTGGAATTTCCGAACTGTTATTTTCCATTCCGTACTACTGAAAACCCGTTATTTCCATTGTCGTAGTCGTAGTGCTAGAAACCGTTCCAATTTCAAATTGTTTTAGACATGCCTGTCGACGGAACTCTTTGGTGGCCGTATCTGATGTTTTTATTCTTTTCCAGTCTTCCACGGGAAATTCGGTTGCAATTTCTTCCTTTTCGCTATTTAAGTTCTCTCGTTTTTTTTTGTGGCCAGTTTTTTCTCTTGCTTTTTGTTTTTATTCTACGTATTATTGGTTGCCGTTGGCGTATTGTTTAGAGGAAATATATTGCTGAAGGCGTATTATTGATTGCGTTTTGCGTTTTATTGGTGTTAGTTGAAATTGCTTTGCTTAAATATGCGGATAAACATTTTGGTATTAAAAAGTAACAATTATAATAATATGTAGAATTATTTTATCTGTTAGTTTTAACTTTAAAATGTTTCTTTTTATTTACTTTAATAGTAAAATACTGAATAGTTTTTGTTTGTTTTCAGGTAATAAGCCAACACATGCTACATCGCTCTGACTGCCCCAGAAATTCCTAGAGGTACCACGATTTGTGTACTTTACTCTGCAAATGTTGGAGTTACGTTAATAAATCAATTTTAAGACCCTTTGCGTCCTTCTTGGTATTAGGGCCTTCGTTATACCACAAATGACGGAATTACAAAAAATATTTACATCGTTATTTCATGTTAAGAATAATCATCATCGTCAATTAGGATGCTTTTCCATTGCTATAGGTATGGATAATTACTAAGCTGTGGAACTATGTGACTGTTTCCACTGATACTTAGCTGTGTAGCTGAGCGAGGAAGATGTGCAGCTCAAGTATGCAATGTATCGATAGTAGGAATGCATCCATAGCACACATCGTTCCATGAAAAAAACATAGCTTAGGTGAGACGGTTAGAGAAGCATGATTGGTGGAACCCAAACGCAATCCACAGCAACGTAGCATAGCACATCTCTGGGGACAAAGCAACCCGATGAACGATGTAATCTTTATAAATATTAAACCCGTTCAAACAAAACAGTTCTGAAAAAGGTTTACAAAATTCTTACAGAATTTTCAAATATAAAGTCCTGAACGAAATTAATAGCTTTCATAATTCTTGTTACAAGTAGGTATAGCATCGTTTCTAAAGAAACTTTCAGCTTTCAGCGCGTTTTAGACCAAATTTCAGAATTTTAGTCTGAAACCTGCGCGTTTTGATAGTAAAATCTATAATATATAGGTTGCTATTTTAAGAGACCTTTAGAGTTTTCTTTATTGGAAGAATCGTCACGCCTTTTATCCCTGAAGGGTTAGGCAGAGGTGCTCATTACGGCACGTAATGCTGCTGTACAATGTACACCCACTTTTCACCATTTGCGTTATAAGTTCTTTGTAATAAGATGTGAGCCTATTGCCATAATGGGCACAATTCCAAACTCCGTGCTACAACTGGGAAATTTTCGAAAATCCTAAAAAGCCCAGTAATACTTTACCAGATCCAGGAATCAAACCTAAGAAACCTTGCCCGGAGTCGCACTTACGACCACTCGACCAACGAGACCTTATAAAAATAGAATATACCTATCTAAATAAATACCTATATTGAATACTATATAGTAAGGCTTTTGATATTTTATTTTCTATTTATTATTTTTTTGTGAATGCTAAGTATTCTGGATTAGACTTTAAAAATCCTTTGTCTTTTACTTTTGAATGTAAAAACTAAAAAACTGTCTAGAAAGCTTTGAGATAATCTGCTATCTGTTTTTGTGTTTGTGTACAATAATATTAAACTGAAGACTAAGAATCTTTTTCTTTGAACGATTTTATCTCTTTATAAATGGCATTATAAGAAGTATATTTTTGTATTCTAAATATACGAGTATACCACGTTAGTCATTTTGTAAACTAATAGCTCTTAACTTTGCGCGCATATCTCAAGACTGCACGTACGTTAAACATTTCATACCTAACGTTTTTGCGCCCAGATTCAAAACTCTAATAAAATTAGTTCATTAAGTATACATCTGTGACTGCACGGTTGGCGCGGTGGCTAGGCAACTGGCCGCCGCGCAACTTGTAGCGGGTTCGATTCCCGCACGGAGCAACTCTTTGTGTGATCCATAAATTGTTGTTTCGGGTCTGGGTGTTATGAGAATGTGGGGAAACGTTTTTTAAAATAAAAAAATAATAATAAAAACGTCCAAGATCCCTTGTGTCTTACTAGAAGTCTAAGTCCAACTAAGGTATTACACATTTGATAGAGATCAGGCAGCATCACTCTCTGATAAAGCTAAACCTTTTAAAATGACAGTCTTGAACTCGCTTACCTCGTGTTGATCTTGCTGACTAAAGTTGTTTACCAAGGATGTTACAAAAACGGACCGATCAACACTTTCACCTCAAGAAATAAAAAGCAAGTTGTGTAAAAAAAACAATGTCACTAAGGAAAAAGGTGTCCAAAATCAGATCTGTACAAAGAATATGAAACCCTAAGAACGTCTAGTGATAGTTTTATTTTTGGAAAAAATACATTGCGTCTCGAAGCATTTGCTAAGTGTGCTATAACCATAAGTCTGCCTTTAAGTGCCGGTCAGGGGGTTGCTGCACTAATTTATTGGGAAAGACACGGTTTAAGGCACAGGAGATAGGCGATTTTGATACTTAGGTACTAAAAGTGTTCTAGAAAAATTCTGTGTGACTAAATAAAGTTATTAGACTACATGATTGGCAAAATGACTAGGTTAGGCGACTGGGTGCTTTACAACCTGTTATGGATTCGTTTTTCGCAAGGGACATTTTTTTATGATGCACAAACTGTTATTCCCGACCTAGGTGTGATTATGTACAATGTGTAATAATACACTAATGATTGAGAAAAAAGCACATCTCTTTGCAGTGGAGTATCTTTTTTTTAAATGTTATTTTAAACTACTTACCTTTTTTTTTGCTGATAGGCGTTCTCTCGTCTCGCGTTTGACCACTACCTCACCTGATGGGAAGCAATGATGTGGTCGAAGATGAACCACGCTTACCTAGAAAAACCTTTTCACTCAAGCCTTACAGACTCCAAGGTAATATTTATCAGGAAACAGACCCCGGCAAGGCAATCTACTCCTTAACTGTAACTCTTTGAAGTTTCAATACTAAATCTATACTCAAACATGAATTGATTATAATTTTATAGATACTTAGTTGCTTCAAATCTTCCCAAATGAAGTCGCTATCTCTCTCAAATTGTACCACACGTTGTTCCCTACTCCAACCTGTTCCTTAAGTGGGCTTGTGCATTTATGGCCAATAAACTGGACCCGCTGTATACGAACCGTAATATGTACGGATTGGGCTTTTTCTGGTTCCTTGCAAACGTTGAATCTGTTAATTTGTACTATCTCTTGTTCGCTGTAGTCTACTTAGAAATAAGATCTAGATCAATTAATAATTATACCTATTTTTATAAGTAGCTAGAAAGATTATCATCAACAGTCCATGACAATCTGTTCTGGATTATGAAGCTCCTCTATACAAAATCGTTTTCTGTAGAGTCAACCCTTTTTTTAAAGCAAACTTGTACTAAACGTACTGAGCGTTGAACGCGCTCTCGTTTCGATAAACGCAAAACAAACTCATACTATGCCTTCTGTAGTTAACTACCGACAAATATATATGAGAAACTGTGTCTAATATATTATATAAACAATTACTTTCACATATATACATGAAGTGATGAAAGTGTAACAAAAAGAAACTAAAAGGTACATAACCTAAGTACATAACTAATTATAATTTGTAAGTAGGTACTAAAAGTCGTAACGTAACATTTGCTAATTAACACGAGTTACGCCAGCAACAAATTACCGAATGTTGATAAAAAACAACTCTTTAAAAAAGAAGACTGAATTCTAGCAGTGGAAATATGTATTTGTAAATCATACAAAAATTATGCCACCCGGGAATCGAACCCGCGCTAAGTAACAGCTGGTTGCATAACTAAGCGCATACTACGCCTGGTGCACTTAGCAGCTAGTTGCTCGCTACGGTGGTGAACGTATACCATCAGGCATAGCCATTATGGTAATTTTTTAATAGTAGCATAAAAAGTTATTGAATATTGAGATTAATATGTAAAAAGCAGGGTTTAAAGCAGGAGTAGGGTCGGGGTGGTTTTTAGTCGGTAAAAGCCTGATACTCTCTCACCTCATCCTTGGCGGGAGAAGTCACTAGATGATTTTCTCGCCTCAAAAAGATAATACTATTATCAATGTTATAACTAAAAAAAAAACAGTAAAATGCAAGTCAAACTCGCGTACGGAGTTCCATTATTAAAAAAAAAACTACAAATATAAAGAACCTTCATTAATGTTAACATTATCAAATATCATTGTTTCAAAAGTCTCTACGTATGTACACCATACACCATAATATAATCTACATGTAACATGAAACCACATATTAACACTAGTTGTCGCCCGCGGCTACGCTTCCATGGTCAAAGGTGATAAAGTATTTTTAGCCTAAAACAATTTAGCTAACCTCAGGCCTCCTAACCATCTCTCATTCCCATTGCGAATTGAAACAAAATATTTTTGCATCACGCTAATATTATAAACTAGCTACTTCCCCGCGGTTTCACTTGCTCTGCTTGGCTCCTATTGGTCACAGCGTAATATTTTATAGCCTAGAGTCTTCCTCGATTAATGCACTACTCAACACAATAAGAATGATTAAAATCGGACCAGTAGTTCCGGAGATTAGCGCGTTCAAACCAACAAACTCTTCAGCTTTATAATATGAGTATAGATGTGAAAGTTTGTTTGTTTGGATATTTAGTTTTTCCGTCAATGACGCTGAAATTACTGAAAGGAATAGAGCGTAATCCTTTTTAAAAGTCCGGTAACGCACTTGTGACTCCTCTGGTGTTGCGGGTGTCCATGGGCGATGCTGATCGCTTAACATCAGGTGACGTGTCTGCTAGTATGCCACCTATTCCATAAAAAAAAGGATTTTGATGAAGATTGGTATACATACAGAATACAGGGTATGTGATCTGATAGGTAATAGGATATTTTTTATTCCACGGGAACGCGGGCGAAGCCGCTTGAAGAAGCTAGTTTATAATATTAATTAAGATGGTAACTACGAAAAAACTTGTGTAACTCTACATTGTTTTTTTATTATTATAAATGTAATTTGTTTAACATACATATGTTATGTTATGAATATTCACGCATAAAAACGTATATAAATGACTCCTGTACTCATGATTTTAAGAGCGATAAACTCAGGGATAGTTCTTTGTCAATTACAATGAACTGTCTTTAAAAAATCTTGACTTATCCTTTAATGTTTATTTTCTTTGGTAAAGATATGTATCATAAATATGTCTTGATAAAGGATAATTTCGCAAGCTTTTACGTATGATTATGATATTCATTGATAACAATTACTTATCGTAGACGTAATAAATTGAAAACTAAATAATGTGTAATGGAACCTTGAGGTCCTTGTAACTTTTTAGCTAATGAAGACTAAAATAAGGCTCGATTATAAAAATATATAATAATTTATATAAAAGAAAATGACTCATAATAAATCGATATTAATCCTTATACTAATAAAAAATAAGTAACGATTAATTTCCCACATAATTCCAGATATACTGTTTTCATTCATTGTTTAAAGTTATTTGTTACATAAGCAAGAAAAACGGCAATTGAATTTGATACAAAAATAATGTGTCACATCAGGGATTTGTGATTACACATTCTGATAAGAGATGGCAGCACCGATGCCCGCTCAACTAGCTCTTATCGTGTTATTGTTGCTATCCCTCTCGCAAACAGGGCGCGCTACATAAGTGCATCTCTGTCCCTTAGAAAAATATTTAAAAAAACTTAAAAATTACACATTTAAATACTGCTAAATGATTCTAAAAAATATTTTAATTACAGGAAAAATATTTACGTAATATATATGTGAATAGTTTCGCGTATATAAGCAAAAGTCCTATATCGCACTATTAAAGTTTTCCTGCCGTTTAACACCACTGCGTTATTTCGCACGCGAGCCACGGGGAGTCCGTTTCTACACAGTGAAATAGTTTTCAGGGGTGGAGCTGTTCTAAATCCACCCCTGGTGTTGAAGCAATAAGCTCTGGAGGAAAGCTATTGTGGATAAATGACGCAGCCGAGTCTGCGATGCGCTCTCGACAGTCGTTCGAGCAGTTTGAAGCCCATAAGCGGCGATGTTAGCGGCGAGCTAAGCCGTCCGGTAGGCATTCTGGCCCATTGTGATGTCGTAATGACAAGTTGATAGAGTCACCAGTCAAAGGGACTCAGTAACACGGAGGAACATGTCCTCAACCCCACTGCTGTAGAAGATTTGACTTCCTTTTGCATTTTTTTTTATTTCATTTTTGATTATTTTATTTGTATTTTAATCGTTCCTCTCTAGCTATTATCCTTTATAAGGAAATAAAGACGCGATTTTACATGTAAATTTTATTCTCCAAATGTTAAGGGGGTAAGCAGTACCAATTGTATAAGTATAAATAACATCAATCTTTCGCTTGTTATTATTGGTTCTCTACTAGGATATCATAAAACATACGATGATTTAGTATGTATACAATGTGTAACAAAAGGGGGTATACATATCAATTGCATGGTTTCTAGATAACATAACAAACGATACGGTAAGGGTTTTTTAAACACATGTTTTCATGGTACCAAGATATGAATTTTTCAAATCACGCCGGCGCGCGAATCAAAATTACGTAGACAGGTACTAGGCGATCAGATTGACAGAAGAAATGTTTCGTAATATTAGCGAGTGATCCCTGTAGTGTTGTGACACACTTGTATGATTTGAAATCAAGAACTATGCGATACCAAGTATTTGGTACAATTTTTTTTTAAACGTATTTTAAGCTGAAACTTTGTGTAGAGATTCTATTCAACCTGTATTCATCAGGGCTTCTTGATGTATATGGGTATTTTGTTACACGTTGTATAAAAAATAATTTGATTATTGCACAAACCTTCTCCGTGTGAGAAGATGCCTTTGATCAGCAGTGACCACTAATAGGCTGTTGATGTAACAATATATTTCTTTATATGTATGTTGATTGAATAAATCACTATACTCTTTGCTGCAAGCTACCAGGGCAACAGACCATTGAGGATGTTTTATCTAAAACACGTGTTACGCATGACAATAGCTCTTTCTTAAGGAAACAACTGTTTTGTGACGAATAAATACTTGGCATCGATGTTTGGCTTTGCTATAAACATCGACCTTGGGTGAAGGATTTATTCTAATTCAAGACTTATTATTATCAATCACTGTTTTAATTAAAATATGCGTGAATATTGATGTTATATACGCATCTATTTGTATTGGTTTAAGGTTTAAAATTGATATAGCTCTATTAATGTGATATTATAAGCATAGGGGTAGTAATCAATTTAATAAATCATGTCTCAAATGATGAAATGATATAACAAGTAAATGTAAATAGCAATAAATATCAATTAATTCTAAAATCTGTATATATAAACACTCTATTAATATCGGCATAAAATTTAAAGTACAATATCTCTACATCTTTTAATTAGGTGCCTCACTACTAGATAATATAAAAAAAAAACAACGGGATCAGAACAGGATGGCTACTCCGGTTCTCGAATGCGAAGTTTCGTTTAATCTTCGGCTGTAGGTTTTATTGATTTAATAATAGAATTTCTTAAAATAACGTTTTATTTTTAATTTCATATCAAAACCTATTTATTTATCTTCATTGAATTCGTTCATTTTTGTTCACGAAAGTTCGCAATAAATAGAATTGTAGTATGCAATCTGCGAAGTTTTTTTGTTCGTTCGTTGAATTAGAGTAGGCCCCCAGGGCTTTTTACCTAGCACCTGCTTATTCAAATAACAAGGCATGACCAATGAGACGAAACATAAATAAATATTCAACTTTTTATGACATTTTATTATAACGTAAATTTATTATTGCCAATATTCCCACAATGAATCTTGTTCTGTTATTGGGTTCAATTCTTGAGTTAAGCAAAAAACTTACTGGTCAATGTTAACCTTGATAGTTACAAACGTGTCTCAAAAACAGTCTGGTTTAAACCAGTTTGGGTCATATGGTCAAGTTCGTTCGGTTTTAAAGGGAGGGGAGATTCTTGTTCATAACACTTTTTTGCTTAATCGGTTAAGTAAGATTGAAAAGATAAGAATGGTATGATATTAAATGAGGATAACAGATTAGAGCGAAATGTTGTACCTATAATTTGTAGCTTCGTTTGTCACAAGCTGATTCAGATTCGAATTGAAAGCTAGGCTAAGACTCTCAGTAATTATAATAAAAGCATATATCTCTTAAATAAAAATAAACGTTCGTAATATGATACAGAACTGCGGATGACTTGGCTGGTTCCTGGAGCTCCGGCTTGAAGCAGAAGTAGAAACGAGGTGGTGTTTAATCAGTAAGAGTCTGACACTCCCTCGTCTGTCCCTCTCGCCGTATCAAGGCGGGAGAAGTCATTGGATGATTTTTTCCCTGCAAAAACACAGTTACAGTTAGTCTAAGACTAAATACAATTAAATTATGCCTATCTTACATTTATATATGTCCCTACTCTTTTTTTGAGGGTGAACGTCATCCAATAACCTCACCCGCCCTGGTTGAGTTGAGAGAAACTGTTAGACTTATTGACTGAAAACCACCTTGTTCCTACTACTGCTTTGAGCCGGAATCCCAGTAACCCGTTAGGTAGTCCGCAGCTCCGGATCGGGCACCAGCCCTACTGGTCTGACCCTGCCTATCCATATAGGATCATACAGCACAATGTCAAGTCAAGCACGTATTACAAAACACACTGACCCACTAACCAATAAAGAACTGGTTTCCAAAAATGAACAATAAGTACATTAAATACTCATTAAGATAATACGAGTATGTACTAAATGCCCTTCAAAGTTACTGATAAACAAGTATGAGCCATGTGTAGTTACTCGTACAATGGTATTTAACGAGTTATTCAAGACTTTTACTCTTTTAAAGGGTATTTTTATGCTGTCCATCATCATCATAATAGATACGTGTTTGAGATAAAAACATCTTTATTTGTATGTTGCCTTGGTAGCTGTTAGTAATTTAATATTTTAACGGAGTTTATTTACTATGTTCATAGTTTACATCATTATTAACAGCCTAAAGACGTCGACTGCTGGACAAAAGGTCTCCTTCGTACCCAATATCCTTGGCCTTGTGCTTGGCAGAATTCGGGATCATCACCGATGCTCCTTTTTCCTTTGACCATGTCATAATAAGTATGAAATGTAAAGATTTTTAATAGTTTATTCCTCTGGAATTATTTGACCGATTTGAAAAATCATTTCACCATTCACCGAGAGGGTGTAAAGTTCCATCACGACTATCCGCTTTTAAGCACACCCAAGACCATTTTGTTGCACTATAATTATTAATGAACATAATAACTAACTAATCAATACCATAATATAATCGAGGGACCATTTCTATTATTCATATTAAGTCCAAAACATGGCATATCGGTCTACCCAAGTTTTAGTCCACGGGCAAAACCATTTCGGGTAGGTTGGCAACGTATATGGTGTGTATACTCCCATAGAGCATTTGAAACAAAGCCCCATAGAGTATTGTTCAACATAAATGGTATGTGTTATACATTATCCCATACCATGGTTGCTAGGCTTGGGAAATGTGAGATTGTTGTGATTATTTTGGAGCAGATTCTCATGGGTAATACACATGGGATTTATTCCATCTAGGATTAACATAGGTACATTATAATTATAATAAGTACTTCATGTTGAAAAATATGTAATTGTGGGAGTGCCAGGCTTCGGCCCGAATGGGCCGGCGCGACCGGAGTGATACTACGGCCTCACAGAAAACCGACGAGAAACAACGCTTGCGTTGTTTTTCATTCCTTCACACTTCACTTAGAGTGAAGTTACCTTCCCCATCTTCCCAATCTCCGATTCTCCAACAACCCTTAAATTCCTAACCGGCATCGCACTTGTAACGCCACTGGTGTTTCGAGTGTCCATGGGCTTACCATTGCTGATAATTCGTCTGCTCGTTTACCAGCTTATACCGCAAAAAAAGTTGCTATGTGAATCGATCACATAATATATTATGCATAATAAGTTGTCGTAATTTTATACCTATCAAACCTATCCATACTTTTTAAATTTTATTTTAAGCATTGTAACCTAAATATGAGTTTTCATACGGCGCTCTGATTGGCCGGCTTTAATGAACCAACCAATCAGAGTGCCAAACCTGATCTCGTTTCGATTACTTTCGAGTAACAGATCACTTTCGAGTTTCCATAGTACGTGTAGTTTAACGTATCACTAACGAATCTGTGTTATTGTGCTCAGCAGTAGTGTTGACTGTGGACTGTAATATTCGGCATTGTTCCCCACTGCAGTAACCAACATTAAGATTCATTCCAACTTGTGTTTTATTTCTCAACTAGTTCTATAGCGTCTGCTGTGTTGATTAAAAGTTATGTGTTGGAAATTTGATCTTGTATAATTGTGTTTTAGGTCGCTTTTTGAATAAGAAGGGTAATAAATACCTACTTAGAAAGGTACAGGATCTGGTTACGGCTATCTTATCGATAGGTTTTGATAAGTAAACCGCCAAGCATTAGTTTTGTGTTCCAACAATGATGATTTTTTCTTGATTTGTCCTATTAGTTATTCGCAGCATATTTTGTTACAAACCAGTCACTCAAAACTATAAAAAATCATACAATACAATATTATAATATAACAATATTTAATTAATACAATATTATAAATGTGTAAGTATATGTGTATGTTTGTACTTCCGTCTATCAAGGCAAAACTGAGTGACGAATTAAAGTCGAAAATAAGTGGACCTCCCACTAAAAAAATACCCTTTAATTCACTTCTCAGTTTCTTACTTCGTTCTCCACTAACTTGGTTGAAAAGACCCCTCTCTTTTCAACCAAGTATAGCCATGGATACTCCATGATACAAAGCAAAACTATTCCATGATTAATCACACTATTTCATAGAAATATAATTATAATGGAATACAATAGATACTGCTATCGTCAACTGGACAACGGAAGGCCTAATTCATTATCACGATTCTGTCCGTACGTACGTCACTTGAATATAGACACATTGTTGTTATGTTAATACTTTAATTATGTATAATGCAGTGACTAATTATTGTAATAATGTTATTTACATATGCACCTATGTATTAATTTGGAGACATGGACACCTACATACATCATACATCAACAGCCTATAAGTAGCCACTGTTGACCAAAGGCCTCTTCTCACACAGAGAAGGTTTGAGCATTAATCACCACGCTTGCTCTATACTGGTTAGCGATTTCAAACTTATAATTAGAAATTATAAGCCCTGGTTTCCTTACGATATTTCCTTCACCGTTTGTCAGTGGTGTTTAAATAATCTTAAAAAGTACAAAAAACCCGGAAATTTCACATTGATACTTGGCGTAGATAAGTCTCGAACTCGCACCCTCATGAATGAGAAGCAGGTGTCTTAAACTTCTCGGCCACCACTACAATCTATATATTAATACGTGATGCAAAAACTTTAGACCGCCTTTTACGAAAATTGCGCGGACGTAGGAGCATAAAATTTGGTACACTTATAGCTTATGTGTAGGAGAAGTACAGAACGCTAATATTTTTCAAAAATAATGCTTATAAAGTACATTAAATCAATAAATAAAACATTACACACACATGCATAGTATCTGATCGTATTTGACAAAACGTCAAAATCGATAGACATTGCGATGATATTCTCACGTGTCATATTATGAAAAGAGTTTTATAAAAGAGTTTGTTTGAGTTTGAGTTAAATAAAAATTATCCTTGAACGTATGTTAAGTGGTATTGTAAATTAAATCGTATATGGTTGAATTTCGACCACTAGGCGACCACTAGTAATAATAATTTTGCTATATAAGTAAGGAATTTAAACAAGAATTCCTAGTTTACAGTTGATAATAGTGACTTATAAAAAAAAGATTTAAAAAATTGTAATTGAATCGTAGGTTGGTTATGGCCCCGAACTGCGGACTACCTAACAGGTTTACCGGGGCTTCGGCTTGAAAAGAAGGAGTAGGAACGGGGTGGTTTTTAATCAGTAAGAGTCTGACATTCCCTCTGGCCTCGCCAGACGAGAGAAGTCATTGGATGATTTGCCCCCCTCAAAAAAAAGCTGCTTATGTGTGCTCTCGTCGCTTACCATCAGGCGAGATAGTGGCCAAACTCCGACCCATTACTAAAAATATAACATCTATTTTACCTAATTCTAAAGTTATTTAATAGGTACTATACATTTTTGGTATATTACAGAAACAAAAATTCAAGGTAAACCTCTACAGTATGTAATGCTATTTCCTTCCTTGAATATTTACCAATTAGAATTATAAAACAATGCATACTTGTGTACCTAGTAGGTGATTTCTATTGAAGCGTTATCATTTGAATATAAATCACACAAACAATAGCTTTGAGGTCCGTTTACACTATTTTGGACATTCAATTCATACACGACAGATGGAACATTTGAGCTTTCTGTAGTAAATTACAATTACATGGTTCTGCATTTTTCATTTTTGTATATTGTGATAAAAATAATGTACACAACTGGTTACAGTGGTGGCTGGGCAACTGGCTGCCGCGCAACGTGTCGCGGGGTTCGATTCCCTCGCGGAACAATTCGTGTGAACCATATTTTGTTGTTTTGGGTCTGCGTGTCATATGTATATGAACTTGTATGTAACTATCTACTACTACTAACTTGTAAACGCAACCTCGATACAGGAGAAAACACTAATACGGGGCAACATTTCTTTAAAAAAAATAGTTACCCACAAGTAAATTACATGATCATCAGTAGTAATATCTGCCAAAAGACTAAAACAATTTTCTACACATTAAATGTGAAAAATAAAACATGAAGCAAAATCCCATTTAAAATTAAGCTTAAGAAACATACACACACACACACACATTAAGAAACATTTATGTACATATAACTGCTAATACTCTGGAGGAATTTGTATTGTGCTGAATTTACTATATAACTTTGTACCTCATTCTAAGCAGACTGTAAGTTCTTATGAGAAATAAATTTCTTTAAACTGAAATCATACACTCTACGTATTTACTAGGCAGTCCAAATACCGTAACCTCCTCTTCACCAATTAAAAAGTAACATCTTAACATTAAACAAATACCAACGTAGTAACACCTTCACATTGTCCAAACTACATTACACCACTACAGTACTCTAAATAAACATTCAACCAACGATCACGATAACGTTTCGCCCCGACGTTCACGGAACCCTAAAAATGTCAGTCCTTTATTGACCTAGTGTCCTCGTCCTGTCCTTGAACGTCCTTCGACTCCATTTTGTTTTGTATGACGTCACACGCTAGTACATTACGTTCTGCTATATTTTTCGCCTCGTCTAAAATGTTTAGACAGAGAAAAGGCGCCGAGTAAAATGTTTGAGATAAAAATTGTCTGGAGTTTCTAGGACTACGAATGTTTCTATTTAAATTTCTAAGCGTTTATTTTACTGACTTTATTGTTGTAAAAGTTGATTGTTGTGTATAAATTTTCTATTTCTATTGCTGGGTTTAAAAATAAAATTCTAAGTTGTCGAAAGTCAAGGTCAAAATTATTTATTTCAAATAGACCGGGAAGGCACTTTTGAACGTCAAAGCAAATGTTACAATATAAAAAGAAAATACTTTCTGACAGTAAAGCTATTTGCTCGTTCCAAAGTGTAGTTTCCTATGGAGAAGAAGGAGCATAAACTCCATAGGTTACTCTTTGACTTCATTCACTCGGCTCTAAAGACACTAAGGTTATATCCACTCCATAGCAGTTCGCACGTTCGTTCTACTCGGGACTATTAGGAGTGATGAAAAAAGTATTCAAATCTAAATATAAACATCTTCCTTATAATCACTCTTACATCCACTCGTCCCACATTACTAAGACGTGTTTAAAACAACACCATAACAATAAATTTAGTTCAGGAAAGACCTGATTGACATCTGACCTCTAATAAGTTTAAACAACAACGACAGCTGCGCATGAGTCGGTGTCGCAGTGACGAATCATTTTGTTTCCTTTTCCTTTTGACAGTTAGATCTTGGTGATTGGCAGTAATTAATTTTGTGATTATTTTCTTGGAATTTGTTGTTTAGTCATTTGGAAAGAATTTTTCGTGGCGCCACTCGTGAGAGGATCTTTAAAGTAGTGTTGAGAATATTCCAGTTTATTAAAAAAATCTTAGTAACAGCTATTGGTACAGAGTCAGAAATTGTGGACGGTTCAAGACGAATGAATCCTTCTTTGTTACTTGGGGCTTATAACATACTAGTTTCTGCCAGCGACATCTTTCGCGTTCCCACGGAAAAAAGCGTCCCATCACTCCGGTCTGTAAGTATACCATCATCAAAATCTGATAAGTAGTTTCAGCGTGATTGATGGACAAACATCCAAATCTCTAAACAAACAGACTTTCACATTTATGTGTGATAATGAGTGATCTACATTTTTATAATAACTATCGTGAGACATACTGACTTAACTAAAAATGAGCAAGCCTACTCATGTAGGCAGCGCGACGTCGCCGCTTCTGCGCACGCTGCTCATGATGAAGAGTTCCTCTGTGACTCGAAACTAGTAGAGCTTTTCTCCATTAATGTACGTGAGCAAAAAGTTTATTATAGCACTTATTATGATTTTAATTGAAATAATTATTATTTAATTATATATTCACAATATATAGAATTTTCTAGCGTCCGATTTATCGAACGTTATGCTGTAATGGGTAAGTATGTGTTACATTGTTATTTAGGCTAATGAGATGAGACGTAATGTTATAATGGTAACAAAATAAGGAAGTCAGACAATGAATTGCCAATCTTATAGCCAAATATAAATAATATAAGATCAGAGGTAACAGAAACATGATGGACAATGGGAGCAGATATTAAGAAACAAATATAACTGTGTTATCAAACATTGTATTTTATGTTAATGTAATTTATAAATTAAGGATTTGTATTGGATGTCTGTATGTATGTCGGAAGTGGCGTTTAAAATCAATGTGGTTGTGTGAGGAAGAAGATTATTCGGTTTCTAGAAAATTCTCGTAGCAGCACCGAGTCTGTTGTTGTGCCTAGTATTAGTAATAAGTTCACCCTTATAACTTGAGACTTATAACATTAACTGAGGAACTATATTACGTAACTAGCGTATTTTGCTTTGTGACTAGTAAAAGTAGCCTAAGTTAGTCCTTAGTACATATAGCATAGCTACCTGTAGCCAATAAATGTCCTGTCAAAATCGGTCCAGCCATTTCAGAAATTATCCAGACATATAGACAAAAAATAAAAATAAAATATTTTGGTTATTTCAAGATTACAAATAAACCGTTAATTTAGGATTAGTCTAGTCTAGATAGACTGTGTGTTAGAGCTTGGTATTTTTTTTTCAAGAAATCAATGTGACTGCTCTTTTATTTAATAATTATTTCGTAGGAAAAGCTATGCTTCTTTCATGCATCAGCCATCGCTTGACAGAAATATGCATTCGTATACAACCCCACACGTAAGATCTGGTCATTTTTCTATTCCTTAGTTCCCATATACGTCGTATAATATACAAATTTTTACTTAACTAGTTTTTACCCAATTTCATCTGCATTCTGCAAGAACTAAAGCTTATATTATTAAGTATCAGAGAGCCGTGTATAATTTAGATAGGTGGCGCGCCGGTGCTTTATTCTGTATGAAGTTATGAGACAAACGTGCAACGGAACTGCAATTAATATGTCACATCTTTGTTTTAATACTTTAAGATTTACTTTGGCACCGTTTTTCCAAGCCATTTGGTTGGTGACACAAAAATGGAGGGTGATTTAAATGTTATACGAAGTAAGTTTTGCTGATTTTTTTCTTTTTATTTGAATAGAGATGATTTTAGGGTATATGAATGAATTAAAAAAGCTATTTAGTCCGTCAGTTAGATAACTGAAAATTATTGAATACTTTTTTTTATTTTATACACGTATTTTTATATACATAAACGTGTGTTTTATGTATTGATATTGTATTTTTTGGATTTCTATTTATTTTAAAAAAAAGAATTACAGTGTTGATTCATTTCCATATCTTTGCTACAAAATACAAAAATGAAAACAATATTTGTTTTAACGCATTTATATCTGGGAGTACCGGTTACAATTTAAGAAAATCTTTGAAGGTTATAAAGATATAAAACATCACGCTGCGCTCAATAGGGACATCCGAACATCTAAATAATTACCCACTAAAAAAATGTGGGTGCATATAATAATGTGGCCAGGGACTGTACGTATACTTATTCTTCTTTTTATACTTATGGTCCTTTAGCGTGGTCTGTGCGTGCTTATCGCGTTTTCTTTCAGCAAATAATAATGATTGTACTTACATAAATACTACTAATTACGTTGTTAATCAACTTACAACCTTCACGCAATAATAAAATAGTGTTTATTTGCATAAACAAATAAATAAAGTTCCTGTGTTACTTTTTCTTAGTTACATACGTTTTACAACTGCTATTAATTCAGTGTGGAAAACAAATCAAGATTAATTTACAAGTTTATTACAGAACTAGCTTCTGCCGGCGTCTCCGCCTGCGTTTCTATGGGATAAAAATATCCTGATCCTCGTTACGTCATATGTTTGTGTACCTGTTTGTATACCAAATTTCATCAAAATCCGTTCAGTAGTTTCAGCGTGATTGACGGACAAACATCGAAACAAACAAACAAACTTTCTCATTTATAATTTTAGTATGATAACAAAGTAGAAAATCTTATACAATTTGTTCTTTCGATTTCGATAAACCCATTGGTTTATCGAAATCAAAGAAACCAAATTAAAGGCTTCTTACACACAACAAAGGAAAAATTCCATTAAGTTTGATTAATAGTTTTCTAAGTAGGGTAAATGTACCTGTAATATTTTTCGAATTTTCATAAAATAAAACTCTGATTTAACTTTACCATCGAAACAGTCTATGTAGTTAGAATTATCACTTTCCGCTGTAGGGTAAAGGCAGCTGTTCACTGATAAACTCGCTTTGACCTCGAATGACCTCAATGTTCCTGATAAAGTCCTGCCCCAACTCCATATCTGAAACAGGTCGCGACAAGCTTTTTTTTTAAACTGTTGTTTAGGTAATTAGTCTTTGTTTGGGTTATAGACCGTTGTGGTGGTCACTACACTATAATTATTTTTAGGTATGTTTAATTCTAGAGTCGGGTTGCCAGAAATAAGTATTTGCGTACCGGACTCAAGTTGTTTTTAATTGTTAAAACCATCCAGACCCAGACCTGCATTTGAGTTTCAGAGTTGACACAGTCTCCGATATACCTTTTTTAAGAGGGGAATATCATCTAATGACCTTTTTCGTCTAAGGCGAGGCGAGAGGGAGTGTCAGACTCTTACTAACTAAAAACCACCCCGTTCCTACTCCTGCTTTTAGCCGGAGCCCCGGTAACCAGCTAGGCAATCCGCAGCTCCGGAAAGTTGTTAGGAAAGTATAATGTAAATAAAGAGAGAAGGTTACCTCTTTACCTACTCTATAATTACTTTTTGAACTAATTCCTAAACTACCAAATATCTTACAGTAGTAGAATGTAAAAGATTTCAAACACCACGTTTGTACTGTGTGATTTATTGACTATACTCGATTTTAGGTCTCTTAGAAGTCGGGATAGCAACTACTGAACGAAATACTCTAAAAATAAATTCTTGCCCAAAATAATTAGAGCCGCCGATAGCAACAAATAAAGTACATAATAATGCCTATAGCTTGTTAAAGCAAATAATATCTTTATTCAGTCCAGACATTCTTGAAACTGATGCTATTTTTATACGCGACTCAATTGAGGCCTTTATTAGTCATCATTAGCCCAAATTAGATTTTCTAACGGAATTTTTGTGATACATATGTAAGAAAATGGTAAAAGAATCATTCGGTGTCAGTTGCTATGCTATTACTGTTGCTTACACTCTTCACAATTTATGATGTCCCGTGTATTGGTGGTGAGCATATTGCCATATACCGGGTATATTTTCAGACACCGTGCTACTGCTGAAAAATTTTACTACTACAAAAAAAGAAGCTTAGCAATTCTTCGCCTGACCCGGGAATCGAACCCAGGACCCCTTACCCGTTGTCCCTTGCTCCTTACCCCTTGCAGTCGCACTTGCAACCATTCTGCCAACGAGGCAGTTAAACCAAACATTTCAATACTCGTACAAGAGAGCAATATTAATAAATAGCGATTAATCCATTCAAGTCATTAACAATTTTGTTGGGAGCATAAATTTTCTTAAATAAATGCTCGTCATAATTCCTTGTGAACGAACTAATTAATTACCGTTTATTTACTCAATAATCTTTGTAAATAAATGTTTTCAGTTACGTAAATGAATGAGGGTGAACAATGGGAGGTAGTAGGCGTCCATTGTCTGCTTATTGTAAAGTAATATAAGTATTTGTTTTAAATAACGTAACATTAGATAACGTCTCACCATCGATGTCTTATGTCTGACTTTAAGTGTGGGAGAGCCATGTTTCGGCACGAATGGGCCGGCTTGACTGGAGTGATACCACGACCTCACTGACGTGAAACAACGCTTGCGTTATGTGAATGAGGTTACCGCAGGCCCCAAAACC
The DNA here is from genome assembly GCF_023101765.2 of Spodoptera frugiperda. Taxonomy (NCBI): domain Eukaryota; kingdom Metazoa; phylum Arthropoda; class Insecta; order Lepidoptera; family Noctuidae; genus Spodoptera; species Spodoptera frugiperda. Next base: position 337,609 of record NC_064220.1, on the reverse strand, counting down.
CCCTTTCTCTATCGCCGGTTTCGAAACAACCCCTAAATTCCTAACTCCCAAGAGGCCGGCAATGCACTTGTAACGCCCCTGGTGTTTCGGGTGCCCCTGGATGGCAGCGATTGCTTACCATCAGGTCTGCTCTGCTATGGTGTGTGCTATGAAGACTATAGCCAAACCCCTCTTACGCAGAGGTCTATAGTCCAGTACAAAACTATCACGAGCTGTTTATGTTAATCTTGATGTTTGAATAATTGAAAATCAATCTCAAGTTGGCGTGTTAAACATACGTACAAACAGGACAAATTAGCCAGCCAATCACGTGACAAATGTCACTATGTGACAAATGAAGCCATAACACATACACACTTGTAATCAAAATGGCGGATTCGAGTTAATAATTCACCGACACGCGAACCTCAACAGGTACCTTTACCTTATACGACTGTATTGATATGAATCTTTGCTACTTATTATATTTGGTTTGTTTGTCGTACTTAGTATTGTAAATTAAAAGTATTTTTAGGTTTATTTCCACTTATATTAATTATAAAATGCTATCTTGTGATATGCTATCTTTTCGGCTTATTATCTAACCACTAGCTACTTCCGTTCTGTTCGACTCCTTTTGGTCGTAGCGTAATATTTATAGATTACAACGGCAGCCGGTTGCCCAGCCACCGCGCCAACCGTGTATATTAATATTTTTTTATTATTAATAATTAATAAAATTAGTTTCAAACATGTTATTTACCATGTTTTTATTGTTTCAGGTCAGTCTGAAAGTCTCATCTACAACCAAATAGAGAAGGATTTGAAATATCGCATAACGTCACTTCTAGGTAGGTACATTTACGTATACGTAGAAATGATGTAACTATATCTCACTCCTAAACTTCGATTCATTTAGCCAAGTATTCTTTTTTATACGACTGACGAACTAAATAGATTTTTAATTTTTATACCCTGTCATCATCTCTATTATACGCATAGTTTAGCGAAAGGTAGTAGTGATAAATGCAAATATCAGTGCTCACTCCTCCGAGAGATTAAAGGAAAACGTTATAATATATAGGCATAAACCAAAATGTAATAAATCACAATTCCAAAACAAAAACGAAACTACAAGACGCCCAAAAGATCTACACTCTACACATATTTCAGAGAAACAAAAAAGAAAATTGTCTAGATGTGTTAACAGTGCACTCAGTTTCGAAGCAAAAGCATCGAGGCGTTGCCAAAATACTAAAATGTAAGACAAAAGGGAATAAAAGCATATTGCGGAATTCGCTAAACGGTCACAGCAATTTATGTAGTTTTTGGGCAGACATTTTTATTTATTTTATACGCTTCTCGTTTCAATTTGATATTTAAATCAAGTAATTTGGTCTAGTTTTTTGGTGATCGTCAAACGGTTTTGTTTATTAGATTTGCATAAATGATCGGTCATGTTAATGATTAGTTTCTATCTAGGTATGTTATGAGAGTAGCCACTGTGCACAGTCATTTAATGGTTACTTAAGCCAGTCCTTAGCAATTGTTTTCGGAACAAAATCGTTACTAAGGAATGGTTTAAGTAATCATTAAATGTCTCTGTGTACGGCAGTTCGTATTTTTTTATTGTTACTTTGTTTTTGGATTTTGTTAGTTTGTGTATTTATGTATGAGGTGATTTTAATCTGTGTTGTGAAAGAATTAAATGGCTACCACGTCTCACCTCTTACCTATCTTTGAACACAAATATTACGCCATAAAATAATCGTTGTAATATAATAATAACGAACAAAAATTGAATTTCGTATTTATCAAATTAGTCTAATTATAACTTCATAAAACTTTCATAACGATTTCCTAATTCTATAACGTAAGCCACTATTTATATTACAAAAATAACTTCAAATCATACTTTAACAAGATTATTACGACAGAATACCTTCAAACTTCCACCCCGTCCGCTGTAAGGTCCAGAATCCCTATAAAGTCCTTTTTTAAAGAACAATTACGTCCCTAAGAACATTTCATCATGTTCAGCTAACAATTTCTCATTAGCGGAACCTTGTGCTCTTGTTACAAGGTCTATTTTCGTATAAGTTGCGATATATACGAAGCGGTGGGATTCTTTAAATATCTTCATTATACATTCACAAGTAAAAGCGAATTTTTTTTCGTCCATTTTTGCGAAGTTCTCCAGCGGTACGTGATGAGAGTGCTGAACAAATGTTTTGGACCATTTCACTGTTTACATAAGCATAATTGCTTTGCGAAGATTGTTTGGGGGTATTATCGTAGTGGGTGGAGTAAAAACTCGTTTCTCTTGAGAATTTTCTCACTTCCTTGCTTTTATGGTCGCCTGGTACATCTAGACATGGCATCGTGTCTTTTCTAGGAAAATAGTTAAGTGAGTTTGTATTTCCAGAAGAATTTAAACAGTGCAAAATTACCAAGTGAGCAAATTATAAAACAATTTTTATTAAATAAGATAATTCAGATATTTCCTTTAAACCGTAAGCATAACACAGGAGCCATCAGGCCACCACAAATGTGGCCCAGTAGCGCTAATGCCTGATCCAGAGCTGCGAGTTTACCGGGGCTCCGGCTCGAAAAGCAGAGTAGGAACTGGTCGGTTTTTAGTCAGGTTAACACTCCCTCTCGCTTCCCCAGGGCGGGAGAAGTCATTGGATGATTTTCCCCCGTAAAAAAAAGCATGACACAGTCATAATTTGTATTAACTCTTGTTATTCTGCATCACCCAAAGTTTTGACTGGTAAAAACGCAGACGTCATGAATGCATGAAGAATTTTATTTTTATTGTAAATACCAAGGTAAAGGCCCATGTATGCAGCCACCTAACCTAAGTCTTAATACCTATCATTGAAATTAATTGGAGCCGAAGCAACTAGTTTGTGATCGGAAACCGTAAACTAGTTTATGATAACTAGGTTCTAAAAGTATGTTACGTTTTGCACTAACTAGGTCTGACATTAAACTAGCGTTAAAATAGAATTGATGAGTTCAGTTACATATGGTAATCAATTGGATAATGAATTTATAAATCATACAGCTACTTGTATGTATTGATGAATTGGGTTTCACACGTCAATTTTTAGTAATCGGTTGATCAGCGGCTGATGATTGTACAATAATTTGAACCTAAGCGTCATTAAGTAAATATTTAATTGTGTATTTATTTAAGTGTGGGAGAACAATGCTTCGGCACGATTGGGCCAGCTCGATCGAAGTGATACCACATTCTTACAGAAAACCGATGTAAAACAACGCTGGCGTTGTGTTTTGTTATGTGAGGTTACCAGAGGCCTGATTACTCCCTTCCCAATCTCCGATTCCCCAATAACCCTTAAATTCCTAACACCCAAAAAGCCGGCAACGCACTTGTAACGCCTCTGGTGTTTCGGGTGTCTAAGGACGGCAGTGATTGCTACCTATTATTATGTAAGTAGATAAGTGCTTTTGCAGGGCCCAAAAGGGCTCATAGTTGGGACATATTACTCTATTAAAATATTAGACTCTACTACACACTATGGATGCATTAAAATTATTTGATTTGATTTGAAATCGCTATACTATCAATCACCAACTGCACAGAAACAAAAACAAATACTTAATCTACTAACAACAAAAGAATTTCCTTAAGCAAACATAATAATTATATCATTCCCATTGTCTTTACCCACGTGTATTCACATAATAGTAATTTTTAACCTTGAAATTACGTAATACACGCTCTGGTTAACAACAAACGATAACTATAATTTCACTTAACCGAGTTTTGTAATGTATTCATCAAGTTATGTGTAAACTAAGTTAATTAAGTAATTCTCTTTGGTTGGCCGATAATTGGTGCATTCACCCTATTAGACGTTCGTGCGTCAAATATTGTTAGAGAATAGTCGTCACGCCTTTTATCCCCAAAGGGGTAGGCAGAGGTGCCCATTACGCCACATAATGCCACTGTACAATGTACACCCACTTTTCACAATTTATGTTGTAAGTCTCATGTAATAGGTGGTGAGCCTATTGCCATATACTGGGCACATTTCCAGACTCCTAGTTAGAGAATAGGTGTTTCAGAATGTTATATTGTTGGTTTATTTATATCAAACGATAAATAAATCTATTGACAAAAGCAAAAATACAACTTTTATTAGATAATTCTAAATGAACATTATTATTTTTTTATCAAATTATCAAACCTTTGCTTTCTCAATTCAAATTATAATTTTGCAAACACATCAATATTTTTTAGCACATCGCGTCGGCCTAATTATTTAATCACACAAAATAACCGTTGAATAGATTTGAACGAAATCAATCGGAATCAATCATGATGATGATGATGTTGTTGATGAAACCTCAACTGTTGCATAAATACCCCATTAACGCAAGCAAAGTCACGATTGGCGCTAACGGCCTCACCGAAAACCGACGTGAAACAACGCTTGCGTTGTGTGAGTGAGGTTACCGGAGGCCCAACTCCCCCCTTCCCAATCATCCGAATCCCCGATTCCCCAACAACCCTTAAATTCCTAACCCCCAAAAGGCCGGCAACGCACTTGTAACGTCTCTGGTGTTTCAAGTGTCCATGGGCGGCGGCGATTGCTTTCCATCAGGTGAAAAAAAAAGCATGATTTCTATTCACGAAATCTCATGTTACCGATGTTTTAGCATAGGACCAGAGTTTGGTATTCTGCGTACGTTTACACTAAAACAAAGAAAGTGTTGAAGCGAGTTATCGGCGTCACGGCATGACGCACGTGCGCCGGCGCACGCGACGCGCTGTGACATACGGACGATTAGATTAGGCTACCTGATTAGAAATGCATTTGGTATTATTGATCTAGATTAAACAAATTTCGTTTTGGAATTATTTGACTTTGAAAATAGGCGTCATAGTCTTATCGTAGAAGATGCAACTTTTGAGCATTCTGCCTTCATTTTCTAGAATCTAGGTTACACAAAAATATTAAGTGAAGATCTTGACTTTGACTTTGATCTTAAATAGCAATAAGTTTTCTTCAATAAAATATTTGTAAAGAAGAGCTCAACACGCCATCTATAAAACTAGAACTAACTTCTAAATGGGTCATAACCTACCTTTTTTTTGTTAACAACACCTGAAACACACAAACCTCGTCACAAACCAGACACCTAGAAACCTCAACGTCACCAATCAATACTGTCCAGTCTACCTAACAATATGCCTCGAGCATGACGCTAGCGTGCCAATTACGCGGTCGTTATGCAATAACATGCGCCTGAGAGTCACCGACCATATAACCAGTTTGTGCATACATGTGTAGATACACGCACATCTGTAAGATTGTCACGAGATATGGTACCTATGGTGGTTTTATCCCGTGCGTAGCGTGCGCTTCAAAGAGCCATCAGACCACCATAGGTGGGGCTCAGTAGGGCTGATGCCTGATCCGGAGTTGTGGACTACCTAGTGGGTTAACCGGGACTCCGGCTCGAAGGACAGAAGTAAGAACGGCGTGGTTTTTAGTCAGTAAGAGTTTTACACTCCCTCTCGCTTCGTCCAAGGCGGTCATTGGATGATATCCCTTTCTTTAAAAAATATATTACAAATGTTTATAAATATTAGTATAAATTGATTAAAAAAGAACAAACACAAAATTAATTGTAATTTTGTCTGATATCTACCATAACCATGCCTATGATTGTTCATAAAAATGTATGAACTACTCAAAATTTTATGAAATAAACCCTGATATAAAATTGCATATTCCCGTAACCCGTGTGTCGCATTAACGACAACTCGACCAATCATATGGTTGATGGTTGTTACGCAACCAGTCCGCGAATCGGAAAACCGCGACTAGTTGCTATATGGACCGTGATCGGATTTGTAGAACCAGTTTATATGTGGCGCCTCAGCTTACTAGTAAGTACACAAATCGAGACTTACCATTATAAACTGACCTTCGAAAGTGTGGAGAGATTACACAAAGCGAGACCATGATAATTGGTTTTGTATTACTTCATGTGTACACATATGAATGTCTAGTCTTCTAAATGCACTTTTATAGGTCTTATATCAGTTTAATTAATTTTGAATTTTTTTTATCGTACTACTGGTATTTTATGCTCTAGATGTCAAAGATGTTTATAAATATGTAGGTAGGTAGATAGGTCAAAATATTTTTCAAATAGTCTATCCGTAACATTGAGTACACTAAAATTTTTACAATCACAATCACAATTGAGTGGAGAATAGATGAGAAATGTTCCAGCTGCAGAAGGTGAACCATTCGGGGGCAGGTACTACCACTCTGACTACCTAGCAGGTTACCGGGGCTCCAGCTCGAGGAGCAGAAGTAGAAACGGGGTGGTTTTAGTCAGTAAGAGTCTGACACTCCTACTTACGTTACTCAGGATGAGAGAAGACGTGGGATGATTTTCCCACTCAAAAAAAGTTACTATCAATATAATTATATTATTTATATCTACAAGAATATCTTTACTCTTAAACGTGTTTAGTTTTAAACACATCATATATTACCTATATCACCTGACTTTCATCCCTACTCATTACACACGCATAATAGAGACATAGTTTTTACTAAAACCCCTTTATTTTAAAACCACGAATAAACAATTAAGTAACAAAATGGGGTCCAAAGAATGTTGTTCACAACGAACAGCTTCTAGCAAATGTCCTTTCTTAATTTAATGGCTTATAAATTTAAAATAAAATGTCTCTTTACTCTTGGGGTCGGGTTTAGCGCTGGTACTTTGTTCCTTATCTTTTATTAAAGGAACGTGTTAGGTTTTCTATGAACCATGTAGTATAGGACTCAACTAGGGACTAGAGACTGCTTTAGTGAATACTTTGTATCAAAAAATTTGGTTTGCCATACATATTTTTAATCATGCTCAAAAATCCAACTTATGATATTGGCTTGTCCATTTTTTAAGGTAATGGGGGATAATGGCACTAGTAGTAAGTGGTACAAAGAAGAACCATATTTTGTACTAATGAAATATACAAGTAGTGCATTGTTGGTGCGGTGCCTGGGCAAACGGCTGCCATGCAAAGTGTAGCGAGTTCGATTCCGGCACGAAGCAATTTATTGTGTGATTCTCACAAAATTAAATTGTTGTTTCGGGTCTGGGTGTTATTTGTATGTCAACTTGTAAGTTTGTAAACGCAATCATGACACAGAAGAAAATCCTAGTGTGAAAAGAGATAATAATTCAGAAAAGATATATTAATGACCAAAACTGCGGTCAAAAGTGTTAGTTTTAATAATTTATAGGTTGTACTGGACTTGCGCAAGTATACTGTATCGTGTGTGTATTTAAACAAAAACTCATTACTGCTCTTTAGCTGACTGCACCGACTCCTTAACAATACGTATCAACATAAAGTATTCTTTCTCTTAAACTTAAGCAAAAACAATCGTATGTTATTCGACTATCCTGCTCGAACACACTCGTGCCGACATATTTGTCGAGTTTCAATTTCTCTTCACGTCTGAATCGTAAACTTGGTACAGCTTACTCGACTCCTTTCTGACCCGAGATGAAAATTGGCCAGACTTCAGACTTCGGGCTATGGACTGGAATAAAACAAACAACATCACACCCGTTTGTAGGAGTTAAGTCCATTTGTAATTTATTTATGAAAGTAAATTGTCGTACTGATTATCTCGTTTGTGTAAATAATTTATGGTATTACTGTGCACTTAAAATATAAACAGACTAATATTATTATGCTGATAAATTTGATGATTAAATCAGTTGCAACTTTAGTTTTGAACGTGAAATCCTGTGATTTGCGATCTTTAGATATGGAGCAAAGTAGGTTTTATTTCACGTCTACCGCTAAAGCGAAGTATTCAGTTATACATACATAACCTGATATGGGGTAGGCAAAGACGATGGAACGCCAATAGCTACGAATAATAAACACTTATTTCGCTTCATCGACCAGTCGTATCATGCATGCTCGTCGGTTAAGGGTAATTTTAATTTGGCCCTTCTTTAATATATCGGTAATTTGGTCGCTATATGTCAGTTATACAATTCGAGAATTTCTCGCAAAATTGATCTACCTACACCTACATGCAAAAATAATACAGCTGCATAAAGTACCAACCAAGAAACCGTTTCACAGAACAACCAAGCCGATAACACATGATGTTATAAAAACAAATACCCCATATTAAAAACAAGAAGGGTGATGTAATATTAATCACCATAGTACATAATAAAACCCATACAAGACAGTAATATGTCAAAGAGACAATACCATTGTGGGGGTAAATAAAGAGGAGAGTCTATATGGTCTATATGCCGTCTGTAGTGGATTCGATCCACTTCGAGAGCCTCTTGGGACTTGCAAGGATAAAATGTAGTTACAGGAGACATGTGCAAAGCCACTTTTGTGGGACATTTTCTTTTTAATCAACGTACGGTAAGAAAGTTTTTATTTTGAAAATGGTGCGGTTTTAAAAGGACTCTCGATAGGATTAAGTGCGGTTAAGTAATGGGATTTTTTTCGTGTTGAAATGTAATTTGGTTTGTGTAGGGACTAGATTTGCTTGTAGGTTTTTCGTTGTGTTTTTGGCCGTTGTTGTTCTTGTGAATGAGAGGTTTTGGGGGTTCGATATTGGCAGTAAGTAACATTGGACACTAATCTAACATCTTATTACTCATTATATAAAAGCTAAAGAGTTTGTTTCTTTTTGTGTTTTTGAATGCGCTAATATCCGGAACTACTAGTCCGAATTTTTTTTTTGTGGGATAGTCAATTTATTGGGAAAGGTTATAAGCTATTAAGCATTGCGCTACGATCAATAGGAGCCGAGCAAAGGGGCTGAAACCGCGTTGAAGTCGCTAGTCAGAAATTAGAATGGCATTAGTTCCCAAAAATCATTTGATGAATTTAACATTTCTATACTCTCAAATGTCAATCTCATCTCAATCCTAAACTCAACAACTACAGACCAAAATTTCACATTTCTTACCAAATACAACAACAGACGTAAACAAACATTCATTTTTAATAACAATAATATCAAACCTTCTAGATTCCGACTCAATTTTCTCAATAAATTTCTCTGTCGACCCTATAAGGATAGCTAGTGCCAATACCAGCGTCATCCACCTGACAATTCAATTCCATTGCTTCGAGCGATGTCTCAAGGGGTTTACCCGATCGACAGTATTCAATGTCCGTACTTACCCCATACCTAAAGTATTGTGAAGATTTTCGGATCCTATAAGGCAGCGATTTGCCTCTGCTACCGGTTTACGTGCAATATGTTCGGTATTTTGTCCAATTTCTTTCTTGTATAGTTATTTGACTGTTGCTAGTGGATTTTGTGAGTTATCTCTTTTGAGGTACGGTTTAGTTTTCTTTGCGTTTATGTTTTATTTACTTAGGTGATGTACATCTTCAGACAATTCTTGTAAAACTCGCCTTTGTCAAATAAATTAACAGGTAAGTTATTGTTGAAATAATAAAAGTAATTCAGGAAACTATTCAAATAGAAACGTTTTAATAAAGCATTCATTTGTGCTACTATATTCAGATTCATGAATGAATCGCCATTTAGTTCTGGGCTGTACCGATAGATGGCGTTATGAATACGAATCCACATTTTAGTAGCAATTATTTTGAAAACACTGTTTTATTGATAACAAAACGAGTAAAATAAGTACCAGACTCAAAATCTTTACAAGAGATTACCTTTTCTTATTCATTGTTCTCTATAGACCTTAGTTAGATATATTTTGGATAACAAACCTTCATGTTCACCTGTAGAACCATTTAAGCAGCAAGATAATATACGGAATACGGAAATCCACTATCCTAATGCAAATTGCTGGAACTGAATTAACTAGAATACCAATTAAGTTCATCTGGATTATGGCGAATCGATTACCAGTCGATGGAATGCAAATAGCACTTATAATGATCGGAATACGAGTATTAACCGACTGCGAGAATACTTTGCTCTTCAAATATTAGAAACGGACCTGAGAGATGGAACTTCAACTGTTTAGGGAATTTAAGTCATTTGATGGGGTCACATATGTGGGGAAGTAAAATATGTTTGTAAAAGGGGTTATTTTAATATGTTTTTAAGGTTATCTGAAGTGGTGGACTGCCTAGCGGGTTACCGGGGCTTCGGCTCTGAGAGTCTGATACTCCCTCTCGCCTCGCCCAAGGTGGGAGAAGTTTTGGATAATTTTCGTCCTCAAAAAAGGGTTATTTTGTTTCCGAAAATTGGAATTTGATATCCAGTATATACATGTTTGTTTTGAAAATAAGACAATTATTTATTTTATAAAATATATAGGAGACGTGAACAGGATTTTATCATATTGTATCGTCGCGTTTACAAATATACTCGTTCTTTCTCATATTGTGTCATTACAAATATACAAATGCACATAATATTATAAGTACATGACGTACCCAGATCTGGAACCACAATTAGTGGATCGTTTAAAGATTTGTTGCATCGGGAAATCGAATCCATGGCACGTACACAGCCGATTGTTCCGTCATTACACCAACCATACAGTCAACCAGTCTTACATTAATTAAAACATTTTGAGCTAATTACTTTCTTACGATCTCTACTGTAGTCTTTACTCTGTACTCTTCATCCAGTATGATCCAGAATAAACCAGTATGCACCAATACCTTCCAACTGAGTCAAGAGCATCTCAAGAACATCGGAAGATGCGATCAGCAATAGCTGAATACCTCAGATACCTGAATCTGTTAAGATTACTCGATGATCGACGTGTGGTATTCGATTTAATCGATTTAATTCGGTTTTAGTTAGGGATCGAGAGGAATCGGATAATGGCGAGAGAGTTGAGTGGTTCTGTGGGTGTAGGGTTAGATTTCTGGTGTAAGTGGTGTCTGTGATTTAGATTGTTTGGAGATTTTGGTTCTGATGTGTGTTTAGTTGATGTCTATAGTTAAGTAGTTTATGTGGTAATGGACTGAGGAGGTTGAAATTAGTTAAGTAGTAGTTCAGGGTGAAGTATTTTTTTTAAACGTTGCCCCACATTATAATTTTCTCGTGTTGTGGGTGCGTTTACATAACAATTAAAATGATACCCAGACCCGAAACAACAATTTGTGGATATTGCTCCGTGCGAGAATCGACCCGCTGCAGTTGCACGGCAGTTGCCCAGCCACCGCGTCAACCGATGCTAATGGAGTATTTTTTTATATTTCATACTTTATACTTAGTTCTCCTAAGGGCTTAGTACATGTTTGTTTTACGTTTAATGAGATCGAAACGAGAGCACGTTCGCGCTCTGATTGGTTGGTTAATTAGCGCCGGCCTATCAAACCCCGAATGCGCTCTTGTTGCATTTTCGTTCGACGTAAGCAAAATTATACTAAGGATACTAATTAGCTAGCGTAAGGTAAAGTTTAACGTACTTTGCTCTTACTTAGAATTTAGGCAACTTTTTAGTCCCATAACAAATCGTAATGTTCAAATAATTTATCAAACCACTATCTTTCATGTCAGTCTGATAATTATTTACTAAAAGACATCGAGATTTATAAAGTCTTATAATAAATCGTCGCAATTCAAAGTGAAAATAAAATTTTCTTTTTCAGTCATTTTGGAACGCTTCAGGCACTTACATGAATCAGCCTCTCAGCCCTACAAAGGCTTAGGTTTCAAAGACAACACAACTTAGACTTAGGATCAATAAACTCAACTTAAACCTGATTTAAAATACTTTTCGACGATCATTCTATTTGAAAAGATTTTTCGCAGACACCGAAAATAGAATTTGCTATATCAATGAATTTTCGTATAAAGAAAGAATGTAAATATTAGACTTTACGTGATTTCGGTGTCTAGAAAATTGTATTAAATTCTTTCGCCAATGATTCGTGTAAAATAATACTTTAGCTTGATCGGTTTTTTAAGAGATTGAATTTGATTTAGTATAAGCACTTTCTATATTTCTCAGTATGATTTTTATCTTTGGTTTTGATCGATCTATTGACCTCAGTCTGTGAAGTCTCATCTTCACAGACTTGACTGTGGAGCTAGAGATCGTAGATTTGAGTCTTAGAACAGATTATGTGTTATAGAGTTTTTTTTATTGTAATTATTGAATATTGATGCAGTGTTATTGCTTCCGGTACTTTATACATTTCTCCTAATTATGCGAGATACAGTCGATATCTGTATGTATTTCTAGATAAACCACTCCATAGATTGTATGATTTCATAGGTAAAAACTGCTTGAAATTTTTGTACTGTCCTATTGTGTCTATTGTTATCACATAATATCTATTCATATTAGTTTTTAAGTTCAATGTTACTAACAAAATTATGGACATGGTCTTATAAATGATATGATTATTAATTGCTTTGGTAGTGGACCATCAGACGATCTGTCTACTCATTTGTCTCCTAAAGCCATAAAAATGACCACAAGCCATAGCTGTATAAAACCCATATCCAACTATACTGAACCTACAACTCCATACAACCATACGTTAGTAAACACTAACAATTTCCTTTATTACTAGTACCGTGACGTAATCCCCATACAATGCACATAATAGACTATGACATCATACCACTACTTCGACTAACTGCGGTGATTATGCGGTGTGATGACCCCTTGAGAACGAGATAGAATACTGATATAGCTTTTGTAATTGTTTTTATATAATAAGGTATGATCACGATTGTTATTCACGGCGTTCGTCGTGTGCTAGGGGTGTGAAGATTTATGTCTGAGTTTGGCTAATAGTTGTGAGATTGTTGGGAGTAATGCAAAGTTGGGAATAACATTCGGAGTGTGATAATAACACCGTCCTGTTTAGATATGGCTCATAACATAGCACAGATATAGGCGATACTAGACATGATTTTTGATATATTGCCTAATCGGCTGAACTTGTGTTGAAACTTATCACCCAAATAGAAAAAGTTTGTCATCATCATCACCATTATCTTTATCATAATCATCATGACTGTTCAGTATTGGAATACCAACCTCCTGGCAACCGCACCTAAACATTTTAGATAAGTCTCTCACATCACAACTACCATTTTTTTAAGGAAAAATACATTCAATGACTTTTCTCGACTTAGGCTAAGCGAGAGGGAGTGTCAGACTCTTACTGACTAAAAACCACCCCGTTCCTACTCCTGCTTTTCGACCCGGTAAACCCGCTAGGTAGTCCGCAACTCCGCAACAGACTACCATAATAATATTAATTACAAACAAAACAAAGTCGAATGCAAAAACTAGTTATGAATAGTCAGACTCATCATGCAGGAAGTCATACAAATTGTAACCGAGTGACTAAAGCATGGCAGTTATATTATTTTAATACCGAGACACGATCATGTAACATCCTATCGGCGGTCACTGACAGAAGACTATGTGTTACGTACTATTACTATTTATAGAATAAACGTTCAGACAAACACATGTTCTTTTGATTTAGATTTTCCTGTTTTTGAAGAAGGAATTATAAGTACCTACGATGTTGTTATGGTTCGACCGGAGTGATAACACGGCCTCACTGAAAACTGACGTGAAACAACGCTTGCGTTGTGTTTCGTTGTGTGAGTGAGGTTACGAGAGACCCAATTACCCCTTCCCAATCTTCCTTATCCCCGATTCCCCAACAACCCTTACACTCAAAAGGCTGGCAACGCACTTGTAATGCCTTTGGTGTTTCGGGTGTCCATGGGCAGCAGCGATTGCTTACTATCAGGTGATCCGTCTGCTCGTTTACCGGCTTATACCATAAAAAATGTATGTGTATAGAATTGTCTTGTTGATTGACTAGTTGCAAGTGCCACTGTCGACCAACGGGTCTCGCTTTAAATTCTATGACTGCGCCAAGTTTCTTCACAGAATCTGGAACTGTGCCTAGTTTATGGTAATAGGCTCACATCATATTCCATGAGACCTGTGCGTACGGCGCGTCGCGTTCCGCGTTCACCTCAAAGAGCCACCACAGATGGTGCCCAGTAGGACTGAAGCCAAACTCAGAGCTACGGACTACTTAGCGGGTTACCAAAGCTCAAAAGCAGCAGTAGGAACAGGGTGGTTTTTAGTCAGTAAGTGTCTGACACTCCCTTTTGCCTCACCCAAGGTTGATGGATAATTTTCCCCCCTCAAGAAAAAAAAACATAACATAACTATTGAAGGTGATGGTAAGTGTTACATAATAGATGCAAGAGAGAAGGTATAGGCAGAAATGGACTTATTAACTCTGACATAATGTGTACTGAAAAATCACAAAGAACAATCTCTGCTTGCAACTGCAACCGAACCAAAGACATGCCAAATAAATTATTATAAATGGAATACCAATAATTCACAATGTTATTCAATTCTCAAATACGCCATGAAACAATAAACTGTACCAATACAACTTGTGTATGTAATGTATAAACATTTTACGACGTTATTTATGACTTCTGCCGTCCCCTCGTATATTTGTTGTCGTAAACATTTCGCTGATAACTGCTAGGAGGCGAGTACACAGTCGATTTTATATTAATGTTTCATAACATTGTATTTGTTATGAGAAGAAAGGGTAGATAACGTTTAGCTACTTATCATTAGGCGAGCATTTTCATAGGCTCTCTTAACAGACAGCTATTGCTAAGAATTTTACGAAAGCCAATAATACTGAATACAGAACGTTAACCCCAGCTAGTTCTTGTCGCGATCATCATTAATTAGTACGTTTTTGTTTTTTATGTTATGAACCGGTAAACGAGCAGTCAGATCACCTGATGCAAAGCAATCACCGCCGCCGCCCATGAACACCCGAAACAGCAGAGGCATTACAAGTGCGTTACCGGCCTTTTGGGTATAGGAATTTAAGATTGGGAGAATTGGGAAGGGGGTAATTGAGCCTCCGGTAGCCTCACACAACGAAACACAACGCAAGCGTTGTTTCACGTCGGTTTTCTGTGAGGCCGTGGTATCATCACTCCTATTCGTACCGATTCATAGCTCTACCACACTTATCCACACGTGCCGAAGCAAGCTATAATCACACTATATTCAGCAGGACATATTGACCTCTCCATCATCAATAGTTCCATCTTCAAGTCTTCGCATCCAACCACTGCTACTCACTTTGTGGATATCGTCACTTCACCTAGCTTGCCTCTAATTGGAGCTAACATTGTGAAACTGTGGCGGTGTCGTATCAATCGTGCAGTTAGTGCAGAACACGACGGCGACCGGTTATGGTTGCATTGTCGTATGGTTGCTGGCAAAGATTAGTTAAATACTGGAGATGTGATGCAATGTTCTTTGTTAAAGTCTTTGATTTCTTAAAGAGGCAGTAGAGTTATTGGAAGACTTAAACCATTTTTGCTGGATATCAAAGTCAAAGTGCATTTATTTCAATTAAACAATTAATAGAAATAGAACTCAATTAATAGATGTGGCAACCGAAGATGAGACTATTGCTAAACATAGGACTATATAAATATTTCGTGCTATTACTGCAAATGCGGAGCCTTAGTGTATTAGGGTTCCGTAGCCAAATGGCAAAAAAAACGGAACCCTTATTTTTGAAGTTTTTTTCATCAAATAGAATAGCAAGAATACGTCAAAAACATTGATGTCGTCGTGTAGTCAATTGGTCTAAACAGACAACATTGACACGATGAACGACATGACTTCTACTTGGACCAATTTTTGAGAAGAAGAAGTTTAAGTCCAGAAGATCAAGACTATGCCATATCTACCATATATTTCCATAATCTTAGACCAAAGCACATAAATCATAGTACGCAACGGAACACTTGGTTTATGAATCAGGCTTGCACAGCATAGCATTGTTTGTACGCTACCAGTACTAAGCCTGCAGTGATTTCACTAAATAAACACAACCAGTCCACTGGTATTTACTACTGTTGCCGTTCTTAAGTATCAAAATATTTGTTTGTATTTGATTTTGTAATATTTTACATAACGTTTTTTTTTAAACGTTGCCCCTGCTCTAGAATTTTCTCCTGTGTCGTGTGTGCGTTTTTAATCAATTTCACATACACATGACACACACCCAGACCCGAAATAACAATATGTGGATTGAACACAAAGAGTTGCTCCATGCGGGAATCAAACCACACGACACGTTGCAAGGCAGCTGGTTACCTAACCACCGCGCCAACCGTGTAGCCAAACTATAAAGATATTTAAACCTAATGAAGTACGGTACTTAATTCTCAAGTTATTGATGATTTTAGCGATTGTATGTGTACCTATGTGTTAATATTTTTCAATAAAAGCATGTTGTCTAAATTCTATCTTTGTAAGTTATCTTGTTCACTTTTTATTCTTTCTCTACGTCACTGATTGCTGTTGGCAAAATATTAATTTAAATATATGATTTCATATTTCCTTATATCTAATACATTTTTGATTCTTTAACTTCTGACCCATCATCATCTTTATCCCTGATGTCCGCAAAACATTTATTATAAGAACACATAATAATAACCATAAGTATAAACGCTTAACTATCACCAAAACAAGAAATTTCAAGTCAATTCGAACTAAACCTATAATACTACACAGGAACATTGCAAACTGCTAGCAACCGATTCCATTATTGTTACTAAAGTGGGTCACAAGCTCATGTTATCACCTCCTGATAGGCCATGGTTAGACCAGAACATAAGGAAAAGTTAGGCCATACTTGCGTAATGCCTAAGACTATAGAATAATTATAGAGAGGTTCAAACGGTGAGCGTTATGCAAGAAAGGTGCGGTGCGAGTGACAGCGGTTTGCTGTTGAGGAGAATTTATTATAGTCATGTAAATTTTGGATGCAGGTCGCTTCCAACTGGCCTATCTAGAAGTCATTGGGGAAGGCTGAAGATCGGTAGTGGACGTCTTGTGGCTGATATGATAATGATGACGATGATGTGTAAATTTGCTTGGTAGGATTCTACAACTGTGAATATATAAAGACATGAGACGAACAGTAGCGTAGCTTTATTTAGGTAGCCAGCTATGATTTTTAAGATTTAAGTACTTCAACAAGGATCTCCTACTGATGAGACGCATAACTTCAATGTGAAGAAAATAACTAAAGTTCTGGTCTATTTGAGAAAGATGTTATCAGTAATTAAAATGTTTAGGACACATCTCACATTCTTTAGGTCCTTTAGGCCCAATATGTACCTTAGTAGTACTTAAAGATACTTTTGTTACCAACTAAATTAAAATAATTGTGATTTAATTTTGGCTGAATAATTTCAATATTAAATGTATTCCGCTAACAGTAGAGCCATACTCGATGTGGTAAAACCGGTCGGTCAGGAAACAGTAACTGCAGTTGGCCACGTGGGCCGTACTCACACAACTGTCGTAATTGTCAGATCACTGCAACTCCGCACTGTTACAATAGACCCTAATAGTGCAGACTCGGTAAAGACAAGACCAACAATTCTAATAATGGTTCCTTGTATTTGTTAAGCTGCTCATTTATGTGAATTAATGGATTGGTTTCTTGATCTGAATATATTTTGTTTATTATGATGCCGGTTAAGGCTTTGGCTACGGTGACTGTTTCTTGACTACTGGCGTCTATCATGTGGCTGGCAAATCCACCTTTGCTTATAAAATTAAATATTCTTTTACAGAGTGGACAAGTGAGAGCACCATTAACATGATTATAATTAATTGCCGCAGGTGGTGGTATATTCACCTTTTTTTAGGAGGAAAGAATCATCCAATTACTTCTCTCGCCTTAGGCGAGACGAGAGGTAGTGTTAGAATCTTACTGACTAAAAACCACCCCGTTCCTACTCCAGATATTCGAGCCAGAGTCCCGTTATATTCACATTAATATAATCTTCATCATTCGTTCATCGAAGAAGCTATGGACGATATTCCCCCCTTTTAAAAAAGTACCAAACATAACGAAGAGATAATAAAAAAATCCCAATTGCAGACAATGCAACTCCAGACATAGACTAAAGCAAAGCAAATAATCCATTTCAATGCGTTACAAATAATAAGCCGTACAAAGGAAGGAACAAAGATGGCGCCGACAGTAAAGGCAAAGAATAGAATTGTAAGTCACAAAGCAAGAAAACTCATAAGGGTTTGGTTCAAAATGAAATGGAAAAATAAAAACTACTCCTTTATGTGGAACGGGAAGCTTAAATTTAGCTGTCCAATAATATTGGTTTGGGAGTTACAATGTTGGTGTATTCTTTGGAGAAAATATTTGGAATTTTGATCTGGGATTTTGGAATTTTTTGGACTGTTTTGATTGATTGAATCGAGAGTTATTTTATGTAATCCAAAATATTGTTATAGGTCTGGATATTATATTGTTTATGGTATAATCTGGTAAACGAGCTGACGGATCACCTGATGGTAAGCAATCGCCGCCGTCCATGGACACCCGAAACACCAGTGGCGTTACAAATGCGTGACCTTGCTTTTGGGGGTTAGGAATTTAAGGCTTGTAGGGGAGTCGAGGATTTTACCCCACGGAAACGCGGGCGAAGCCGCTGGCAGAAGCTAGAGTTGTTATATATTTTAACACATTTTTCAAAAAATAAAAACATTTTATACATAGCTTGCTTACAATAGAACAAGTCAACAATCGTAAACAAACTGTACAATAAAACTTTTCTTTAAGTCTTTGCTAAATCTTTCTCTAGTAGTACGGTAAGTCCGATTATTCCCAATGGAAGCTAGGTAGTGGGTTGTATAATCCTAAGTCCGGATGTAAACAAAACTAGAAATTGTAGTTTATACTTACTGGCTAGTTTTTGTTCTTAAACCTGTACCTGAGATTTATATCAGAGCGGGAATCGAGTAGGGAAAGTATTGAGTTGGATATTAATGAAAGAAAGATTCATTTCCTTGTGTTTGTGATCATTTAGATTATCCTAAACTACATAGGTTAATGGTTAATAGCTTAAAAATAATATTGGAATTTTGATAAGTTTTTTTATAAGTCCCATGCAATAGGGGTAAGCCTTTTGCCATATACTTGGCATGAGATTCCAGACTCCGTGCTACTACTGAGAAATTTTCGACAAACCGAAAAAGCTAGCATTACTTTGCCCGATCAGATCAGAATCGTACCCGAGTCCCCTTGCACAGGAGTGGCACTTGCGACCACACAACTAATAAAGCCGTATAAATTTACTTATATATCGGAATCGTAAATAGCAGAGGAATTAAACATTTACATATAACACAATTAAACTTAACTTAAAACAGTATAAAATCGAACTTAACAACACCCATCTTTAATAACCCACCTCTACACTTATAACTGCAAATAGTACATAGACCAGCTCCCACGTAGATACGGAACTGCAATATATACCTACACATATATACCTACACGCATCATCCAATTGAGCGCAGTGCAATGTTCTCTGGTCACGAGCGGGGTCAACAATCGCATAGAATATAATAATAACAGTTGTTCCAAGTGCCATATTATATCGAGCCTCACTGAGGATAATGGTTTTTCGTTATGAGGTAAGGATAAGATTGTGTGGTGTAGTAGAACGGTAGGAAAATTATTTTGTTTTCGTACTAGTGATATTTTATAATGAAGTGTGAATTATTATTTATTTTTATTTTTAGCCGTGATCGTCCCACTGCAGGGCAAAGGCCTCCCTACCCTCCTTCCACTCCTCTCTGTGCAAAGCTTTCTGCGGCTAATCCTTGTCGTAGGTGTCAAGTTCGTCCCGCCATCTCCTTTTGAGCCTGCTGTTGACGTTGAGTGAAATATTATAAACTTTGATATTTCATCCTGTGGCTTTATTTTGTTACTAAAAAAGTGTTAATCAGTAGTTTTAGAATAATCATGTAGTATTCTGATAATTTATATAAGTAATCTAGAAGGGACATTTATCTACAAGGACATAATTTTAAGCTAGTAATACTCTTTATGGGTTATTAAAATTATGTTAGTTACATAAAATTACGTTAGTACTTACCCCAAAAATTAAACTAAATATTTTTATCTAGCAAAATTCTCTTAATATTTTCTGTTATCATAATATTATTACAATAAAGGCCAATACCGTTGCATTCTAGCTACGTACATTATTGTACATTGCACCAAATAGCCCAGCTGTATCAATATTGCATAAAGTTATCAGTGATTATGTCTAGTTCATTCCTACGTTCAGTAGTAGTTGCAGAATAAAGTTCTTAGTTTTTATACTTTGTAATAACATAATATATTTTGTTAGTAATGCCCGCAAAAATGTTATTTAAAAATATACTACAATTTCCTTCAGTGTCGTTTGTGGTTTACAAACTCTTCTGGTTCAATATCATCAACCATTATGCACCCACTTTGAATAAAAGACAGTCTGCATTACAGGTGGCGATTCCCTCTCGTCTCCCCCTTCCCCAATCTCCACGTATGGCAAATACCGGGACATCCCAATTGTCACCGAAAATTTGAAGGATTCTGTAGTCCACCTCACCGATGATTGCTTATAATAAAAATAATTGACTTGTCATCCAATTGCCTCAGTACTGACATGAAGTATGGTAATACGTAATGGCTGCACTTAATCACAATATAGGTCAGCTCAGGCAATATTAAAATGTCGACCAACTACTTCGCGATGTCATGAAATAAATTGATCGAGTTTAATTGGAAATTGATTTCTCTGAGTGGTATCAATTACTTTTATGTTTTCTTTTGACATGATCAATTATCATTGTAAAGCTTAAGCAGAAAGATAAAAAAACATATACGTATTTATTCTTTCTCGGAATAATCTATATACTTCTAAACTATTGACTTTTAATATAAAAACGTAAAGATTTGTTCAAGAAGTAGGCAGAAAACATTTACTTTTGAACAAACTATAGAAATAATGCTAAAAAAGAACCTTATTCTACTTTTAAATAAGGTCTATCTATTGAGACATTTCATAGGCATAAAACAATACAGTGTCGTGTCTGTAGCTATTTTTATAGTACGTGGTTATTATTGCACTCACGCTTCGCCCGAGCGATGCCCTTGCCCTATCAGTAGTGTGTTGAGGTAGGCCCGGGGTTTTACTTTTAATATACTACAAGTAGCACCCATTGGGCGTTGTTTTTGAAGCATTTTGAATCTTATTTAAGGGATAATAAAAGTTGATAGTGTGTCAAGATTTTGTGGATTATTAAGTAGGTTAGTTGTTATAATTCATGTGTATTGATTGATTAGAGCTCAATAGCGAATAAATAGAGGTCTTTCTAAATCTAGAAAAGTTAGAACAAAAGTTATTTTTTGAGCCATAAAGTCACCTTGGTTAAGCCTTGTCTATCGTGTGGTTCTAGGTGCACATAACAAGCAGGAAAATTTACTAAGTCACCAAAATAAAAAAAAAACTACAATAATAAAATTATTCCGTTCTTTAAATAAAAACACCAAAAAGTAATTGATTCTACATAGACCCGATTAACCGTGAGGTACTAGGCGCACATAACAAGCAAGATAGATACAAGAGCGTCAAAATAGCATTTATTATCAACCAATTTTATTAAGAAAATGCAAAAATCAAATTGACCCTAGATAGGCCTGATCTACGGTGAGGTACTAGGCGCACATAACAAGTAGGAACATAGCTGTCTCATTATAGGCGAGTGGCTCGAGAGCCCTCTAGCAACGCTGCTAATAGGAAGCCGGCCTATTCTGCAATGTTTGACCCATAAAATATTTACTATATTTTTTCAATACCAATTGCGGTTTTGCTGTTACGATTTTTGATCTACCGTTTATTTAAATGGAGAACATTCGATTGGAGAGCACCTTTATATTTTATATTCAATTTTTTGGTTTAATATTTTTTTCAAATATAAATTAAAGAGTGTTATTTATTTCTTTACTAGATTCTGCTAGCGGCTTCGCTCGCGTTCCCTTGGGATAAAAAGTATTCTAAGTGTTATTCTTTACGATAGTCTACCCCTGTTCCAAATTTCATCCTGATCTCTTCAGTAGTTTTGACGTGATTGAGTATCAAACATAGGTACACACAAACTTACAAATATTCGCATTTATAATATTATTAAGATAATAATTTCATTTACGAGTATATCCAGTAGTGAACATTAAAAACAGGATACTTTATAATTTGCCATGTTTGTTTTAGGACCATAATTATACTACTTTTAAATGCATCTTCAACATCTGAATATACCGAGAACTGCGGACTACCTAGCGGGTTACCGGGGCTCTGACTCAAAAAGCAGCAGTAGGAACAGGGTATTTTTAGTCAGTAAGATTCTGTCACTCCCTCTCGCCTAACCCAAGGCGGAAGAAGCCATTGGATGATTTACCCAACTTAAAAATAAAAATCTGAATTTTTACGTCAAGTCTGTCTCGTTGATTTAGTTAAAGTATTGTCCGGCTAAGAGTTTCTCGAATTGCGTTTAAAATCCCGAATTTTACATATAGGATCGACATCTAGTAGATGTCAATCAGGTTTTACTATGGTACTTTTTTACGTATTGATTTTGTTCATCAGTTTTTTTGAATTCTATAAAAATTGCATTAAAAAGCATTTCACTTATTGTATAATAGTACTATTTAAAAAAAAATAGCAGAATAGTGTCACAAGCAAGACGTTTTACAAAGAATAACGTTGGCCCGACATCAGTTTGCATATCATTACGCCGACGATAGCAACGCCTTTCTTTGTGAAACAATACTTTCGTTTCGCAACGAATTCTTTGTTCATCATCACTTTGTTTTTGCTTTTTTTCGTTTTATGTTTTTTAATGTAAGTAAGGTGGTTTATTGTGTTTGTTATTTACAATTTACATTGTGTTATCTCACCTCTTTGAAACCTTTGCACTTTTTTTTACAATGCTGCCCTACACTTGGATTTTCTCCTGTGTCATGGGTGCGTTACAAGTTCACACACACATGACACCTAGACCAGAAACAATAATTTAAAGATCACTTAAAGTGTTGCTGCATGCGAGAATCTAACCTGTTATAAGTTGCGTGGCGTCCACCGCACCAACCGTACAGTCGCCAACCTGAAATAAATATTACTAATAAATATTTTAGAATAATAAATCCTTTCATCGGTTCTACTTCTACAAAACAAAACCCTCAAAATCAAATTAGAAACCGCCCTTATTTAAATACAAACTAATTACCAACTTTCTTTACATAATATAACATATCCACGAGCCTTCAGCTCTAACAATAGAGTTCAAAATCCTTTGGCAAAATGAAAGAGACGACATCGTGATTCAAAGACTGACCTGTGACCAAGTCGTGATCTTGCAAAGATGTCTGGGTTCCGCGTTGGTCGAGCGTCCGGCATATTATGTGATTTACTCAACCTTTCCTAAATGGGACGTAGGGTAATACAGACCTTATGTTAAAAGGGAGAGAGTGCATTATGTATAGGCTTTTTTAAACATATAAACGGTACATAGGTACTTATTATAAACCTTATTTTAACGGTGGTAAGGTGCCTTTTGTGTGTGTGTGTGTGTTTTTTTTTGAAGTAAAGGTCTTAGTAATAGAGTATGAGAGTTTGAATTTGTGGTAAAAGCGATTGTTGTATGTATTGCCCATAGGAAGGACTTCAACCATAGTGTTCAATGCTGCTATGGAACAGGATTTTGTTACAAAAATTCTATTCCTGCCAATATTTCTGCTAACAATGTTTCGCTAATACCTTTAGAATGATTTTCCACCAGAGATCTGCTATACTTCGTTGCTGTGGATGTGATTGACTTCCACCAATCATATTATTTAGGACATATAGCTTAGAAACGGACTCAGCTAAGCTATGTTTTTTATATGGAAAGGTGCGTGCTATGGACGTGTATTATGGATACAACTTTACATACACATAACGCCAAACGGAACAACAGTTTGTAGATCACACAGAGTCGTTCGTGCGGGAATGGAACCCGTGACACGTTGCCCAACAGCCATTTGCATAGCCACCGCGCCAACCGTGCAATCAATCAGTATGTATGTAAACTATATTATCATAACTTCTAAATAAACAAGCCGATTCTAATCAAACCCCTTTCCTCTACACATTGACAACTTCTTAACACAAGCCCCTCAGTAGTTACCGAAGCCTTAAATGTCAATATACAACTCAAATGATGCAATAATCGTAAACCCTTCACTTAATAGTATACAAACTAACTTACATACTGTTTATAAGCAGTAAACTAAGTAATTTGCGGTGACTTGTACATAAGACGTGACTACATATCAAGTTATACAAAACCAGTATAAACTGACCGTCGAATGTGCGGAAAGATTGTATAAAGAGAGACCATGATACATTGGTTTTGTATAACTTAGGGTGTACTCGTGTAAACACTAACCTAACACCTCATTAGGACATTAACTTAAGGTACTCATGTCTCAATTAATAAACATGTCATCAAAAATATAATTATGATCTATGTACGGTAGTAATTTAATTTTGCATATAAAATTAAATTACATTGCCTGAGATTCACAAAATTACTCACTGACTGAACGGAATAAATGTACGTATAATTAAATTAAGTCTTTGACTGCCAATAGAAAACTGTTGAAGGCAAATCCTCCGTTAAAGTCGGTTACCGAAGACCACCACGGTGTTCAATGTGTTAACACGTGAAAGTATAATTTTACTTAGTTTTAAAATAATCCTTAATTGAGGTCTGCTTTTGTACAACTTGCAGCACACTCCTACGCAGACGCACAGGTGTAGAGTGATGAGAGAGGCGTGAGGCGGAGGGTGCTGGATTATTGGACTTGTCAATCTATCGAAGTAACATGAGCCACAAGACCTAAAATATTTCAACCTCTAATCAATTTTTACTTGAATTAAATGAAGACAAACTCCAGATAACTTGTTTCTTCGTAACAAAAACTGCATCGAAATCGGTCTATCTGTTCCAGAGTTAAGATGGGACAGACATCTATTAATTAAAATAATAGAAAAACTAGCTTACTTACCTATATGTAGACTTGTTTCCGTTCCCATCAACATTACACGCTAAAAAAGTTTTGCAAAGCACAGGAAACGAAGCCTTCTTGCTTAGTCATGTTTGTAAGTACTAGACCACCCAAGCAGTCTTTATATTATTTTCATAGTTAATGATATACACTTCATACATTTCTTCAAACCAATTTTTCTTCAACAAAACATAAAACTTCACACCTAATCCGCTCCCACCATCTTTTAAATTAATTTCCCATCTCAAGTCTAATCAAATGAAAGTATACTCTAAGTACGTAGATATAAGGTGGTTTATTCAACAGCATAATCTACAATAGGTGTGCACGTTTACTCCATGCAAATGTCTGTGTCTATTTATTTTTATGTGACGTCACAAAATGGGACCGCCGACGCTAGCGCCAAGTTGTTTGTATAAAACCTCGTTTTACATGCATTATAGTAAATATCTAACTAACTTTCTTCCGCGGTAAAGCGGGAATATTATGCAGCGAGGTTTTTTCATACCATATTGTGTAATACATTTTAGCAAATAAACCGTTTTTTGGGAACATTCCCGAATAAAATATGGCACACAGTTTTTTCGGAGCTCTGTTTTTTCACAGTATTCATTACCATTTTAGAAGTAACACCATGTTTTTTACTGGTTAGATTTAAGTAAATATGTAAGTTGTTGTAGAGATTAGTACATCAGCTACCTACCAATAAAAATCCTGTTAAAATCGGTCTAGCTATTTTAGAGATAAGCCTGATATAAATTAATACATCATCTACTTACCTGCCAATAAAAGTCCCTTCAAAATTGGTCAAGCCATTTCAGAGATTAGCCGGAATAAACAAACAGACAAAAATTTTAAATGTGAATTGGGTGTATGTATCGTATGTATATTCATAATTATGCATGTAGTAAAATTTAACGTTTATTTAAATACTACAAACAGACATCTAATTTTATTTGTTAGTATAGATAAAACCATAATTTATGTATATTAGCAAATAGACTACTGTTATCAAATACTCATAAATGCATTTTTTGTTACAGGTAAATACTACAGCTATTTAACGAGAAAGCGTCTGAAACTACTATACCAGTCAACTCAACACAACCCTACAGAGGTACCAAGCTCTTGTTTTGCCACTAATATCTCTTCTAACCTAATCTGAGAACTGAACGTCATGATAGGTGGCTCTGGACTTGTTATCAAGGTGGTTATAACTCTTCTTTTAGCAGTCGGGCATTACAAATCACACTTAATATTATAAATGTGAAAGCTTGTTAGTTTGGGTGTTTATCTATCTATCACGCTATTGAACGGATTTTAATGAAACTTGGGTGGTAGGATATTTTTTTATCGTGGAAACGCGGGCTAAACCGCTGGCAGAAGTTAGTCAAGATATGAACGATTATAGATTCAGAAATCGTAAGTAAAAGAAAAGGAAGAAAAAATGTGATCAAATAAATTAACTTATAAGTTACGATTTATAAGTATTGTAGCCTAGTTTTTTCATTTCAATAAAGTTTAGCATTATTCTTGTAGAAAGAAGTCTTGTAGAAGAAGATTTATCTCTCTACCATTCTACTGATGAAATGTATCTTGTCGAATTGCTCACTTAACCGAGAAGAATCTTGTTAGCCAGTACTTTACGAGCTCACATCAAAACAGCGTTATGGATAAATTAGAAAGCTCGCCCGTCCAAAATGGATGGCTTCATTAATCATTGTTGTTATTGTGCGAGCGATATTTTTGTGATTAAAGCGTTATTTTATTTGTTTAGGGTTCATTTTTGTTTTTTTGTTAGTAGTTTGTTTTTTTTTTATCTTTTGTTAGTGTTTTCCCAACTGTTGTCTTTTATCTTTGATAGTGATTAGGTTTATACGACTTAGTTACGATATTTATGCCGAGGCTACTTGACTAGTTTCACACGATTTTCGAGGCCCTAAACATTTGTTTACTAATTTACTTATGTAGGTCACTCATGTTAATGGTATGACTTTATATGATAACTAACCTATGACTGTGACTTCGTCGAATTCGTACAGTTTTAACTTTCCTACAATTTTATTATATGTAGGTATAGATATTAAAGACATCATCCTTGAACTGTCTTTTTGCTGGTCTCTCCTGAGCCAATCCTACACCTTTATTTCCTTCCACCATCATGCAATTACCTGTCCCCATAAAATCGGATGTCAGCATAACCACCGACGGAGTATTGTTCACAAACTGCGCAATTCAGTCGTCATTGCGACACAATTGAATGACAACTCCATAGCATTGTAGCTACATGCGCTGACACATATGATTAATTACTTCGTACGCAGATTACCTTTGGCGAGTCAAAAATTACATAATTTAGCATTGCTTATGAAGAACTGGCTTCTGCCAGCGGTTTCGTTTTCATTTCTGTTGGATAAAAAGTAGCCTGTGTCATTTCAGACAATAATCTACGTCTGTTTCAAATTTCATCCCGATCCCTTCAGCTATTTTAACGTGATTGAGTAACAAACATACATACAAAGTTTTGCATTTATAATATCAGTAATAAGTATTGTCTGATTTCTGTTTGACGAGGAACTCGACCAGTTTCAAGTCACGCTAAGGGCTCATAAAAATTGAAAGATGATTATAGTCAGGATGGTGGTAAACTCATGTTGCTATGAATTTCCCTATCCTAAAGTCAAGTTGAGTCAAAGCATTTAACATATAAGTTGGTACATAGAACACAACGTATCTATGTAAGTACATGCCTTATCAAAGTGTTAATCTAGGTATGCAAATATAGTTTATCTTGTGATAAGCATGAAATAGCCATAGTATTGCGTATTGATTTTTCTCTATTAGATATACTGTAATAATATTTGTAAACTCACACGTTTTGTGGTAGGTACTAAGGTATCTATTGTAAAGTAGGTAGTGACCTGAAACGAAAGAAAAAATCAATATTTTTTCTTATTTATCTAGACTTCTAGGCTAATAAATAAAATTGGAATATCCGTTTGTTATATTGAAATAACTGCTTTTTACTGCATGTATATGAATATATATCAAAGTAATATTTTCTTAAAATTTTTGTCTGTCTATTTGTTCTGACTAATCTCTTAAAATGACTGGACCGACTTTTGACGGGACTTTTGTTGGTAGGTAGCTGATTTGCTAAGGAGTAATATAGGTTTCTTTTATTAGTCACAAAGTCCGTAATCCACTCGAGTGACGCCGCGAGCATCAGCTAATGAGGAATAGGAGACAAGTTTACAGGCTTTAATCATTAACAGTAATAATATTATGCATAGGCGTAGTCAACATCCTATTCTTCCCCTCTAATCCTGATGGTTGGTTGTATTTAACTATACGAGTAATAACTTCACATAACTAAAATTAACAACGTTTAGTTAATATACCTATAAAAGTTAATATTTGAATTAATCCGCAAAAAGTTCACAACCACCTCAAGAGATGGCAATACTGTCCATGCAAAAATAGTATTCCATCACTGTCATTGTACTCATCACCCGTAATAGTTCCATCTTTAAATAACAGATGTCGCTACGCCTCCCAAGGTCGTTTACAAGGCCCCATTCAACCTTGAACTTGGTTGAACCGCTGTACCTTTATAATGGATAATTGGCCACAATTTCGGCTAATGACCTCTAGAGATATTGTACCCACAATGAAATAGCATATCTGGTATTTTTCTTTTGAATTTGATCAATAATAGCTATTGTTGTTGCGAGCTTTTTTTATAAGAAACAAGAAACTACTTTGTTATCTACTTACTTTATGGAAAATTTTATTGATTTGTCGGTAATTTTAATACCAAAACATACCGTCTCAAAATCATGCTCGGTGTATAGCAATATGACACAATTAATTAAAAATAACTAAAGAACAACCGTGGTGATTAATGCTTAAAGCTATTAGTCTTTATAGGCTGTTGATATAAGTCCATAACAGATTTTTCAAATCGTTTCATTCAAAATAAAACACTACAATAGCACACCATTGAACGTACGACTAGTGAACGATTGAACGAACCTTTTGAGCGCCTCTAATATCAAGTGAATGAATGGTATCTGAAGAACGCAGACCAAATGGAATTTTCGTATTATTTTTGAAAATTCAAAACGCAGAAGTTTTAAGCGTCGCGTCGTTTTAGTTTATGGTTAAGATTTAGTCTTTTGTCTGTTAGAATATTGACTGTATTAATTTTATGGGGTCAAGCAGGCATCATCTGAGGTCTGAGAAAAGTAAAGAGTATATTATGTACCCATAACTATCTGCAATGCCAGATAAGTCGTTAGTACTTTGCGGCATTTTGCGAGTTGTTGAGCCTTCGATGGTTTCACGCTCCTATGATTCTAAATTACCTAAAAAAAGTAGGTTAATAACTACAAATTATAATATATGTGTAGTTCTTTGTTAAAACTAATATATTTACATTAAACTATTTTTCATAAAATTAAAAGATAACTTGTAATTAAGCTACAATTTTAATATCTTAGTAACTACATTTTTTATTATCAGCACGGCTGGCTCGACCGGAGTGATATCACGGCGTCACAAAAAATCGACGTGAGATAACGCTTGCATTGTGTTTCGTTATGTGAGTGAGGTTACCTTCTGGCAACCCAATTAATCTTCTCCCCAATCCCTGATTCCCCAATAACTCTTAAATTCCTAACCCCCAAAAGGCCGGCAACACACTTATAACCCTTCTGGTGTTTCAAGGGTCCATGGGAGGCGGCAATTGCTTACCATCAGCCGATCCATCTGCTCATTTACCGGCTTATACCATAAAAAAATAATATCCCTTGCAGCAGCAAAATGCCGGTTGAAATTATAAAATCCGCAATGAACAAAAGGAAAATTCCGAATGGTCACAAAGCTATTGACTATGAGGTAGCCAGCCGGCTATAATGATCTCTTTGATCACCCAAACGGCAACTTGCCACTAAACCGTCCGTAGATACCAACTATTTTCAATGTTTTCAGCAATGTTTATTTTACGTTTAATGGCTGTTATTATTACGGGATTTCGTTTAGGTTTTGATTTAGCATTGCTGTTACTATTATGATGGACTAGCTGTTTTTGCAATAGACCAGATTTTGTGTCAAATTTTAATCAGATCCGTTCTGTATTTTTGCCTCAAACATATTATATGTATCGTCACGCCTTTTATCCCAGAAACGGTTAAATATTTTTGCCTCAAACATAATAATATGTATATTATGTATCAACACACCTTTTATCCTCGAAGGTGTAGGCAGAGGTGCACATTACGGCATGTAATACCACTGTACAATGTATAACCACTTTTTACCATTTGTGTTATAAGTCCCATGTAATAGAGGGTGAGCCTATTGCCATATACTGGGCACAATTCCAGGTTCCGTGCTAATCTTGGTCATGTATTCCTTTCAGTCAGACACAAGCCACTGAACATAAGTGTCTCCCAATGGTTTCCAGATCAGCCGTTGCTATATACGTTGCACACAAATAAAACCTCCTTTCCCACAAAAATTGACTCTCGCACATACAACACGTCTTTTCATTCTAATCATAATATTATTTTTATCACAAACTTCCCCTGAACACCTTATTCCAGTTTCACGCTTGCACAGTCAAGAATTGTGGCAATGTTACAAGTAAATTACAATATTATGTCACGTTTCTACGGCTGTTTTTTTAGGGTTCCATGGGTATCAAAATTGTAGCTACAAAATCCCCATTACTTTGTCATTCTGTCTGTCAAAGGCATCTTTAGAACAATGGTGTATTGTGATGTGATCTTAAAAATCATAAGATGTTTTACTGGCCAGAAAATGTATATTCCAGTTAAAATTAAAATAATGCCTTATTGATCCAGTGGTTGCAAGTCGACTGCCGGATAAGAGTCTCAGGTTCGATACCCGGGTCGGGCAAAGTATTTCTGGTTTTTCGAAAATTTCTCAGTAGTAACACGGAGTCTGGAATTGTGCCCAGTATTTTGGCAATAGGCTCACCCCCTATTACTTGGGACTTATAACATAAATGGTGACAAGTAGGTGTACATTGTACAGTGGCATTACGTGCCTTATTGTGCACCTCTGTCATACCCCATGGGAATAGAAGACGTGACATTACAATTAAAATAATTTGCGACAAAGAAAACTTTAGTCAAGGGTCACACAATAACAAAACAACTTAAATAACTCAAGCACTAACCCACTCAAATTCAAAAGATAGTTACTAGCTTTCCAATGTCCATTTTATATAAAATCATATACCTACTCAAGGCGAAAGGTCTTTCGACCCGAAAAACTCTGTATTTCTTGAGTCCAAACAGAAAGATTAATGCTAAGATTTCACGGGATTTTACCTCTTATAATTCCAAGTGATTTTTTTCTACGTTTCCCTTCCCTTGGGACGTCGGCTTTTCTTTAGCCGATTTACCAACAGTACTGTGAAGGAATCTCTCAGTCGGCACGTGGATGTTTTCTTTATATTTTGCAACGACCCTGAGTTAGTTGTGCGGAATAAAATTATTGTTGAGTTGTATTATACTTTTATGGTGCTTTTTCTTTTGCTGTTTAGTGTGATTTTACAAACTTTATGCATTATTCTTGTCCATATTTAATTAAGTATTTTTGTCCATATTTAATTAAGTGTTTTTGTCCATATTTAATTGAGTCTTTTTGTCCATATTTAATTAAGACTTTGACTGCAAACAAAAAAATGTTGAAGGCAAATCCTCCGCTATCATCGGTCACCAGTGACTACCACGGCGTTCAATGTGTTAATCTATTCATTTCTGCTGCATTTCAATTTTGTAGATCATCATCAACTGCCTATAAGTGACCACTGCTGACCACCTGCCTCTTCACACACGAACAAGGTTAGAGCATTAATCATCAAGCTTGTTCAACGGGTTGGCGATTTCAAACTTTTAATTTCGATATCATAAGCCCAGGTTTCCTCACGATGTTTCCTTCACCGTTTGTCAGTGGTGTCTAAAAAATCTTAGAAAATACTTATAACTCGGAAAAAGCCACTTTAGTACTTGCTGTTGGTAGGTTTCGAACTCGCACTCTCATACCAAAGAAGCGGGCGTTTTAAACCTCCGGGCCACCACGACTAGATATTGTTATCTAATACTAAAATGCCAGGTTCTCAGTTTTAATACACCAATATAACTGCAATTTAACAACATTGTTTACAACAAATAAAATCTTATTTAACTAACATATGTACATGACTAACAAAACCGAACCTCATAACTCTTAATAGGAAATCACAATCTCAAAAACATCCATTCATATTAATTTCAATGAGGAACTTGTACCATAATCAGAGGGACCTATACTCCTATAGGCCTATTGTTCGCGCTTTAATGCGCAGTTCAACGACATACCCTTATTAATGTAATTACCTTCGCAACGAGCAGTTCGTTCACTTGTAATCATTCGTTCATTTGTTATCATTCGATCATTGAATGGGTCGCGAAATTATTGTATAGTGCTTGTCGTGGGTGGTATTTTAGATTTTACACTTGAAAAGATTCTTGAGGAGGTTTTGAGATGTATTAATTTGTACTCAGCAGATTAGTAAAATTTGTTACTATAAGCTCGAAAAGAGTGGGACCAATTCCGTTAATTCTTTCTTGACGGTGTTTGTTATTCCCAGAAAAGGGCATTTATCACTACATACCTATAGTATAAAAAATTGGTTTCTCTGTCCCTTTGTATGCATTGTATGTATCTTTAAAACTACGCAATGGATTTTAATGCGGTTTTAAAAAATTAATAGATAGAGTGATCCAAGAATCACATCATATCATCATTGTACCCATGATGAAAAATCATTTCTATCACTTATTCCGTAAAATCCACTAAACTAATCAATCAATTTTATTTTGTTTGTTACCTAAAATATTTTCTTCTTCAACAGATAAAAATATTTTCCCTTCAGGCTTTGTTTGCAATTTGACGTATGGTAAATCGTTCACAGTTCCAATCTATTTATATGTTTTTCTTTGTACCTCTTTGAGCACATAACTTTTGATTTACATACATTTTATTGTGTGTTTGCATAAAGTTTATGAATAAATATCGAACTGTGTTGTGAAAGTATCGTTGTGAACTCAAACTTCATCATCTTGAACATGTACAATCCGTGACACTCCACTCTAGTCCAGACAGGTCCATAGGAACCTGTTCTATGTAATGAAGGTGCCAAACGAAGACACTATGGCAATTTGGTGTCTTCGCTTGACACGTGGGTTAATCTTTGCAATCAGGTTTATCGGAGAGCTTCACATCACACATCACATTAACAACCTATACTGGCCCACTGCTGACCAGAGGCGTCTTTGCACACGGAGAATGTTGAGAATTAATCACCACGCTTACTCAATGCAAATTCAAACTTATAATCAGAAATTATAAGGTTCATTCAGGTTGCCTCAATCTTTTTTCCTTCACCGTTTAGTCAATGGCGTCTACACACAAAAATCGGAAAATGCCACATTGGTACTTTGCCGTTGGTAGGTTTATACACACACACACCCTCATGCATGGGAAGCGGGTGTCTTAAATCTCCGTGCCACCACGACATACTACTGTTTTATCAAATGCTACGTTATGAACAAATGACATGAAATTATGTCACCACCATCATCCTATACCTTTTCCAATAACACGACCCTGAGCTCAATCAGCATATTTTCATGGACATTATGTACGTAATAAAATTGGGTAAAATTCGTGTCACAACGTCATGATGACATGAATATAATTTTTGCATCAGTTTCAACAAGGTCCACTGGACCTCGTCGCACAGGTCTGACGGGATGGGGCGCATTCCGTAACCGCGTTCCACTGCACTCACGCGCAGTCGTACATGTGTGCGTAAGAGTCGATACTACGTCGACGCACGTAATTTGTAGGCCAGTTGTTGAATTTTATTGGCGAAAAATATATTTTTTGTTATAAGGAAAAATCGGAAAATACCAATCTCTGTTTTGATACGTATATAATAAGATACAAATCTCTGTTTTGTCACGTATATTCATGAAAAATAGCTCTACTAGTTTCACTCCGATAGGCATTTAAAAATATTTTGAATCTTTCAATTTCTAAAACGGGTATTTTCTAATAAGCCAGCGTATGGCTAGTAACTCGCTTGGTGGTAGAATAAACTTTTCAGTTAGCATAATTATTTATTATATTACCCTTGTTGTATGTTGTAAACACATCATTTTTTAAATTAGACATCATTAGTCATGGTTTTCGTTGGTCTAACTGACGGATAATTTGACGCGTTATCCTTGTAATTTCGATTTTTTTAAATAATTATGTATTGTCAAAGTAATATACATTTTATGCAATTAAATAATTTATTTATTTATTTATTTTATTTCTTCATGCACATGAGTGTGTACACTAGGTGGGCTTAATGCCGTAGGCATTCTCTACCAGCCAAACCTACAGGTGATGCAATGAAGAACCAGTGGTAGGTGCATGGACCAAGCAAATTAATAAAAGCTCAAGGAGAGAAAAAAAAATACAATATACTTTCTAACACAAACATATACCAAAATATATTTAAATAATATAGAAACATAATAAACCTACATAAAAACAATACATATACTATCTACATATTATAATATATACATACTACTTATAGTGAAGATCAAGATGAACCCTCTGATAACCTCTTCAAAAGAAGCTCCCGAACTCTCCACTTGAACGTCAAGCGAGCAGACAGCATCCTGATATCGGTGGGGAGCGCGTTCCACAGCAAGATAGATTGAATAAAAAAAGAAGAATGAAGGAATTTTGTGTGATGAGTAGGACACTGAAGGAGACGGTTATTGGAAGAGCGTAGATATTTGCTGTGGTTGGCGCAAGTGTATTGAAAGAGAGAGGAAAGATAGCTAGGCGAAGAAGGTGAATCGAGGAGGGAAAAAAGTGTGGTAAGCGCCCTTTGCTCCCTGCGCTGGCGTATGGGCAGCCACTTTAATTGCAGCCGATGTGCAGAAACGTGATCATATTTACGCAGGTTGAAGACGAATCGAATGCAGTTATTCAGAAGTCGGTCAAGTTTATTGAGGAGATCTGCATTCAGGTCGTAATAACAAACATCCGCATAGTCAATAATAGGGAACAATAAGGCCTGCACTAGCATTGACTTGGTGGTAGACAAGAAGCAAGTTCTTAATGCGATAAAGATACCGCAGTGATCCGGTGACCTTTTTGCACACATTTGTGACTTGTGCCTGCCAGTTCAGATTACTGGATTAAATAATCTGTATATTATATTAGCGTCAATAAGCGAATGATTGAATAGTAATCACTAATTGCATTCCTCGTAATCAACTACCAAAGTTTTTTATAATGGAGTTTCCCGAATCGCAAGCGCGGTTCATTGGACGTGCGCAGGAGTCGACCGGTTGTCAACAAAAGGGAAAGGGCGAAAATGCCATAGAGATCGAAAGGGATCTGAGCAGACATGTTGAGACTCGTTTTATTTGGTTACAAACCAGTAGGAAAAAAAGTCGCATATTGGAAAAAAATTATAGAGCTATATATGTATAGTTAGTGGTTTACATTCCCCTGCAAAATAACAAATCTAGTTTTTTAATGTTCCGGAGCTGCAGACTGCCTAGTGGGTTACCGGGGCTCCGGCTCGAAAAGCAGGAGTAGGAACAGGGTGGTTTTTAGTCAGTAAGAGTCTAACACTCCCTCTCGCCTCATCCAAGGCAAGAGAAGTCATTGGTCCGACCCCACACTCATCAAAAGAAAAAAAGTATTTAATGTTTTCTTGATCGCAGATACAAATATGTTTAGGAATCTCCAAAGAAACCTCCTGAAATGCAATTAAGCCCAATATTTTAATAGCTATAGTAAAAGTCCATAAAAAATATTATTATATCAACTTCGCCTTTCATCGTTTACACATTTTTATCATGCATTTAACATCAGAGCATTTAATCCGACTGACATTCATAGTTCCTTTTTTTCATAAAAACTTCACTATTCACACAACATGCCCGTTAATTTTTTTATACATATTTATTCGACATATTTTAATCCTATAAAAATACAAACGTAATCCGAACGGTCACGAATCATTCAGAACTGGAATCCTATTGGAGTATTCAAATTTCGAAACGAACGAATGAACGATAAAACTACTAATAGGAACGGAGACGGGAGCTAAATCAATCATCGGTATCAGTGAACGAAATCTCTTTGCGAATGAAAATTGAAAACGATGAATTACGAATTTCACTTGCATGCTCCCGTGAATGGGAAATGTAAATACTAGTGAATGGGCGGCCTTTTCGAACGATGTTTTAATGCGTAAATTCAAATTAAATATTTGGTGATTGCAACTCCTTGCTTTGATGATTTTCTGGTACATTTAATGCCGACTTTTGGTCTCATTGAGTGTTGAAATTAGGTAATTAAACATTAGGGTCGTACAACTTCATTCGACTGATATAAGGCCCATTAAAAAAATATATAAAATTAATATTATTATGATTTCCTTCCATCGAGCGTTACATTTAACATTATTTTTTAAAATGAACACTTAGTAATTTTCAGACTATCTTCCAATTCATTTATTGCCGTAATAGTTATTTATTGGTTGAAATCAGTTATTTATTTTCTATATCTCCGTTAAGAAAACTCATTAATGCAATCACACTTTAACCAGAAATCCTCCAAACTTAATACTCTAAAATCAAACTCAAAACTAAAATTTCCTCAATTTTGCTTCAAATCAAAACCATAAAACACAATCGAATATTATTAGCATTGCTGCTGGCATTTTAATAGCAGCCTTAACCCATTAAATATAAGATTGCATTGTGATTGGCAACTTGACATTATGTCAGCATCAATCATCGGTTTGCAGTATGAGCAGAATTGTCGAAAACGACCTTAAACGATTCGATATGAGTTATTAGTTGCATAGTTTGAAGATATTGAAATAAACGACTGCAACATTTGTTGTGGGTTTTGAAATTGTTTATTTTATTTCACTTAAGTAGCAATGTTGCAGATTGCAATTTTAACGATATGTTAGAAATCAGTTAAATGCATCGGGTTACTAGCGTAAATATATCGAGAAAAGCTCTATTAGTTTTGAGTCACAGAGGGACTCTTCATCATTGTCTTATAATATGCACACTCTCAAAGTGGGTTAGCAATCGCCGTTTAAAAAGGTTCAGGTTAAAAACAAATTGAATCCAATCAATACTACACACTAATTTGGAGAGTCACTTCCCATATTTATTATTACTAGTGGTCGCCTAGTGGTCGAAATTCAACCATATACGATTTAATTTACAATACCACTTAACATACGTTCAAGGATAATTTTTATTTAACTCAAACTCAAACAAACTCTTTTATAAAACTCTATTCATATGAGACGTGAGAATATCATCGCAATGTCTATCGATTTTGACGTTTTGTCAAATACGATCAGATACTATGCATGTGTGTGTAATGTTTTATTTATTGATTTAATGTACTTTATAAGCATTATTTTTGAAAAATATTAGCGTTCTGCACTTCTCCTACAAATAAACTATAAGTGTACCAAATTTTATGCTCCTACGTCCGCGCAATTTTCGTAAAAAGCGGTCCAAAGTTTTTGCATCACGTATTAATATATAGATTTTCAGATAGATCGTCCCATTGCAGGGCAAGGCCTCCTTACATTTCTGCCACTCTTCTCTTTACAAAGTTTTTTTGCAGGAAAAAGATGACGATTCGTATCCCATAAACTTTTTTAAAATCAATTCCGTAATTAACTAAAGCGATTACAGAAGTAATCATATCGAACACCAGTACTTCCCCAATTCAATGTTATTACTTCCATGTACAAAAGAAAATAAGCTTTAAATGTCTCTTCTCGATATACACAACGTTAGCTGTTTACGTGGCTTCTTACGTTCAAACGATCACAAGGAATTTCGCTATTAAGTCCCCCAATCAAATGTTCCAAATCCAACACATAAGAACAACGCTTCAAAGGATATCAATAGTAAATAATTCCCATTACGTAGAAGTATGGGAAACTTGTGGCTTCTCAAGGTCTGTGGTCTCTAAAACGATTTTACCGCCATCTACACATGTTTGTTGCTATTTGTGAATTAAGATCTTGGAGTTAATATGGAAGAAACTTGAGTATACGTGGAATGAATTTGTGTGGAGAAAACAGAATTTATGATACTATTAAAAACTTAATCCAGTGTTTAACAATGGACTCATGAGGACAATGACGATTAGCATAATGCTTGTAGTGCTACATGCTCAAACATTATTACAATTTTACTTGACGAGAGATGTGTTTATATTGATAGAGCAAACTGATTTTGTTTTCTCTAAAAAAAGCTGGTCAATTGTATTTGTAATTTCTTTCGTATCGTAGGAAACCAATGTACACACGGGTAGCATTGATTGCTTACCATCAGATAATCCGTTTGCTGGTTTGCCGTTCCTATCTCAAAAAGTCTTCTAGCATTAAAACACCAAGACCGCTTCTTTACCCAAACAAACCACCTCATTAAAAAATCCACTATTGTATTCAATTTTGACACACTATTACCCACAATTACAAGTATCGGTAATGTTCATTTACATGAGCCGTATCTATGAATAGATTGATCGAAAGGAAGCGTACTTGGCCCAGTTGTGTATTTCGAAACGGCGGCAATTTGAGCAGCTGAGATCAAGTGAATGGTGCTCAAGGATCCAGCTACAATTGCTTAGTACGTTGTGTCGTAATCTCGATAGTATCAACCCTAGCAATTAGAATACCTAGGTGTTATTTGATTACTTACTTTACTTTGATTACTTTTATAGTGGTAGTTTAATACTAAACTATATGTATGGTCGATCGATAGTCTCGAATTCGATTCGGTTGTAGAAAACATTATTGGAATTTTCAGTGTTCAAATGCTTTTTTTGAGGGGCAAAATCATCCAATGACTTCTCTTGGGCTCTCTCTCTTTCTTGGGCGAGACGATAGGGATTGTCAGACTCTTACTGACTAAGCACCACCCCGTTCCTACTCCTGCTTTTCGAACCCCGATAAACTCCGATAAAAGGTAGTCCGCAGCTCCGAAGTATTTAAATACTTATACTATAAAGTGTACGTGTGTAAGTGTGTGAAGAAACCTCATCTTACATCTCTCTCTCCAAGTTTACTCATCCATTTTTCTTTTAGAAGTCTCACTCAAAAACTTTAACAACCAATTACTTGACCAATACTCAAAAACGCTGAACAAAAGTTACGTTAAACGTGTGTTCGGGTGAAAATCTTTGAAGTACTGAAAAAAACTATTGAAAATGTAAATTGAACGGCTTTCAGGATTAGATATGAAGTGTTCAGGTCCACTATTTACTTTCTTTTGTTGCGAACGATGAAAGTATTGAAAGCTTTCGAGGGGCAAAAATTGAATGAACGGCCCTCGCGTAGTGTGACTCGGTATCTGACAAAAGAGGGAGGCGATTTTTTGTAGGTGCAAGTTTTTTAGGGGTTGAATTGTTGTACAAAAAGACCAAAAGAGAGATTCTGGTTTTTTGTGTTGTTTCAACATCAACAGTGTCAAGTCACTCCACCAAAAGACCACTGGTAACCTATGTGTCTTCTAGAATTCTATAATAACTATTGTAGCATTTACTATATTAATTAAATACACAAGTTTACTCACGTAAACTAACGAGAACATCTCTACTAGTTTCGAGTTACAGAGGGACTCTTGCTAGTAGAGCTTTATTCATTAGTTCACGGGAATAAACAGATGTATTAAATGTCTTCTCTACATAAGTTGCCATAATGTCCACAATTGGCAGAAAGATTGATGACCATAATACAAAAAAATGTTCAGGTTTATAAAAGAGTACTGCTGCCTAGCCCCTATCAATGTATAGACGTGTAGTTCTATAAGGTCCAAATGATACCCATGGCAAGAGAAGGGATGGTGACAAATACCTAGTTTTCCTTCCTGACTTCCATTAATCAATCTTATGTGAAACTTTCTCCCTAACTCCCCTTTAAAAAAAATCACCTTTAACTTTTAATCTCGTCACTTCAAACGTTTCTCACTCGAAGTCAGATACACATTTTCGCGCCGTAACAAAAGCACTTCCCCTTATTGCAAAAGAAAGTGAATTTAGTGGGTCGGCTCCTTTTTTAAATGGCCCTTAGATAATGTGCCCTTTGTACAAGGAATTGGAAATTATTATGGTTTAGTGGATGAGGGAAATAGCGCGTGTATTAATACAATTCCGTTTTCGTTTTTTTTATTTTTCGGTTTTTTTTTTTGTTTCTTGTATTGTTTTTGTTTCGTGATGTACTGTGTTATGAAGTGGTCGAGTGAATTTGGAGTGATTGTTTTTTTTTGATAGGATTTTTTTATTGGTGCTGTATTTAATTATTTTCGTATATGTGGTAAAAGTTGGTTATGTTTGTGGTGCCTGAATTTAATTCAAGAAGTCGTCATCACGCCACACCTTTTATTCCCAAAGTGGTAGGCAGAGGTGCACATTACAGCACGTAAAGCTACACAATGCACAACCACTTTTCGCCATTTGTGTTGTAAGTCCCATGTAGGTAATACGCTGAGCCTTTACTTGAGAGTATAAAATTCACGCGGGCAAAGCCACAGATGATATCTGATTCAATTATGTAAGATCTGCCAAATAAATCTATCAATAGATATTCAATCATTATTCAAATTCGACAAGTCAATGACCTTTGCAAGAAAAATCTGCTCACTACATCAAAGGTCCGTCACATTAGATTCGAGTTGGACTCGGGACCCCGGACCCTGCATTTTGATTGACGCATCCATACGATAACTTGAGGTCCAAACCCGCATATATATTACCTCGTCTATCCTTATTTTATACCATTCAAATGATGTTATTAACATAAAGTTTTTTCTCTGGCAACACTGGGAGTCGGTTGTGTTAGAAACGTCCCTCCTAGATAAATTAATAAAATTAATTAATTATAATTATTTAAACCTAATAACTTATTGTTAACTAGTTAAATATAGTAATTAAGTATTGTGTCGAGTGTTTTCGTGGAATTCTACGGCAAAAATAAACAAATAAACGTTAATTGTGATTACGATTTGACAACCTGTCAAAGAAACAACGACGGTGGATTTGAAATCATAAAACCAGGGGAGTATTGTGTTTTTCTTGTATTTATACTATTAGAATTATAATTACTGTGTAGCTTTAATTGTAATACGAACACCGCATACAAGTTTACCCTACTCAATTCTTTGAGTAACGTCCCGTACACACCGGCACCGTTTATGTCTCCTTTTGCTTGACAATAGGTGGAAGCAGAATCGATGACGAAAACATAGCCCAGACAATAATAAACTACATAAATCACTGCACATTAACCTCACTAGGCCAATATTTAAAGTAAAAAATCTCTTAAACTTACTACCTTCTACTATAAAAACTTTGTATTCTGTCCCTTCCCAGATTATTCTACCTTTTTACAAGTTAGCTTTGTCTGCTAAATATATCTATCTTAATTTTTAATCTCTTAATAGTCTAGTCTATTTGTATTTACCAATTCTTTTACTAAAATTCAACTTGCATCTAAATTAATTTATTTTTTGGTCTACCTACATTGTTCACATCATACTAGTATTGTTAATTATTGCTACCACTTAGCTTAATCTTACACTTTTCAGAAAACAAAGAAATCCAATTTACTGAGAAGATGATGACTCGCAGGGCTACCACAGTAAGAGACCTAGAGGAGAAGTTGCGGCTTACTCTCAAAGAACTGGAGGGGTCAAAACATCTATGCAGCCAACTACTGCAAGAGCGAGAGGACAGTGAAGTGGAGGTCAAGACCATTGTGGACAAGAATGCTTCACTGAAGAACGAACTGGCTGAATTGCATGTCCAGTATATGGACGTGCTCGACCAACACAGCCAGCTTCAGTACACAATCTCGACATTCCAAGACTGCAATAACACGCATGAAGCTGCTCTTCAACGAATTACAGAACTAGAATCTGAATTGTGCGATGCCCATAGGATCATATCTTGCTCACAGTTAACTCAAGTCCATACACAACACATTGACACGAACACACTGTATGACGAGTTAATTGGTAGTGGACTCCAGTGTAGGGAGCCAGTTACTATAGACTTGACTGGTGAGGATACCGTACACATCTCCCCTTTTAGAAGTCACAACAAATTAAAAAAGTATATTAAAATTAATAAATTAATTAAACGTAAGAAATATTTGGTGCCTGGGAGAAAGCACAGGATGCCATAGGTGTTTTTTGTGACCTCTCAAAAGCATTTGATTGCGTTGACCACGAGACACTTTTGCTGAAATTAAATCATTACGGGATTAGAAACACTGCGCTCCGTCTATTGAAATCATATCTAGGAGATAGGCAGCTAAAAGTTCATATTAACGGTGTTAATTCACAAGGGTCTGAGATAAAAATGGGCGTTCCTCAAGGTTCAATATTGGGTCCTTTCCTCTTTTTAGTGTACATAAACGATTTGCCACTCATATTCGAAAATGAACCAAAAATGGTTCTGTTTGCAGATGATACATCACTGATTTTTAAAATAGGTCGACGTACGAATAATTTTGACGACGTGAACAGCTCCATTCTTCGAGTCTATGAGTGGTTTACTATTAATAACTTGGCGCTTAATGAGAGAAAAACCAAATGTATTAAATTTTGCTTGCCAAACGTACAAAATAACGAATGTTATGTTGCTTTGAACGGACAAAAGTTGGAATTTGTTAAGGAGACTGTATTTTTGGGTATCACATTAGATGACAGATTGCAATGGGGGCCCCATATAAAAGCACTTTCGGGGAGACTAAGCTCAGCTGCTTATGCAGTTAGACAGATTAGGCAGCTAACGGACGTAGGTACGGCAAGGCTTGTTTATTTTAGTTATTTTCACAGCATAATGTCTTACGGCATTTTGCTGTGGGGGCAGCGGATGTAGAATCAATTTTTATTTTGCAAAAGCGAGCTATTCGAGCAATATATAACTTGCCCCGTCGCGAATCTTTGAGAGAACTATTTAAAACTATAAACATTCTTACAGTGCCTTCTCAATTCATTTACGAAAATATTATGTACGTGAGAAAAAATCAACAATTGTTTGAAAAAAGAAGCGACAGACACAATTTTAATACGAGAGGTAAAAATAAGTTAGCTATACCGCAATTCCGATTGTCCAAAGTGCAGAAATCCTTCATGGGATTTTGTGTTAAGTGTTACAATAAACTACCAACCACCATACTGAATCTGAACGAGAAAAAATTTAAATCTTGTATAAAGCGTGAACTGTGTAAACAGGCATATTATAAACTGTCAGATTATATTGAAGATAAAAATGTGTGGCAGCATGTTGGTCCGGCTCCACTGGACACTCGCTCACACTAGACAATGCTCTAATACGATCACTAGTTACACGTTAAATTAAAGTAGTAATTTATTCCAATGTAATCTAGGGATCCTGTGGCATCAAGCAGTTATTTATTATTTTTTTATTTGAAAAATTAAATTAAAGATTATTTTTTATTTGTATAGAAGCATTATTTCAAAATTGTAAGTGTACATATGTGGGCACTATGTTTGAAACAACCCGCTTTTTTAATTTATATTCTTTACAAATTGGTTTTATTGTCCCATAGTTTTGACGTCGTATTGTCGTTACATTGTTCCTACATATATAGACAATAGGTAAATGATCAAATAATGTATCAGAGATATTGTAAAAAACATTTTTTGAAAAGAGTAACGATGGAGTTTCTTGCTCGTTCTTCTCCATTCGAAGCAACACTTTGGAACGAGCGCCTAGCTT
This sequence comes from Spodoptera frugiperda, assembly GCF_023101765.2. Classification (NCBI taxonomy): domain Eukaryota; kingdom Metazoa; phylum Arthropoda; class Insecta; order Lepidoptera; family Noctuidae; genus Spodoptera; species Spodoptera frugiperda. The sequence goes on along the minus strand of NC_064220.1, from coordinate 293,736 downwards.
CACTGACAGACAGACTGACGGACAATTCAATTTGACGTTTCAAAAGTGCCTAATTTAGGATTAATTGAAATAAATGCTTTGACTTTGACTTTGACTTTGATAACATCGAAGTTTTTATTCCCCTAAAGTATAGATCACAGTATACACTATCAAATTTTTCGCGTTTTTCATAATGATACATACTAGCTTCTGCCAGTGGCTTTACCCGCATTCTTGTAGGATAAAAAGTACATATCACACACACCTATAAGTGGAAACTGCTGACCAAATACCTCTTCTCGCATTGAGAAGGATGAAGCATTAATCACCACGCTTGCTTAATGCGGGTTGGCTGAATAAAAAGTAGCCTATGTGCTATTTCAGACCACGATCTACGCCTGTTCGTTTGAGCCCAGACTCTCTCAAATGTGTTGTCCTTCAGTCGACTTTTACTAAACCCGCGGGAAGAATTAAGGTGGATAAATAAAATATACTCAACTGCCTACGCCATCACAAAGATTTTCTTGTTCACTAGTCGAAAATAAATGCAAACGAGAATTGGAATGTGAATAATTCAGTTTCCTACTCAAGGAAAAAGATGCTATGGTGTTATATTGCCGTGTCTGCTTTACCGCAACAGCGCAATGCGACAACTGCGTGATGCATATCTTTGAATAAAAAAATAAAAAGAAACATTGCGTCAAGTTGCGGATATAATATATTGTACGTTATATGGGACAGATATATAGCGTGAATATGTAAAAATTACGATTTATTATGTGGAATATATTTTTATGTAATCCTACGTCATAGGTCTAATTATGACCAGGGTCATGATAGGGATATAGACTAACATGTTCATTTAATGCAAACTGGCTTTAAACCAAAATTTTGACCGCATACATAGGTAAGAATTAAATTGGTTGAATAGATACACATTTAGCTTTCTGACTGTCTAACTGCCAAAAAAAAAAGGAAAGGATCTGATCTTAAATGTTACGCCAATCATCCAAAAAATACGAAAATCAAAAAGGACACAAACTCTTTATCTCTTAAGTGCCAGTGAAGAGCCAATTACTCCCTTGCCAATCTTCCCAATCCCCAATTCCCCAACAACCCTTAAATTCCTAACCCCCAAAAGGCAACGCATTTGTAACGCCTCTGGTGTTTCAGATGTCCATGGGCGGCGGCGATTGCTTACCATCAAGTGATCCGTCTGCATGATTACCATAAAAAAAACACTAGCATAACCCTTCCTAAAACCTAAACCACTTTCAACCGTCATTAGAAGGTAGTTAAGTGAAATTTAAGAAACATGCTACCTTCTACCTGACCGTAACATTTGTCATCCCGATCTCTAAGAGCCCGAGATGATCTGTCACTTTGATAAACGATCTGCGTTGATGTGTTCTGCCGCTGAAAAGGTTAGGTCAGAAGCCCCATGATCTAGGTACGGAGATACGAAAGGGTCTAAAGTTATAACCTGTATTTTGAATAGGTACCTGAACTTAGTCATAAAGCTGAGGAATATTAAACGTTTTTGATAAATTATTCTCTATTTACATAACTCTCTATTTTTTCTGTTCTATTGTTATGTTTTGAAGAGGGAGGTCGATTAGTTTCAAGTTGTGCCGGGGTCCATAATCTTAAGTAGCGTACGAAATAAACGCTTTTATTTTAGCAATATTATATATGTTGCTTATGTTGTTACATATAATGCATTACATATATAATGTTGGTTAAACAAAATATTCGTGTATAACAAGCTATTTTGTAATCACACTATTCATACTTAATATTATAAATGTAAAAAGTTTGTTTGGATATTTGGAAGTATGACCGACAATCACGCTGAAACTAATGAACAGATTTTGATGAAATTTGGTATACAGACAGGGTATGAGCTGACTTGGGTGATGGAATACTTTTTATCCCACGGGAACTTGGGCGAAGCCGCTGGCAGAAGCTAGCAACATTATAATATAAATTCTAATAAAAGTAGTAAAGTACCAGCGTATTTATTAAGAAATTGTGGAATGTTGATCCTTTATACTTTTCTATAGAGTGACACAATTTTGCGACAAAACAAGTATTAAATGGCTGACATCATTTAGTTCAGTTCTTTGGTCAAAGAACCCTGTAATTGTTTGTGTTTTAATATTTCCTTATATTTTTGTTACAGGCTCGTGTCCTGAGATAATAAGGTATGTGGTTTTATGATTACATCTAATTGTCCACTTCTTAAAATTAAATGATGATAAAAAAAACTGGTTTGGAAAGAAAACTTTATTCAAAGTTTAACACATTATCATTTTAAACCAACTTTGAAAAAAGAAGGATCTCAGTTTGATCTGTATGTATGTATGTTTGTGCGCGATTATCTAGGAAAAAGTTTAAACCGTTGTGTGACTTCCCCCCTTCCCAACGCGTTTGGGTGAACAGATTCGGATCTGGTTTTTAGCATAGTATTTTTCAGACTTAGGAAAAGGTTTTAGGGATAATGTCTGAGTCATAAAATCTGGCACTGAAAATGTATACTAAAATAGTCTACACCAATGTCTTGAGGACGTTAAGATATGAGGCCATTAGGCCTTGGTCACTATACTTGTCAATGTAATACTGCCTTTTGTAAGGCTTGCCCTACACAGTTGCACTATAAGACCAAAATTTCATTTAATGTTTAAAGTGTGCTACGCGACTTCTGCCTTCGGCCCAGTAGGCTGCGTGGTGTCGCCGCGTCTGCAAACGCTGCTTATGATAAAGAGTACCTCTGTGACTTGAAACTAGTAGAGCTGTTCTCCATTAATATGTGACTATCATACAATATGTCTCTAAACAGTTTTTTGACTGCACGGTTGGTACGGTGGCTGAGCAATCGGCTGCCGCGCAAAGGTAGCAGGTTCGATTCCCGCACGGAGCAATTCTTTGTGCTATGCACAAATTGTTGTTGCGGGTCTGGGTGTCATGTGTATGTGAAACCACAGGAGAAAATCCTAATGTGGGATTTTTTAACATTTTTTTTTAAAAAAAGCTAAAATTGTCATAAAATAAAAAAATCTTAATTAGATCTAATTCTAATGTAAATTTCAATAAAATAATCTAGTACCTCCCATGAAAATAAGACGATAATAAAAATCGTCTGATGTATCGTAGTGCGGGGTGAACCTTACAGTCCTTTTCTCCACCGCTCCCCATTTGGCAAGGGTCCCCGATTCCCCATTTAAGACACAAAGGCCGATATTTAGTATTAGGACACTTTTAGACCCAATTTTGAGATCGTGTCACTGATTTCACTTTTATTGTGATAAATGTTCAATTGTGGGTGGATTTTATCTTAGAATAGATATCTTTTTTTCTTCATTTAGGTACTTGGTTCATCAGCTTCGTTGCTTGGTAAATTAGGTTACTAGATTTTGGAATAGGTTCTTGGTTTAGATAGAAAGTACTAGTTTTTGTTTAGATGCTCCCATGAGAATTTTGATTGTTGTACAATTCGAGCTAAGATAAAACTTGATTTGTTACCACGTCTACCAAAGACATAGTTTGAAATTTAATTCCTGCTCTATTTATAAGCTCATATAGAGTGCTAAAGTATGCAAATATGGGAGGTTCTAAACTTGACCTGTATGTATGTATGATTGTGCGCGCTTATCTTACGTTTGTCTGAACTGATTTTGATACGGTTTTCAGGATAGTATTTTTCAGACTTAGCAAAAGGTTTTAGGTATATTACCCGACTTAAAAAAATGGAGGTTCGCCCTTTAACACATGTAAAACACACACACACACAGTTTGTTTAAACGTAGTTTTATCTAAGATTAGTACACACCCAGGTTGTATACAGGTAGATAGGATTACTACACGCAATTCCACATGGCTTAAGATACTCTTAAAAAAATCAATTAAAACGAATCTCAAAAATAAAATCAATTGGAAAAATCTCTTTCCACTTTTCATACGAAGTCGTGAGCAATCGGACTCACTCCCGTTAATGTCATTGCATTCGAACGAAGAATTGAAATGACACTTTGTCGGTTGACCGACCAGCTATTGGTGTCATTGTTATTACGGAATTGGTTCGCGATTTGATATTTTATTTGCTGTACGAGTTAATATGGTTTGAATGTCATTTGAGTTTATTGGAGTGACAATTGATGTTTTTGTTAAGATTGTAAGCAATTTTTATGCCTCATCAATGACATAATTTATGTCAATTTCTGAACAAAGATCTTTCTTACTCTGAAGAGGGTTTTTGTCATAAACTCATAATAACATACACGTGCTTTTAATGCACGAGCTTACAAGCTAAGCTTATATAACACCCACTTATTCATCAGTTATGTTTTGAATCCCATGTTTAGGGGTTGAGCGTAATGACATTTTTTGTTTTTTTTTATCATCAATGAATCATTCAATAACTCAGCCCGATGTCTAGGCATATAACCTAACCTTTCCCTGATAACCTACTCCAGTATTCACACTTACTCTCCACCTAGTAAAATACAGTTAACAATCTCCATACTCTCAAAATCTATTGTCAATATTTTTACCTACACATAAACTAGTAGACTACACAGGTAACTAAGTAAATGCAATACCTAACAAAGATCTCAGCTAAAATGTCAAATAGAGATGAACTTAAAAGATTATTTTTATTTATTTTTGACATCTCGTCTAGACGGGTGTAGTGTCATCGACATTATGTTGCAGATAATGCCGGCTGTCAGACAAACAGCTCTCTTGTTAAATATCCAAACAGTTAGACTGGCTAAAAATATATTAACTTCGCATTGTTGCTCTTAATATTTTTCTAGTTTGAACATTGCTTCATTTTTTCTTGTAGCTCTTAAAAGTTAAGTAATTTGTTTGTGCACTTGTGGCAAAGGTGAAGAGTTTATTTGTTTTTTTTTTAGTTGATTGAAACTTTTATCTAAGAACGTAGTTTGCAATCCAAAATAAAAAAAATATCTAATAATAATCGGCGGTATTTCCGAAGCGATACGACCTTCAACCCTTCAAGAAATGAACGTATTCATTTTTAAAAGGGCGGCAACGCACCTGTGGCTCCTCTGGTGTGTTGCAAATGTCCATTGGCGGCGCTGATTGCTTACCATCAGATGATCTGCCTGCTCATTTGCGGTATGAAAAATAAAAAATAATATACCTATAATAAAAAAACAATTCAAAATATTACTGAACCAAATTCTGTAATTAAAGCATACCATTAAAACATAGCAAAGTCGACAAAAAGTTTAACTAAACCTTTTCAAAGCTGTCCAATTTGAGTTCAGTGTTCAATTTATTCACTTTTCAAAAACTTATCTTTTGAAGAGAGTGAAACTTTCTGGAAATAAAATGTGATGCACCACATCAAAGTAATGTTCCCCTTGATCAATGGAAGCTAAAAGGGCTCGTCCCTTAGGGATGAGTTTAAGGGATATTATAAATATTGGGGGAATTCAAAATTATATTGCTTCAAACTTATATTATAACAATGGTAAAAATGTAACCGATTTTTACTCTTCAAAGGAAAAGGTAAAAAAATGCACATATTAAATTTTATACTCTCCTTTCGACATATATGTTAAAAGTCCCTTATAAAGGAGTAATTTATTAAACCTCATACATTGGACAGAAATCAAGCCACTGTATTATTATAATTTAATAACCGACTGCCTCGTTAATCGAGTGATCGTAAGTTTGATTCCCGGGTCGAGCAAAGTAATGATGTGCTTTTTTCGGTTTTTCGAAAAAAATATGGGCTTTTTTAATTGTGCCCAGTATATGGGTGTACATTGTATAGTGCCATTATGTGCCGAAATGTGCAAGTACACCTCTGCCTACCCCTTCGGGAATAAAACGCGTGACGTTACTAATAACCAATCTTTATACGATATCTCTGAATCGATCTAGGTTTTTGATAGAAACTCCGTGCTTCTAATAGATCTTAATCTATTTTGGATGAAATTGTTTATATGTAGATCGCAGGTGACGACATTTTCATCAAAAAAAATCAAAATTTGAGATCCGGTCCCCTCACTAAACAACTTGGCAGTAACGGAAAAAAAAGAAACAAAATTTTTAACTCACCACAATGAATATTTGTCATCGGAGCGCGCAATTCTTTTGATCCTGCCATCTCAGTCGGCTCATAATAGTCATGATTATCGTCTCACATTGCGGCCAAAGAAAATTGTTGACAATTTGTTAACCGCGAATCATTGTATTCAAGCAAATTGCACATTTTGACGCGACGCTTATAGCACATGATTTAATTCGAATGATGGTGCTTAGGAAGCGTTAGATTATTGCTATTTATTTTTATTTGTTTACGTTATGTAAGTCATTATAAAGGTGAAAAGGTTTGTCATGGGTGGTCGATATACCTTATCTTTTTGAGCGCTTTTTGCTTTTTTAAAGAGGAAAATCATTCAACGACTTCTCTCGCCATGGGCGAGGTGTGAGGGAGTGTCAGACTCTTATTGACTAAAGATCACCCCGTTCCTACTTCTATTTTTCGAACCAGAGACCCGGTAAACCTGCTAGGTAGTCCGCAGCTCCGGATCGTCTTGAGCTCTAGCCTTTTTATTTGTTGTTTTGCACGCGTAATTTGAATAAATTATTAATTTTTGTTACAAAGTTAAACAATTACTCTTATGAATAGATTAAAATTATTTTGTATTAATAATACAATAAATGACTCTGCGTACGGCGGCTAATGTATAAAATCATTTGAATGAAAATTAGGGATAACAGTAAACAGCCAACCAACGCTAAAGAAATACATATAGATGACATTAGGACAACATTGTCTGTGATACATTTTGAACCTTCCATCTTTGCAATTGAGTCAAAAATCCATTGTCATCCATCAGTTTGGGGCTCATTGTACCACCTACATAGAAATTAGTAAAACTCAATTACCGTTCTTCAAAACAAAACAATGAATTCATATGTAAATTGTTTAACCCGTGAATGCAAACTGTACATTACTATACAACCCACACGAATGGTAGCAAACTCATAATTGATGGTCTAGTAGACCAATGACCGCAAAATGGTGTTATCGCTTCATAATTGAGTGTTTCTATTTAGTGTTTAGATAATAGATACTTTATTTCTGTTTTATTTGGATTGATTATTGTTTGACAGGAGTCTAGGAGATGTTCATGATCATGAAGTTTAGAGTCCAGTCTATAGACTGGATAAAGATAGTTTTTTTTTTTATTTAAATTTTCTCAGCTCAGTACAATAGTGACAAGTTCACTCACGTAGTGGTTGAGTTTCAATAGTTGCGTTCAGTTGCAATTAACGTGACTAAACTTCTTGTGTAACATCACGCTATTTTAATAAAGGTGTGAAGGGGTGCACATTTTTTTTAATGTGATTAAATAATCGCGAGATGAAGTGTCAAACTCTTACTGACTAAAAACTACTACGATCCTACTCCTGCCCTTCGAGCTGAAGCTCTGGTAAACCCGCTGGGAAGTCTGCAGCTCCAGATCAGGCATCAGCCCTACTGGGCGCCATCTAATTCCGAGACCTTGACAATAAATCTCACTTTCAAACAGTTCATGGCAAAAGAAACACAGACCTGACACTCAAAATCCTATCTCCATTCAAAATATTCCCAACAAAATTAACCTGTACCCATTTTATACAGACCTACTCCCCAAAAATCACGGAAACCCTTGTCAAAACAATAAAATGTTCAAACCTTCCATGAAATATTTGTTTACATTCCACAAAACGGGGTTTGAAAACGTCAGTGAATGAAAGTACTTCATTAGTAAACAGTCCTGAACAAACTTGCAAAGGAAAAATGCATTTACATTGAATAAACAAATTATCTGTTGGTACTTTGTGCCCGGAGTTTGGGCAACAGGTGTACTTAATTTGGAGCCAAATAAACTCTAATGAATGGCTTGTTTGACTTGGCAACCGTAGCTAGGTATAGAACATCTTACATTTCTACACCTGGATGCAAAATTACAAGTCTTGCTGTCGCACTCAGAGGCATGTTATTATTACTTAAACTATTCCTTAGTAAACGATATTTTATCATAAACCATTACTTAGGTTAAATAGCCATTTAAAAATGATTTTGAGTAAGGCGGAAAGGATTTGTTTTAATAAGTCCATGTAGAGGCACTTTTGTCAAAATAGAATTGTTTATATTAGGTACCTAGTATCATCCTGACAGCTACAATTTTCCAATTATTATCCAAATAAGTTTACATTAATATTATTTTTCATCTTTGTCTTTATGTCAATGCCTCGTCTTATTGTGTTTACTCAAAATAGGCCTAAAACCTATAACATTAATAAATTATTAATAATTTAATATAGGTATCTTGTTAATGCGTCTCTGCGCTCTAAATCTCTTGCGAGCTATGCAACCTTATTTCACATTTTCAAACCATACAAACACCATTTAATCCTAAATATCGAAGCGTTCCAAGTAAGTGTAGTGCACCAAAATATCGATACATATTCAAAATACCTAGCTCAGCATCGACTAGTACCTACATTGTATTAGGTAATTTTCCCCTCAATGCTTAGGAGGAAATTCTGCACTGGCTAGACTCGATGTAATCCCTGTTTTCAAGATGCAAGCTACGTCGGAACAGACATGTACAACGTCAGTGCTTCTCTAGTACCTATAACCTTAGGCCAATCTTACAAGACGTGCTGGTTTAGTGATGGGAAATCTTTGGTATCGATATCGATGAAACTTCTGTGTTGGTTACATAATTAGAGAATTTAGTACGATACAATTTTAATTGCTTTTTTTTACTATGAAATGGGAGAATAATTTTCAGTCACAGTTCCAATATATAAACAACCGCATTATAGTCATTTATTTATCTTAAAAACGAACAAAATTCGCTTTATACAATAATGGATAAAAAGCCGAACAAGCAAACGTGACAAGCGCCACGCTTGTAAATTTCAGAACAATTATAAAGCCAATATTTATCGAATAATTTTCTCCGAAAACAACATTATTTTGTAAATAAATTTCGTCATATTATCTTTTAACAGAGTTGTAACTGCATTGCAGTATCGGCCTACACAGTTCGTTTCAAGAATTATCTCTAAAATGTTGCTTGAGTCTTTAATCAATGTATTAACATTTAACAGCTGACGCAAAATAAGATAGATTTAACTTAACTATTTCTATATACTATTTAATTGAAGGTTACGAAATATATATGTATAGTTAGTTGTGAAAATGTCAGTTCAATAAATTGCCTATGAAAGATAGCCAATAACTATGTAAATAACGTAACATTGGCTCTTTGAATCAAAGTAATTCACATTATACTAACGATGAATTATAATTTTATGACACATAGTAATTCAAATTTAAATACAATATTTTATATGTAAAATGTATTGGGTAAATCTACTACAATTCCAACTTATATGGATACCTACATTATTAGTAAATAAATGATCTCTTTCTTTCTTTCGTAATCCAAAAAATAAATTTATCGATAATATTATGTTGTCACCGTGTCCCATCACTAATGTTGATTAATACCGTCTACTTACATAAGCTACTAGGCTAAACGTTACACATACTGATGAGTTACTAGGTGGTAACGTTGTATGAGTAAATTATTAATATCTTTTACCTGTATTAACTTTGTAATGTAGGTATATTGTGCTTAATAAAAAAAAACTTATTTAAGTTGTTTCACTAATAACTAATTTACTATAGGAAAGATTTTATAACGATTTTTCTACCTTCCCCAATCTTCCCATTCCTCGATTCCCAACAATCCTTAAATTCCTAAAAGGCCGGCAACGCACTTGTAACGCCTCTGGTGTTTCGGGTGTCCATGGGCGGCGGGGATTGCTTATCGTTAGGTGATCCGTCTGCTTGTTTACCGGCTTATATCATAAAAAACAAAAAAAAGGACCGAAATTCAAAAAATGTTCTACAAAACTCCTATTATCTACTATACTCAAAAAAGAAGTTATAAATAGTTGACCTATTTATAACTTCATTTTAACATATCATTTAACTTATCATTCTAATATCAATTAATTTTAAACTAAACTAATTCTAGTCTAGCCTAACAAATCAATCTTTAACATTTCAATTACAATCTAATAATTCTTCCATTAAACACCAGCACCAATCATATTAATTTCAAAAATGGAGATTACAAAAAAGTCTTCCGTGATAAAAAGGACCAATTTCAAAAAGATACTTAGGAAGCCCTTTCATTCTGTTTCGGGGAAGGCATCCCCTACAGATGGGGGCAAAGAAAGGTGTAAATTAACAAAGTTTAATGAAAACATTCTATGGGATCGACTTCCCTTCAAATGAGGGTTCAAACAGGTGTAAAGACAAATAGACGATGATTAAAGAATGCGGAGTTTTGCGTTCTTTACGTTTTCGTTTCGTTTAGTGATGGGAAACATTTTTGTCGATATTTTTTTTAGTTAATGAGTTTTTTGTAAAAGTAAACTTTTTATTGTGAGCATTACTTACTTATACGCCCGAATACTGAAATGTTACTCAATTTTAAATTGTACTTAAATATCGTGCTATCTCTGTCTTTTTATAATGAATTTTGTAGTGACAGAACTATTCTTGAGAGCATCTTAAAATTGAGTGGCTTTTCAGTATTTGGTCATTAGGGACAAAAATTCTGTTATTTAAGGGAACTGAATGTTTTCTTCATGCACTAACACCTATTACTAGAGCTTGGAAAACAAGCAAGCTAAATACGAGTAGCATACAATCTTCTCTCACGAATTAAACCTAGTACTACCAGGTGTTTTTCTCACTAAAATCCAGTTTGCTACGTTAAGCACATAATATAATAACTAAACAATATTATAATCTGAAACTCTGGGGAAAATTTCTATGCAAATAACAAAGAGCTGTATTACACAAAATGGGTTTCTAAATGCAATTGTTGCGAGGATCTGGGTGTGAATAGGGTGATGAGCGGAGCGGGGGCGGGAGCGATTATCACGGTTTATATTAAGATTATAATATTATGTTAAATGTGATAATAGGCTGTTGTTATATGGTTATTATAATTTTCTTGTTAATGCTCAATTTGTATGTAATTGCGTTGCCACCAAAATAATTTAAGGAAATTGTCTTGTCAATATTATGATGATAGCTTTAATTTTATTTATTAATACAATGATGCAAGTCTCTTCTTCATTCTTTTTCACTAAGTTGAATATTGTTGCTGAATAAATATTGCATTGTTATATATCATTATGATAAAATGAGGAGTTAGGCTCCATCAATATAATCAATTATGAATTTTATTATAATTGACTGTAAGTGTCAATTTGAACTGCAGCACTTGGTTAATAGGATATGCCGTGGTTTCAATTACAATCTGATAATAACATTACATTAAGGGAATTACCATTCAGGATAATTAACAGCATTTTAATGAAGTTAAATTAATAGCATTCACTCTGACACCCCGATAAATGATCCTGCCATCATAATTATGTCAAAATTACAAGTTACTTTATAGGTCACCAAAAATTGTAATGTGTATCAACATTGTCAAATATTTTTGAGTTAATTATTTTTTTTAAATCTCTACCTCTACAAAATAACCTTAAATCAACATTACATTTTAATTATTATGTTATCGGCTTGCTCACGTAACTGTTTGACGAGGAACTCGATTAATTTCAAGCCATGCTAGAGGCTCATATGCATATGCAGCATTCCGCGACAAACGACGCGGTGATTGTCACTCTACTACTCAATACATTCTTCCTTTATTCCTTAAATTTAAAATGACACTTAAATAGGTTTTTCTTTTATCTCTCCTTTTTTCGACTTAGTTAAAAATACAGACAAAATCCAACTATGTATTTCATTTACATAGTTATCGCAAACATAAAATGTTTGGTTAAGTATAACACTCGCTCAAATTCTCACCCGCTACTCAAACATTGCTAAAGCCTCACCCTAAACTCTTTGTGTACTATGTCCGACGAACAGTTAATAGGGACGCTAAACTACGCTTTTATTGAGTTTTAAACTGACTTGTTCCACTCTCCGTTATAATGTTTCTGTTCTGCGTTGTTCTAAGTGGTCCAATAGAGACTATGCATAAGTGCATTTTGATTTTTACGGCGCGATCGTCGTAAAGATGGTCCGATTTTTTTTTCTATCCGATATTGATCAAAAGTACTCTTTATCATTCATCATTGTTAGATTTTTGGACTTGGACTTTACTATATCTGTGAGCTTAATTATAATAGTTATATTCAGGTAGTTAGCAGTGAGAGTATTTGAGTCAATCCCATCAACATTTAAATCATATTTTTAAAGTCATGTTTTCTTTTGTTACAGGTACACATCTTGCCATTGACGAGGATTTTAGATTGGACCTACATACATAGATGATAATTTGTGGTACTATCTGTAATGAAGTCTATGATCTTGGATACGAGAAATTATGGCACCTTTGCACCTTTGTTAAAGTGACGATTTTGCAATCGACTTCGGTACCTTTCATAAGTTCCAAGTCTTCAAAATCACCTCATTTATACTTAGAGTAATCAATTGATTTAGTTGCAAAATCCGCCCAACAATACAATAAAGCCAAATTATCTTTTAATTCACTTAAACACCTGATTTCATCAACGTCTCTACGTCTACCCGCTACAAACCGCCCACGTTTAGTCAGCTGGTGTACCAATATACCAATAACTTTGTACTGTTGGTATAAATAATGCATCAGGCGTGTCGCGTGTTACCCAACTTATTGGATTAACTCCCTTATAAAGTCGCCAAACAATATTTATAGGAACTGTGGTACATGTTTTGGTGGTTTTATTATAGGAAATGAGTGTGTGGTACAAAATACCTTTGATTGTTTGTTGGTTATTGTCTATTTGTTAGTGATTGTCTTGTTGATCTAGCGGTGATTAAAGTATTTGTTAATTATGAGGACTTCTACTTATTTTATCCTCAGATTAGTAAAGTGTCTGATAAGTGAAACATTTAAAGCTAATCGTCTGGAACATCTTTAGAGTTATACCTAATTTACACCCACACCCGCAACACCAGAGTAGTCATAGGTGCGTGTTGCCTTTTTAGAAGGAATACGCTGTTATATTGAGAGTTTGTTATTATTGTTTATTAATTTATTTATATTTATCTTCCACAAATAAAATTAGAGATATTAAGAAAAGCCAATGTTATTAGGTCGTTCCACAAGTAACATCATTTTCAAAACCAATGCTTTCCCGCAGATATACAGAAAGTAATCAGATGCAGAAGCCAGCTAGGTCTGATTTTGTGCAGACCTTAGGGAAATCAAATGTTCGCGTATGACGTTCTGCTGTGCATATTATGTTCCTAGATACCCAATCCCCCAAATATACGTGGAAGACTTTGTATGACCTAGATTTGATCCGGATATTGGGATTTTTAAATCCCACTGTGGAAAAAGTCTCAATATATTGTCTATGTCTAACTGCCGCACTCAGAGACATTTAATGATTACTTAAACTCTTCTTTAGTAACGATTTTGTATCGAAAACTATTGCTAAGAACTGAGTTAGGTAGCCAATAAATGACTCTGAGTGCGGTGGAAGTTATTTAGACCTTCTCCATGCGAGAAGTGACCTTTGGTCAGCAGTGGCCACCTATAGGCTGTTAATGTCATGTGATTATCTCTGTGGCGCGAGTAGAGCTTGTTTGCTACCAGATCAGAACTCTTACTGTGGGTATCATAATAACTGATAAGGGACTTATCAAAAACTGGGCAGCAACTAACTATAGCAGCTTAATGATACATCAGTTGCTAACCGCTGCCGCAACATTCCATTTGATCTTTAACAAAAAATTGCGTAACTTTTTTAAAACTTTGCCCCACACTTGGATTCCTTCTGTGTCATGGGTACGTTTACAAATATACAATTTCACATGCACATGACACCTAGACCCGAAACAACAATTTGTGGATCACACAAAGAGTTGCACCTTGCGGGAATCGAACCCGCTACACGTTGCGTGGCAGCCAGTTGCCAAGCCACCGCCAACCGTGCAGTCAAATTAAACGTCATCTTTGTATTAGATAATATCTTATTTAACATCTAAAATTTTCACAACCAAAATCCGAAAGTTACATAGTAACTATAGCTCACATTATTAAGCGATTCATTCATTAATTATGCTCCAAACGGCGTCTGTTTAAGTCATTACACTTCGCCACTGCAATTTCATACATGAACGTATAAACACCCCGCTCACGTGCCTTGCAAATAGAATAATTGATGCAGTCTTCCTGTACACACGGTTAGTACTCACTTTGCCGCTAGATGGCGTTGCTCGTAAGAATTTATTGTCAACAACTAGGGATGGGCTGTGTGCTCTTGGTGTGATGTCGATGATATTTTTTATAAATAGTTTTATTAAGCAAAGAAGAAAAATGTGAGACATACATATTTTTCTTAAGTTTCAGACTTCATTCTGCTTGAGTATTCGGTTAAAAAGATATTCAATTTAATCAATCATACATTCTGACGTATATGTATATATTGTATGATGTATATTCAATACTCAAGTCTTTTCATATTAAAACAAACTGAAACTGTATAAGCAAAATGAATTGCATTTTAACTTTTAAAACTCATTCTATTTGCAATTCCAATTGGAAACTCGAAAAAGTTTAAAATACGAAGAAGATTTTTTAAAAAACGGATTACTTTTCCGTTTCGCGTACCTGAGAAACGTGTGGAGTTTCGTACTGCCTTCGCCTCGTTGGTGCATCGAACGTCATTAAGAATACATTTGGTGCACTCTACTCCTCAGTTACACTTTGGACGAGTAACGTTAGAAATATTACTACACCATGTGGACATACCGAGTTGTGAAAGAATCGAGTACTCGCTCCCGATGTATACCGATTGTTGAGTAAGTGTATCGATATTATTTCGATGTCTCGATGTTCTACTTTCGTGGTGCATTATGAAATGTGATAGTTTGAAAAAAATTTAGAATGTGTTACATATATGTACATTTGTGAGTTTTGTGTAGGATTATGAAGGTGATCTTATGAATATGCAACTGTATGAATAATTTATTATTTCATTATGTCTGCATTATTGTACGTAAGATTCTAGATTCGATTAAAGTATGGCTTACTGCCGCACCTGAGTGTCTCTGAAGACATCAATATACTATAGGTTCAGATAGTTAAAAAAAAATAAACTAAACGTCGTACTAACAGTTATTTAATGGTTACTTAAACAATTCCTTAATAACAATTTTGTTCCGAAAACAATGACTAAAGAAGGTTAAGTAACCATTCAATGACTCTGAGTACGGCATTTAGACTATTTTTTTAACTAGGACCTATAGTATAATTTGATGTGTTTTTATCATTAAACCTGATAACACAAGTGCCATAATACCAAAAGCAATGATATGATTTCCGAAACAATTCACGAAATACCTAATTTATTTCCCAGCAGATAAATATTGATGTTGATCAATCATATAGAGCAATTGAAAATAAAACACCCAAAACCACAATTATGCAACCTTATATTCTTAAGACAAATATTTAATATTATTTTCGCATATTTGATGTTTTTTTTTCTTCATTTTTTTACATTTAATGGGTCGACGTTTGGCCGCTATCTCATATCTATCTCTATAAATGCTAAATAGTATTCCGTATATTATATTTATAGCAGCGAAGTGTGAACATCTGTCGAAAAGGTTATAGAGGTCAGGTCATTTGTCCGATTACGAATAAATAATATCTGTGAATTAACATTAGAACTTAAGACGGGATATTTACTATGTTTATTTATGTCTATGAGTTTCCAATATTTCGGCACTGTTGCAAGCGCCATGATCACGGATGAACTCTATCTATACCTATATATCCCGTATGGTAAATATCCCGTCTTAAGTTCTAATGTTAGTGCTAGTGACCATGTCAGTTTAAAAACTTATATCTGTGAATTGTATTTATTTATGTTGCTAAGAGACTCGACATTTTCATCAATGGCTAACAATTTATTAATAATTCATAAAACATTAATAAAATATATATTTTACGAAGAATAAGTAGTTGGTATAATAGCTTATTACTTATTAATTTCCAATAAGATTGGTTATTGCTAGTAGACTTTTTCATTAATTCAAGGTAAATTATTTATCTTGAAATACAATTGTGGCTTATATCCAAGATGTGTATAATAATAAGCATACTACACCAATTAAAATGTTTATTTGGGTCATTAAAATGATAATACACTAGTTCGTTAATACACACGTTGTAACTGAGCAACTTTGAGCTCAAATCCTGTGCGACAAACTATAAGGAAAATCAAATCCAAAGTCCAAATTATTTATTTTAAATAGACCGCGAAGGCAATTTTGAAAATCAAACCAAATATTATAATATTAAAAAAAATCTGTCTGTCAGTCAGTCCTCTAGTGAAGCTATCAAACTATAATAAGACATGTTATAGTATCTCAATATTAATTTGTTTGATAGAAAAGTAACAACAAAGTTAAAATAATGAATAGACAAGGTAACACATGCAATAAAATCTCTCACCAATTATCGTAAAATACAAAAACTTAAAGGTCACTGCAAACTAACGTAGTAAAAGGTCAATCACCTATTGCGATTATAATTTATCGAAGTAAACACACCATTACGAGGAGATAAAATTGTCTGGTAAATTGAATAATTTGTTATTCGAACGTCGCCGACTTATCGATAATGATACGATCACACGTGGCAAATGTAATCTTAACTGAAAGACGTTTGTTGTTTTATCGATAAACAGTCGATATGTGGGTCATCCCATCACTACACGTAGTAATGTTTAGTTACGAGTGAATTGATGGTGCTTGATGCTGTTGAAACTCCTGAACTCTTGATATTAAACTTCAGAACAGGAGTTCTTGGGCTCTATTCCCAGGTTGAGTAATTTGTTCCGTGTGTAATGCTTTCCAAATTGTGTTGTTTCTAAACGACTACTGGGAGTGAGGGAGTAGCTTGGATCGTCATAAAAATATGGTTAGTATTTTTTTTTAAAGTTTTCAATTATAATGAAATGTTTAGAATTATACCTATTATCATGATTGCGGCTCGTTTCTATCACGATAATGACTAAAAGTATATCTGGCGAAAAGTTTTTTTAAGGTATAAATCGGTATCGGATCTCCTGATGGTCGCAGCAATCGCCACTGCTCATGGACACCCGAAACACCGGAGGCGTTACAAGTGCGTTGCTGGCCTTTTGGGCGTTAGGAATTTAAGGGTCGTTGGAGAAACGGGGATTGAAATGATTACACAAAGAAACACAACGCAAGTGTTATTTCACGTCAATTTTCTGTTAAACCTGGATGGTATGAGTGCAGTCAAGCTGGCCCATTCGTATCTGAAGCATGGCTCTCCCACAGTTACTTAAGTCCTTATGTAAGGAACATACATATCTTCTCTTGCTCCTTAAAATAGTAAAACATATTATTATAATAATATTATTTTACAAAAGTCAAAGAACTTTAGAATACCTACGACATTTATTTACATTTAACATACGCATTATCACACGTTGTACTGTTTTTATCTCACGACGAGTTGACTCTTGATTTATGTCATGATGTCATGTCATTTGTTAGTACCTAATTAATCTTGAACTTGAACGATAACAGCGTGTTAATGTGGCTGGGAATAAATATTAATCATCTGTTTATATTAATTTATATTTTTTTATTGATTTTAAGTCGTTTCGTTGTGCGTGAAAGTAATACATTGTTAAAATGCAATTAGGGATGTCAATATTTGAGACATTAATTGTATCGATATTTTTTTTTAATTATAATCATTTTTGTTGTTATTTAAGTTACAAAAAAGTTAATTCAATTAATATTTGTTTTCAAATTATGTAAGTCACCTAAACATCTGTTGTTGTATGACTATTTAAATAATTTATAGATATTGATTAGCATAATCAGTTTAAAGCATGTATAATTAGTTGTAACGTTATGTAAAACGTATGCAAAATATTAAATAAATAAATATTTTGTTTAATATGTTTTGACATTTTAATAATTTACTTATAAGTATATTTTGACTGAAGATGATTTAACTGATCACAGAATTAATTTATTCCTTTCACTTTTTTTTCTTAAAGAAACGTTGCCCCGCTCTGGGATTTTTTCTGTCGTGGGTGCATTTACAAACAAATAAGTTCACATACACATGACACCAAGATCCGAAACAACGATTTGTGGATCACACAAAGAGTTGTTGCTTACAGGAATCGAACCCGCTACACATTGCGTGGCAACCGATCAACCAGCCACTGCGCCAACATGCAGTCATTATCGTAGAACAAGTTAGTACAAATAAAAAAAATATTGATTATAAGTTACAATATCTTTCAGAAAGGAAAGAGACACGTACAAAGCACATTGAATAAAATAACTGTAAGTTTATCACCACTAGCTAAATAAAATGCAAAAGATTCCATAGAAAGAATGCACATAACTTTAAAAATATTTATCGACACGAGTTATCGCACAATACACATGTCTAATAATTATATAACAGTCATAAATAATTTTACAGTAATGAAAAATTAATAGAAACATGTCTTTAAAATTATATTCAGTACATAAAAAATATTACATCACAACTATCGATAAGCGAGTTGGACGTCACTATTACCGTGATCTCTTATCGCAAACTAAACATGCGTGTGAGTCGCGATTTCACACTCGTTGCCCTTTAACAACACTTTGTAGTTTTACTTGTGAAACTTCGTAAGTAGCTGTAAACAGGAATGTTTTAAAAGTCAAAAGTTTAACAGAATCGTTACATTTTATAACATTGTTTTTATAACAGAGTTCTCTTTCCCCGTATTTCGCTCCTTTGCTTTTAAACACATCAAAAACGGTCTATTACTCTGAAAAAGCAGACCCTGATAGTTTTGTGTATTCAGTCTACCTCAAAAATGTTTTTTAATACATTTAAAAGAATTTTTAGTTTTCTTTTATTTTATTATGTAGTATATTGAAAGTTCTTTTAAGTGAAAACAGACTATTGAAAAATAAAACTCGCTATTGAATATATTTACTAAAAGTCAAGTTTAAATTACTAAAAATAAAACCTCATTAAAGACAAAATCGTATATTTGTTTAACAACAAGATACCTTATATGTTCAACAACAGATTAACAGTTTTTATTAAACATTTTATTAACTCTTTTACCGTGACAGAAGTAACTAGGCCAATGACGTTACTTCTCACGAGTAACAACAATTCTTAAACGTGTACACAATCTGCGGTAATAAAATAGCATATAATCGAAAACGAGCATACCACAAAATATTTAAAAATTTATACTTCATGCGATTTTAACTGCTTCGTAAAATTGCATCATCGATAAGCGAGCGTCGCGTCACTAGCTCTGCAATCGGTTATCGCCGCTCAGTGTACGTACGGCCCTACTACGACTTAGTACGAAATTACGCGCGACTCATTTGATTTTCGATTTTCGTCCGCTCGAATGTTATTAAACAATAACATTTTAAAGTGCCATAGAGTTGTTTTTCCTGTGATTACTGTTAAGTTTTTGTTTGTGCTGCATTTAGTGGTGTTGTTATTTTGAAGTGTTTTCGAATTTTGTAGTTCTTTTTTCTTCGAGTTAAAGGTGAGTGGCTTGATTATAGTTTGTTTATTATTACTTTTTACAATATGTAGTATAATACAATTCTTATCATTAAATATTAAACAACAAAAGTAACGCAGGAATGTATTAATTTTGTGGTAGACACGTCAATCTTTCGAAACTTGCTACCAACACATAACAATAAAATACGTAAGAATAAAATAAATCGAGTTACTTCGATATAAACTCATCGGTATTTTAGCTTCTAATGTATATACAATTTAATTACTAATAACGGAAAATTTTATATATACAAACAAATATCTTGGTTAGGTATTAATACATGGTTGAGTGATTGACACATAACTTACAGTTAAAACTACTAGTTATCAGAATATAATTATTTACTTATTCAGAAAGTCTATGTAATAAAATACTCATGGAAATAAAATACTTGTTCCGGAATACATAATACTCATTAGCATATTATATGTAAATTGATTATTATGTTTTTTGACTTACTCACGAAATTATTTAAAAAGGAACTCGACTAGATTCAACCAGCGTTTAATAGCAGCATGACAGTCGTGGAATGTTGCTCATGAATATAAGCTCTTAGCAAGGCTTGAAACTAGTCGAGTTATTCGTCAAATTATTACGTGTAGTAAGCCGAAAAACTATAATAATTAATTTAGTATGTCTCCGAAAGTTATAATATACTTAAACATAGATATAATAAGATAAAGTTTTTAGTATTTCTGTGCACATTAATCCTTCGAGGATAATGTAGGAATATAAGAAGTGAGTGTTTCCCCAAAATTATTTACTTCTAGAAACTTACACATATTACAAACAAAAGTTGGTATAAAATAGCTATCACGTCAAAACTTTCGAAATTTTCAACTTCATAAAATCTCGTTAATAAAGTCGAAATTTTAGCCGTTACAAAAATACATACATAGGTATAGTTTTGACGTGCTGTTTGCACAATAGATGCAATAAAAGATGCTCGCATTATACTCGGTTTGATGACAAACGGACAGACGGGTTTGATCAAAGATTGCAAGCGGATGCTGGTTTATATGTATGTATTTATGTGTGTTGCACGTTTTACAGTGTGATCGTGTCCCTATTTGTCGCAGTTGTAAGCAGGATACTGTCACTGTATGGATATGGGTATTAATAATAACTGTTTTTTGTGGTATAAACGGTAAACGAGCAGACGGATCACCTGATTGTAAGCTATCGCCGCCGTCCATGGACACCCGAAACACCAGAGGCGTTACAAGTGCGTTGCCGGCCTTCTGGGGGTTAGGAATTTAAGGGTTATTGGGGAATCGGATTAGGATTGGGAAAATTAGGAAGGTGGTGTGAAAGACCTTCGCACTAAAAACTTTTAGTAGCAAGAACCAAACTGTCTGCAAAAAACTGCCTTAAAACTAAAAATCAGTTTCTTACAGCGTATTATGTATGTATGTACAGTAGTAACTAATAGAATTTCAAAAACTAGTACTGTCATGAAACAAAGTGAAATGGGCCAATTTATAACGTATGCTACTGAATAAAAAAAGTACATAATGCACAAATTATGCGGTAACTGTTATTTACGTGCAATGCAGGTGAACTATTCAACTATAAAAATTAGCATAACAATTATATAAAATACTGCTAAAGCAATAATTTCGTATGAAATTTACATGTATGAGTGTATGACTGTATGCATTATACGTTAAAATTACGATGTGTCGACCCACGGAACTACATATGTATAGAAAATTTCGCTATTTCGTGATTGTCCCAAATTATGTTTAGTTGGATTTTTATTTGATAATTTAAGTAATATGAAATTGTATGTTTTTAAACGCACCCACTACACAGGAGAAAATCTAAGTTTACTAAAAAAAATCTGTTTCTGATAAGTTGATCAAGTGTTTATGTATGATTGAAAGTGTCTGAAATCAATATGTTTTATTGATTATTGATTAACACATTAACAAGGGACGTGGCGGTTCGAACCCGCAACTTAATGCAGTGTCTTAAAGGACTCTAACTATTCAATGGTTTAAAACAAAAAGTACTTAGCCAAATAAAGAAATACACACGTTCAAAACAGAAATATTCCATCAAAAAGGAACTCTACTTAAACATCCTCTGTTTAAAATATGAAGAGAAACGTAAAGCAACAGCGTAGCTTATCTACATGAGACTTATCCAACAGTTTTTGTAAAAATACAAGAAATATATTCAAGAACAGCATTTTTCATCTTGAAAACAACTTCAGTTTTCTGCGAACACATTGCGAGAGATGGCAGTTTACTTACATAATGGAACTCTCTAGATGTATTTTAGTTGAAAAGGGGTAGGTATAGGAGCTTGAATATTGTTTTATGTAGTTGAGCGGTTATTAATTTATTTAAACAAAAGTTTTCGGGTGTGCAAAGAAAAAGCAGCTCAAGTATACAATGTATCGATAATAGGGAAGCCATTCGTAGCACACATCCATAGCACGCATCTTTCCATAGCTTATCATTCCACCATTGGTAAGCTATGTGTACCAAACTGCCAATGAATATGATTGGTGGAAACCACACGCATCCACAGCAACGTAGCATAGCACATCTCTTGTAGAAAAGCACCCTAAACAGTCAGTTATAACATTTTTTACGTTTGGTTGTTTATAAGCACATAGCTATATACAAAACAAAAACTAATTTCAACACACATAATTACACAAGTTCTATTTAATTTAATTAATTCAAAACAAATTAAAACTAAACTAATTTCTCAACTCAATTCTGCGGTTTACCAAAACTAAACTTCTAAAAATGTATAAATTTTCAGCTAAATAAATAACAAACACATTTAAAATAAATTGAGTCATATTCAGATGTGAAGTGTTGCGTTTAAGAGCGTTTACGCTGCGTGGGATTTCATACAAACTTTCAATTACAATTTCATAAAAACTACTTAATACATTTTAATGAAATTTAGTACTCATACGCAATGTATCAAGATGAGTCAAGATCTTTCTTTTTGAGTGGGGAAAATCATCCAATGACTTCTCCCGCCTTGGGCGAGGCGACTCGTACTGACAAAAAACTACCTTGTTCCTACTTCTGCTTTTCGAGCCGGAGCACCGGTAAACCTACTAGGTAGTCTGCAGCTTCAGAATGTGTCAAGGTCTTAAATGTTACCTTTTCAAAAAGGACTTAAGGGAGACATAGAAAAACAATTGATTTCAAGGGACAAATCACAAAACAGTACCAAATTTTATTAAAATCAAATTAAATAGTTTCCATAAAATATAACTTGAAAGTTTGCATGAAAACCCGCACCGCAAACGCTGCTGTTAAGCAAAATACAGTGGGTGGTAAATAAACAGTACGTGTTAGAAGTACACTGCAGTGCAATATAAATGACCGAGCTTATTTCATAGAAATTACTTGCACAACAACGAATTGTTCGGTTTATTTGATGAATGAGTAAATGCTAGTTTATTGCATAACTTCATGTATGTTTCCTGAGGGACCGGCAGGTAGTTATAGTGTAATTAGGTGGAAATACCTTTTTTTTCTAAATGGGAAAATCATCCAATGACTGCTGATGACTTCTCCCGTCTTGGGCGAGGCTAGAGTGAGTGTCAGACTTTTACTGACTGAAAACTACCTCGTCTATACTCCTGCTTTTCGAGCCGGAGCTCCGGTAAACCCGGTAGATAGTCCGCAGCTCCGGATTAGGCATCAGCCCTACTGGACCCCATCTGTGGCGGTCAGATGGCTCTTAAAGACCCCCGCAGAACGCGACGCGCGTTTGAAAGACAACTATTAGTAATCATCAAATTGATCATATAATTAAATTTCGCGTAACAAAACTGTTCACAGATTTTTATTAACCACCAGACATCTTTAGAGAAACCGTCTCCTAGTTAGCTTAACATAATTTTAACTCAACAAAAATACCTGTAGAAATTTCAATATATTTTATCACACTACATAAAAGAACTTGCCAACTAGAATATCTCCCAGGGCTTAGGTTTATTTTCCGAATAAATACCTATTTTACTTGGAAAATGTATTTTTAAGTTAAAACCGTTATCAGACGGCGCGCACATCACACTTCCAATGTCATTAGAACTCAAACTTCTTCGGAATCGAAAATAAATATACATTCTCAATCGTCACTCTGCCCCATTCCCCCATTACACTCTTGCCAGGGACGGACTTGTAGGGCCCTGGATAAGTGGGCCCATCTCATTAATTAAAGTGTAATTATGTTTTAAGATACAATTACAGTATCATCATTATCAACCACAATACGTGCACTGCTGAACATAGGCCTTATCCAATAACTTGCAGATAGGCCAATTACATCCAACTGATCGTTAAGTTCTTTTACCGATCGTCTGCCCACTATAATATTATAAACTTTAAGTAATAAAAAAAAACGATGAATATAAAAATACTTATACATTTTTTTCAATATAGTTTGTTATACACTTATTAAATTTGATGTGGTTGGGGCCCGTTTATCTTCGGAGCCCAAAAACCCATAAGTCGATCCACCCCTGTTCTCCAGTCGCGAAATAATCTCTGGCTATTTATTTTTCATTACCGCAACACATTAAATGAAATCTCTGGAATCAGGCAAATAGGTTTTTATGTCGTTCGTATCGGAATATCCAATTTCGTAATGAAAACGAAATTTTAGAGGGTCACTTAATATAAATTAAAGGCCAACAGGAATTCCTAAGGGATTTTCTATAACGAGGTATACCCCCAAAGGTCGGTAGGGCATGAATTAATTATAAATTGCGATTTAGAGCAGTGTGCCCGACCTAAATCTCTTGTAGTTTGGAAATATAAGGGATGGAACTTGGGACAGCTGCTGCTGATATGGAACCGGTTTTGAATATGATAGATACAATTTTAATAAAGTTAACTAAAAATTACGGTTTACTTACGTACATTATTTATTTATTTATTTATTCTTCATGCACATGAATGTGTACATAGGTGGGCTTAATGCCGTAGGCATTTTCTACCAGCCAAACCTTTAGGTGGTGCAATGAGAAACCAGTGGTAGGTGCATGGAGCAAGTAAGTACGGAAAAGCTCAGATGGAAAAATAGAATATACTTACTTATACAAATATATACCAATATATATTTAAATAATATGCATTACATATACTATTTACATATACTTAATATATACATACTACTTATATCATGATGAAGACTCTGACAACCTCTTCAGAAGAAGCTCCCGAACTCTCCGCTTGAACATCAAACGACTAGACAGCATCCTGACATCGGTGGGGAGCGCGTTCCACAGCAAGATAGATTGGATAAAAAAAGAAGAATGAAGAAATTTTGTGTGATGTGTAGGACACTGAAGGAGACGGTTATTAGAAGAGCGTAGATATTTGCTGTGGTTGGCGCACGTGTATTGAAAGAGAGAGGATAGATAGCTAGGCGAAGAAGGTGAATCGAGGAAGGAGTAAAGTGTGGTAAGCGCCCTTTGCTCCCTGCGCTGGCGTATGGGCAGCCACTGTAATTGCAACCGATGTGCAGAAACGTGATCATATTTACGCAGGTTGAAAACGAATCGAATGCAGTTATTCAGAAGTCGGTACATTAATGAAGAAAGACTTTACTAGTTTCGAGTCACAGAGGGATTCTTCATCATGAGCAGCGTGCGCAGACGCTTAGGCTCCATTATTTACGTGAGTAAACCGTGATTATAAGTATGTCTTAGGATAATTATTATAAAAATTAAATGAATACGTTTAACTGTGCTATACTTTACGATAAATGTCAAGCGATTGATAAGCAAACTTATCACTACATCCAATAGGTCCAATTTCTTAAAAAGAAAAGGCAAATAAATTGGTATCTTAGTTACTAGCTTTCCGCCGGCAGCTTTGCCAACAAATTACGTAGATTTATATCGTAAAACGCTCCCTCGGAACGTGATATAATGATAAACAAACATATCTTTGCATTCTTTAATTAATAAGGGTACATTTAAAAACAAAAATCGATTCCAAATTATTCGAACTAGAAAAAAGGGAGTCTGATTAACATTCCTAATTTTTACGAGTTACGACAAATCTATTCGATTTCCAAATAAAGTTTGTACCCGTAGTTTCTGTTCAGTTCAGTACCGAACGGTTGAACTTTCCCGGTTTAAGTCCGTAGTCCGTACGCTCCTAAACCCAGTTCAGCATCTGTCTTAACTTTACGCTTAACTACTCACACAGGAATTTATTAAGGTAACATGTAGATTGTACGTACTTACTGAATTCGATGTAAATTAAATTCTTTGTTGAAGTATTTAAACTAGTTTTGATACAGAAGGTAAAGGACTATAAAATAATATGATGAATGCCAGGTAAAGATGTAATAAAACACCCCTTTTTCGTGAAACAGTTCTTATTTTTCTCTAGTCTAGTTTAATAATCTTTAATAATAGTTAAGTGTAGAATAGCTATGGCCATTATTATGACAGTGAAAAGCTTAGGAATCAAAACCAAAATCTCATGCTTTTTAACCAACTTCCAAATAAAGGAAATTGTCAGTTTGATCTTTATGTATTTTCAGCATAGTATTATTTAGAGTGAGGAAAATGTTTTAGGTATATCACCTGATTTATAAATGGAGGCGGTAAAGAAAATTTAAAGTATTCCCTTTCTTTTTAAAAAAAGTTGGTTTATTTCATCGCTTTAACTGTCCATCTTTAAATTCAAATCCCACCAAAAAAAAAATAGAAACACACACAACTCTAAACTTGAATAATTCGAACACAACGATAAAGTGTACATAGAACATAGAACGTTCGTTACTCTAATGAACAACGTGAATTAATTCCGTCCAACAAACTCCAATCTTAACGAGAATCCACGACAATGGATTGAGATTAATACCGGAGTATATTTTGCCGAAAATTTTCGCATTTTGACTCCTTTTGTTGGGACGAACTCTTTTGGTTTAAGTGTAAGGAAACTTCTTTTGATTTCAACCAAAGAACGTTTCTATTTGTGTTTTAGTAATGACAGTGTAGGTGTGCCTTTATGTTTGTTTTTTTTTTCAATAGGTTACTTCTGTTGTTTTTACTGTCTTTGCTAGCTAGCTGATTTGTTTTTACATTGTAGTTCTACCAATTGATCCTCAAACTCAATAAATAAAGCATTAAATCCTTTAACTACTTCCCATGGGTAACACTGAATATCGTACGCAAATTCTTTCAGTGGTTCTACAATCAAAATTTAATCAGAACGATATGTCGTTGGGTTAATAATACCCCAAAGTCAAAATCAAATCATTTATTCCAATTAAACCATAAATAGATACTTTTGAAATGTCAACAAATAAAGAATTAAATAAAAGTCTGGCAGTCTATCCGTCAGTGAAGCTCGTTCCAAACTGTAGCTAGAATTGGAGAAGAACGAGCAAGAAACTCCATTAAGTCCTTAAAAAAATTACCTACATTTGTACTTAGAATACTTCCAAAATCACCCCTTCATTTAAACCCCTTCAATCGAATTCGAAACGGCATCGTCAGGGCCTCAATTTTTAAAATTAAAGATATTCATCACAGATTCGCTCCGAATAAAAAATATTCATCAAAAAACAAAAGATTGCCAAAGAGCGAAGGGTCCAACTCCCATCGTGAATTGAAAAAAAAGGCGACTTTTCGGAACATTTTTTTATGAATTTTAATTGCCTAACAGAATTCAAGTTTGAATCGAATTTCCTCCCCGAAAATGAATGTTTGTCCCGATTGTATCCGAATTGTGACGTTTCGTAGAATATTTCCAATTTTTGCCTTTTATTTAATTGACCCTTTGGATTCTGGAGACGGACAAATAAACAGGAATTGGCTTTCTTCGTCTCTGAAGTAAGGAATAATGAAGAGATTGAATTGAGGAGTAATGAGTCGATGTTATTTTCGGAACGAGGACTTAGATTAAGGCGTTTCGGTTCATTGCTAAAAAATATGGAACACGAGTAGATTGTTACAATTTATATTCATCATTTCAATTATGTTTATCACGCCTTTTGAAAAACACGGAAGAAAATAAAGAACCCGGGTAGCTTAACACCTTTTTTAGATAGGATAAGCATTTAGAATACCTACGTTTCACCAGGTATGTCCAATGTAACAGAAGGTGAGCTTAGATTAGCCGATATCTCGACTTTGTGCTATTAGTGCCAATCGCAAAGAGAGATCGATATAGACGAAGTGTCTCGTACTGATTTTATTACTATAAGTTACAATTAAAAAGAAACAAGTCTAATAAGCAAGACCTTAGGTCTTTAAACCTTTCAAGGTTCCTTCGTTAACAACCTATCAACAAGAACTACGAAACATTAATAATAAATCAGCATTCATTAAAAACGCGTACAAGAAAATGTGGAAGAAAAACTCAATATGAACTATTTTAAAGGCTGCAAAGGCCGTAGTCGTTTCCAATTCATTACTGATACGAGTACCAATAAATTGGATACCTTATGCCAATATTTATATTTCCTCCTCAGGTTTTCTTCAGTGGTCCCGCTAATTGATGAGTATTTTTAACAGACCCTCGAAAGGGAAATCGGTTTTTTGGAAATCGGTGCGCTCTAATTAGAACAGATTTTATTTGTAAGCCGAAAAATCTCATTCGAAATTGACATTACACCCTAATAATATTTTTTTTAAGAGAACCACCCTCTGTTTTCTTTGTCTCCTACATTTTTTCAGGCAGGCAATATCTTTAAATCCTTATCATAAGTCTGAAAAATGCTATGCTGCAATGACAGCGAGCCCAAGATAGAATAAGCATGATTTGGAATACCAGGTATGTTCAATGTAATAGAAGATGAGCTTATTCGTATATACCGTGCCGATATCTCGACTTTGGACTATTTTTAGTCTAGTGAAAATGGCAAAGAGAGATCGATATAGACGAAGTGTCTCGTACTGATTTTATTACTATAAGTTACAATTAAAAAGAAACAAGTCTAATAAGCAAGACCTTAGGTCTTTAAACCTTTTAAGAGTCCTTTTTCAACATTCTATCAACAGAAACTACGGAGTATTCATAATTCATTAAAAACATGTACAAGAAAATATGAAAGAAAAACTCAGTATGAACTATTTTAAAAAGAGTAAAGCCGCGAAGGCCGTAGTCGTTTCCAATTCATTACTGATACGAGTACCAATAAATTGGATACCTTATGCCAATATTTATATTTCCTCCTCAGGTTTTCTTCAGTGGTCCCGCTAATTGATGAGTATTTTTAACAGACCCTCGAAGGGTTTGGAAATCTGTACTCTCTAATTAGAACAGATTTATTTGTAAGCCGAAAAATCTCATTCGAAATTCACATCACACCCTAATAATATTTTTTAAAGGGAACAACCCTCTGTTTTCTTTGCCACCTACATTTTTTAAGTCAGGCAATATCTTTAAATCCTTATCCTAAGTCTGAAAAATACTATGTTGAAAACCGCATCAAAATCGTTTTAGCCAAACGCAAGATAATCGCACACAAACATACCTACATACAAGTCTAACTGGGAAACTCCAGTTTTTTTTGAAGTCAGCAAAAAATATATTGAAAAAGCACCTAACGTTTTCCGTCCAGACATTTTCGAAACGGAATGTAATTAGTATTACGGATGGAAAGATAAAGTAAGCTACGATGTCTGCTCTAGAAGATAAGTGGAAATAGTTATTAACAATTTACGAGCAGAGGGAAAATTAAATTAAATTATGCAGAAAGGTACGCTAATAAATATTCTCGTTTAAGTTGTTGAAAGAATAAGAATTGTTCTTCGAGATAATTTACGGATAGATTCAAGGGTTCTTTTTTCTTTATGGTTTAATCTGTTTAGTTCTAATGAGAGATGTTATGTTGGTTCGACATTGTGGTTTAACTAAAATGTCTCTTGTATTGTGTACATGGTATTTTATAATCATTAAATTTTATAAGCAACGTCACGCCTTAAAATAGCCATAATTTTATGGGGTAGGCAGGAGTACACATTACGACTTGTAATGTGCCACTAAAATGTAATGTATACCTCACCTTAAACCATTTGTGTTATAAGTCCCACGTAATAGGGGGTGAGCCTATTGCCATAAGACTGGGCACAATTCCAAACTCCGTGTGAAATTCTCGGTTTTTAACTCAGTCCTTAGAAATTGTTTTCGGCAGTAAGGAATAGTTTAAGTAATCATTAAATGTCTCGGCAGTGCGGCACTTGCCAGCTTAGTTATGTAAGATTACAAATGCGCTTCCTAAATCAATCCATGTGTTATTTTTTTCTAAAATGTATCCTACTATCAGCTCTACAAATAAATAAACAAATCAATCCACCCACATACCACACTCACTAACAACCAAAACCCAATACCATTAACAAACTCGTAGCAAGAATAATAACATATCAAATTGGAACAACCGAACCGTCCAATAGGATCAATTTGTGTAACCAAGGACAATTCAGATTCACTCAGTTCATTACGTACGAGTACATACAACCAATCCTGTTTGCCTACAAAATTCATTTACCCATAATACCGACGCACTTAGCACATTAACCACGTGATTCGAGGAAGTTGGTTCTTGCCGTAAGGACTACATCAAAAGAGAATAATTGGAGCTGAACTTCGATAAATCTGAGGATCCTCGAGAACCATTTGAAGGGATCATTCTTTATGCGCTAGAGGTACTGAATTGCCTCTCAGTTCTCCAAAAATAAGAGTATGGGATGTTGAGCCTTTGATGGGTTCCGTGTAAAAAGGTCGTTCAAGGTTGCAGAGTATCTGATTTGCTAAATGCTTTGGTGTTAAGTACCTGCGTTTGATATTGTTGAGATGGTTTTGATTTTGGAATTTTTAATGGTTTGGTGTGATTGGGAATTTACTTTTTTTATTCGTTTTTATTGATATACTAGCGCCTGGGGCAGGATTTTCCCGCTTTGCTTAGCTTCTACTGATCGTAGCGTATAACTTTCCTCTATAAGTGGACTATCCAACACAAAAATATATTTATCAACACAAAGATAAGCGCATTCAAACAAACTGACAAACTTCAGCTTTGTATAATAGTGCAAGCAACGGCTTAATCTATAGCCAAAGACACTCTTGGTATTAAAAAAAAAATGTTTCTGATTTATAACACTTAAATATAACAGCTATCATTTGAAGGTTCTATTCCCTTTGTATACTGATGTGACTATTTTCTTGATGGATGAACAAAATTATATGAAATCAAATTAAACAAGAAACAAAACATTTGCCAATAAAATCCAAGCTCTATTACCACTGAAACAAACCACTTATTTGCAAATCATCCCCCTCATCGAACCCCCTTTATCATTTCATCAATAACTCGAAACGTATCAATCGAGAAGTAATCAAATATCGTTTCCATTTCGCCACTCACGCCGTATTCGAGTTACAATCTAAAACAATCAGAGGGCTTAGTCCGAATTTTCACATTTCCCGCTATGAAAACGTCACCGCGTTTACCTCTGATTGGTTGGTTAAAGTACGCGTCCACAGACCTGCATCGTACGCATCACACGCAACTGATTTTAGTTTGTCTTGTATAGAAACTCATACATTCATACAACTGCGTCCACTGAACCGCATCGTACGGACCGCAGCAATGCCTACATGCGATGCGTACTTATGACGTCGTACGATGCGTGCGATGCGCACGATGCGGACCTGTGCCTTTAATTGGAGCTAGCCAATCAGAGCGCCGAACGGCATGAACTTGTCGACGTAAAACTAATTCGTATTGGGCCCTCAGAGTATCACAACGATCAAAAGGTTCCGTATTAATATTTACAATTCTCTGTTATTCCTTTGAATGGTAATGTTCGTTTTCAATTAAATCCCGGATAGTGCTGTCAGTATCCGGGGTCTGGATGTCGGGATAATGTAAACACTTTGATGCTTTCACATTCTCTTTGTGGGATTTTGACGTTTGTGTTCTATTGTTGACGCTGTGTTAATTGCAGGTTTGTGATTATATTTTGTTTATGTATTTATGTGATATTATATCTGTTACGTATACGTACACAGGGGTGGAACGTAAAAAAACTTACTTTCCCCACATTAGGATATTCTCCTGTATCGTGGTTGTGTTTACAATCATACAAGTTCACCGAGACCCGAAACAATAATCTGTGGATTACACAAAGAGTTGTTCCATGCGGGAATCGAACTCGCTACAAGTTGCGCAGCAGGTTTCCCAGTCACCGCGCCAACCATGCAGTATTACTGTTTATCGAATTAAAACATAATTAATTATTATGTTATCGGCTTACTCACGTACTGTTTTGACGATTAACTCGACTAGTTTCAAGCCATGCAAGAGGCTCATATTCATGAGGAGCATTTCGCGACACACGACGCGGCGATTGTCACGATGCTACTGACGACTCGAGTTTCGCGCCCATCGCGCCCTCTGCCTGGAATCGCGCGTACTATACGGCGCGTGCGACGTTGTTGGCTCGTTAGACTCGTTCGGGTTGTTGGCTCGTTACAATGTTGCGGGTCTGGAGTGTGACACAGTGAGCGCGGTATGCAGCACCGTCTTTGCGTCGACCCGAGAATCGAACCCAACACCTACGCAGCCGCCGGCGAACGAGTCTAACGAGCCAACAACGTCGCACGCGCCGTATAGTACGCGCGATTCCAGGCAGAGGGCGCGATGGGCGCGAAACTCGAGTCGTCAGTAGCATCGTGACAATCGCCGCGTCGTGTGTCGCGAAATGCTCCTCATGAATATGAGCCTCTTGCATGGCTTGAAACTAGTCGAGTTAATCGTCAAAACAGTACGTGAGTAAGCCGATAACATAATAATTAATTTAGTATGTCTCACGAAAGTTACAATAAAACATAATTCGCAAAATCACCCATACTTGATCAACCCTTAGAATATAATACACTCCGTTATTCAAAATTAATTAAACAACTACATCGACTACTCAAACCACTATATTACAACACGCAATAAGAAAATAAAATCGAAAAAAGAAACCAAATCACAAAACACAATATCAATTTGTTCACAAAAGCGAACGTAACTAAATAAAATCACTTGGATTTCACTCCATTGGGACGAAAGATCTTTCAAATCAGGATATTAGATCAAAGACTTTCATTATTCCTCGAAATCTCTTCTTATATAAGTCCCGGGAAATCATCACGTCCCGGGAACTTGAGGACACTGAGGACATCTAGCGGCACTATAACTCAAGTGTTTTGTTAAGCAAACGGGTTCAGATTTATCACAGGATAAATTAACTTTGAGAGCTATCGTCTGTCCAATAAGGTCTTAAGTTTAATGTAATCTGTTCTTTGATGAGTTGGTAGCTGTATTGATTTCTTTGAAATGAAGGAAAAGTGTTATTGGTGTTTGGTATTGCTGTTCTAATTGCATTTTAATGATTGGTTGGGGAGAGGTAGTTTGTAAGCTATAGTTTGCTTGTCATTAAAGATTTTGAAAGAGAAAAATACTTTTAAGGGTTAGAAACATTTATTATTTTATTTGTATTGGATGATTTTGCCAATTTGGCAATTCAGATATAGATAAACTCACTAGTTACAGTCTTAATCCAGGCTGAACTAAAATTTACCAACAGTTACGCAAACACGTTCTAATATTCCTTTTTAAAAGACCGGCAACGCACTTGAGTCACAAGTGCGTTACCGGTCTTTCACTGGTATCGGGTGTCCGTGGGCGGTGCTGATCACTTACCATCAGGTGACCAGTCCGCCCGTTTGCCCCCTATTCCACAAAAAAAAAAAAAATACAAAAAATACACATCTTTACTTTGTCCATTCTCTCCTCGCTAAACTGCACCATTTAACCTTATGGGGGCCTAAAATAACACTTTACCCAATCGCCACCATTAGGGCTACTTGAAAACGACTTGGAAAATCTTCGCGCAGATCTATAAGGCGGCTCATACGAATAGATGTAAAATAAAGGGGCTATTCATAAAAGGCTCACATTTGGCCGTATACCGGGTAATGGCACTCGAAAAGCAATCTTGTAGGTCGGAGAGTTCTGCTCTTACCTATGAAAATTGTGGAAGCCAGCGGCGATAGCGATTTAAGACATTTTCGCTTTGATAGAAAGAGATAGTGATAGTGGTGTGCTTTTTCTTTTTTCAAAACTCATAGTCATTAGCTTGGAAGCAAATAACCTATTACAGTTGACCGTTTTAGGGAAATATATTTTTCATTTATCTAGGTATATCGTTAATGCTTTGCTCTTGTAGTTTTGTCCTCATGATTATATAAAAGCCCAAGTCACCTTATACCGTCTGTATACAAATTTCATCAAAATCTGTTCAGTAGTTTCTGCGTGATTGATGAACAGACATTAAAAACAAACAAACTTTCATATTAAAAATTGGAAATTGTGTTCTTGGAATGTTTCACAGTAACATGAATAAAATAATTTCTAGAGTTCAATTAGAGTCGGCAAACTCCATTATGTATTTAAATACAAACTCTCTTTATCATTGGTCATAAAATCGCCCCCCTAAACGTTTGCATTTACAACAAAACACCGTTTACATTTTGGACCGAAAACTATTTTCCGGGTTCGGCCACTCATGCCAATCGCTTTAGGGTTTTAGAGTACGGACGTCATCTGTTAAGGATTTTTCCACTTAATTGATTAAAAAAGATTCCTTCTAAGTTCCAATAAAGGACCTCTGAAGTTACCTACCAAACTCATTATATTTGTTGAACCGTCCTGAGTGCTTGCTTTGAGGTTACACAGCTCATGCGAAAGTTAATTTGCTCCGAAGTGTCCACTTAGCCCTTTTCTCTTTATTTTTCGTATTCAGGGAAGTAAAGGGTTCACGGCTTATCAGTCCTCTCAAGTTGTGAGGAAATTGGTCTACGAATAGCGTTGTGAGATACGCTGCGATTTCTTTTCATCTATTTTTAGAACACAAATTAGTTTTCTTAATTCCAATTCTTTTTAAGGATTAAGGAGTAAGCCGACTGCGTGATATCGAGTATAATTCATCTTATCAAATACTGAGCCAAAAACTTTTCAATGTTAATCCATTTCTTTAACAACTTCCCCAATATTGTAGTACAAAATATTGGGCAAGTTCGCATCCCATGTGGCAAATAAGCAGACGAGTCATCTGATAGTAAGCACATAGACACCCGCAACACCAAAGGAATCACAGGTGCGTTGCAGGCCTTTTAAAAAGGAATACGATCGGTTATTTTTCTTTTCAAAAAACACTTTAAAACCTTCTCTTAACTAAACATTACTTACGACGTAGCGCTTAAACTAACCCTTCCATCACTTATAGGATGGTAAAAATCAATATAACGTTAAAATATGTTACCTATCTTTTTTATGGTATAAGCCGGTAAGCCGCCGATGGACACCCGAAACACCAAAGGCGTTACAAGTGTGTTGCTAGCCTTTTGGGGATTCGAAATTTAAGAGTTGTTGGGGTATCTGGGACTGGGAAGATTGGGAAGGCGGTAAATTGGGTCTCCACAATCTTAGCTCAAGATTGATTAAAAGGGGCATATGTATAACCATCATTTTGAGGGAATGTACGTTTCCCACTACTAGTAAATGATTCATTCATTACGCAACATCTAGTACTACATCTCAGGAGTGAATGAACGTGCTTATTAGCTGGCCGCTAACAGTTTCACAGAACATGTTTGGATAAGGTGTTAGCAAGTTAAACGTTATTTCCTTGTTTACTTGTGTGTCTGTTTACTCGCTTCGTGTGAAGTCGCTTTACTGCAGATTGTTATTCTGAATAGATAGTGGATAATCTGTTTTGTGTGTCTGTTTGGTTTTGTGGTTTATCACATGTGTGGATTGTTAGTTCTTGGATGATATAAGTTCAAGTAAAAAGTGTGATGTGTTTTTAAATACCATTAGGAGACTAGAATCTTTAAAGCCTCACATTTATGTATATGCATACTTATTGTGCATTTTCACCGTCGTAGATATTGGACACATCTGGCAACCGAAACTATTACATGAAACTAATAACACGACCAACATATCTCTGCTGTAAACCATGGAGCCTTTATAACAACGTCACGCCTTTTATTCCCGAAGCGGTAGGCAGAGGTGCACATTACGGCACGTAGGTAATGCCGCTATACAATGTGCAATCACTTTTCAATAATTTAGTTATAAGTCCCATTTAATAGGGGACCTAATGAAGCCTATGAGCCTAATGCCATATACTGGGCATTCCAGATTCCGTTATACCACTGAGAAATTTTCGGAAAACAGAAAAATGCCCGATACCCTTTCCTGGCAGTCGCACTTGCGACCACTCGACCAACGAGGCAGTTTTATTTATAATATTATCAATTTATTATCTATCTATCTTTATGTTATACCGTGGTTTAATTCGCTTTTATAGCCTTTGTTAGAGATCCAATAAATAAAGCTTTACTCAATCCTGGACTGGTGAACAGTGACATTGCAAACGTTAAATGTAGAATTTCGAAACGTTTAATTGCAAACTCTGATTGAAGTGGGGCTGGTGCATAGTGCTTGCGATAATGACTTTAAATTCAAATCTATTTAGGGCTAATATTCAGTGAAGGATAACCACTGATAAGGAAGCTGAACTTCGCAGCTCTTCGATTATATGTAATTTAAGCATTCAAAATATTAAGTTTCTGTACCTAGTCAATTCCTGATTTAATAAAATTGACTACTGATGTTGAAAAATTCAAAATTTTGACAGAAAAATAAACAACAACATTTCTCACATAAACAACACACTCACACTAACACACTCATGTGTCGCGGAATGGTGCTCATGCCTTTAGCATGGCTTGAAACTAGTCGAGTTCCTCGTCAAACAGTTATTATGTAAGCCGATAACATAATTTAGTATGTCTCACGAAACTTATATTACAATAACAACATCAAAATCGACAACACATTAAACTTATAAAAAAAAATCACACAATAATAATAACAGCCATATTATTTCGAGCTCCATAACAAACACGGCCACAACAGCCTTAGCAACGAACTAACTAAGTAAATACGAGAAACTGCGTCCACAAGTATCAAACGTTAGTGCATAACCGTAGTCTCCCAAACGCTGGACAATAGAATGGAATGAGCGGTCACAGCTAGATCTTAGATTGAACCATTAATATGCAAACTGCATACACGTGAACGCATTGCATACTGAAGGCCTATTGATTGTGAGCTCCGAGGACGAGGAAAATGGTAGAGAATATGCAGTTCAAAGCTTTGCAGTTATAGATTTTGGTATTTTCAAAGGGTTTTGGTAAACATCTTAATTTGAGAGGAGTGTTGGTGTAAGATAATTGATTTTTGAAGATGGATTAATAAGAAACATAGTCATCTAAGTCAGAATCAATATAAATAAAATTTTAGTGCAATTAAGAAATCTTTTAGTACAGCAGAGACTCATGTTGTTAAGCGTAAAATAAGCAAAACTGCTGCAATGTATTAAAAAAAAATAAAAAACGAGATCTGATGGGTCAGCTAGTAAGCAATAAACTAAGTTTTCCATCCCAATCCCAATCCTTTTCTCAAACTCAAAAATAACACCGGCTCTTTTCTATCCCAACTTTTCCCACAATATTTTCAAAATTATCTGCACATCCCGAAGTCCAAATAAATCATCTGGCTACATCAATTTTAAAGCTCGTTTATATAGCATTAACGATATCCAACCTAATCTTGGGTGGCACGTATAAAATTCGCAAAGAACTTGGCTCCAGTCCAACCCAAGTGAAACTTCAATGAACCATCAGTGCCGGGAACAGCCTCGCCAAACGGATAAGAGAATTGTCGGACTCCGTTCTCGCTTACAAATCATATTATTTTTATAAAAAAAAAAAAAAAATCTTCTAAAATGTTTGTGATCGCCACTAGAAATTGGCCAAAAATGCTGTAACTTTGAGGACTTCGGACTTTGAAGTTTTCGGGCAAGGATTTGATATTATCGTTAGAATTTGAAACTGGATATTTACCATGTTTATTAATTTCTATGACTTTCTATTTCGGTCATCCGTGATCATGGCGCTTGCAACAGTGCCGAAATATCGGAAACTCATCCGTTTCAAGTTCTAATGAGTTAGTGAGCATGTCAGTTTAAAAACTTATAAGGATTTCACATTTGACAATTCACAATAGTAAACCTTTTTATTACTAAAAGACCTATGCAATGATTGCTATTGGACCGAGTACTAAAATGTCTATTTTTCTTTTAAGGTTAAATTAAAACGAATTTCCTCGTTGGCTGTTGCAAACCTGTGTCAGGTTCTTGGAGCTCCAAAAATATTCTTATTTTTCGATTTTCGATAATCTTGTTAGACCCTCGCCTCTGCCCTATTACCTATAGGGTCGCAAATGTGTCTTAAATCTGATGTACTTAATATATCGGCTTGGCTAATTCTTTTAGCAAAAATGGACACGATAAAGAAATCGTTTTTTTTTTAGATATTTGTAATTTTTCTAGATGTTTGTATTCTACAGTTAGCTTTTAGAACAGAATATGAATACACACGGGTAATACAATGCACATCAATGTTTAAATTCAAGCCCGTAAAGTACGAAGTTTAATAATTAATAAAAAACTATAAGTGGATGTGCATCTACTATGTAAGAATACATTATTCTATCAAATATTACGTTGTATGTCAAAAAGGGAATCACTTTAATTTTTTTTACCGCCTCCATTTTTTAAGATAGTTAATATTCCTAAAACCTCTTTAATCTGAAAAATACATTATGATGAAAACCGCATCGAAATCAGTTCAGACAAACATGAGATACAGCCATACAGGTCAAACTGAAAACCTATTTTTTTATTTGCGTAAAAAAATATTTCTGGTCCACATTATCAGCTAAGCTAAATAAACGTGCTGTCTCAGTGTCTTGTCCTTAAAGAATTTTATAGCAGCCAAGACAGCTCTGGTTATCGGCGTCATTTTACACCCTTCTTTAGCTAACTTAAACCATTTCCTTTTCATAACTTCCATGCGATGATAAAATGCAGTTAATATTTTTCTTCCGTTTTAAAATCAGCGTTGAACTTTATGAAGTAACTCCTAAGGTTTATTTCTGTAAAATATAAAATATGGGTTTTATGAGTCGGGTTACTGACTTGTTGGAGGAGATGATATAATAAAGATGACTTTGGTAAATAAATTCAAATAAGGTCTTGATTTTGATGCTGGAGAAAGGTAATTTAGTTTATTAGTTTTTGGATATCTGGAGTGTAGATTCGTACCCTGATTATGTATGAAACTTGTTTATTTATTAAATCTACCTATTGTGTGGCTCGCCTAGAGGAATGATACCATGGCCTCACAAAAAACCGACGTGAAACAACGCTTGCCGCTTGCGTTGTGCTTCGTTGTGTGTTTGAGGTTACTGCAGACCCAATTACCCTCCTTCCCAATCTTTCCAATCCTCGATTCCCCAACAACCCTTAAATTCCTAACTCCCAAAAGGCCGACAACGCCTCTGGTGTTTCAGGTGTCCATGGACGGTGGCGATTGCTTACCATCAGGTGATCCGTCAGCTCGTTTACCGGCTTAAACCATAAAATATACATGTGGTATTATTTACATAATTTTTCGTTTACCCAGTACCTACTTATTCCATAGAAAAAACACATCTTGTTGGAGTAAAGTATGTATTTATCCGAGGTAGATAATACAGGTATATCTGCAAAAAAAAAATATATATTCCATGAAACTTTAAAAACTTCGTCACCAATCGTGAAACATCGTGTAAATTCGTAGAAACACGCGTCGAAAGCTACAGCTGATCCCCTTTTTCTTTAACTGGTATTAATCGAACGAATTTGTTTTTACAAGGAAGTCCGACTTAGTATTCCGCGCGAGATTCCAGAACTTTCCATTTGTTAGTTGCGAGCTCTCAAAGATACTTACACATTGAATCTTGTAGTTCAGTTATACGTGGAGAGAGAAAATGAAGAAAATTAAATGTTTGTTTAGGGGTTCTATCCAAGTCTTTCGTTGAGTGCGTTTATGACTTGGCTAAGTCTCATTCAATAGGAGTTGCATCTACAGCAAGTCACACTACCAGACTATATGCTTTACTGAGATTTTTGGAAAAAGTAATACCTATAATCTAGACCTAATCCAACCGAGAAACCAAACCTAAAACTATCTTGCCTTGAATCACTGCAGTTTAATTCGGTTCAAATATTTTTATTATTTTACAAAACTGTTCTGTTTCCCCTACGCTGAAACATGAGAGTCAACAGAAAATGACTCACAGTTTCTAAAAGAGGACGACTATCATATCTGTTTACCCATATTTTCAAAGATAGCGCAATAAAAATCACTTTCAATCTATTTACGTGTTCGCCGGCTCGCGATGCGCCGTATGACTTAGTACTGGCTGCCCTTGTCTGGCCGTTGTCATCTCAGAGTCATTCGCATCGCCTGGAATGCAATGTCGTGACACTGCAGACACTTCTACTTGACCCCCCCACACAATAACACACCTTATACAATAATTACAAAGCTCATTTTCACATACCAACCCCAACGTCGCTTAGGATCTTTTTAATCTATCCATGGAAGAGGGCGGTAGAGAAAAATGAACGGTATTCTGCAAGCAAATAGGTTGATTATGAAAAACTGTAACGACTCACAAAGGGCATTATCCAGGCCTCAATGTACAGGAGCAGGAGATCTCAAACAAATATCAACTCTATCCAGAATCAGTTAAAGCATAATTTTATGCGACCCCATTACAAAGTTACGCCATGTCAAACGCAGTGCGGACTTCAATGGCAATTGTTGGTTGTTTCCAAACGAGCGTAACAGGCATTGAGAGATGTTTTTATAATGTGATTTATTGGAAGGGTGTAAGGTTTAATATTGAGTGTGTGTTTTTAAGGTCACACAAGTTGTGGAGTGCGTCGACATCACAATTTTAGTCCGGATGGTTTCATGCAGTTTTTATTGTGGTAGGGTCATAGGCCCCGGTTTTCCTTTTATTGCGTGCTTAAAGGATTTCTGCGTAGGCAATCGTGTGTAGTTGGGTTTTAATTAGGTAAATTGTTATTTATTTTCACTCTTATTGCTATTAACAGGTCTCGAAGGCAATTGGATTGAGGTGGACTAATTTTCTGAATTAAGATTTAGAACTTAATGTTTAGGTCGTAAGGAATTTATGGGATTTAAAAAGAGGAATGGGTTCATTGACATTTTTACACTGTTATATATTGAATTTAGCACATGTATGTACTAAATTCATGTTTATGTATTGATAGTAGCTTTTAGTTTTAAATGGCATAAAATTATGTTTTGGATTTTGTAAATCTATATTTATGATTATGACAAATTCGCTTTACATTTAGCAAAATATGTCCATGGAATACTTATTACAAAAGCATCATTATTAAATTCTTATTTAACAAATGAATACCCAAACAACTCATACCTTATTTCACCATCTTTTATATTATAATCTCTAGAACTAACAATATTTTATATCAAACCTTTTTACATTTTGTCTACTTATTTGCAAAGGAGGTAAAGTCGTGTGGGCGAAGTCCATTGTGCGCCCACCTTATAGGAGAAGTAAGTTATTACTTTACTTAATTTTCTACTTAACTTACTTAAGTTTGAGGTTGAAGGCCCTAGGAGATAGGCGTTCTTATGCTCAGAAATATTATATACACTACACTGTATTCTAATAACGAGAGTAGTTTGGTTAAAACTTTTTCTTTGTACCTTTTTAGTTATTATTTATAGGTATATGGGTCTTAAGATAAAGGCTGGAATATGTTCCAGAGCTTTAGTTTTTAGGTGTTTTTTGTATATTGAGGTATGTTTAGGTCCTCAAATAAGTGGTTGACAATGAAGACAATCAAAAGAAACTTTGATTGTACAGTTGGCGCAGTGTCTGGGTGCAGTGCAGTGTGCAGTGGGTTCGATTCCCGCACGGAACAATACTTTGTGTGATCTACAAATTGCTGTTTTGGGACAGAATGTGTATGTGAGCTTAGAGCAGATGTTTGTAAACGCACCCACAACACAGGAGAAAATCCTAGTGGGGGCAACGTTTTCTTTTTAAAAAAAAAAAAAAAAACTTATTTCATAGTTTTATGTAAATATTGATTACCATTTACATACCAGGATCAACAGTAAATAAGATAAGACTAATTTACTATTATAACTATTAACAATAAAAATAATCAACAATCATCACAAACTTTCACTTACAAAAGAAACCCTAATCTTCAAACACTATAGCAATAGCAATAGCAACTGTCAATGTCAATCATGACACAAGGAAACTCTATCAATTGCCATCACGTAATTAGAGCGACGCGTGCGCTTGCGTTTATTTCGGTCGTTTAATAGCTCCATTAGTTATTTCTTTTGACCGTGAACTTGGTAACACGATCGTAAAGAGTATTGTTAGATGTAGCCGCGTTTGTTTTAAGGAAATAAATATTATTGTGCTAGCTGTTTCTGATTAGCTGGAGATCTGAATTGTTTATCTAGTGGTTGAAAGTGAGTTCGTTTTCGTAGTAATTTTAATAGTTTTCGATGAGTATTGAATACAGTATGTTTCGGGTGATTCATCAACTCGTCCTATACCTACGGCCCGTTTGGGACGACTTGCAGAAAATCAAAATAAATATTATGTATTTTCATTCTGCAACTCGTCCCATGTTACTTTTTGGGTGGGATTTTAAACTTTATAATCGTCTGGTACAGTCAGTTTGACAAGAAATACAAATATTTTTGAAAAAAAAATTTTTTTATTCAAATTCAAAATTATTTTCATTCTTGTTTACTAACAGTAAGTGTGTCATTAGGCCCGTCCCTGTAAGGGTTACCACCTACACAGAAACAGACAAAACAAATTGAACTATAAAACCCCTTCTACAAACACTCCTTAGTAAAACAACAGTGAATACTAACATTCTTTATTACACCTCATAACAGTTTAAACCTTTACATCATTCAGCTTGATGTATATGTATGTAAAAATCTACGACCCACTTTACCTAAACTAGGGTTGTCGCACGAAGATAACTAACTTGACACATGTGCCTTGGGACGTAGACGTAGTGACCCATAGTGGCACCCCTAACGTTTGTGACGTCATATGCCGTTAACCTCACTAATTATGACGCGGCCCACTCTGCATGTAGGCTGGTAATTAGATTTTTATTAGATTACGCGGTCCTTGCCGCAGTTTTAGGTCTTGTGGTCCCTTCCTAAGGGATGTGGGTGGGGTGATGTAGGCTATACCCTCTTAGGATATTTCCAAGGTTTTGTCTTATTGTCGTGTGATAGTTAGGAATAAGCCTTATGAAATTTGTGAAGACTTTGTTCGGCGTAATATGTACCTATGTCTTATTCACAGCATGAGTATCATTTTCTCTATTAGTACACGTCACATCAACAGCTTATATGTGGCCATTGCTGACCAAAGACCTGGCCTCTTCTCACACGGAGAACTACTTTAGTACGAAGTTAAGCAAATAATATTCAAATTTTGGTATCCAATCTCAGTGTTTAATCTTATTTGGCAATCAGTTTTAGTTTCAAGATTAATATTTCTCGATATTAATAAAAAACAAATTAACGCCCATCCAATTTATTGATCTATGACTATCGTTTCAAGGAATATCAGATATAGCTCAAAAACAATATTTTAAACAGGAATTACACTACGCTTGCCTAACGTCTGATAATAAAAAAAACTGTAAAAGTATTTCCCAGCAAAAGATTCAGATCAAAATCCAAATTTTCAAAACCATCCAACTGAATAAAATAAAAACAAAAATGCAAATATCTTATAACAAGAAAGCCATTTCTAGCTCCCCCTTTGCTAAAATCTACATATAATTTAATATAATGTTCGAAAATTTTAGGGTTACGCAAGTGACATTGAGACACCCTCTCGATATATTTAATAATTTGCATAGTCACGTCACCGCTGCGGGTTCCGTCCGCAATGTCAACGGGACACGACATTGTCAGACGAAGGTCTCCCCCTGATCGGTTTTTAATACTTTTCCTGTCTGTTCGTCATTTAATTTGTTTGTCTGTATGTTTGACTGTAGTTTATGCTCTTGAGAACAAAGTGGACAAGGTTTTGGTGCTGCTATCTTTGTGTTCGCCAAGTTTTGCTAACATAGCGTGAAGTCCAGTTTAACCATTTACGAAAAGAAAGAACGAAACTCAAGAAAAGAGCGTATTCCTTTTTAAAAGACCGACAACGCACTTGTGTTTCCTCTGGTGTTGCGGGTGTCCATGAGCAGCGCTGATCCCTTACCACCAGATAACCCGTGCGCTCGTTTGCCTCCTATTCCATAAAAAAATGAACTGTCCAATTTGTTTGACACTAAGCCATTCTTTATACAAAAAAATATGGACCTACACGTTCATATAATATAA
Source organism: Spodoptera frugiperda (assembly GCF_023101765.2). Taxonomy (NCBI): domain Eukaryota; kingdom Metazoa; phylum Arthropoda; class Insecta; order Lepidoptera; family Noctuidae; genus Spodoptera; species Spodoptera frugiperda. Next base: position 249,634 of record NC_064220.1, on the reverse strand, counting down.
ACCTACACGTTCATATGATATAAAATCTGTCAAGCTTATTTTGGAACTAGAATGGGTACATGTATTATCAATTAGTGAACTATCCTACTCTATCATTAAATTAAAACAGATTATGCGTGAATCACAACACAGACAATAATGCCCTTTTGTCTAGAAATAACTCAATCGTGACTGGAAGACCTTCCATTCCTCAAGAGTAACGCACAAAGGACATAAAGCTAGACATTAAACTGCAAAAATAACATTACACGAACAAAGCCACGTGTATAGCTAGTTCATAATTTTTACGTAATACATACATCGTTACGAATCGATTTTTCAATTAGTTTGGCGAGTATGTGACGTCATTTGGTGTGTTTGGTTGTTTTTCTTTAACGTTTAAAGAGCTGTTGGTAGTTTAAACTGTGTATTAACCGCTTAGACGTACATATTTTTGTATAAAGTAGTTTTATACAAAAACTAGCTACTTCCGCGCGGTTTCACCCGCTCTGCTCGGATCATACTGGTCGTAGCGTGATGTTTTATAACCTATAGCTTTCTTCGATGCATGCTCTATCCAACACAAAAATAAAATTCAAATCGGACCAGTAGTTCCGGAGATTAGCGCGTTCAAACAAATAAACTCTTCAGCTTTATAATATTAGTATAGATTATCATCTTGTTAGTTTCTTCTTTTTAGGAATTGTTATTCGTCAAAGGAGACCGTCTTAAAAGTCAAGTTTAATGACTATGCCTAAGTCAAATAAATCTGGCTCATTGTTTAGAATACTTCTACTTGTAGCTCACAAATATAGGACTATCTCTGACTGGCAGGGCGAGACTGATTTTCTGGTTAAGTGGAACCACCCCAAAAATCGTTATTCTTTGTTTTTTGTTATATTTCTGAATTTGAATATTTGTAAAAGCACCCACGACACAGGAGATGTTATTTATGAAAACTATTAGTAATTTTAATTGTTCAAATTGTAATATTTATCGGTGTACAAACAAAGATTATTTGTAAAATTCTTACTGTACAGTAATTTAGAACTAATTGGTCACTTTTTTGTTACAGGTACGTCCATAAGTTGATTCTCCAGAGATGTGAAAATATGAGGTAACATTAAATTAATGATATTTTTGTACTAGATAAAAGTTCTTGAATTTTAGTTACTTTTAACTGCCTACAGATGCTCACCGTTTTTGTGTATTTATTTACTTAAGATAATCAGCTAATTACTTCTCTCGACTTTTTATTATTTAGACTCCTACTGACTGAAAACCACCCCGTTCCTACTCCTGCTTCGAGCCGGACACCCGGTAAACTGTTAGACCATGCACAGCTCCAGGTTGGGCAATAGCCTAATGAAGCCCCATCTCTGGTGGTCTCTGATCCGGAGCAGCGGACTACCTAGCGGGTTTACCGGAGCTTCGGCTCGAAAAGCAGGAGAAGGAACGGGGTGGTTTTTAATCAGTAAGAGTCTCGCCTCGTCCTGTAAGTGGGAGAAATCATGGGATGATTTTCCCCGCTCAAAAAAAAGCCCCATCTCTGGTGGTCTGATGACTCTTTGAAGTGCGTGGAACGCGACACGCCATATTCTAAACCACTTAATACAGGATACGTCTTTAGAAAGTAGCTAACTTCTCTTGAAGTTAAACTTAACAACTTATAGACAAACTAGAAACATACGTCTCTTTAGATTTATTAGACAACCAACTAACATCCATAACATAACCACACAAACCACATGGTTTACTCAAAACGGAATCAAAGTCAAAGTTTTATGAACAAACAAAAACCCTTTTATCAAAATTGGAAGTCGAAAGTCTTTGGACTTCAACGTTACGCTACCTCTCAATAGTTGAAGTGAGATGAATAAAATTTTCAACTTTTTGGAAGTTTTTGAAGTCGATTCTACGCCAGTGACGATTGAGTGTGGAACTGAGTAAACATAGGGAAGTAATATAGAGTTGCCGGTTACACATCGAGTTTAACAATCAACCAGTTTAACATGGTCTTGCCTTGTATGGTCTTTCCATACATTCGACGGTCAGCTTATACTGGTTTTGTATAACTTGATGTGTTACCGTACAGTCGATGACAGTCAAAAGTTTTGAGGCGAATTTTTGATTGAAATGTTTTTGTGAGGAATTAATGATTTTTAATCAATGGTCTTTATAGGGATGTGTTGATTAAAATAATATGGCTGCTTTTTCACCAGTGTGCTATATGATTTTCTGTAACGTGGGTGCTTTATAAATAAAATTTCACATACACGTCACATCCAGGCCCGAACAATTTGTGGATCAACAAAGAATTGTTCTTTACGGGAATCGAACCCGCTATCTGTTGACGCGCTAACCGTGCAGCCATTACTTGTTAGTGACTATGATTATGATAACATCGTTAAAATTAGGCTATCGGACCAATAACTCACAATTCCTCAAATTGTTAGGAAGTTGGGTATCCTCTCGAAGGTGAGACGGTACTTCACACCGAAACAACTTGAGCCTGTACCAGGCGCAGGTTCGGTTGTACTGTTCTCACCTTTACACGGCTCGGCTAGACACCAGTTGGATGCACTCGATCGCATTGAAAGGCGTGCCAAGAAGCTCATCAATGATGATGCGCTTGTGGAGGCCTGATTTCAAAGCCTTGAACACAGGCGCAAGGTCGCAAGCCTTTCCGTTTTTTACCGGATACATTTCGGAGAGTGTGCAGGGGAACTGCACAACTTGATTCCCCTAGTCCTTTCCATCAACGAACCACAAGACAATCGGCGAGGCGTCATCGTTTCATGGTGGATATCCCACCCACTCGCACGAAACGCATCGCTTTAAGCTTCTTTGTGCGAACTGCTAGGGAGTGGAACTCCTTGCCGGAGACTGTGATTCCTGATGGGTACAACCTGGGTGTTTTCAAAGCCCGAGTGAATAGGTTGCTTATGGGCAGACGTGCTCCACCGTAGGCCGCATCATCACTTACCATCAGGCGAGATAGCGGCCAAACGTCGGCCCATTCAATATAAAAAAAAAAAAAAAAAAAAGTTAGGCGAAAACTATGATTTACCTATGTTTAACTGAAACCTGTTAATTACAGCTCAAATATTCCAATTAAAGCCAATTAACAGATGATTAAAAATTAATTAGAAAATGCCTGCGTATGTTCTAACCAATTAATAAATTACTACGGATGAACTAGTAAATAATTAGCACTTAACATGTTATCATCGGTTCATTTTATAACATAATTATTTTGTGGTTAATTTAGCACGACTGATATGAGAATTTGAATTTGTATTTTGATTAGGTACTGGTTAAACGCAAAATATAATATAATGTATTATAACATTAAATAAATAACGAGCCTGTTACCGGGCACTATTTCGTAAATAATTATGTAAAAAAAAACTTTGAATAAGAATTGTTCCCCTCTTATTCAGTTTTCAATAGTTGCCAGACTATGAGCTAATTTGTTGAAAGCTAAATGACGTATGTAGTGTAGTAGTAGGCATTTTTTAAATAATCTGCAGGTACCCCTCAGGAGGGACAATACGAGCTCACTTTAATCTCTTGGAAGGTCCAGTAGATCCTTCAATAATTATATTTAAAAACAACTTTTAGTTTTGATAATAACTGTGAGACTACTAAAGTAACTAAAAAATAACGGTTTACACACGTAATTGTCAATTCGAAACTACTGTGAGCTCTCGACCAATGACTGGCGCGAATTGCAGGGGCAAAGCATGGGTATTATAACAAACCTCTTTTTCAGAAGCTGGCCTTTTCTCAGCTTTAGAATCATTTCGTCCGATGATGGCGATGATTTTGTGATTACAAAATCACACCACTCTATAATGGATTCCATTCTTATATCTCTCCATCTACCTATAAGAGAAACCAGATTCTCCTATACTCCTATCCATGACCACTTTTCCACCTTACCACCATGTCTCACAGCACAACAACCAAACAGGTCTACATACCAAACACTTCAAGTAAGTACCAAACTCAATTCTATTACATTACTGACATAACGATCGACAGGGCACCCCCCTACCCCCTTACACTCCTTTATACCGCATGCCCTCACCGCCTGTAATAACCTACAAGCTCACAAGGGCCGCTTATCACCAAATTACAACGGATACCTCGCCGTGTATAAAGAAAATAATTTACGCCGCAAATCCTTTGCGTGTGGTACAAGGTTTGAGTGATGGCGTTTTCATTAATAATGTTTACCTCTCACTAACAATAAAATAAATTTTTAATTTTAATTCCGCCTGTGGTGTAGTATTTTCAGCATGCAGTGTGTAACATGGATTTCCGCAAATGTAACGCCTGATTCACTATTCTAAACGACTATAAATTTTTTTGTTGTATTCTCTGAGAATTAATTTTACATGTTTTATGACAAAAGTTGCATATATTGTTTATCTCTTAAATGTTAAGGATCTGTGACAAAATAGTAAGATTTAAAACCTATTGCTTGTTAGTGAGTTGTTACAAGTGCGACTACTGAGTAAGAGTTTTCATGTTGTTTATAAGATTTTCGATAATGAATCGAACTCTGATTTCGTTCAAATACTAAATAGATTTTCTCGTAGAACTCTCAGTACGTAGTACAAATTTAATGCTATGCAAGAAATAATAGTCGGCTACTGTGAGTATTTTTACTAAAGCTGAAAAAAAACCACAATTAATCTTAATCTTATCTCCTTATCCACTAAACTTCAGCACATCAACAACATTTAAATGTAATCTTTACACAACCGCCTTTAACTTAACCCAAACCCCAAACTAGTATATTCATAGACCTAATCTAGCCCCATCACGTCACTTACGCATTAATACCACGAAACTCGAGTACATAACATAAAAGGATGTACATACTTGTAACAAATGCATAAATATTATGTACTAAGTGTACTGCGAGTTATTATAACTCTTACTGAGTGAAACTTTTTTACATGTGTGTGTGTGTGTATAAACTTAGGATCACTACCTACATAGTATAAAACAAAGTCGTTTTCTCTGTTCCTATGTCCCTTTGTATGCTTAAATTTTTAAACATACGCAACGGATTTTAATGCAGTTTGTTTAATGGATAGAGAGATTCATTTATGTGTATAATACATGTATAAATATATCACCATTGCACCCAAGCGAAGCTGGGGCAGGTCGCTAGTATTTAAATATAAAGAAACCTGTTGCCGGTAGAGATTAAATCTGTACGGGCCGACTGAGCCGACGGCGGCAGGCTTTCTGCCCAACTGTTGTTCGTTGAGGATTCAAGAGCTTTCCGTGTTAATTCATGCATGTAAACCATTCACCCATGTGCGAAGCTGCAGGATATTTATGACGTCATCTGTTGAAACATGTTGCTTGTACGATAGTCTATGTGCTGACTTCTGTCATCTGTCACTTGTCAGAGTGTCGCCACATCTGCACCGATCGGTACCGACCCGTACAGATTTGGCTGTACCGGTAACCTGTTTCTTTAAATCAATTCTGAAGGTAAGAAGCCTCATATAAAACTATCAAGAATCAGGTCACTGCTACAAATCCTACACTTGATTTATACAACCTATTGTTACAATACGTGTAAACAATGAATATTCAGAGTTTAAGGCAGTACCTAGATCAGCAATTAATGAGGCTATACGAAGGATTGAAGGCAATCAATTTTATTAATGTTTTAATTGTTGTGGAGTAGAGATGTGGAATTAATTGTGCTGGAGTATTGTTTGAGTTGTTGTAAACGTGGCTGGCTGTTTAGCATTGCGTTTTGATTGAATTCTGGAGTTAAAAAATGTAGTTCTAAATTTTAAATAGGTTTATACTCCTACTAGTCAAATCCTCACTTTGATCGAAACTTCAATAACGATATTTTCTATGAATTTTGTATGAAATAAAAAATTATGACGTCATTAGATTTTACGTCAAATAGAAAATTAGCTAGCTTATATAAAATTGATTATTTTTGACTAATACCCAGATCGATATTGGAGACGCTTAATCTGTCTGAGGTTTTGAGTACGATTTCTGGCAAGGGTAAAATGTATTTCTGTAGTTTTGATATAGAATTATTTAACTCTCTCCTGCACAAATGCGGCTATGAATTCAATTTTAGATAGGACAAAAAAAATTACATCTTAAATAAAAGCATTTTGCTCAACAAGCAACAGCTTCAGAAAAAATACGCCTTCAATTACCATGGCAATGAATTTACCTCGTAGTAAATCCTATTAACATAACTGACAGACACTTACAAGTGTAATCTCTTTACGTAATGTTATGTATAAAAATAAACTAGTAGACACCCAATGTGTCACATCGTAGTAAAAATAGAAATACTAGTGTCTGGCAGATTATTTGGCATGGATTCAAACCCAAAACCGTTCATTGACTACACGTAATTGACTCTAGTGGCCCGTTCATTGGTTTTCAACACCTTTGTTACAAATGTAACAATTTTTATGTAACACTCATTTTTCAGTTGTTATGTTATATGAGTATGATTCGTGTAATTAGGAACGGGACATGTAATTAAATAGGATGGCTCTAGATTTCGAAAATCTACAAGTTAAGTCAGAAACTTGAAAACTTAATGAACCTAACGGGTTACTTGGGGTTCCCCGGAGCTCGACAAAGTACTGGAGAAGCAGAACGGAATGGGTTTTAGTCAGTATGAGCCTCTAAAAAGAAATGGATGATTTTCTCCTCTCAAAAAAAAATTCCAAAAGTAAACTTAACAAACCCAAAAATGGCACCCAAGTCCTCTAGCTCAATGGCTTACCTTTGACGACGTGACTAACGAATTTAAATACTAGTCAATATAACTTAACATCACAAGTCCGTTTTCATAACTCCAAAAAGAAAAACCTCAAGCCAATCTCTGAAGGACATAATATTTCCACTAAAATCCAACATACCAGCTCATCGATCTACCCCGAAACTATAGCAACTAGTAATAGATTTTCAATTCTATTCCTGAGGAATAAAATACAAAATCTATTGAAAGAAATTATACAGCGTGGTGTAACTTAAACTACTGTTGTCTAAACATGGCTCTAACATTCTCTACATGCCAATTGCCTGTCTTATGGAGCGTGGATTTGAAACCGCGCCAAACTATTTGATACAACTGACGAGTAGATCAACTTGTTCATATGTTAAGACAAATAAAACCTAGATAGTAAAACAATATCATTTGTTTTTAATCATAGAATAAACCAAGGACCATTTTAAGGAGCCACACGCCAACGCTTGCGTTGTGTTTCGTTGTGTGATTGAGGTTACCGGAGGCTCAATTACCCCTCTTCCCAATCCCCGATTCCCCAAAAACCCCCAAAAGGCCGGCAGCGCACTTGTAATGCCTCTAGTGTTTCGGCTGTCCGTGGGCGACGGCAATTGCTTACCATCAGGGATCCGTCTGCTTTTTACCGGCTTATACCATTAAAAAAGGTTTAGGCTTTTCTGCAGACCCTGCTGCCCAATATCTTTTAAATATGTAGTCAATTAGTTTGCTGTAACAACCAATAAGTAAAAAAATACTGTATTCATAGTGACATTACGTAAAAAGAACCAATTACTACATTTACCAAACAACCACCATAAAACCACAAATGGAATTGAAGCGAATAAAATCCTAACAAGCTAACATCAATATGTATTCTGTATAGATACAAATAAGATGAAACTCTTCGAGCAAACGCTAGACAAATCACTAGATCTTGGCACCAGACCAAATTCATTCAGCTGTGTACTGATTGACATTGTGACCTGCCTCAACGTGGTATGTAGACTGAAAAAATATGCTCGACCCATAATATTAATATGTTGATGAAAATATGTCGTTACTTTGGATTTGGCAGCTATGTATGAAAATATTTTATTTTGGGTTAGTATTTATTTCTCTTTTTATTCATTGTATCCATAAATAATAAGTGAAGTAAGTAAAATGTAATTCAATTTGTGAAAATCTATTTTAGTAAAACTGCATTGTGTCAACGTTTAATACATTGAGCCGTGGAAGATCTGAATAGTTACCGGGGCTCCGGCTCGAAGAGCAGGAGTAAGAACGAGGTGGTTTATAGTCAGTAAGAGTCTGACAAAAGTCTAGGACCGCATCCTAGACGGAAGAAGTCATTAGATGATTTTCCCCCTCAAAGAAAAAGTAGAATACATACCTTCACATATTATCATCACTTTTATTATCATTGCCCGCATTTTTGTCCGATTAACGTGATGTCGCCGAGCTACTCTGACAAACTTTAAAATTCAATTTTCATCCCGTCTTTTGCGCATAGAGCATCAGAGCAAACCCTCTAATGAAAACCTCTGCAAAGCTCAGCAGAAAACAGAATGTCAAGGACTGACCATGATGGGGTGCAAAAATTCACAATGTCATGATCAAAACTACACTAGTCTTTATCATTACAAAAAAAGACGTATCAACAGTCGAACTACAACAGTAGAATTTGGCCCGAGTTCAAACGCTCATTGACGTGAAGTAATCGAGTATCTCAATGAAGTGTTGTGTTTGTAAACACACCGTGTTTGCGTACTGTAATAGTTGTCACACGATTTATTTTCATTGACATTTTTGTAGACAAAATATGAACTTTGTCATAAGATTTTCTCATATGTAATTTTCACATGATTTATTTAAGAGTTGTAGTAGAGCACATATAGATTATAATTATAAGACTTTTTTTTAAACGGGTTTAAGACTTTTTCCTGGAACTACGTGCTACTCGTATTGTCGTGTTTACGTGGAAGAGCCATAATGTAGCAACGCAACCCAATGTGAGCATATCTACCTACCTCTTCAGGGATAAAAGGCGTGACGATACGAACGCAAATTATCGTAGTGACCATAATTGTGCCAGGTATGCATAGGGATAGGGTCATTGCCTATTTTATAAAACTCATAACAAAATTAATGAAAATTGGACATTATTTAACGTACGTAGGAATATAAGTAAGCAAAGTCACAGTACATTGTTAGTTGCACAATTATACATTAGTCGACCCATGTTAGCAACATTGATTATAATAACAAATGCTTGTACACAGATGTTGATCTAAATGCATTATTTTACATACGACTCTTGTAAAACACGACTGAACTCGTGTAATGTTAATGTAATAATTTTACAGTACGTCGTTGATATGTTAATTTTTTACATCGATAACTTTAATTTGTATAGCTAATGTAATATTTTAGGCAACCCGGCAATCTCCGATTGAGTCTTCATACTCAGTAATCAAACTAGTAACTAATCAATCAAAGAGACAGTTTCTATATTAAAACTTAAAAAAAGTTAATATGCGAATCTCTATTTTTGTAAGTCGAGTAATTTGCGTAAAACACTGTAAGTCGGAAAAATACTAAGCTGAAAACCGCAAACGCATTAAAATTGGTTCAACAAAACGCGAGATCATCGCGCACAAACATACATACATGCGGGTCAAATCGAGGATCTTGTTTTTGAAAGTCCGTTGATAATGGAAAAATCATCCCCGTCAATATCATTATCTCACTCAGTCATTGACTGACTGAGGCTTTTCCAATGACTTTCAGTCTAACCTTTCTTTATTTCTCTCACACGTTTAAAGTAAGCAAATAAATAATACACATTCTTCCGCAGCTGTTATGACCCCTAGACCAAAAAGACGCGTATATTATTTAACCTTAGCCCACGACCTCACGTAAATATATAACATTTATATAAACTAAAACTAAAAAAAGATAGTCTAGAAAATATAGTGATAAAAGTTTCAAGTCGTATGTGGGCAACGTTTTAATTAGGCTGCATATGAGACCGTTGTGTAATGTTAATGTCTCTTGTTTTACTTAATAACATAAAAACATTGTTGTAGAAAAATGTTCTTTGCTCTAGTATAATGTGAAGCCAGAAGTCTAAAAGGCTAAAAGGTTACCCACAAATATTTGCCAAGCTTAACAATGTGTTATCGCACTTTCATTTTAAAACTATTGAGCAGAAATTGTTTAGTATCGGACCTCACACACAACCCTAAATATATTTCCGTCATCAACAGCATTATATTATTGTTCACCGTTTTTTTTAATGAAACCTTCATGAGGGTCCTAGTTTCCTGTGGATAAAAAAGTAGGGAGTGTGGGATTTTTACCTTACTAAAACCACTCTGGTAGCCACCATCAGTACCGGTAAGGGGCGCCGGGTCGTCTAATATTATTGTACACCTAATTCATTCTAAACAAAACAAACACTTCCTTACCAAAATAACTATTTCGACAGAATTTTCCAGATACGCTTCCTAAACACCAACAACAATTAGGAAGCAAAAAAATCAATAAAGCGACCTTGGTATAAAGAAACAATAACTGCGCAGTTCAGTAATTCACGCAATAGAGTAAACAAACATTCGTTAATACTCGTACACAAAGATTATATTATTTATGAGTAAAGAAGCCGTATGTTACGGTTCGGTGTGACGCGCGTCCTTGTCCTTGAGACGTTCCGAACATCGAACTTCGCAATTAATATACCCTTATACAGAACGTGGCTACTTTATAGCTAAAAATGTTTTAATACAAAGAAAATGTCTCTCAATTGTCTTTGGAGTTCGTATAGGTCAGTTTTTAGGTCAATATTTTAAGAACTTGTCTTACATCAACCGCCTATACATAGTCACTGCTAACCAAAGGCCTCTTCTCACACGGAGGTTTGAGGATTAATCACCAAGCTTGCTTGATGTGGGTTGCCAATTTCAAATAATTTCAAGAATATAAATAGAAATTGTTAGCCCAGGTTTCCTCACGATGTTTCCTTGCAACGCACTTGTAACTCCTTTGGAGTTCCGGATGTCCATGGACTGCGACGGATGCTTACTACCAGATCCGTCGGTTCGTTTACCGACTTATACCATAAAAAAATATTTAGGAAAATCCCAAGAGTAACTAGGAGAATTTTCTATGACGCCACCAAAATTCTGGATTGTATTCTATACACAACTATATGCACCATATAAGCATAAAAACAGAATACACGTTCCTCTACATTATGCATGTACCTCTTTTAAATAAATTCCCGTCACCCGACCAGGGCGACAAAAAGTCAAGGAATTCTCATCGAACTGTAAACATCTTACTTTATCTCACCTTTGTACTCGAAGGGGGGTGGGTGTACGCCCCCTACACATCAAAGATTGACTCAAAGGTGTTTGTGTAGGAATAGGTCTTGTCGCAAGATGAGCGAGGTGTGGAAAAATGTTGATATTGAAATCAGAGTTGAAAGAAATCTACGTTATAGAATATTAATCCATCCAGATTGTAATTGCAAGTATACCTGCCGAGCATTGAGTCTTGGTTTCCATTCCCAGATCAATTCAATTTAAAAAACAACTTTAGAACTAGATCTTAAGATCACTTTTAGGTTGAGCCACAAGCCATAGAAGCCAAACACTGCCCATATGCCCAAACTTAAAGTAAGTACTAAAATCGACAAATCTATTAAGTCCTTACCTACCAACAATAAACATACGGCTTTTAAATAAAACCGCAACATCACAGTAAATTCATTTGCTACAACTGTTCAACATATAAGTTTAAGCGTATCGTTAAATCTAGTTAAAAGTTTACGAGCTAAATACACTGCACTTAGTGCTTAGACAAAGTGCAAGAGGTCTTTAGCCTATACATGGACAAAAGGACCAGCTACTGTTTTGAAATTGACCAATAAATTGGTCCTATCATCATCTTTGCACCCGATTTGGATATAATTGGGACTGATGGGGACTGTGATAGTTTTAACTGTGACGATAAAATTGGTCCTTTTGTGGTTTCTGGTCCTTGAGGTTAAGTTAAGAGTTCTTTGGTTTTATTTTATTGCGACAGTCAAGTACGATGTTCGGGATTGATTTCTGAGATTTGTAATGTTTTCCTCGTTGCATATAAATATTTCTAATGGTATTTTAATTTTGCTTTACCCTTTTTAAGGATTGATAGTGTTCTAGTGTTCTTTTTCATTTTAGAAGTGTATTTTCGTAAAATGTTTTGCTACCAGAAACTTTACTTTTTCTGTATCCTTAGTACAACTTAGCTTTACGTTTAAAGTAAACGAAATAAGAGTTCGTTCGGCGCTTTGATTGGTTGGTTTATTCAAGCCGTCCAATCAGAGAAAACCGAACAGCCTAAAGCTCTCTCGTTTCGATTACTTTAAACTTTAAGCAAACTCATACTACTATTCACCTAATTACCCTTTTTACAGTTTAAATTCCTGTTATCAGAAACCAACTACATTACTATTATTATGTAACTCTTTAAAATACTCTACAGCGATATCCTGACATCGGTCAGCTATCAAATGTAAGATACATTCGACCTAAATGAGTGCTGTCTAGCTCATCTCATTTGTCGCCTAAACCTTACCCTTAGAACATTTACATGAAAATAGACGACTCGTTTGACCCTTTTTCGTATCCACTATTTGTTTTATTTATACCTTTCTGTCTTGTCAATTTACTTCTGAATGTTTCAGGTTTGAGTCTCGTTTGCACAGTGAATATTTATAAGGTGGATCGAGAAATGCGGATGTCAGTATTTGATCTAGTTTCTTTTGTTCAATAAGGTTTTGGGAATCCAGTGGTTTATTGGTAATAGGGGCTGTTGCTAAGGGTTAGGTTTTGTTTTGTTCATTTTCTGTTTTGGCGTTTAGTATTTTATTACTAAAGTAATAATGGAAATTAAGTCTGTCTACGTTGACTCAGTATCATAGTTCAGTTCGAGATCTTTGATCATATAAAAATAACTTGTAAGTGACAGGATTGGTGGAAAATTTACAGACTAGAGAAAGAAAAGTTCCTTTCGAAAGAGGTAGAATAACGGAAATTAAAGTTTAAACGGTTTTAATTTATCAAAAACCGGTGTTACCCGATCTCTGACAAACATATAGTTCGCTAGTTGACTCCTACGGTATCCATGATCCGCAGGAAAAGTAAGGTGTGTAGATAATTTTTATTCTTACATCACCAAACGAGTTACTTAATAAAGTTTCTTTATGAAAGTTGTTTGTAATCATGAGTACAATCACGTGTTTAAATATCCTTCACTAATTACCAGTCACTCTATATAGATAATTTTCCATCGATAAACAATATTCGGAATAGAATTAAATAAGCTCTTTATAATATTAGTGTAGTTATATCGGGCGGAAAATCCCTGGAAATGGGATTACCTAATTGGCTTAGGGCTGGCACTGATTCACGAATAGTTTCCTCAAATATTGTAATTTCGGAGCTTGATGAATGATGTCTATGAATATTCATTAACCCTTACTTACTTACATAGATAGAAATACCTACGTCAAGTTTATATGCTAAATTATTTCTGAGTTGATGTTCAAAAATGTTTACCTTTGTGGTTTCAGTTTTAGTGTCTAAATGATTTATAATAATTTAATAGGACTTTTTATTTTCTTAAGGGGTGATAGTCATCTATTGACTTCTCCTACATTGGGCTAGCGAGAGGGTGTGTCAAACACTCCGTTCCGTACTGCTTTTCGAACCCGGAGGCCCGGTAAACCCGCTAGGTGGTCCCGGATTAGGTATTAGCCCTACTGGGCCTAATCTGTGGTGGTCTGATGGCTCTCTGTGGCGCGCGAGGACCAGGTCTAGTAGTCTAAATTGATAGTTCTTGTTTCCAAAAATGGTTACTGCTATTTATTTTCACTTTACTTATACAAATCTTGACTGCTATTACAATTTATTTTTCTCGCAAAATACAGGATATAGTAAACAATGTAAACTAAACTAGGTTCCGTACCCAAACACCATACCAGGAATTATGAATCCGAATATTGTGCACAATATTTCTCAGAGAAGTTCCCTAAACTGAGAAGTATTCATAGCAGTCCTAACTCCTGGAAACCAGGATATTTGATTACAAGATTCTGAGTATTGAATAATATCGTTACTATTCGTTACTTATTACAGTTGAAATTGGTTCGCCCGCATTTTGCACAACTAACTAGAATAATCTTACCGAACAATACAATATCAAAATCAAATCGAATTTATATTAAAACAAAAATACTAGCTGAATCGCTTCGTACAGCCTCAAAATAGAATATATTATATTCTCACCTTTTAATACATTGCTGCTTACTTCTTAAGGGAAATATACAAACATGATAACCGCGAAAGAGAGCAAGAGAAAGAGAATCCGATAGAAATACTGAATTTACTAAGTGTGTGGCGACACATGACAAGTGACAGATGACAGAAATCGTACATAGACTATCGACGAGCAAATCAATGGAAGGCATCATAAAAATCCAACATCGCACATGTGAAGATTACATGCGAATAAACATGGATAGAAAATCCCAACGAACAACATATTTTTTATTATAACGTCACGCTTTTTATCCCCAAAGAGGTAGGCAGAGGTGCACATTATGGCACATAATGCCAATGTCAGCCACATTTCACAATTTATGTTGTAAGTCCCATGTAATAGGTGGTGAGCCTATTGCCATATACAGTTGGGAAGAAAACCCGCCAGACATGATCACCTCGCCAGGTTGGAGGATCCTCCTTTTCTTAGGGAACTTTACTTAAGTTAGGGAACAGAGAGGATTCGTGATTATGAACCAACCCTCCTTAATAAATAAAGAATAAAAATAAAGTCTTGAATTAGGATTCTAAACATTAAATAAAATTAAATAATAATCGAATATGATAATGAGTTTAACTTAATTTGAGAGAAACAGTTTCGACCAGTAATATTATGTAAATTAATATAATTGATATAATGCGATTGATTTCGAGTAACATTAATCAACATAATCAATATTAATTGACAATTTGACGCTCTTTGCTGTCGCAATCAATAGAATGTTTAGATATTAATTGAGTGGCCGACGTGATATGTGTGAATTTGTGATCAATGTAAAATTTTACCTAAATTAATGATCGAGTGGCTTGTTTGTTGAAATACTGTATGTGTGAATGCCAGGCGAAGTTTCTAATGTAATATCTGTACCCTTAGTACGAGTTTCGACGAAACGAAACGAGAACGCGTTCGGTGCTTTGATTTGTCAGCGGAATGTACCAACCAATCAGAGCGCCGAACGCGTTCTCGTTTCGTTTACGTACTAAGAGTACTGGATAGCGGTCCAAGTAAGTAATCTTATATTAGGGCAATCCCACCATACATTCTCAAACAGGAACGGTAGACATCTACTTATAAAATATTGAGGCAGAGATGCCATAAGAATATGACCAAAGGATTCCTGATTAACGTACTATAGAAAAATTTGTATCATGACCTTCATTGACGAATGGTTTTCTTCTTTGTGTGGTTTATTTCGAATTACAGAACATATTCTAATGGCAAGTAAGCCTTGGTTGCCATAGGAAACCAAAGGATTCCTGGTTTAAATACAATCGACAAATTTAAATCATGGCCGTCATTGACCATTGGTTGTCTCTTTAGTGTGATTTATTTCGAATTATAGAACATATTCCAATGGCGAGCCAGCATTGGTTGAAACCTAGCTAAAACCAAACTACCAATGCAATTATGTAAACAATATCTTAGTACCGATATTGTATGGAATATCTTCAATCCTGCATTTGAAAACAACAAGCGGATATTAGGTAAACATGTTTTTGTAACACAACACGGGAGCAAATTATATAATGTTCAACAAACATATGCTACATACAATGTACGGACTTTGTATGCAAGTTTCAAATACAGCGATTAGCTCTGAATGTACCACTAGTATTAACAGCAATAAAACCAGAGATTGTATTCCCTAATGTCATATGAGCAGTTACTTTTTTGACAGATGAAGTAGCTATACAAATACGTAATATGGCAGTTTAAAAAGTTCATGTTTAACAAGGACCGTTGTTATCTATTCTCTGCTATTCGTTTATTCATAATTTAATAACAATGTAGACTTACAGATAACATCAAATCGTTTGTATGTTTTTAAAATTACATTTCAATAAATCAACCATAAAATATAACAAATCTCGCACTTTAAAAAAAAAATAAATTTAAATTTGAATACAAATCGATACTCTTTTTGGAGTAAGTAGTCAACTTGGACCACATGCCTACGGCCCATTTGGGACGAGTTGGGGAAATTAAAAATAAATTAAGTTTTTAGTGGTCAACTCGTCCCACTTTTTTTTTGTATGGATTTTTAAACTTTATCAAGGTTTGGTACAGTTAGCAACACAAGATTACATAATTATAATTTTTTTCTTTACACTCGTTTTGTTCATAGATTATTTCATATTAAAAAATCAGAAGTGAAAATGTTTTAATGTCGGTTAAATAATTTATTACCTAAATTTTTTTAATCGCACAAATTCATGTGACTTAACCAAAATTACTAAGAATAGTAAACATGTGTGGCTTAAACAATGGTCATGGCGGTCACTTATGAAGTAAATGATAACATAGATAGAATGAAGTTCCTAGAAAACCTTTTGTTTTCATTAAAGTAATAGAACTTTATTATTTCCACACTAACCCTTTTGCTACTGACTGTACCTTATCTCATTGTGGTAGTGAGGTGGGACGAGTTGACCACTAAAAATATTATTTTATTTTATTTTCTGCAACTCGTCCCAAATGGGCCGTAGGTATGTGGTACCGAGTAGACTACTTACTCGATTTTTGTCATTTTTTGTCAAATGAATTTTCTGTCAAAAACTGCAATTTGGATTGAGGTAGGTGACTTATGGCTATTAATCTACTCTTACGATACTTAAAAGCAGAATTGACAAATGAAAATGTCAATTCTGCTATCACCATAAGGCTCATAATAGTGAACAAACACGTCAAACTTACCCTTCTTTTTCGTGTGGAGGTTAAAAGTGCTTCATGCAAATACCACCTTTATAATGCAACTGCATTTCAGTCGTAAATCAAACGTGTTACATTAAAGCATCATGCAGCATTTTTATTTTGAGATCAGTGAAGTATTGTATATAAAACAGTTGAAGTTGGCCATCTGTACGCTAAGTTGGTATGATTAATGTGTGTTGCCAACTTCCCTGTAAAATATGTACCATAGAGAACACGTGATACTTGGTACATGAACGATTTGTGTGGTGTTTCTGGTAGCGGGTAGGTTCTGTAGTTAGAGCATTAGGTCTCGGTGAGTTCTAGGTCATTAACTTAGGTAGTTTTGTTTTGTTACTTGTGTGTAACGACACTAAGAAATGCCACAGTGGCATTTCTTGTACAATGCAGCCTTTATTTAGATTATGAACTTGAATAAAGTAATTTATTGCGACTTTACAATCAATTACTTATACTTACCTATATTTTCGAAAGTGAGTGTGGAAGTAATTTTCACTGTTCTTAAACAAGATTCTTGACTCCCAAATCCAAATCCACCAGAGGAGTTGCAATACGGGTACTTCGGTAATTGGCTCACACTGAGACCATACACAAATGTTAAATAAAACATAGAACAACATTTGCGAGGTATTCGCAACAAAACATCGCGACCCATTGCGAAGTAATATCATGATAGCGTTCTAACTTTACATTCTATGTACAGAACATGAAACAGATACATATATCTAACATACGTTTTTAAAGTTTGGACCTAAGGTAATATTACAGTGTCTTGCAATTAAGGGCAAATAGGTAAGGTAAGTATAATGTGTGGGAGAGCCATGCTTCGGAACGAATAGGCCGACTCGACCGGAGTGATACTACGGTCTAATAGAAAATCGACGTGAAACAACGCTTGCGTTGTGTTTCGTTGTATGAGTTTTGCCCAATACCCTTCCCAATCTTCCCAATTCTGCAACAACTCTTAAATTCCTAACCCCCAAAAGGACGGTAACCCATAAGCTGCGGCGATTGTTTACCATCAGGTGATACACGCTCAAAAACAGCTACTTTTCGCCACTTACAAGCCCCGTGCAAAAATGAAATTTTCGAAAAACCGAAAGCATCTAATGCACCGCGAACCCGAGGCCCATATAGTCGCATTCAGTGGACGAGTCTGTTAGATATGGACCGCTTTTTATCTTTATAGGAGTCGAATCTGTACGCTACGTAGCTACGACAAGTTACCCAGTCACTATACCAACCGCGCAGTCTTAAAACAGCTTCAGTCTATTAAGCTATTAATATCTGCTTAGAACCTTTCTAGTACTTCCTTACCTGAATATTCTGGAACAAAGTTTTATAATTGTGCAGGCGCCATGTTTAACGGGCCGTGAAATTCGCAATGTATGTTTCAGTAAATACTAATCAAAGTACTGCTAATTATGACTAAACTTCACGGTTGATTTCTATTAGAATTTGACAGAGTTGTGGCAGTGTAAGTTGTAATAATTATCGTATTATTGATAACAGTTCATAAGTTCAATGAAATAATAATAATGATCTATGAATGTGGCTGGATATGGCGGGACGAGCGCGCAGCGTATACGCCGCGAACTTACTGCGGCTGCACAGCGAAAACGTATCGGACGCGCGGCAAATTCGCACCGTGTTCGTCGCGTGTTAGTAGCAAGTTAGCAATATACAATACACTCAGTAACATGACATCTACGCTGCTATTCGCGGTAATCTCGTCGCGCGTCGGCAACGAAATCGCTGGACATACGTCGCGTGTTCGTTGCGCGCCGGTAACGTTTAATTTCATCACAGGATGAGCCTAATGCACATCGGACACAATTCAAAAAATCTAAAATCGAACGGCCCAAACCGGAGCGGGCACGCAACGAATACGTTACCGGCGCGCAAATATTTACTATATTGGGTTGAGATTGAAACCATTGAAATGAAGGATGAGACTAATGCACATCGGGCACAATTAAAAAAACTAAGTCTGTCTACCTACCGGGATTAAAAATTCCATATAACTATCTATAGGGTACCTAATCATTCAAAAATTACTTTCAATTACTTTAGCACTAAGTCACAAACACACAGACAATTAAATCACACAGCACGTAGGTAAACGAGGTCGTTGAACTAACAAATGACACAGCGAACATCGAATGCGCATCGGTTTATTATTTTAATAACATCGTACAGCGCACTCAATAACTGGAATAATCACTTTGTAATTGGCTATTCGAAGCGCGCGTGTGTCACGAACTATATGTACCTATTATTATAAAAATGTATTTCTATCAATATAAAGTAACGTGGTTTGTATTTTAAAGTGCATCGTGATTTAGTTATGACAATATGCTGAAGAACTTAGCTGAGTTTTTTTATGGGATAATCCGACAAATGAGCGGACGGATCACCAAGAACACCCGCAAGCCAAGAGGAGTTACAAGTGTGTCACCGGCCTTAGATGAAGGAATTGGAGGATTTAGAAATTGGGGAGGGGACGTAAGGCCGCAACACGATGCAGTAATTAGTTGCTACTGCTGTTAGACAAGATAATATAATAGTCACCATAATTATCAACAGAAAGTTTTCATTCACTGTTGCCTCTCTAGTAACCCTACCATTAGGCTCAATCTTCTACTCTTCACATACAACTACTAGTAGCCGTTTTCAATGCTGTCCACTTAGCAGATGGATTTCTTACACTATGTTTACTTAGACGTGGTCTCTACTCCAGTACCATCACTGGTTCTCCAACAAGCCATCGACAATAGCCAGCCCACTACACTGTAAGTTTGAACAGTAAAATTACCAGTAATAAGTCTGTGTGCCCCATCTTCAGCCACATATTCGTTTCACCGTTCTGGCAGAAAGCAGGTTGGTGGCCAAAAGCAGACTTCTCAACGTTAAAAAAAATACGAGTTTCATGCATATAAAGAGGCTCTGCAGAACAAATCTCTCGATTTAACAAACGCCTTACACCATAATCGTCCAAACATCGTTTGAACGATAAATATGTTTAGCAAATCAAACATGTGAGATTCTATTCATAGCCATTGCGAGTGGAAGTGGAAAAACAAATGACGGCGCATGCGCGCGGAAATAGACTTACATACATACATACATACATATATACACTATACATGTATGTATATACCTATATGTATATAAGAGTACGTACTTGTGAAATCATTTGATCATCTAAAGAATGACCTTCTCAATGTTAGTGTTTAATTTATGATTGTACTAGTTTTTACTCGCGGCTTCAACTGCAAATAATTTGTTTTGTAAAGAGTGTGTTAATTCTATGTGGTAATTTTATCATAATTAAGAATAGACAAGAAATATATACGACATATCATCCAAACTGTTCTATAACAGAGACACCTTTGATGTTTTGGATGTCCATGGAAAGCGGCGATTGCTTATCATCAGGTGATTCGTCTGCCCGTTTATCGGTTCATATCGTTCATTGCAGCACTTGATGAGGACTTACGCAAGCAACTTGAACCTATTAGATCAACAACACAGCATAATTACCTACTAAAAAAAAAACAAAACAGCACTTGTAAACAAACATACATACAGTTAATATTCATTAAAAATTCACACAAAATGTTGCCATAATACGTCTTTGTTAAGCAAATTAGTGAGACACGAGGCAAATTAGTTAACGCAAGCTAATCTGAACCTTTACATCTAACTGAAAGAGTTGAAAATAGAATGGGTGTTGAAAGCAGTGTCATCCATTACGTTGACAGTCAATGAACTTGCTTTGTATATGACAAATGTAATGTGAAGCGTAATTGTCATTGTTATGTTATTTATTTTATGTGTGTAGATACGTTAAATTGAATTATATGGTGTTTTAATGTCGTCTTATGTATTTAGTTGTAGTATGTGGCTCTATAATTGCGTACTATATAATTCCGTACTAATATATATCCGTACTCAGAGACATTTAATGATTACTTATTCTATAACGGCTTTGAGACGTTTAATGATTACTTAAACTATTACTTAGTAACATTTTGTTCCAAAAACAATAATCCATATTGTTTTTGGAACGACGGGGTATGCAAATTAAAAATCTATTTAGTCCGTCCGTTACCTAAGTAATGAAAAAAATATTAGACTCATTTTCTTTATTTTGTCATACTTATAAGATAACAATACTTAGATAAAACGCATCAAAATTTAGGAGTGGAAAGAGGTAGGAAAATTCAGGATTTTTTTAAGAGAAAAGAAAACGGAAAATATTTTTTCACACAAAGCGCCATCTGTGATACAAAAATACTGGGTTTGCTAGCGTAATCTAAATAAACAATTACAATATACCTACTGCATAAAATATTTCAGTTGACTAATAATATAAATTTATTTGTCCCCAGGTACAGGCGTTCGCAGAGGTGTTAATTAATTTAAATATATTCAGGTAAACCAACAATTAGCATAAATTGTATTTAGTTTTCGGAAGTTTCGAATTAAATTGTGTTCAAATTAAACAAATCTTTGCTCCATTGCGTTTGAATTAGTATTTATGAAAAAGGCGATTTTAAACAAACAA
Organism: Spodoptera frugiperda; assembly: GCF_023101765.2. NCBI lineage: Eukaryota > Metazoa > Arthropoda > Insecta > Lepidoptera > Noctuidae > Spodoptera > Spodoptera frugiperda. Next base: position 228,209 of record NC_064220.1, on the reverse strand, counting down.
ATGACGCTTGTCGAACCAGTGTAATGAATGTGTTCTTTCAATAGCTAGTGACAATTCATAGCTGGATCATGAGCTGCAGGCCCATATACATGGGTAGGCTATAGAAAAGGAGTTTCCCATATTCATCACGCATGCTGATGGGATCGCAATAGGCTAACCTATAACATGGGACTTATAAAAGTGGATTTACATTACGTAAGGTGCACTTCTGCCTACCCCTTTGGAGATAAAAAGCATAACGATATATTATAGTTCAGTTCTAACGATACCCACCTAAAGAGTAGTGATGGTAACGTGAACAAGTTCATTCAACTCTGCCCTCACCAAAAAGCACATTGAACTACAAACTACTCTAAAATTATATAACTACTAACATATAAAAGTGCTATGAATAGAAATTACTCTCTACATAATATATAAATAAGTTATGAATCAGACTGTACGCATGTTCGTACTCCTCAAGGTCAAGGTAACTTCTCCCTAGGGTCACAATTTAATAGGACGGCTCTACGAAGGTCACTCCAGCTATGTAACATACATACTACAGTACATATGTTATTAATTAAATTACTCTGTTTATAACTTCTAAATGCTTTTGATAATGGGGTTAAGTTAGTTTGGGAGTGGTCGGAGGATGGGTTGGTAATTTTAGTAATGGTAGGTTTTATTTTATTTTAATTTTGTTTGTGCTATGCCTATCAGTCTGGATTTGTGACTAATGCGCGGTAGTTTACCGATCTAGATATTATGTGGAATTGGTAATGTAACTGGTGATTTTTCCGCCTTAATGGTCGTGAGGTCGCAATTGCGACTGCCGGACAAGGAGTCTCGGCTTCGATTCCCGGGTTGGGCAAAAGTATAACTGAGGTTTTTTTTTTCAGTTTTTCGAAAATTTCTAAATGGTAGCACGGAGTCTGGAATTGTGCCCAGTATACGGCAATAGGCTCTCCCCTACTACATGGGACTTATAACACAAATGGTGAAAAATGGTATCTTAAGCAGCATTACGTGCTGTAATGTGCACCTCTGCCTACCCCTTCGGGGATAAAAAGGTACCTTGCGACCTTACCTACCTTGGTAACGTTGCGTTATTATTTATATATATAGCAACTAACTATAGTTTCCATCGGTGACAGTCCGCATTACAAGATTTTTAGTTTCCTAACAAAATTTTCCAACAAATTTTCTCATCTTTGCGGCAATAAAAATGAATATCACTAAAGACAATTACGAAATGTTACGAAGCGGAACCGAATTTAGCCGAAAGCCTTGGATTTTCCTCCACACGTAACGTTCTAACTCTTGGGGTTAACGCACTGAGAAAATCTCCGAAGCATTTCCGAAACGATTACCAAAAATCACAACTTTACTTACATCTATCTCTACATCCTTATGCCATTGACTTAGAGTTCAATTTCCTGATAATTAGGTGTAAAAATAACTTTGTAAAATAATGAGAATTGGATTGATCCTTGAACCAAAATAGCTCATATTTTCTTTGAGTCAATGGTCTAAAGAGTGCTTCTAGCAACAGCTTGGAGGTCAAATATTTTAATTGGAGTTAATAAACTCTGCTGTACATACTAGTATATGTACCCGGAAATAATTTAGATAAATAAAAACTGGCTTAAAATAGGACAATATGGGACTTTACCTCTTCCCTAAATACTACATATTCTTTTGCAGTCCATAAACCATTAAGGATCACATAATGCTACTCTTTGTACAAGTAAGGTAGCATCATCACCAATAATTAAGTGTGAATAAGATATATTTCTTATAGTATAAGCTGGTAAATACTGCCGGCTCACCTGATGGTAAACAATCGCTACCGCCCATGGACACCCGAAACACGAGAGGCGTTTCAAGTGCGTTATCGGCCTTTTGAGGGTTTAGAATTTAAGGGTTGATGGGAAATCGGGGATTGGGAAGATTGAGACTCCGGTAACCTCATTCACATAACGAAATACAACGTAAGCGTTGTTTCACGTCGGTTTTCTATGTGGGTATCCCTCCGGTCGAGCCGGCCCATTCGTGTCGAAGCATGGCTCTCTCACACTTTTTCTTCTCTGTCGTTCCGTGGTCATGTTGAGGCAGCCATCTAGTTATTACAAGATACTAAAATTTATAGTTGGATATTGGTTGCAAGGTCATATATGTAAATAGTTGGACTTCATTTATAAAATTAGGATTAAATCCTAGAATAGAAATTAGTAGTGCGGTCCTCGCACAGGTTGGAGGTTAGTGCATACTATTAAAAAAAATAATGAATAGTACTCGTATTTTAAAACTATGACCTTTGCTGCATGCCTTTTTAATTCTTGTAGCTTCTAACATTAAAGTACATTTTTGTTCGACACACTGAAAATGGACTCAGAAATGTTTGAAAGACAACGCAAAATAACTCGCGTGAACAATTCCGTCCAATCCGCGCCATTTTTCATCCACACCGGTCGAATTTGTCCATAAAACCTTCATTTTATTCCACAACCAACCCATTACTCTGTTAAACATTAAATTAAGAGTACAAAAAATGTTGCTACATAACTTTTTGTCTCAATAAAAGAACGATAATAACAATTCGCTAACGACATATAAATTTTGTACGAATGAGAGGAAACAAAACAAAAATTTGTGTACGGAACCCCATTAGAGGACAATACCGGGCGCCATTTTGAAAACATGAGCTGTGTCAATAACTCTTTGGTCGTTGTTTTTTTTTTTGCACATTGTATTTTTTCATAATGCCTTGTTTTTGTATGCTGGCAATTATTAACGAGTATATTTCGGTGCTTAGATTCGGTATTGCGATAACCTACACGGTAATATTGTAGATACGGAATATTTTTATTTTCTTTGTTTAAAAATATTGTTACGTTACGTTACGTTACAAACAGATTAATTTAATAAATATTTTTTTGTCAACAACAGTCAGATGGCTTGTTACTTTACTGACAATTAAATTCAGTAAGTGCTGAATCCATTTTTTTACTTAAATAGGTTAAAAGCATTATTTCTATAGGCAAACAAAACCAATGTTATATTTGTCAGCAGTTTTATGATATTCATGATGATTTCCAACGTGGTAGAAAAGTAAGTAAATTGCAACATCGTAACTAATATTTTATTGAAGGGAGGAAAATCATACAATGTCATCTCCCACCTTGGGCGAGACGAGAGAGACTGCCAGATTCTTACTAAACACAACCCGTTCCTACTCCTGCTTTAAACCGCAACTCCGGTAACCTCCGTACTCAGATTCATTTAATAGGTAACTCAGTCCTTAGCAATTGTTTTCGAAAAAAATAGTTACTCAGTTTGTCAGTTGAAAACCGGCTAAAGTCGTTTTACCAAAAGTTTAAAAAATACCACCAACATTAGATTAACCATGCAATAATATAACTAACTGCCTATTTCATACGGTAAGTCACGATTCACGAATAAGTCATCATTCAGTATTGTAGAGCGTGCGTTACACTCGATGCTGTGCTGATTGGCCATTTGTATTGTTAATGATGAAACTTGCCATTGCGCAGCGACTGTCGATGGTTTGGTAACTATCTGTAACATCTGTGTGTAATGTAATGTAATGTAAAGGTTGTTAAACATCTATGGCGTAGATGGACGTATGTGATACTGAGAACAATTTTTTTTTTCTGATTTTCGACCGACTAAAAGTTATGCCTCAATCCCATTGGCACAGACAACACTGTTTTACATACATAACCTCTCGCCCGTCTCTCATGACAGTATCAGTCTTTTCATGCATGCTCTTCGCTTCAGGGTACTTTTAATTTGGTTCTTCTTTAATATATCGTCAATCTGGTCTCTATACATATGTATGTTGATGAACCCCTTTACCGACAGGCCCATTCATACTATTTTACACTCTCGAGAATATAACAGTTTTCCAAAAAGGACATATATCATGTAATTGGTTTCTCTTTTTACGCTTACTGTTACATCAAGGAACAGAAAGCTAACCTATTTGTTTGGTTAGGTCAAATTAAGTAATTGGCATTTTAGCCCTTGATGACGTCCGATCGATCTAATATTATAGTATTACCTGTTTTGCATAAGAATCTAATCTGAGAGCTATTTTACTTGAAAATCACTCATGAATCAAACGGATCGACCAATCCTACAATATCGGTTACGTACATATCAATATCGGTAACATAATGTCAACGTTATTATTCAATAAATTCTCGGAATCTGTTTCACAACTTACACGAGTAAACGCTCTGTTATCAAATTATATGGAAATATATGTTTTCCTATAGTTATGAAGTGGACCAACGTCTCCTAGTGAGGAAGGAAATGACCCAGTTATGTTATAAGCATCGATAGTATGCTGCGTGTGAATAAAGACGACCAACTTCAATTGTTTTCTCAAATAAAACTTGATCGTAAGGATTTCCAATGGAAATTCTGATCAAGTCTTTATTATATAGGTGCGTCATGCTTTTTATCCCCAAAGGGGTAGGCAAAGGTGCACATTACGGCACGTAATTCCATCGTGCAATGTACACCCACTTTTCACCATTTGTGTTATAAGTGTAATAGAAAGTGATGCTATTGCCATATACCGGCCACAATTCCAGACTCCGTGCTATTAGTGAGAAAATTTCGGAAAACCGAAAAAAGCCCAGCAATACTTTGCCCGACCCGGGAATGGAACCCGAGACCCCTTGCCAGGCAGTCGCACTTATGAGTACTCGTGGCAGTCAAGTCAGTCTTTAGAATCCCGAATAAAACATTTTATAGCCAACATTGAATATCCCGCGACCTTCCAGAGGTCACCAAGTCTATCTACCAAGCCTCGCCCACGCTCCGCAAAAATTCCCCGAATTCCCAATAACTGGGCCAAACACCATTTTTTGTATTGACAACACCCGAAAAAGTTTTTTATCTGTCTCGGAACTTTATATCGGCCAGTGTCAACCCACGACGTGACATCATTCGCAATTTGAAAAAAGAACCCGGTTGACCGCGAAAGAACGTGCGTTGATGTTGATGTTAGTTAAGAATGGACCTTATTCTTTGTGTGTAAGATTGTTTTTTGTGTGATAGTGTATGTAGGCAATACTTTCACTAAGTAGTATCAATGTCAATGGGTATTTTCTTCGTGTTATGCAATCAGTCGCTTGCGCAAGCGTAACGGATTTGCACGTGCCTACAAAGCTAATTTAAAACGATCTATATAGAAGTTCACTTTTTATGTTCACTTAGTTTGATAAATTCAAGGTCGTACATTAGTTGTTGGTATTTTTAGTTTAGTTTATGATGAAATTAATGAAGTTGAAGGATTTATTATAAGTTGACTATTTATGGACTTGTTAATTAGTTTATTACAATGTATTTATAGAACTCTTCCGTTATTTAAGATTAAGTGACTAATAGACGAGGTGTAGTTGAAATTACCTACTTGACGTACCAAGTTAAAATGTTGAATGTTGGTTATTTTTTCGTTTGAGGGCCCTAGAAAAGGATATTTCTATACCATGACTTCTCCCCCCCCCCCCCCCAGGGTGAGGCGAGAGGGAATGTCAGACTCTTACTGATTAAAAACTACCCCGTACTTACTCCTGCTCTTCAAGCCGGAGCCCCGGTAACCTGCTAGGTAGTCCGCAGCTCCGGCCGATAGTCCGCATTCCGCAACTCCGAGTATATTCCTAGGTTTAATTTTTCTATGACCATACGGACGTAGCCGCCTGTAACAATAGTTTTACATAATCACTAAAACAGTTTCGTACAAACATGCACTTACTAATTTACAAATGACTTCTCCCGCCTTGGGCGAAGCGAGAGGGAGTGTCAGACTCTTACTGACTAAAAACCACCCCGTTCCTACTCCTGCTTTTCGAGCCGGAGCCCCGGTAAACCCGCTAGGTAGTCCGCAGCTTCGGACAAAGTAACTACTAACGACTTATTTTATACTATTTAACCTAGAAAAAGCAGGAACAAAGGTAACCGAGGCGATAAGCGTTATAACTCTTAGCAGGAAATTTCACAACAACTAAATAGAAAAGAAACAGACATTTTAGTTTTGATAAATGATAAATAAATAAAATAATAGTCATAACAATGTAAAATAAACATTACAATTTTTAACTAACGACTAAGCAGAGGTGTATCGTGATATTACGGTAGAGTAGATAACATTTATCACCACCACTCCTCTTCCCGTGGGTGTTACAAGAACTGACTAAGAGTGAGCAGCACTCTTAGTGAAGACGAGTGCAATTGACTCATCTTCTTAAACCAATGCCATACGCTGACCAAACGCTGTCTACCGAGAGAATAAAAGATAAAAAGTATAACAAAATAATGTTTCATACAGCCACCAGCACATCAAGCTACCCCCAAAGAATAATACATTTTAGACCTTATAACAAACCGAATAAAGTCGAAAATCAGCAGACACAGCTCTTTAAACAAAAAAACATACATACACACTCATCTCAATCACTTCCCACCTAACGCACATTACGCGCATAATTACATAAGAGTAACCTAACTTTGTACCTAACAACCTCCAAATTAATTATCTATGACGTCACCATCCACAATCACCCCCATGGGCCGTGGGGGGCCAAAGTTGTAAAGTCTTATTTACAACTTTATGCGTTCGGCCCAGTGTTCAAAATTTTACGGCAGATGCTTTAGACTTAGGAGTATGGAAGTGGCTTCAGGTTTATGTGAGCACAGTTCATAGTTTTATTATTTATATTATAGTTGGAAGTGCTGTGGTTTTGTCATTTTGTTAGTTAGTTTACTAGTGTTATGTTGTATGCTGAAGGCTGGGTAGGAAGAAGTTTGTCACGGTTTCCTCACGTAAATTACGGAGAAATGCTCCACTAGTTTCGAGACACAGAGGGACTCTTGAGCGTGTGCAGTACTTTACTGCAGTAGGCTGTGTGATGTTGCCGCATTTGCGGACGCTGCTCATGATTAAGAGTCCCTCTGTGTTCCTCAATTATTATAAATATGTGTCTCAATAATTCAAACATTTCGGCAAAACCTAAATTACTCCTATAAGTTTAGACTGAAAGACAAAGTTATTAATTTTATATAAATATTAGATACAATTTCATAACATACCTTTTTTTAAGGGGGAAAATCATCCAATTGCTTCTCTCACCGGGCGAGACGAAAGGGAGTGTCAGACTCTTACTGACTAAAAACCACCGTGTTCCTACTCCTGCTTTTCGAGCCGGAGCCCGAACCCCTTAAACTCGCTAGGTAGTCCGTACGTATTATTATTACATACATAAGACCTATCTTCCTCCAATAACTTGCCACATCCAGCCCCACAAAACTATATCCTATCCTCCATTTTATTTATTCCCCGCGCCTCGTAGTATTTGCACCGAATATTTGCACAAGCACCTATTTACGCTGGCGTAATGTTCTGGTGTTCGTGTTTACCAAATAAGGCACGGATAAGTCGTGCAAACGACATATTTCACTCCGGGATAACTAGAGGAACAAGGAGGTTTTATTATTTATAATAATAAATAAAAGAGGATTCGTGTTTGGTGGTTCGTGTGATGCGTGCTATTATTATGGTGGGAATGTTGGATGGTGTTCCTTTCTTGGGGTTTTAGGCAATGTAATGATTTGTTTATTTACAGTCACTGCGTCTCATTGGTTAGAAAAAATACTCAGTATTCTAGTTTATAAAATATGTGGTGACGACCAGCAGTATAGGACATCATAAACAAACCATGATAGTAGACGTCTGAACTATAAGTATCTTCTATATTAGAGGGTTTCTTATAATTATCAGAATCTTCATGCTTAATAGGCTTACAAATTAGTTTCCGAAGGTTCCTGTTTCTGGATGGGCGGAAGGAAATTCAACTGTCATCACTGCGAGGATCCCCCGAAGGACACGGTGGAGCATACGGTGGCGGTGTACACTGTATGGACTGAGTACCACCGTGTCCTGGATGTGGTCGGTGACGGTGACCTCTCGTGCCTTAAGGAGCCATCAGACCACCACACATGGGGTCCAGAAGGGCTGATATCTTCCGGACCTGCGGACTACCTAGCGGCTTTACCGGGGCTCTGGCTTGAAAAGCAGGAGTAGGAACGGGGTGGTTTTTAGTCAGTAAGAGTCTGACACTCCCTCTCGCCTCGCCTAAGGCATGAGAAGTCATTGATGATTTTCCATCGTCAAAAAAAGGGCTGATGCCGTTTCTGTCAAAAAATATGTTAATGTACTCAGTTTTTTACAACACCCACGGTAAGAGTAGAGGTACTTATTCAAACCTATCCAACTCTGCCATTATACCACCCAACTTTAACTAACTGAAAAGGTTATATTATATAACTTTTAACAAATTACAATAAAATGTAGTGCCTACTACAATCTGTAGTTAACTATTAAACAATGAAAATGTGTTAATGTAACCGAACACGACATTTTAACCAACCGTTGTACAGTTAATGTGTTTTCTAAACTTTATCGGTACCTTTCAAGTGTATAGTTAAACTGATTACGGTTGCAAAGAGGTTTTATTTTAATGGTTTTATTTTTAGGAGGTTTAGTATAATTTGTATACTAAGTGGGAGAGAAAATTGTACCGTATTAATATCCTACTTAAATTATAAATGCGCAAGTGTGTATGTTTGTTTGTTACTCCTTCACGTCAAAACGGATGAAGGGATTAAGATTAAATTTCCAATTGTCCACGGGAACACGGACAAAGCCGATGGCAAAGCTCTTCTCCAGTATATTATAACTGGGTTAAGAGCGAGCCTACTGCTAAACACCCTACTATACCATACATAGTTTCAGATTCCGGGCTACTTTAAGGAACCATATGAAATAGAAAAAACTGAAAACACTACAAAATACATTGCCCAATCCGGAAATCGAACCCGGAACTTCGTGCTCAACATTCGCACTTGCGACCACCCCACAGACAAAACGGTCAAAATATTCAAAGAACGCCATAAAATTAATCATCACCAAACCCAATTAACAAACACAAGAATCATTCAACGCGGCGCACATTAACGATTGTTACTAAATCGTCGTAAAGTCGCTAAGACTAGTCGCGTCATTAAAACGACTTCCCGTCAGTTACGGCTGACGCCGTAATAAACCGGTACAGACTGTCGCAGGTCGTAAAAGTCGCAGTAGTAAAGCACATACTGCACTTGCGTTTTCCTAGACGAGTGCATTTACTTAGGATTTGGGTGACTATGTTAGTTTTAGTTGGCAAACTTGTGTTTGAATAGGAAATTCCATTAGTAGTGTAAAATAGTTTAATAACTTTATACTGGCTGTGACTTGATGACCAGTGCCGTGGGATGAGACTCTGCAATCTGCTTGCTCTAAAATTTTGGTTACATTTTGCTTTTCATACTGGGAAATCGTGGCAAATCCTTAAGGAGCTGAAAAGAGGATCCATATTAAGTTGTGAGTCTCTGAAAGTATCCTCCTATGTCGTGAGTGCGTTTACAAAAATACAATTTCACAAACACGTGTGTCAACAACAATTTTTGGATCACACAAAGATTTGCTCCGTGCGGGAATCGAACTCGCTAGCCACCACACCAACCGTGCAGTCATGTGATGATGATGAACTGGCACAGCCAAATTGATTTCTGGTAACTTCGTGTCAAGATTAGATTTCATCTTTAATAACCATTTTGGGGAATCGGTACAATACAATACTAGGTAATGTGAAAATAATGTAATCAACAAAATCTTAATATACCACTTCAAGAGTAACCAAGAAACCAGTAACAATTTCCACCAACCTGTATTGGAGTGAATTAATTAATCAATTCCGCCGTAGAAAGCGACAATCGCATCTGTTCGCGTAGACTTGTTCTAGGAAACCTCAAGGAATTTCATGAGAAACTCACAGCTGATTCACAGAAGTACGTGTCACTAGTTTTGTAGACTACCTATGTGACTCAATGAATAATAAAATTATAAAAGAGAAAGCAAATATAATAAAACTTTTCTGTTATAAAGCCTAAAAAAAGGTGTTTTGTTTCCATCGCAAATACTCCTAAACGATCGATTTAAAAAAATCTCTCATTGTCAGAAAACTTTCAAGGAATTTGGTATTAATATAGGCTGCTTTCTATCTGATATTTCTGCAGGACTACGATTATAACAAGCTTGAACTATTCGATAGTTATACTCGCTTTGGGTAAAAATCATAGATGGGATAGTGAAATAGACTATTAATATAGACTATTAATATAGACTATTAATATAGTCTATTTCACTATTTCACTGTTTATAGTAGATATCCATTTACATAGTTGTAAGTTTATTGTTACTAGCCATTATGGATCTATGTTATCTGAATTAAATTAAATTAAAGTATGACAAATTCCAATTACGTCAACGCTGAACCTTGCTTTCAATCAAGTTTCCGACCTCAATCCAAAAAGGCAGTCAATACAAAATACTCAGCAACAAATTAATGAAAACGACAAACAAAATATTTATGGCAGTATCATCAATATTGCAGCCATTTAAAGCAATCATAAACACACAATAAGCCTCCGTGAGGCGCATACGACGTAGGTACTTACATTTTACGTCCAATCTGATAGCAATGTAAATATTCTATTGAATTTTAATGTTGCACACAATGTATTAAAATGCCGTGTTTTTGGTCGTTAAGGTTCATAGTGGTCGATTATTGACAGGAGTAACGATCATTTTTACCTGATGTAGGTCGTGATCAGAACTTCGCTGTGGTAGCATTAAGATATCCTTGATGATATTCCTTTTGGAAATGGAGTAGTCATCGTTGTATTTTACTGTAAATACACCCTACAGAAGGACTGTAGGCCTTCTCTATATAAGAGCAGTCGCGTAGAAATCTTTACGCTTGACAGTCCCGTACCTATGTTTTTTTTTTTAGGGGGGAATCATCTAATTACTTCTCCCGCCTTGGGTGAGGCAAAAGGGAGTGTCAGACTCTTACTTCCTAAAAATCACCCTGTTCCTTCTCCTGCTTTGAAACGGTGCCCAGGTAACCTGTTACGTTGTCCGCAGCTCCGGATAACATATGTGTAATCCCTTAATCGGCTCCTATAACACTCATGGACAGGTTATAAATGGTGACATGGTGAAAGCAATAAATAATTAATCACAAATCGCTCAATTAAATAATTATAAAACCAACAAACGACAGAATGTCTTAATTCTTCTTCCCAAATTCGAATTAACTCCCTAAATCAGTATCGTTTTACTATCGTCTTTGCAATCAGACGTTCCTCAAAATAAGAGAGACCGAACCAATACATTTCGCCGCCCCCCACTTAGGGTGTAGGGGGCGAGTTTACGAGTGTCATAAAAGTGGATAATATACTCAGTCTGAGGGTAGAAACTCGTGATCGAAATACTAAAGTATTGGCTATTTATTTCGTACAAGAGCAATGAAAAGGCCAGGAAGAAGTGTTTAAGAAACCAGAGCGATTGGTTATTTGGGTTAAGCGTGTTATGGCGTGGTCTATATTTAGTTTCGAAGTAGTAGTGGTACCTATTTTAGGAGCTTACGTTATAATATGACTCGTTGACACGATATTTTAATGCTTGTAATCGCTGTAAGAAGCTTATTTTGAATAGGTTTATCAAAATAGGTATTGAATGAATATCATTAGAACTTGAAACGGGATATTTACCATGTTTATAAATTTCTATGAGTTTCCAATATTTCGGCACTAGTGCAAGCGCTATGATTACGGATGAACTGAAAAAAGGGTATTGTATGACTGACTGACTGATTAATAGATAACGTACAGTCAAAACCACTGGACCCAATAGGGGAATTGGAAACAGAGTTTTTGTATTAAGATCCGTTATTTATTTTGGCCATTATACTTCATTTGTCTCAAGGATCGAACCACGGATCTCTTCCTCAGCAGACTCACATCAGACACACCTACCTAAATATTTATTTTACAATATGTCCACCCAAAGGTTGTCTGGAAGAAATTGCTGTCAGTGATAAGACCGCCTTTGTGCCCATATCCTTATTAATGTTTCTTTTTTTGTATTATTTTTAATAATGGTGTACAATAAAGATTAATGTATCTATGTATCCAATCTATCTAAAGCGTAGGAGAGCCATGCTTCGGTACGAATGGCCAGCTCAACCGGAGTGACACCACGGCCTCACAGAAAACAGAAGTGAAACAACGCTTGCATTGTATTTCGTTGTGTGAGTGAGGTTACCGGAGGCCCAATTACCCCAATCTTCCCAATTCCCGATTCCCCAACAACCCTTAAATTCCTAACCCCCAAAAGGCCGGCAATGTACTTGTAACGCCTCTGGTGTTTCAAGTGTCCATGGGTGGCGGCGATTGCTTACCATCCGGTGATACGTCTGTTCGATTACCGGTGTTCCATAAAAAAACCTACTTGGCTATATATTATCAGTAAATTATGCCCAGTATATGTTTAATCAAATATTGCATAACGTATTTGTTAACTTTAACCGCGCCTAATGAATTACAGTTATTAATGATCGATTAACACCGCATAACAATGCTGTTATGTAATACCAATTATAATATAATCGCATAGTGCATAGTACATAGTGGGTCACGCTCGCTTGTTTGAGAACAATATGAAATAAACTTTTTATTGTGACTATCATACCGGTGTTGAAAAACTAACTATGAGTTTTAGGTTGAGGTAATAAGTCTGACTACGGCGAAAGAGTTTTGGGAAACTCTTTGAAAATGGTGTTATTTTGACATGATCATCATTAAAAATGTATTTTAAGAGGAACGATTGTCTTCTGCTCTCTATAACTCACTCTAGGTCGTACCACATTTTAGGTTCGAGCCGTTGTCAGATTTATTAGGGTTTGATTAGTTAAATGATAAATGAGCGTTCGGTTGCAAATAGGTTATAAAATGACACGGCTACGTCAATCTCTTAAATAGCTAGATGAGAGCGCCTAATGTGACTCACTCTAGGTGATACTTACCATATGCTTAGTTAAAGACATTGACAGATTTTACTTAGTTTATTACAGACTACATTACATTTATACTTTCATATTTGTATAACAATGAATAATAATGGCAAAAATTAAAACAAAAAAGAAGTAAGTCACGTAACTCGCTTAATAAACCAATTCACTACCGTATTTGAAACCGTTGCGACATTCAACCCGTCGACAGCCGAAGTCACAAAGACCCCGCCCCCACAATCGCCGGGGTCAAAGAGACCCGAAGTAAGATTGCCCAATTCATCCCATGAATGGCAAAATCAGGGTTGCCATATCCTTTATTTATTTACGAAGGCGACGGAATTAAATTACCTATGTACACGTACGACCCAGTCGCCGCTTTCCCGGTATTAGGAATAAATAAATAGAAGGAGTAAATTCTGCACTGGTATGGTTTCAACATACACATGGGGTTGTTTACGGGTTGACTTTTCGGGAATTCTCATCTGATTTTGTATTCAAATACTGGGTAAATAATTTATCGGAGCTACGGTAAGCCCTGAGTAGCCCGTAGCTCAGGATCAGGCATCAGTCCTACTGGGTCCCATCTGTGGTGGTCTTATGGCTCTTAGAGGCGCGCGCGAAGTGCGACGCGTGTTACGCACGGGTCTGGTTCTGGTCAGACTACCCTTGCTCGTGGTCACTTCGTGGTCAAAGTCACTTACGGTGACTTTGCCCAACCTTGGAATGGAACCTAGAACTTCTAGCTAAGTACTATTACTTGAGACAACTGCAACAACAAGTCATGTCTTTTTTTTTTAGAGGGGTGTAAAGTCATCCAATAACTTCTCCCACCGAAGGCGAGGCGAGAGGTAGTGTCATACTCTTACTGACTAAAAACCACCCCGTTCCTTCTCCTGCTTTTCGAGCCGGATCCCCGGTAAACCCGCTAGGTAGTCCGCAGCTCCGGAACAAGTCATGTCTAGAAAACACATTTTTAAAAGAGGCGTGTACAATTTTTAATACAATTTTGCAGAATGTCGTTAAAATTGTAACATTGTTGTAACATCGCATCGTACCTTGTTTTCCGTCTCCAAATATATTAGATTACTCCCGAGTTACGCCATAATTAGTTTACGCTAACGTTTTTATTGCACGAGTAATTCCCTTTTGTACCCATAATTGTCCTTTTTCTTAATATTTTATCTTATATTGGATGAGATTTTTGTTTGTATGAAATATTTCTGGGTGTGAGTCGTTAGTTTTATCTAATATAAGACCTAGTAGAGAGAAGAGAGAAGTACCAAGTATATGAATTAAACGAATTTGAATAAGTAATTTTACATCGTCATCACTACATAGTATAAAACAAAGTCGCTTTCCCTGTCTAAAACTAGGCAACTGATTTTGATGCGGTTTTATTTATTAGATAGAGTGATTCTAGAAAGCAAGCCGTATGTGTCCTCACTAAGTAAAAGGAATATAATATAATATCACCAATGCGAAGTTGGGGCGGGTCGCTAGTTATGAAATATAAGGTAATGGCATTGCAAACAAAGGTAATAGTGTTCTTCTACACAAGAAAATAAAAGAGAATCAAATACCAACTCAAGATGAGCTCTAAACAAAAGAATTCCTGTTCAATGACGGTATCTCCTATAGCAAATCGAAGTAAATAACAGCAAACTTAATAAAATCGAATACAGGCACAACGAAGCAATATTTTAACCCTTGAATATCCCACTAAATAAAACCAGGAGAATAAAAAAAGTTTGAGGGTTGATTTACTCGCCGTGAAGGCACTCTGATTTGATTATTGATATAGATTGATATTGAAAGTCGAAGGGCTGCCGCTAGGGGGGTTGCTAGGGAATTTGATATAAGAGGCTACGGGAGCGATTTGCGTATAATTTTAGAAGGGAGATTACACGTCAGTGAGGGTGATTAGCTTCATTTACATGGCAGTCTAATTAATAGTATATTTATTTTGTAATATAATCTTTTAAATAGACATGGTGATTATAAAGTATTTGTAGGTATTCAGAATCATTTAATGTTTAACGACGTCTTACACATTCAGTAAGCAAAAATATCATATTAAAACAATAAAATAGAAGTCTGTTTATGTTAATGTTATGTGATCAAGAAAAGGCACACAAAATACATTTAAAACATAAATATTTTACAAGACAAAGTTACAGAAACATGTTATTGTTGCATATAACACCATTTATACCAAAAATGAACAACAGTGACGATACAAAAGCCTAGTCTCACTTGGACTCAACCCTAAAAAGCACAGCTTTATTAAACGCGATAGGGCACGTCATAATCTATCGTGCAACCTGTCGACGATGAGTGTTTTCGAGGAAGACGCGTCGATATTGTCTTGTTACTTATGTCCCAAGCATTTCTTTTATTCGTGACAGCAATAAACTGATTGTGAAAGCGAAAAATGGCGCTTTTGACAAGATTAATAACACTAAACGGAATTGTCGGAGCTTCCACTTTAAATGCAAGTTTGTTCAAGCCGACTATGTTTGCTGAAGTAGATTAATATTTTTCGTGAAATTTATTGAAGATAAAATTGCTGGAAGCACGTTTAGGGTTTTCTGTTGCATTTTATTACTACGGCGTTCCGTTTGGTACACAGAGTTTTAAAGTTTATTAAAATGCATTAAAGGTTGTCGTAAAAGATAGTTTAGTCGGTAGCTTACGACCCGACGGATAAATTGTAGATACTAACTTGTCCGTCTTGTAAGTTAAGTTGTTAAGTGTACTATAAAAGGCTTGTACAATTCCTTTTTCTCTTTCTTTTAAACAAAAAGCGGTCGCCCCACACTAGGATTTTCTCCTGTGTCATTGGTGCGTTTACAAACATACAATTTCACCTATTTTATTACAATTTTACATGACACTCAGATCCGAAACAACAATTTGTGGATCACATAAAGTATTCCTCCTTGTTGGAATCGGACCTGCTACACGTTGCACGGCAGCTACTATGCCAACCGTCGCAGTCGATGTAGTACATAGTCTCTTAATATAAGTTTTTAAACTGACATGATCACTTCTAGTGATTATAACTTAAAACGGGATATTTACCATGTTTATTTCTAAATCTAGTTCTAAGTCTGTTAATATCTTATTAATACAGTCTCGGCGATCGTAAGTCACAGGTGTATCTAACATCCAGTAACGTAAGATTCAACACCAAAATCACATTAGTACGAACCACAAAGGAAACAACGCAAAAACAATTTATGAAGCAAAAATATGACAAGAATAAAAATAAGAGTAATCAGATCATCATTAATTCTTATTTTTGCGGAGAAATAACGTATTTTATACGAGAATGGACAATAAATGGGAAATTAGCGTGGCTTGTTAAAATATATGGGGCGAGTATGCTGACAGCGGCATCTATCTGGTTAATGAGTGGTCGGAATGACCCCCGTCGCGTTTGGTGGGTTGGGTGCCCGAGAGGAAAAATGTGCTTGGTTTTTTTCGTGTTGCGTTGAATCGAAAATGTTTTTCTACGAATTTGCGGTTCGTATACGTAAATAAAATAAAGGAATTTTATAAGGAAAATAACGTTTTTGTGTGTGCTTATTTTTTCTTGTCCGTTTTCTTGATAAATCTTTCGCTTTACTAATTTTGCATTGAGGGGCGGGAGTGACCTTCCGAGTCATTTATTACAAAATTATGAAAAGCGCTTTAAATGTTTCGGGAAGCGGATTTTTCTTTTGAACTCGAGAGGTCCTTAACAGCACAACGCAATGAATTCTTTATGGTTTTGTTGTTTGAAGTTTATCGTCACATTACTGCGAGTCGTACTGTCACTTGGGTATAATTCTCGGGTTAGGTAAAGACATTTTTCTTTGAAACTTTCAATGACAAAAATTTGTGCAAGTTCTATAAATATGAATTCAGGAGTCAAGAATTGTGCCTAGTATATGGCAATAGGCTCAATATTACATGAGACTTATAACACAAATGATAAAAAGTGGGTGTACATTGTATATTGTATAGCGCCATTACATGTCATGATGAGCACCTCTGCCTACCCCTTGGGGGATAAAAGGCGTCACGTTGCTTCTCGTTTCTCTACCTTCTCTTCTTTTTTAATAATAATTTTTTTTCTAATAATACTGTAATCTTGCCTTATAGGGTAATATTGTATCAATATACATACCTATACAATATACATACCTCTACCACATCAGCCATGCAAGGCCAATCACAGGTATCCTAGGAATTTACTAAACCATGCATAGGCATAAGCACTTATGAATATGTACGTACACACGGCTATACAAAACCAATTATACATGGTCTCGCTTTGTACAATCTTTCCACACATTCGACGGTCGGCTTATACTGGTTTTGTGTAGCTTGATTCGGAGCTATATGTACGTAATGTATTTGTTTAAGAATAGGCTGTTTAATCGAAAACAATTAGATAACATGAGGAATTCTCTTGATTAGAAGGTTGTATTTTGCATACAATTAGCTTTAGTAATTTCGAGTATAGAATTTAAAGCCAAGAGAATTCAAAGGGATTCGGTAAGTAGGTAAGAAAATTAAGATTGATTCGGTGCAGAGAAAGTAACTATTGTTAAACTAAAGTAAGTTGTTTAACGAAACTAATGGTCATCTTCATCAACCACCCCAAAACAATATTTTAACTAAAGTTACTTAGCGTGACGCAACACCAAATCTAACCCCTTTAGGTGTTGTTTATATGTTGGTGAAAACCATATTTTACCATCCGAAATATTCAAAGAAACTGGAACTGAGTGGTTTTTGGCAGTAAGAGCCTGACAATCATACAAGGCGAGAGAAATCAATGACTGATTAGGTACTCCCCCCTCAAAAATGTTTTACGAAATTCTTAGTACAAATATTATTTACATTTAGATACGTTTCCATTGACCATAACCCACCGAAACAAGATTTGCCTATTATTCTAACCAAAACCTTATTTTCCTATATAATGTGGCAACAAATGGTGGATAGCAATTTGCCAGAAGAATAAACTCCTAATTTGGAAGAACAAATCGACTCAAGCAAGCAAGACTGATCGCAGGCTATAAAGTGAGACAGTGTGTTAGGCTCAAGTGTATACTGATTTATGTACCATCTCAGATACAAATATGTTTGGGAGTTCAAACGAAAAAAGTAAAAATCTATGTACATAATATGCTATGTAGGAATGCGAGGAGATACGTACGATAGTATCGATCGATAGTATGGCAACCATCCATAGTACTAAGTCACACACAAAGTAGTACATATGATTGGTGAAAGTTAAACTCATACACAGCAACGTAGCATAGCACATTTCTGGTGGAAAAGTGCTCTTAAAACCATCAAAACTGTCAGTGGCTCAGTAACCAATAGAAAGACAGTTAGACCATCGACAGATTTTCCTAGAACCAATCACGGGTCCACAACCTTGTAATTCGCAGTTGTGTTCACAAATACTAAAGCAACCAGACATTAGACAGCGGACAGAGACAAGATAGGAAAGTATACCAAGAAGGAAAGAAAAGGACTCTAGTATAACTGTCAGAACTAATTCTTCTCAAAGTTCCTCACGTTTTTTTTTGTCGAAATTTTCGTCAGAATCGTCTAAACTTATTTAGAAGTTTAAGTTCACTTAGCTAATTGGACTGAACTGGTGTTATGCCAAGTTCTTTTTTGCTCGTCTACTGACCTTGAGGATTGTTGACATGAAGATAGTGTTGAACTATTGAGTTACTAGTGATTTGGTAACCAGCTGCTGTGTATGGAATTGGTGGTTAAAAAATTAGGGTTCTTACTTGGTGCAGTTGTTATGTCCAACAGCAGTGGAAAGTAAGATTTCTTCAATATCCAAGGTTCTTAACAAATATGGACTTTTGTCTAATCGAACGGTTGATTAAGAGTTCTGGGCTTTATTTGTTGTTATATCTATGCTAAAAGGCTTTTTATCATAAAAAAACTAGTTATATGTAGTTAGTTGCTACTGCAACTCTTCGGAAAAGAACAGGTGCCATATTATATCCAATTTACCGTTAAAATCTCCCCCATTCTATCTTCCAAAATCATCTGCCCAATTTGGAACAAACGACTCGTCTCGCTTCGGATAGATCGAGCCAATATAATGATCACTTCTCACGCGAGATAAATTACAGCGATTTTATAACAAACAGTAAAGTATACCGAAGGGAGTAAAGTAGAGTAATACATACTACGTGAACATGGCCTCAAGTAATTTTTTAAAGGAATCTTTTAGGGTATATTACTTTATCTGAATACTACAACAAAAGTATCATTGCATCATCATATAAATGCAATATTGAGGAAACCAAGGAACTGGAAGACCGCGAACATGCACCAGCCACAAGGGTCTTCGATACATCAGATGGTGCCATTGAAACGAGCAAAAGTGGTCAGACGACCCTTCCTTTTTCAAAATAAGAGAACATCATACCTGTGCATGTATATCACAGAGTGTATGTTCTTTCTTGGATGAATATCAATAAAACAGTAGACCAATTTACGTGCGTTAATTTAAGTATACAAATTGATACTGACTATGTTTAGAAGTACATACATAATAGGTACATCACTAATATAATCATTTAATAAATGACATCATGTAGGTCATCCTATGTAGGCACACACCCTGTTCTTTAAACTGAATAGTATTACAACAAAACTACAATTTACAACAAACACTTGAAGAATTCAAAGTAAAGTTAAGAAGTTACCACGTAATACTATTTCTCCACAATCACACGAGCTAACAAGATCAGATGTAGTCGTTTGAGATAAAATCAGCTTCAGCGCTGTATCTACACAGAGCAATAAAAGTTAACTGAAAAAATCGCTTCATTCGTCCGCTTTAAACTCACGAGCGAATGAAATTTCAGTACATTAGCGCTGAGGGTATGGTATGTAGGGTGTCCATGGAGATAGAAAGACAAAATAAGGGTTCCGTTTCTTGCCATTTGGCTACGGAACTCTAAAAAACACCTATCCCTTTGCAACCGAGTTAAAATTATTGTGAGTTTCGACTTTACAAAAAACTCAAAAGTCGCTCTACCATGAGTTTATCTTTTTGAATATTTTTTTCTAAGCCATCTTTTTAGTCCTGGTTGCAAAGGGATATTATAGATTTTATTATAATAATTATTTTTGGTAGATTTAAGACTTTGTGAAATAATCCTCTGCATATTAAGAATCATGTTTGCTCAAAAAGGGAGCGAATATACCAGACATTTATTTTAATTAATAGTACCGGCATCAACGTCGTTTCCACGTTTATTTTATAACAGTTGGATATAATTTGCAAAAATAGTTAAAATGCCATGTATACCGTATTTTTATTTGTAGTAGATACCTATCATCCATTTGCAGTGTCTAGACAAAATAATCTAAAGGTGTGTCCAAACATAGCGCGGCATTCAAGCGCGGCTGCCGCGCGCGGCTTGCCGCGCTATGTTTGGACGACTGCCGTGCGCGGCAGCCGCGAGCTACCTGCCGCGCGCGACGTTCGCCGCGAACGGTGTTAGTGTCGCCGCACACGGGCCACACGCGACAGCCACAAACGCCGCGACAAGAGGCAAGAAACGGCCACAAAAGTAGCTGAAGCGCGCGACATCCACTTGTGGCCGATGGTCGACACTTGTGGTCAGGATTGTATCTCTGATATAAATATTTCTATATCCATTTATTTATCTACCTATATGAACCACAGACTACGTGTATGCGTTATCGTTGGCTCCAACAGGTTTACTGACGCAAGGGAGAGGGGTGCGGAATCGCGCGTACCGCGCACAGTGGCGTGTGGCGGCTTTTTGTGTCAACGTTTAGTCGCCGGTGCGGGCCACAAGAAGCAAACTGCGACGATTCGTGATTTGCGTGTGGTAGTTGATTTCGTAATAGATCCCTTTCAGATTCTTTGTCCTTTGTTGAAAGAGTGGTCGCTTCCAACACTGCCTTTCTTTAATTCCTTCTTCTACGTAATTTTCGAATAATAAGCATAGCGACATTACACGCTGCGGGTCTGC
Organism: Spodoptera frugiperda; assembly: GCF_023101765.2. Lineage (NCBI taxonomy): Eukaryota > Metazoa > Arthropoda > Insecta > Lepidoptera > Noctuidae > Spodoptera > Spodoptera frugiperda. Next base: position 207,205 of record NC_064220.1, on the reverse strand, counting down.
GGATGGTGAGCAAGGGTAGCTCGCCGCCCGACCAGAACCAGACCCGTGCACGCCGCGTCGCGTTCCGCGCGCGCCTCAAAGCCAGACCACCACAGAGGGGGCCCAGTAGGGCTGATGCCTGATCCGGAGCTGCGGACAACGTAAAAGGTTACCGGGGCTCCGGCTCAAAGCAGGATACGGAACGGGGTGGTTTTTAGTCAGTAAGAGTCTGACACTCCCTCCCGAGTCACCCAAGGCGGGAGAAGTCATTGGATGATTTTCCCCCCTCAAAAAAAAAGCGACATTACACGCGGCCGCTTTCATTGTAGTTTGAATACGAAATAAAGAGCGCGGCGTGTCTCGGACATGCCGCGCAGCACTGCCGCGCAGAAGGTTTAAACTAGTCGCGCGGCAAATTTGTGTCCCGCGAATGCCGCGCGTAGCTGCCGCGCACTTTGCCGCGCCGTGTTTGGACACACCTTAAAATGTTTTTATAGTTCTGTTTACTGAAAGATTTATTTCAAATTCAATTCTGTGAATGAACTTTTATTTTACGTACATACGCAATATATTTTTGTTGAATATTATTAGTATATTTTACAACCAAAATAATTTGTATTCATTTTATTTGGCAGATTTCCAATTTTAAGTCTCATAATTCTTCGTTAGATTCATTCTGGTTAATGCATGAATTGATTCTATGTTACTGACGTATATAAATATTCATTCATTTATAAAATATATAGTATAATTTACATATTAAATTGTCAAAAAATATACAGTAATGTTAATAAAACTTAAACATTCATTTTGAGTTTTGTATCAAGCGTTACTTTGCGAAAATCCATGCTACACTAACAATTTATTTTTTGAGTTTTAATTCCGTTATAGATGTATTTAATTTTCAGCATGCGGTATGTATAATAATTTTATCGTTTTTTTCAAAAGAGTTAGGTAGAAGTGTACAATGACACGACCCCGTGCTATCAGACTCAATATCAAAACACCATCACAACAATTTCTCTACTTTTTTACCATAGAATCAGACCTTCAAATGCACTCAACCACAACAATATTTTACTATTAATATCCCACCAGTAACCATACCATGGTCACCCTAGAGAGCCCATCTCCTAGAATTGGGCGCTTCAAATGTGACGTCATGATTAAAATGGCGCCCTCTAGCATCGTTGGTGGTGATACAAGGATCGTTGCGGACTTGTATATTGACTTGTTAAACGAATCCGGAATGGTGATTTGAACAGGATTTTTTTGGTGATTAGTAGTACCCTGTTGGGAAAGGGATGGAAGGATAGGATGTTGGGTTTAAATTTTAAAATGCTTGTGTGATTATTGTTGTAATTTATGTGTGGGAGAGCCATGCTTTGGCACGAATGGAGCCGTGGAGTAATACCAAGGCCTCACAGAAAACCGACGTGAAACAACGCTTGCGTTGTATTTTGTGGTGTGAGTGAGGTTACCGGAGGACCAATTCCCCCTTTCCCAATCTTCCCAATCCCCAACAGCCCTTAAATTCCTAACCCCCGGCACCTCACTTGTATCGCCTCTGGTGTTTCGAGTGTCCATGAAGAAGATAACATAGGAAACTGAGGACGATATTTCCATTATTAACCATTACTTCTTTTATTGTTTCAGGTAAAATTCTTATTGGCTACTTCAAGTTACATAATTCTAAGGTGAGAGAAAAAGGATTTCATGCTTACTACGAAGACTTCCATCAAACAAAATGTTCGAACTTTGAAGTTGGAAATGTCCCAAAAAAAGTCACCATTACCAAACTACATCTTTACAATCTACATCTTTACAAGTACAAAGTAATAAGGTAAATGCAGTAGTATCAGTCACTCGGAACGTCTATAAACTTCAGTACCACGTCCACTGCATGTCCAGTTAACTGCATTCGACAGCCAATAATGCGGCAACCAGTAATGGATTCGGTGCAATTCGATTATTACGAGAAACTGGGCCACGTGAGCATATTAAAATACTTCAGGTATTTTTTTTTCGTAGACCAACTAACGTAAAACGGCCAACTGACGGGAAAGTCAACTTTCTAGTTTTGGTAATAAGGGCAGTTTTGCTTTGGATTGAGATGTGAATTTTCTCTGTCATATAGGATCATTATTATTAACTGCTTCGTTGGAAGTTGGGGTGTAAATTAGTTTTATGGTGTTCGATATCCGCATCTAGAACATAAATTTTTAGTTCTCGTAAACTTTAATTTTCGGTTGGAAGCATTTTTATAGTTTAGAGGTAGGTTGGTCTATTGGTAGTAAATGCAACCGCCGATAGTGAACGCCTGAAATCAATCTACGAGTCATCTTATAAGTATTTTTTCTCTAGTCTTTACTCATTTAACCTTCTCCTTCACCTTCTCCATATTTTCCCTTACTGCTTATCCATCCAAAGGTTGTCTGTAAGAGATCGCTTTGAGTGATAAGACCACCCATTGTACTATCAATTTCTGAATGTTTGTCCTTTTGATTACCAATTACCAAGCAGTGACTGTAACACTATGAAACGGTTCATCCATTTGAACTGCGATCTCCGATCCGCCTTCCAAGCATCGATATAACGTCAAACCTCTTTTAAGTAGAAGAGGTCCATAGACCTTTTAAATAGAGGTCCATAGGCGTCATCTACATTAAATAATGATTAAATGATGACCATTTTCCACACCTATTAAGGAAAATGGACGTGTTAATAATAAATAATACAATGTAATGTTTTTGTCTGAAACTACTCACAATTGTTACCTACACACCGGTAACTAGATTTCCGTCCCACTTAGTAAGTTACAGTATCGTTAAAAGTTCTAGCGTAAGGAACATAGACAGTACACGTCGCCTGTTGTTTGAGCTGATTATTGCTTGGATAGAAGATATTTTCAGGGTACTCTAGGAAATATGGTTTAGAAAGATTTTGATGTGGTTCTGCTTGCTCGGCTTTTTGTTAATCTGTCTAGGTATGTTTTTTAAATGTATCTATTAAATATTCTACTGTACTGTATATGCCTACGGCTTCGCTCGCGTACGTTACGGAATATGTGACTAATAAACGTAGTTTTAGTTACATCAGCTACCTGCCAATAAAAGTCCCGTCAAAATTGGTCCAGCCATTTCAGAGATTAGCCAAAACAAACAGACAGATAAACATCCTAAAATTATTATTTGGGTGTATGTATCGTATGTATAGGTATCGTGTGTATGTACTCATATATATGTACTCAAAAGCAGTTAGGTCTTTCAATATTATAAACAAACATTCCAGTTTTAATAATACTTAAGTAATTTTAGGGAACAGAGAGTAAAGTTCCCTAAGAAAAGGAGGATCCTCCGACCAGGCGAGGTGATCATGCCTGGCGGGCTTTCTGCCCAACTGTTGTTCGTTGGGATTTTCTATCCGTGTTATTTCGCATGTAAACTTCATATGTGCGATGCAGGATATTTGTGACGTCATCCGTTGATTTACTCGTAGATAGTCTATGTGCGACTTCTGTAATCTGTCAATTGTCACTTGTCAGAGTGTCGCCACATCACTCCCCCCCAAGACCGGAGGTCGATCCTGTTGAGACGGCTGTCGATGCTTGAGATGAGCGGTGCCAGAGCCAGTGTAGAAATTCCCTAGTTCCAGTGAGTCGGAACTGTGCCGCTGAATGCCCAGTGAGTCGGGTGAGCGGTGCAGGGCGATACTCCAGTGAGTCGGAGTAGTGAAGCTCGCAGTGTCCCACGGTGAGTCGGGGAATAGATGCTGCGAGGGTAGGTGCGTAGTGGCTGGCGTCTGCGTTGACGGGAGGAAGGCGTCCTCAGACCGTGTGCAGAGTGCTGTGCCTAGACGCTGATGAGGCCGTAGGGAAGAACCAGGCTGCATATCTTCGATGTAGCGTGTGGTGGTCCCTGATGAGGCCGAGGATGCTGGTTGGCTACGACTTGATTACCGCTCAGCGGAGAAGTGATGGGTGAGGGAGATGGCGATAAGGATGACGGTGCTGATCTGCTCCGTGAAGGTTGCTTTCAATCACGTCGGGGTCACCACTTTAGGGAACAGCGAGTAAAGTTCCCTAAGCAAAGGAGGATCCTCCGACCAGGCGAGGTGTTCAGCCTGGCGGGCTTTCTGCCCGACTGTTGTTTGTTGGGATTTTCTATCCGTGTTAATTCGCACGCAAATTTCATATGTGCGATGCAGGATATTTGTGACGTCATCCGTTGATTTACTCGTAGATAGTCTATGTGCGACTTCTGTAATCTGTCAATTGTCACTTGTCGGAGTGTCGCCACATAATAAATAATATACAAAAAATCTTTTCACAAAGAATTACATAAAATATACGTCTCAAAAGCCAAATTATTCGCGAAACGAGAGTAATAATTAACATGAACGATTGAATGAAATACATTCGCAAAAAAATCAATTTCGATAATTGCTTCGACTCCGTTCAATCCCGAAGGAGTATTTAATTTTAATCAAACACTCGTTAAACCCTCTGATTTAACTGTAACTACGATTTATTATCTGTTCCAATATTTAACTATCACACCTTAATTAATGAATAAACTATTTACTATTCGGTGTAAATTATTTTATTGAAATCACAAATTATAATGGTAAAATGATTTCTAGCTTTGCTTGGTCGGTAATGGGAATAGAGATAGAAAAGAACTACCCTTTCACCGACCACTATGAAACAAATTAACTAAAAAACAATATTGTTTGTTTTCTAGTGAACTAGTTTTTGAATTAAATACAAAACTTAACTATGTAACGTATTTGTATATTTATAAACGCACCTTCGATATAGAATAAAATTCCCTAGCAGGATAGGTCAACAGTTGAGAAAGGATTAAAATTTAGTAACATAGCTTATAAAAAATAATACTCACTGACACAGCGAAACAACGCAATTGTTATTTCTCCCGGAGCTGCGGACTGCCTAGCGGGTTGCCGGGGCTCCAGCTAGAAAAGCAGGAGTAGGAACGGGGTGGTTTTAAGTCAGTTAGAGTCTGACACTCCAAGGCAGGAAAAATAATTGGAAGATTTTCTCCCCTTAAAAAAACCTTGTTTCATGTCAGTTTCTATAAGACCGTGGTATCACTTCGATCGAAACACTCCCGATGTGCCGAAGTATGGCTCTTTACACACAAAATTAAACGCATTTCAGCATAATTTCACTAAATATTTATTAGCCATTTATTTCGATGTATCGATGTATTTAATCCGAGTATCCAAATGGTATTATGTAAAGATATTAATAATGCAAATTGCCCGCCATGATCTAATGAGAACAATTGTTTTAGTTACATTTTCAGTGATAGTTTATCCTGGATCTGATTTATTTGAACTATGCGGGAATTATTGGCGTAATGTGTTTGTATTTTGGTTTAAATTAACGCTTTTATAGGTGCTATCTAGACACACGGCAGTGTGTCCGCCAAGTTCGAGCAAAAAAACCGACACACCGGCCGTGGGTTATATTACACGAATCATTTCGGGCTAAGTTCGACCCCCCTATAACTCAAAATCTATTTTATCTACGCATATGAAATTTCTAGTATCTGTCGAGATCTACGTACTTATCTAAAATACAAAATTTCATTAATGTACCTATTGTAGGTCTTGAGATATTGACGTCAGAAAATCGCTATTTTTACTATACACTCACTGACTGACTGACTCACTCATCAAAAACCTAGACCACTTCCAATGGTCGTATTGACTTGAAATTTGGCATGGAGGTAGGTCTTTAGGTCAAGGTAAAGGAAAAAATCTGAAAATGGCCAAGTGTGAGTCGGTTTTAAAAATAATGAAGGTGTAAATTCATACCCCTAAAGAACTAAAACAAAAAAATTATCTATATCTATACGAAGGTTTGTATTTAGTCAAAGTAAAGTAAAATAAGAAAAAAAGAAAATAAACCTTACAAAAATAAATGAAATCCCACCCAAAACATAAATGTGAAAGGCTGCCAAGTTCGATAATATTGGAATGCTTCGCCTATAAAAGAAGTGAGATCTAAATAAATACCAAGTTCCATACACAGACCTCAGTAAAAATGATATAACTTGGCAAGCTCGTGGGATAAAAAGTAGCCTAAGTGTTATTCGAGACTATCTATCCCTATTCCAAATTTCATCTCGGTCCCTTCAGTAGTTTTTGCGAGAAAAAGTAACAAACATCTACATTCACAAACTTTAGTAGGATATTTGTGTTAGTAAAATGTTTGCTAATATTGTGCCTAAATAGAAAAGTTTTGTCTAGCTAGACTCAGAAACTAATAAACCGAATTAATTTAGTCTCAGTCATATTCAAGTGTATCCATTCACATAACTACAGAAACAAGAACTCCAATTAAAAGTAATAATTAAAATAACAACACGTAATGTAACGTACGAGCACCAAGGGACTATAAATGTCCAATATAAAGGGACCACCGCAATTTAAAGCCCAAAGTTAGTAAGTCCGTTATCAATTTAACCATAACTACCCTGAAACAACAGTCGAAGCTAAAACCTTATCAATTATTTCTGTTCCCACTATCTCTATTTGCATTTACGTAATTTCAGCTCTGATCCAAACTAAATTGATATTGTAAACCTACCAAATTTCGGAGGCTGTTCGCAAACGAGTTGCGGGTACGAGATGAGAACATTTCAATTTGGTCGCGGTGAACTATTAATCCTATAGGGTAAGGGGTCGTTTTGCGAGTTCCACTGATAAATTATTAATTAATAATATGTATGTAAATTATTTATTGTTAACTACAACGGTATTATGTGTAATTAATATTTGGAGATTATGCGGTGATACGCTACGCCAGATAGAATATTGTGATACAAAATGGCGCGGATTTGAGTATCATGATTAAACGTTAGCACTTTGTAAAATTAGTGGATGTAAGTTTAATTGGAAATCTGGTGTGTGGTGTTTGATGTTCATATTCAATTATTATTTTTTACTTATAGTAGAATCAGCAACTATTATACTCTGATTGAAATATGATCAGAGAGAATCAGAGATGATTTCAATCCGTGAATTGTCATAGACAACATGTCACCTGGAGCTCCACTTGGAGGGCACAAGCTAAGCAACCTATGGTTGTCAAAATTGAAGTCGCAATCGCATTTTGTAAGCCGTCCGTTACACATACTGTCCCTCAACAGACACTTCTTTTTGAGGAGGAAATATCATCCAATGTCTTTTCCCGCCTTGGGCGAGGCGAGCGGAAGTGTCAGACTCTTACTGACTTAAAACCACCCCGTTCCTTCTTCTGCTTTGAGCCGGAGCCCCGGTAACTTGTTACGGTGACCCCAGCTCTGGACACTACTTGCAGTAGCTAATCACGACAAGAAAATGCCAATCAATTTTATATTATGTAGAAAACAATTAAATTCACTCATTCACACACATAACTGAACATCACAATTTAGACCTGAAAACCCATCAATCCCATAACTTTTTACCCGACCCAAGATTCGAACTCAAAACCCCTTGACCACCAAGACACTCAATTATAAATTAAATCGAAATCAATTAACATTCAGAGATGATCAATTAGGGTGTCTATTGTTAATGAATGACTAACGTAATCCGGTCAGCTCCGAATATAATATTCAATTAAGCACCTACTTATTAATATGTATTGATGCGTGAACATTATGTACATAATACATCTAATTATCTATTAATTAGGCTGTCTTCCGATCTTTGTTTGGTTGGAGTCATCTGTTAAACAGATTTGGGTTGTTTACTGAATGTGGATGTTTTTGTATGATGAGTTGATTTGTCACTACGCCTATCTAAGCATCTGCTCTTGTTATTAGATGGGTGACGCTGATCGCTCACCATCAGGTTCCTTAAAAAAATTTAGAGTCGCTTAAATGACTGCCATATTTTATTTGGCGAACACCAGTTTCTACCCAAAAGCCACTTAAAAGTGCTTGCCTCTTTCCAAGGGGAAAACCATCTAATGACTATTTATAAAAAAACATTGCCCCACACTAGGATTTTCTAGTGTCAGACTCTTACTGACTAAAAACCACCCTGTTCCTACTCTCTTCAAAAAGTAGCCCGGGAACCCGTCAAATCGTCCGCGGCTTCGTTTCATTTCATTTCACATCAAATACTAGGTCCAATCGGAGGTAGTCTAACGGCTGTTTGAGGCACTCGCAGAACACGACGCTGCGGACGCACGGTTCAGTTCTGGTCGGGCGGCGAGCTACCTTAGCTCACTGTCCGCAAACCCGGACTTACAGTAGCCAGAGATTGTTGCGCGAAGTGTCTCTTACTGCCTAAAAACGGGTGTTTCTGTTTCTACTCCCGCTCTTCGGGCTGGGCTGGCATTCCTATACATACTGAGGATGATGATCTTTACAGACTTGTAAAACTTATTGACGTACCGCCTCATATCAAAACAATAATAACTCTAAAGTATTATACTTACCTGCCAAAACGTTTCTCCAATGATATTAGTCTTTACAACAACCGTACACATCCCTAAACAAATAAAAATTTCCTCATAAATATTTCATTTAGTAAGCCCTTAACAATATATACCAATTACATTTTCATTATTAATAACATACGAATTTGAACTTTATGTGCCCGTCATAAAGCTCATAAAGTTATACCGTAATAATTTTATATGCGTGCCGGCGTGCCACGACTCAATATATTTGCTGTTGTGAAAATTAAATATCAAGCAATTTGCCGACGTATTTATTTGACATAACGTTCATTTTGCTGTGTAAGTGCCATCGAATGTAAATATCTCGGAATATTATGTAAACAGAAAACCGTAGTTCAATTTTAATTTTAGTGAAATACGTATTGTGTAATTCAAAATTTTGTTTTATCGAAATGGCCTGGTCCATGGACGATGGAAGTAAATTACCTTTTTGTTTATAAAAATAAATACATCACGCATTTTATTCTTAAAAATGGTAGGTAAAAGTATCTATAGAAATGTCCACTTTTCGCAGTTTATTTAATTAATCCCATAACTAATGTAATCTAATGTATAGGTATTAAACCAATTACATGTTTCGACCAGATGCTTGCATTCAAGCTCAAAATCACCAGATATAGCACCTGTTAGATGAACTAATCATCAAGACGTTTCCTTATTTTTGCCTATTAAGAATTAGAATTCTTAGACTAACAAGATGTTAATAAGATAATAATAGAGTTATCTTCAGCTCTTCGCATACAACAGCTATCGCCACACCATGTTACTGGAGGCACACCCTATCTAATGAATGTCCACTACTGATTTAGTTAAAGTTAATAATACCTGATAAAAGATTCTTCTATTTTTCCTGAGAAATACAACCCGGGTCTTTTCAAGGTCAGAGTAAATAGGCACTTTCTAAGTCTGTGTGCTCCATCTTCGGCCACATCTTCGCTTCGCTGTCCTGACAGTAAGCGGGTTGGCGGCCAAACGCAGATTTACCATTGTTAAAAAAAGCCAAACTCTGACTGTCTCGTTGGTCGAGTGATCGCAAGTGCAACTGCCGAACAAGGGGTCTCGGGTTCGATTCCTGGGTCGGGCAAAGTATTACTGGGCTTTTTTCGGATTTTTGAAAATTTCTCGGTAGTAGCACGGAGTCTGGAATTGTGTCCAGTATATGGCAATTGGCTCACCCCCTATTACATGGGACTTATAACACAAATGGTGAAAAGTGGGTGTACATTGTATAGCGGCATTACGTGCCGTAATGTCACCTCTGCCTACCCCTTCGGGGATAAGAGGCGTGACGTTGTGTGTGCGGTGTGTGTGTGGAACTGGCTGTGTGTGTGTGTGTGTGTGTGTGTGTGTGTGTGTGTGTGTGTGTGTGTGTGTGTGTGTGTGTGTGTGTGTGTGTGTGTGTGTGTGTGTGTGTGTGTGTGTGTGTGTGTGTGTGTGTGTGTTTGTAAAAAAAAATAAACAAACAATTGAGAGTGAAAAGCTGGAAGAAATAAGATAGAGCTCCTAAATGAAGGTAGGCAGTAACGAGTCATCCCCCCGATTACCTGACATAACCGGAGTTAGGTAACAGGGCCAGATTACCGGCCGTAACCGCTTACGTAACCTTTGATAACGTACGGGACATACAGGTGGGTAGAATGGGAGATTGTAATAGAATTAAAGTTATTGTTTACTATTAGATATTGAGTTCAGAATTTGGGCAAAGAAGTCGGAGTTTGGGCAAGTAAAGCTAACTCAGCTACTGGTTAACTACCTATTTGGAGATTATTTATTTAAATATTAACTTTCATTAATTTGAACTTAATTATTGAAATTTTGTGGCAGGGCAATCGACTGCCGCGCAATGTATAGCGGGTCCGATTCCCGCACGGAATAACTCTTTCTGTGGTGAGAAATTTGTAAACGCAGACACAGTAGAAAGTTCTAGTATGGGGTAAAAAGTATCGAAAATACAGATTTTACCATATTCGAATAAAAATTACCATACTCGCACATAGTCGGTGGGTCTGCGCACTCTACTTATGTGGAAGAGTCCCTCTGTGACTCGTAACTAGTAGAGCTTTTCTCAGTTTTTTTTTTCTTTTCTAAGGAACCCGTTATTTTTAGTTTATTTAGTAAGTCTCACCATAGTTATATCCCAACCTGCTCACCAACCATCCCAGCCATGAGTCAGCTTATAGAGTGCGATAAGCCTTACATAAGCTGGTTACACAATACACGCCCACCCTGACCGATACCACGGAATTGTTGTGTATATGGAAATGAGGGAGACACGCCTTTTCTGCCTAGATGAAGGATTGCCCTGCACAGGAAGGAAAATGTCCATTTGTGCCCTTTGATAGGACGATGGTCTTGTGGGTGCAGGGGCTAGTGGGAGCATGATGATGTTTATTTTATTTTAATGTTGGAACTTGAAAAGTTTGGTGTAATTCGTAGATTATGATATTACTAGCTTTGTATAAAAAGTCGCATAAAAACTATCCTGTCACCTAAGTCTCAGCTCATACCCTGTCTGTATACCAAATTCCATCAAAATCCATTCAGTAGTTTCAGCGTGATTGATGGACATATATCCAAACAAACTTTCACATTTATAATATAACGTGGCTTCACTTTGGCAACTGGCTGGCTTTCGGCTTCCTTACAACGTCCAGACACAAAAATCATATAATATTTCACATTTAAAACCAGCATAAAACAAATGAGAGAATAAAACACAAAATTTTACTTCGTTATCTCATGAATTACGTACTTTTAATACAGGCACAACGCAACCCTGTCTTTCCACAAAATAAAGACCATTAATATCACAACGAAACCTATCCCAAAAATATCCCCTCGTTTCAACTTACCAAGAAACACCTCCAAAGCACAAAGAAGTTCGAAGTCATTAATAGAAGCCTACCGATACATGTTTCGAAGGTAAATTTTAATTAAGATGCCAACCAAAGAGCTGACCCTTTAGTAGACTATCGAACTTCGACCACCTAATTAAGACCTTACTTACCCAAGTTTGATGCACATGTGAGACAGTTTGCACCCACGGCCCCTGGTGTAACAAATTGCTGTTAGTTCCAGGTCACTAACTTGTAGTTTGCATGTGTAAGGGAGTTTAGAAGCTGTAGTTTAGTAGTAATGGGGGGATGACTAATTTTTAGTTTAAATGTCCGTCTTGTAGATTGTTTTGAAATATTGGACAAGTATTTTTTATTTTGTTACGGAAACAACATACTTTCAAAGATAATAAATTAATAAATTGACCACACGGTTGGCGTGGTGACTAGGCAACCGGCTGCCGCGGAGCATGTAACGGGTTCGATTCCAGCACGGAGCAAATGTTTGTGTGATCCACAAATCGTTATTTCGGATCTGGGTATCATTTGCATGTGGAATTGTATGTTTGTTAACGCACCCACGATATAGGAGAAAATCCTAGTGTGGGACGACCTTGTTTTTTAAAAAACAAAGAAAAGAAATATATCGACGTGAAACGTCACGTGACGCCACTTAATTTGTCGGTTAATATAGGCTATTGATATTGAACTTTTCAATTCTACATAATCTAAATCACACGCATACCGTATAGGGAGACCTATTATGACTTAACCACATTTTTGTTATATCATCTTGGCTGACGATGTACGAAAAATGAGCGAAATAGGCCCAGTAGGTAATCCAAAAAGTGCATTATTCTCAATGAACTAATTTGAACCTTCTTCTGTGGTCAAGAATTCATGGAACTATTCACACAGAGTTGAATACTTGGTTTATTTAATTATTTATTTTGTTTGAAAACTTCAATTTTTATTTTGTGTTTTCGTTGAAATATTTATATGTATTATGCTTCTATGGACGAGAACTAGTAGTAATTTAATTTAAATCATATATGTGATCTCCATACTGTATGTAATTCCCAGGAATAAGTTATTCATATAAAACAGTGAATATGAACCTCAGAACACCCAGAAGATGTACCAGGAAACATTATCACCGATAAATTCACTACACAAACCAATCAAAGCGAAATAACACAACATGATTACTTACACTAAAATCCAATTACACACACACACTACCTCAAAAACACATGTTCTGTGTTTGTGCACACACACTACCTCAAAAACACATGTTCTGTGTTTGTGCACACACTCATATTTCATATGTGTGTTGGTTAACAGCACATCGGTGTAGCTAAAGGCTTATGGGTGATCACTGATCCCTGTAATCCCTTCCAGGGCTGCCTCATACTGAAAGCCGATTTGTAAACTCGATTCTAGTAAATTATCATTATTTACTCAAATTTGTTCGGCGGAAAATCCTGTAAGTTCGACGCGGATGAGTTGATTTGTTATCGTTTTTGTTTAAGTTAAAATATAAGTTTTTATAAAGGATAGCCGTTTCGTAAGATTGAGAGAGATTGCGGACTTCATGTGATTAATGAGTTCTCCGTATGAGAAGAGGTCTTTGGTTAACAGTGGGCACTATAAACTACATATTTGACTGCATGGTTGGCATGGTGGCTGGCTGCCGTGCAACGTGTAGCAGGTTTGATTCCCGCTAATCTCCGGAACTACTAATCCGATTTGAATAATTATTTTTTATGTTGGATAGTGCATTTATTGAGAAAGGTTATCGGCTACATAACATGATGCTATGACCAATAGGAGCTGATTAGAGCGGGTGAAATTTCGTGGAAAAAGCTACTTAGTGTTAATATAAAATTATATGAATTAAAATTACCATCATACTAAACAACACTAAACAAATAAATTCAGAATCAATTAATAGAAATGAAAGTACTTAAACAATTTATTAAAAATACACTTCGTTAAGTAATATTTTTACACAACTATAAAGTAATTCATATTTTAATAGAATAAATAGCAAACCAATTGTTAAAAATATTTTAACAAACAAATAGAAATCAACGCAACACACTATATTATAAATGTGATAATTTGTTTCTTTGGATGTTTGTCCGTCAATCACACTGAAATTACTGAACGGATTTTGTTGAAATTTGGTATACAGACAGGGTATGAGCTGACTTGGGTGACAGGATACTTTTATGCCATGGGCCTTAACATGGGCGAAGTCGCTAACAGAAGTTAGTTAAACAATAATTTCACACAGCTTATAAGTTGACTTCGGGTCTTTTTTTTTTGAGGGGGAAAATCATCCAATGACTTCTCTCTCTCGCCTTGGGCGAGGCTAAAGATTCTTACTGACTAAAAACCACCCAGTTGCTACTCCTGCTTTTCGAGCCGCTAGGTAGGCCGCAGCTCCGGTCGGGTCTGGACTTAGAAGTTGCTAGAATACTTTTTAATACATGGGAATGCGGGCGAAGTCGCGGGCAGGAACTAGTAATACATAAATATAAAAGGAGTAATAAACATTCTTCCGGGTAATGCTTGAATAAATTGCGAATTAATAATAAATACAATGTACACGTCCATTTAGTACAGTTCCGGTATTAACAATGCAAAAAAAAAAACAAAAATATTAGCTCGTAATCGAAAAAGTGAAATAATAAAAATTGGAAATGGGTTTTGTAATTAATGGATTTTACTATGTACAGTACTAAGTTTATAATTTGTTGTTGTTTTTAGTCAATAAAATGTTGTATTATATATTTTCACCGTACTGTAGTTTTCACTATGTGTGGATAACCGAAAATTTTAGGGTAATATACGATTGGGCTCACTGTCATTGCCGTGATAAAGACCCTCTTTGAGGAGTGGTTTGAGAGATGTTATGACCTCATCAACGGAAAGCATGGGTAGCTCGCCGCCAGACCAGAACCTGAACAGTAATGTTTTGAATGCAAAATTCTATTAACTACAAAAGTAAATAAGAGTAGAAAGGAACTCAACGCAACAGCATAATTTTATTTCAGAAAATACTAAACCACCACAGAATCTCTCAACACCATTCAACACCTAATTTGACAGTGTACCACAAGCTTTATCCCCCCCATTTTCACTAGTACTCTAACTGTAAGGCCTGGCACACACGATCCAGCACTCTAGCGCTTCAAGCACTAATTACGTAAGCAAATAAGACAGTTCCCAGACTGTGTCGCAGGAAAACTTTCATTATTAATGTACAATGGGTCGACTACCAGGGTCTACTTGGTGTTACTTGCATTTTAGTAAATCGTAGATTTTCGGTAATGTCTAGAATGGTGACGTAAACTGTTGTGTAATTGTGTTAGCGTTTTAATTTCGAATAATCGTTGTCTTGGTATGAAGATTTAAACAAGTTGGTGTTTTAGGTCCTTTATAAACACATTTTATATCTATGTTCATACTTACCAACAATACGTGCAATTGTTAGTTGCAAGTAGTGTATTGTAGTTCGGTATCTCATTTAGAACACTTTTATTTAGCTCTCAATGTCTTCTGTTTAATGTTTATGATGATAGTCACACCCAATTAGCAAGCTAGCCTAACATTAATTGCGAACTACGTACCGAGACGCAAAGGAGTAGGAACGGGATGGTTTTTAGTCTGAAAGAGTCTGACACTCCCTATCGTCTCAATATAGGCGAGAGATGACATTGGATGATTTAACCTCAAAATATAAAGAGCGTCTCACATTAGGCGGGAGTAGCCATTGGACTCCCTCACAAAAAGAGCCTAACATTAAACGGGAAATTATGACCATATACAAAATAATCACATAATTTACACATACTAATACAGGAACATATATTATTCAAACATACATAACTCCACAAAGATGAAGCTACAACAAAATTGAAATCAAAACATCATATTCAAACTTAAACATTGTGTAACAAGCTAGATTACAGTAGAATAACTTAGATTAATATTCTACAAAGCTAAACCGACTTAGCTTACAAACTTAGATACAATAAAACGTTAGTAAGAGACGTTACGTTGAGTTTTAGTGCAAGCCACTTAGTTTTAGTGTTACGCTTTCGTGAATCTTCGTTTCAGTTTCAAATGTTATCGTTTTGCTTGTAATTTAGACTAAAGTGCAGTGTGAGAGATTTTTGCGAGTAACAGGATGTCCTTTTCCATGGTCTGATTTAGGGAAATATGTGTGTATGTGGGTAAAACTGTTATCAGATACTATTTATTACTTATAGGGCTCAGGGTGTTTTTCCACCAGAGATGTGCTTTGTAGTTATGCTATGAAGATGTAATAGTTAAGCTGTGACAGTATGTGACCGTTTTCACTGATACTAACCTATGTAGCTGTGCCATCCATGGTACGCATCTTTCCATATGTATGACTAACCAAAGAGGTTTCATGATTCGTAAATCACCTAAACAAAATAGAGATCCTCATCTGATTTGGCCCCTATTTTATAAGAAAACAACTTGGACTGGACTACAAAATCCAAATCCAATAACATTGTCCAATAGTCTCTTAATTCTCTTTCCAACAACTTTGCTAGAAAATCACATTCTTATACAACATAACACATTCCATAATTAGTTTTCTTTTTAAGAAACGAAATCCACGCGAGGATTTCTTATGTGTCATGGATTTGTTTGGTTTGGCGTTTACAAACATACAATTTCACATACACGCCACACTCAGACCCGAAACAACAATTTATACATCATACACAAGTTACTCCATGCGAGAATCAAACCATTTGCCCAGCCACCGTACCAATCGCACAGTCAAGATAACTAACTATTGAACGAAATAACTCCATCCAACAAGACAAACATACAAGCGCGAACTATCGCAGAGGATGTTATCAAGTACACCGTCATCCGCACTAATTGTCGAACTTCAACGAAATTAGTAAGTTTCTCAATGCACCGACGTTCCACTTTGCCTGCGACATACACATTTGTTCTAAAGTTTACGTAGCAACACATGCGAGGTAGAAACTTTATTAAATGCCAGACTGTGTATCGTTTTGTTTCATATTATTTCCGTATAAATTATTTGCTAACTTTCATATGTAATATTATTGTCGTCTTTTGTTCAAATTTTGTTGTACGAAAATGTTTTTATATGTTTAAAGATTCTTTACTCTTTCTTCAATAACGTAAAGTGTATTAAGATGGTTAAGAGTCAGTTCATATCTGACGTAAAATACGTCGAGTGTATCATCGGTCGTACTGACGTATCATCAGTTGAGTGTGAACGGTCAATTATTTTTCTATACATTTGTCTGTTCTGGCGTTACGCGATGTTTCTTTGGGTTGTTTTCGTAAGAAGAGGTTTTTATACAAGAAAACATTTTCCATGATTCGCAGAAAAATAATCAAAGCGAAGAAAAGTTCTCGGGGTCTGCTAGTTATTTATAAGTACAACAAGAAGCTTACCTCCTATTACACGGGACTCATACCGTCACTAGTGAAAAGTAGATGTTACATTGAAGATGGGCCCTTCTGCCTATCCTTTGATGACTTTTATTAAGAGGGAAAATCATCCACTGATCCCGCCTTGGGTGACACGAGAGGGAGTGTCAGACTCTTCTTGCCTAAAAACAACCCTGTTCCTAGTCCTGCTTTTCTAGCCGGAGCCCCGGTTAACCCGCTTAGTAGTCCGTAGGAGCTACGATAGATCCTTTTTATGACTAAACAGCATGATATTATCAATATTATGTTGATAATCCTTTTGAAAAATAAAACAATACCTTGAAACAAACTACGTCCTAAACAGAATTCTTGCTAAGTAATACATGTTCGTAGCGTAGAAACAAGCACTCAGTTAGAAGGGCACCTAAATTGCTGTAGACAACAATATTCCGTAATTTAATAAGTTCGGAAGACGACGTGGCTGCAATAAGCTACCGTCAATGAGTGGTGCGCCTGCCCCTAACGACTAAATAGGGAGGGGTCGTAGTGTTAGCGAGTTTTGATTGACTGCACGGTTGGTGCGGTGGCTGGGCAACTGGCTGCCGCGCAACGGGTAGTTCGATTCCCGCACGGAGCAACTCTTTGTGTGATCCACTAATTGTTGTTTCGGGTCTGGGTGTCATGTTTATGTGAACTTGTATGTTTGTAAACGCACCCACGACACTGGAGAAAATCCTAGTGTGGGGCAACGTTTCTAAAAAAAAAAAAAAAGTTACAAAAGTAAAAATAACTATGTAGTTTTAACCTACGCCAAGGATTCTCGGTTATCAGATATGAGCAGCATCACGCATTAGCGTATAAGACTGTACCTAACAAACTGACAGCGTGTTTATAGTTTCCACTAACCCTGCCAGGTTAAGCCACAAACGTTTCCAAACCATCTTTTCCTTTACAATTACAGTCAACACCGTTTGGAAGATCGTGATGTTATGTGGTATGTTAAATTCCACCATCTTGACATATTTGTAAGTCACATATCTAAACTCATTTAATAAAAATGACACTTTATTCAAGGACTAATAAGCTAACCACTAAGAACTTTCTAAATTTTTTCGCCTCACCTATAGCGTTTTCCATTACCGCTAACACTCGCACCACCGCTGCCACGCTTCAATATTCCGACAAGATGCAAGCAGCCGTAAAAGAGAAATTCCTTTATGCGCCTGTAAAGTGCTTCGCTAATATATAACAGTAAGCGCTTTTTTGGCTAACTAATCTTTTTACAAATTTTCAGCTTTTACTTCGCAAAGTGCAAGGCTTTTAGCACGGTTAAGTTCGTTTTTTACCGAAGCTATGCTTACATGTAGTCGGCGGTAATGGCGTCAAATGAGTCAAGTTTTAGGCGTCGAAAAGATTTTCAAATGGTTTGGAATAAACGAAGAAGGTGAATGTCGATCTGGTGAGAAATCTGGAGCCAGAAAAGATCTTAACAATTTTTGAGTTGGGTTTGATGCACAATAAGTTGGTTTGCGATTAAATATGATGTATTATTAACGGAATATCATATACAAGCGATTTATGTGTGTATCACCACAGTTACCATACTTACATTTACATAATCTCACGCCTGTCTCCTACGGGGGAAGGTAGAGGCAATGGAACGCCAATTGTTACGAATCTGTAAGATTTGCCTATTTCGCTTCATCAACAGTAATCAGTCTTTTCATGCATGCTCGTCTATTAATTTGGCCCTTCGTTAATATATCGCCAATCTAGTCTCTATATGGACGTATAAAGTTACCTATCATTAACGATTAAACGTACTTACTGAATTCTTAACTAATAAAAATTCAGTACGTGTAATTTGAGTAGGCCGTCAAACTCAGCAATATGAATAAATAACAGTCTCTAGTTATATATTCATGAAAACTCAATCCAAACTAATTATTCCAGTCTTAAAAGCGTTCACAAGAAGCCAGAAATCAGGTGGGATACGATACGAGTCTTCAAATGGAATTATAAACAAAATCCCTTCGAGCTGAAACAGTTTTAATTTAAAATTCACGTTTCCCTTTTAGAGTCTTTCAGTCGAGCCAAGCGAACGATGTTCACCTAACTTGAAGTTCATTTCCATTTCCATATTAATAACAAATCTCCACCATACTCGGAAATACGTGGCTTTATCTCATCTAAGTTCCAAACGTAATTTAATATTACGACATTTTCAAAACTTTTAGCATACACTGCTTGTGGCTTGTAAATCTGAGCTCTTACAGACCGTAGCAACCCGCCGATGTATACGTAGGTCGAATTAATTTCCGTGTCGCGGTTTGTATCGTACCACATCGACGGAACCATTACGATGTAGACAACATCAAACAAGATGTTGGCACAAGTTGGCCGGAGTTGGCCGGAGTTGGCCGAAGTTGGCCAAAGTTGGCCGAAGTTTGAACAAGTTGCGGCCGATTGCATAAAACTTTGATCAAGCGTAAGGTTTAACCGGGATTATTGTAATTCAAGAGATTAATTAACGTGCGAATTATTCTGAAATGGGGTACAGGGATTATAGCGTACGTGTTCTATGGGAGATGGGTTAGATCGTGTACGGGGCGGCGCTGTAAGGGTTGGATCAGTTTGAATCGTCTCATCTATTCACAGTTAGTATACATTAATGAAACCTTTAATTTAAATTCATTGAATTTCTATGAGTACTTAATAATTTACCTTTAAACCGTCAAGAAAAGAGCGTATTTCTTGTTCAAAGGCTGGTAACGCATCTGTGACTCCTCTGGTGTTGCGGGTGTCGATGGGCGGCGCTGACCAATTACCATCAAATAGACCCGTCTACTTCTTTGACCTGTTCCATAAAATTAATAAACCTAGTAACTCAAAACGTTTTATCTATTATAATAAGTAAGTAAAAATTATCACATAATATCTAAAAATTCCAATTCACTCGGCCTTAAATAACTAAAGAATCTCTAGAACGAAATGATATAAAGCGACTACCACCATAAGAAACCTCATATAGGCGGCGATACCCTCATAAATAGGAGTTTTTATGAAAAATACGGATAGTAACAGACATGTAAAAAAGGCTAAGTTGGTACTTACTAAACATATGGCGACGGGGATCGATCGGAATTCAATAAAATTAAACATTCAGGAAGCGTGCCTTGGGAGAACTTGAGGAGAGAGCGGTTTAAGATGTAAGAGGAGGGCGATTTTGTGTCGATTATTGCTCTACCATAAAACATCAATAGTAACCAGTTTGTGTGTTTGTTTAAAAATATATATTTAAGTATACCTGAAAGCAATTTGTGAAATTCGTTGCTTATAAAATATCATGTTTTGCAATCGTTGAACTACTATACTAACTCCATGAACTATATAATATTTTGCAATAATTAACCTAAGGTTACGTAAGAAACCAATAATTATGATGTCCATTGCTCATCAAAATTTCGGACACATATTTTTTGATTTTAATATCAAAAGTAGAATAAATCTTTTAGGAATTAATAAACTACGTAATGTATTATGTAACGAATAGAACTATATGCTGCATATTTATTTTAAACTTCTGCAATTTACAAAGTTTAGGACCAAAGAAATAATAACTACAGTAACTGTCCTACCAAAAGCTCTCTTTTCTCAAATACCATTATATAACACCCAATAAAAAACAGACTAACATCGCTACCACCGACACCTTGCACCAAAAATTTCAGCGAACGAACGCCCAGCCCCACTTAAGGTTAATATGTTTATTTACTGAGTACCGCTATGTGTGATGCCCTTCCAAATGTACCCAGAAGGGTGATTTGTGTGTTCAGGCAAGATACTTCTTTTATTGTAGGAGTTAGACCCTTGTATGTACCTAGAGACTTGGAACAGCAGTGAATTATTGCATTGTTTTTCTTACAATTCGAAATTTTGTGATCTTTGTATTTTGTTTAGGTAAATGGATTGGTTCGGTTTTTGAAAGTGGTTTGGGTTGAAATTGGTTGGGATTTTTTTAATTGTCTGTCTCGTTGGTCAAGTGGTTGCAATAGCGACTGCTGAACATTCCCGGATCTCAGTACTAGCACGGATTGTATAGGTATTGCCTATACAATCCGTGCTCACCCCCTATTATATTATGGGACTTACAATTCAAATGGTGAAAAGTTGGTGTTCATTGTATAGCGGTATTACATATGTGCCGTAATATACAACCTCTGCCTATGCCTTTCGGGATAAAAGGCGTGACATTCCTTTTTTTATTGCGAATTGCTTGTAAATGTACTATTTGATGATTTTCAGAAATCAGGTATTGTTTAAATAGAACACACATTTCTAGAATACATCGAAACTATATACAATTATACACTAATGTTGCACCATTACTTCCGTATTACGTGGATATTGAATGAACTAAATGGTAGTGAGTTTACCTCTATATTCCGTACTCTGAATGCTATTTTAACAGCTCCGATTGGGGTTGTATACTTTTGACATTGAATAATAATTGGATTGTTATTACATTGACATTGAGATTTGTTTCAAGAGTCTGCCAAGAGTCTATATACAAATACAAAATTTATGTTACACATTTGCCAAACCTTTTACATAAAAACTCGCATATTACATCTGTAATAACAGAAAGATAAGCAATAAATCAAAATTATCCAAAGTTTACGATACAGATATGTCAATAAAATATTATTAACGATTCTAAAGTTTGTTGGAGTAATCAACATTAATATGTTACTCGTTCGCCTTGCTCTTGGCAAACGAGACAATGTCAGAAGTATCATTAAAAGTATAACTGGCTTTCACGAAGTAATTAGATTTATTTACTTTGCTTAAAATCACGCTTTGATTAAATACACTGGGGTACTAAACAAAGGTATACTTGCATATCACACTATTCACACTAGTGAAAATTTGTTTGGATGTTTGTCCGGCAATCACGTTGATACTACTAAACGGATTTTGATGCATTTTTTGTATTAATTGGTATGCATACGGGGTATGAGCTGATTTGAGCAATAGGATACTTTTACAGAAAGATATAGTTAAATAGAGTTAAATAATAATTACTACTCCAGTGACCTGTAACAGTCCACTGTTAGACTATGGGATCTACACAAAAGGTTTTCACCCTTGGCAGAGGGTTCGAGATCGGTTTATCAAAGAAAGTTGCTGCCCAGACGCTGTTATATGTTATGTCCTTATGCCAGCATTTTGATACACATACATTAAGTATTTAAAAAACCACGGATTATGACACAACACAAAATGGCTATAAATCAAAGCGTGATTTTTGAACTATACCATGAAAACCCCTTGTTTACAACCCACGGTATGTGAGTTATATATATACGAGTATATGTCATACAAACGAATTTTAATATCCGTACAGAAATGGGCTCTTGATTGCAAGCCCGTTGTTCAATGGACACAAATTACATTTATGTAGTGAATCAATGTTAATTACACTTCTGGATTGTCTGTGGCTTGTAAATTGGTACAATACTTCTTGTGTGATGACTTTTTTAAATCCTAATTTTGGTTTTTGAGTTTCTAACTAGTTATAATGATAAAGTTATTTTAATGAAAATATTTTTGAAAACACTGAGATTTTCTCTTGTGTCGTGAGTTCTTTTATAACTAGACATACAAGTTCACATACACATGACACTCAGAACCAAAACAACAATTTTTAGATCACACAAAGTGTTGTTCCTTACGGAAATTGAACCTGCTACACGTTGCGCGTTACGCCCAGACACCGCACCAATCGTGCAGACAACTGTTAAAATATGTCTCACGTATGCCGATTGTCTTTGAATACTGACTATATTATGTTATCATTGCCTGGCTGGTCTATTTGAAATAAATAATTTTGACTTTGATTTTGACCAGTGATCGAACCCGCACTTATAACGTTGAGTCGACCAACGAGATATTAAAACAAACAAATCCCAGACTCCTACAGACATCACATTCAATTACTTTAAAAACTCCAAAAAACCGATACTCCGTCAATATTTTCTCTTTAAAATTTTGTAAAGCCGTACATTTTTTTACCAATTTCCTTTCATTTGTTTTCAGGTAATTGGCGAATCTTATTGAGGGCACTGTGTAGCAACCGAGCAAGCAAGCAACGTAAGTAAAAAAGTATTTTATTGTATGAAGCGGTTTCATTAAAATTACACGGCTCGTTGCTTTGCCCAAATAATCCCGGAATATCGGAATATTTTCAATAAATCCTTTCTTTCTTACTTACTTACTTACTTAATATTCAATGTAAAATGTTTGTCTGGTTGTTCATTTGTTTTCCTTTTAAGTTACAATAGAGTGGTTTATGGTGAACTTAGACTTAAGTCTAGGGATAGTTTTAAGGCTAGAGAGTAAATAGACGAAATCGCAGGTAATAGCTAGGAATATTATGATGAGAACTATTTAATTGTTGTATTTTTATAATAAATATCGTGAGACATACTAAATTAACGGCTACGTTGCGCAGCCTGCAGAAGGCTGAAGGAAGTCGAAAGTAGTAGAGTTTTTTTCCATTAATATACACGAGTAATCCGTGATTTTTAATTAGTTTAAATGTTTGTTTGCAAGTAATAAGCTCCTAAATTACTGAACCGATTTGGAAAATTCATTACAAGGCTTACTTTACAAAGAGTACTTACTCGGTTGCCAATAATCTTAATAATCGATATCTACTAAAGAGAAATATTTTAAAATAAAACAGGCAAAACCAAAAGTGGAATACTACTTTCCAACGTCCTGAATGTTCGTTCTTTTCATTGAATTTGCATTGCAAGCCATTATATATTTTCCGTTGTTCGGACAATATTTTTTACGACGTCATCAGAAATGCAGGTTTGAGATGAAATTACTTAATTGGTTATGAATTTCTTAAGAAAGGAAGTAAGATTTTTATTTACTTAGTCAACACTTTATATTCATTATTAGATTTCAGGTAAAAGTTTTAGTCAGTAAGAGTCTAATGAAAAGGCGGGAGAAGTCATAGAATGTTAATTAGTATCCCTTATCTTTAACCAGGTAATTTAATTAATATTTTATGAAAATGTTTTATATATTGGTTAAAATCATCTCTTAATTCTCTAAAAAGAACATATTATCATCAGCCATTGCGCAGGAGTCATATAAATCACTTCTTTGTCTCTTTCCAATAATGAGACAACAATTCCAATCACCAACTGTTTAATTCAACATTTTGTAATATTTCTTTACAAGTTCCAACTACCTACACATTATTTCAATATGGCGGTATAAACTACTCTATAATGCACCTTTCACAGCCAATCTGCGGTTACCATATGGCCCTGTAACCTCCAACCCACGCAACTTAACACTCATAAACTAATTTAAGTTTTATCACCTATAACTTAAGTCATAAATTACAATAGCAATGTTTCTTAACTATTACTTATAGGTTAGTGTGAACTGTACCTCTATGGTAATAAGGTCGATTTTTCTTTGATTAACACCTACGTGGTGCAACGTGGAATTATGTTATGCTTGGTAATTATTTAGTTTTGCGGTTTCCGGTAAGTGGTAATAAGTTCACGCTGTTTATTAATGGGGGACCAACTAAATATTGTAAGGTGTAGGTAATACATGTTTAGAAATAATTATAACAGATCCAAAACTCCAGATGTAACTATCAAACCATTATTATCAACTTTACATTATTATACACTTAACATAAAAACTGAACATTCCCCTTTTCTTCAGATGTACATGGTACATGAAAAATACGTACAATATAGATTATACGTATACTTTTCACAACTTATACGTGAAATCTATTAGCGTGCTTTTCCAATCTTGATGTGCTATGTAGCTATCAATGAATGAATACCAATTCACCTGTTGGGAGTTGACTAACAAACACAGGCACATATTACAAGGCACTCACTGAAAAAATGTGTCTGTAATTTTTCTCACCTAAATACCTAAACGATTTGGCTGATTGCTAGGAACGTTCACGAACAAATAATAAAACTATAATTAAAATCTTTTCTCAGAACTGACTAACATTGGAAAAATAAACTAAATTTTCGTTTTCAGAGAATTAATAAATATGTTCTCGGAATCAATCAAATCAGGGACCTACTCATAGCATCGACAACATGAATTCTTTACAACTTTTGATTAGTTTTAAATGATACTGAGAAGTTGAAATAAGTCGAGAATTTGTTGACAAAATATTTCGGTTTTTGTTTCCCAAAATTAGGCGAAGATAGACGAAGCAAATTATACAATGGAATAACAATGGTTTCACCAGTTATGTAATGAGATATGTACATGAAGTAACAGAGCCAATGCCAGAATCGGGTAGCGGCCCGTGAAAATGCACTACTGGACGACTATGAGCATGTGCGGTGATTAATGCTCAAATCTTCTTCATGTGAGAAGAGGGTTTTAGTCAGTGACCCACTTATAGGCTGTTGATGTGATGTGAAATAACACTGCTGCCCGTCATCATCATAATCAGCCTGTTCTCCTCCACTGTTGGACACAGGCCTCTCCAAAGGCACGCCACTGAGCTCGATCTTCAGCTCTTCTCAACCAACCACTACTAGCCACCTTTCGGATATCACCACTCCACTTAACTGGAGGGCGCCCTACACTACGCTTGCCTAAACGCGGTCTCCACCATAAAAAAGGTTTCGTTTACCCCAACGGTCATCTGGTGCCCAGTCTCTGCCAAATACTGAGTCCCTCTCAGGACAGCTCTCTCTTATTTACACCCCGGAAAGGAATTAGGATTAAAATACAAAATGTAGGTGTTTTACTCTGACTGCTTATTACTGTGTTACTATTAAATAAATTATTTTAAATATTATATGTTATGTTATCGGCTTACTCACATGAACAGAGGCTCATGTTGTTTGTCGCGGAATGCTGCTCATGAATATGAGCCTCTAGCATGGCTTGAAACTAGTCGAGTTCCTCGTCAAACTGTTACGTGAGTAAGCCGATAACATATAATAATTAATTTAGTATGTCTCACAAAAGTTACAATAAAATTAAAATTATTTTAACTTTAACATTATTCTAGTGACTATATGTACATATATATATTTGCTGCTACCACTATGTGTCTGCCAACCGCCTGTGCAGTCACCGTGAACATATTCAGTACATAGTTAATTACATAATACGAGGATGAGTCAGCGATGCGAAATTCCTATGGCATATGGCGTGATGGATCGAGTTGCGATACTTGTACCCGTGTGAAACTACTGCTATGTACTTTACTATGAGTATTGTAATTATATATTACTATTATCTATATACTAATTGCCTCAGAGGTCATAATAACAATATGATCGCTATTGGTCTTGAGTTGGATTAAAAAATTGAGGAAGCAAATATTGGGTGTATTTTCGTTTTTTAAATATTTTTAGTATTGCCAAAATATCTGGATTCGAAGTCGGTGCTCGGCAATAATCACACCTATTTTATGGGACTCATATCATTTATAACTGGCGAAAAGAGAACATCTTCTTACAGTAACATTGTAAGCATCTCTGCCTTCTTCTTTTTTTAGTATGGTTACAAGGCGTGACTTTATGATATTTAAACTAAAAAAATACGCTTTACTCATTTAAATATGGTAAGAAAAGATCTAATAATTTAGAGTCACAGAGGGACTCTTTCTCTTGAGTCCTTTCCTGTCGCGCAGTTTAGTTAATTTAGTATGTCTCACGATAGTTATTATAAAAATACTTCATAGCATTAGTAATATATTGTTATTTTTTATTACCTGTTATTTGTTATTAGCTAATTACAAATAACAAATAATTTTATTTGCCAATGACCTTTGAACACAAATAGCACGTACACAACCTATAAAGGGGAGTGCTCACGCGACTAAGTGAACTGCACCGGTAACTACTGAGTGCTAGCTTCCACCACCTTCCGGCCAGTCTGTACACCTCTTAAGATTTGTTTTTTACTTTAATGCTTTCAGATTTATTAGTGGACTAGTTTGTTTTTCATTTTAAATGTGGATTTTGTTTTATTGGATGAAATGAGCTTATGCTGTCTGTTCCTAAATTAGCTGTAGTTCTAATATGACAGATTTCCTATGTAAATAATAGGTGAAAGTTGGGTTTTCACTTGTTATTTTAAGAACCCCATGTTGTAATCTATTACCGTGTATTGAATTCAACTTTTAACTTCGTACTACGACTGAAAAAAATCCAAAATAAAAACTAATAACAGTGTGCACGACTTTGAGAATCGAACCCGAAACACCTCGTTCGTCAGTCACTATTGCGAACATTCAAGCATCCAGACAATTTTTACAAAACTAGTTTAACATAATCTTACCAATTATAACAAACACACATAAGTAAATATGTATAAAACGTAGTATATGTATACCTAGATAATAAAAATATTTCAGTTTTTCTACAGTTTTTTTTACCAACAGAATGACCTCAGCGGTCATCGACCTATGATGTCACTCCACGTTTCCGCAAACACGCTAGTTAAACAATTATTTGAATACAGCAGTGTCATGAACGTGTTTGAAACGCTTTAAATTGTTTATTATATACTTAAATAGATATATCACTCAGTTCGGTCATAGTGGCTGTTTTTCCTAGAACTGGTGCTGGGGCATAAAATCTGTGCTATAAACCAAATGATATATATAATATTTTAAATAGTACATACATACTTTATTTTGAGGGAGGAAAATTCCAATCTTCCAATGTCTCCTCCATGCCTTATGTGAGGCGAGATGGAGTGTCAGACTCTTACTGACTAATAACCATCCCGTTCCTTTTCCTACTTTGAGCCGGATGCCCGGTAACCTGTTACGTTGTCCGCAGCTCCGGAATATTTGTACCTATACATATATATATATACTCATGAAAACCAAATCAGAATCAGTTCAGCCCAACGCGAGATAATCGTGCACAAACATGCATACAGACAGGTCAAACTGAGAACCTACCTTTTTGAAGTTGGTTAAAAACACAATGTTACGTGTTATAAAGTACTTGTAATACGTTGTCAAATATTTTATTGTTTGACACTCAAATATCAATGTCACCCATTTTAAAAGGTCAACGCTCCGCGGTGAGATAACTATGAAGATGATTGTTTAAGTAACTAGTCATAATTTATTTCATTTGAGGTGTTTGGTAAATAAATTTATGATAATTTACTTGTATTTTATTACTCATAAAGCAGTCTACACTGGATTAATATCTATATTAAAACTACATACAGGATGACTAGTAATTAGTGAACGATATTTAAACAGGTGATTGTACTCATGGTTATAAAGAACTTTCCCAAATAAACTTTTTTGGATACCCATTGGTTTTATTTTTATCATGATAAAATGTCAAAATATCGCGGGCGTGCGTTCTTTCGCATGATCAGCTGTTAGTAGCGAGGCGCCCGCGCCTTCTTATATTTTCAGTTTCTTTGAGAAAATCATTTGTAATTATGCGTACCATCTCGTGTTTAAATATTCTTCAATAACAGTCACGCTATAGATCGTTTTTTTGCTTATCATCCCTTCACATCCCGTGGGTGTCATAAAAACCAGTTGACTGTTCCTACTAATGTTTTTCAAGTCGGAGCCCTAGTAACCCGCTAGGCAGTCCGCAGCCCTAATTACATAACCGGAGTGTTATAACCTAATGTTATGATATTAAAACTTTACGTAAGAGAAACAGTTTTTAAAGTATTCCTTGTTAATTAAAAGTTAGGAACAACGCGTTGAAACTTAGGAAACTTTTCACTATAAGTACCTTTACAATCTCTTGTTGTGTAAGCAACACAACATCAATGTTGAAGATTTCAATGGAAAATATTTTGAAATATTACTTTATTTATATTCAGAAGTAAAAGTAAACCATGTGGTAACTGTAAAGTAGAATTCACCAACCCCACTCTTCCCTCGGGTTTCCTGCAACAGTAATCAGTCCATCAGTCAGATTTGTTACCTAAATTTTTTCTTAGACTACCTCTACTCGTGGCGTGGTGGCCCTGAGGTTTAAGACACCCGCTTCTCATGCATGAGAGTGCGGGCTCGAAACCTACCAACGGCAAGTACCAATGTGACTTTTTCCGAGTTATAATAATATGTACTTTCTAAGATTATTTAGACACCACTGATAAACGGCGAAGGAAAACCTCGTGAGTAAAACTGGGCTTTTGGGCCTGGGCAATTTCTGTTTATAAGTTTAAAAACGCCAACCCGCATTAAGCAAGTGTGGTGATTAATGCTCAAACCTTCTCCGTGTGAGAAGAGGCCTTTGGTCAGCAGTGGCCACTTATAGGCTGATGATAATGATCTCTGCTCACTCACTAGACTGACGTCACATTGGTACTTACCGTTAGTAGGTTTCAAACCTGCACCCTCATGCATGAGAAGCGGGCGTCTTAAACTTCCTAGTCACCCG
Source organism: Spodoptera frugiperda (assembly GCF_023101765.2). Classification (NCBI taxonomy): domain Eukaryota; kingdom Metazoa; phylum Arthropoda; class Insecta; order Lepidoptera; family Noctuidae; genus Spodoptera; species Spodoptera frugiperda. Next base: position 177,995 of record NC_064220.1, on the reverse strand, counting down.
TGAAAGGCAAACCCGGTAACAACATTTATAAGTATATTAAGTAGCAATCTACGTTTTTGATTGAATTTTAAAATGAGACATTAATCATTGACCTCACCAAATTTATAAATGCTAAGAACAAAATTTTAATTTAATACAATTGTATTGTAGTACGTTGACCTTTTATATGTCTTGTAATAAGCCGACCTTGGTCAGGTCATTCGTTCCTCGATTATAATCTTAGAGCTTAGAATTGTTCTGTTTTTTCTAACAAATGTACCTATTCATGTGAAGTGTTTTGTCTATATTTTTTTTATTTTAAATAACTATTAAATTTTTTGATCTTGCTTTTGTCTGGTGATTTAATGTTGTCTATATTTTAATTTACTTCCATAATGTCTTCGATTTCCCGTTTTGTAGTCGTTCCCATTATTATCATATATCAGTTGCATCTACTGCCGAACAAGACCACCATGGTCGGTGAGGTGAGTTACAAGTCAGTTGCCTTTTGGGGGTTAGAAATTTAAGGGTTGTCCGGGAATTGGAGACTGGGACGGTTTATTGGGTCTCGGTAACCTCATTCACACAACGCAAGTGTTATTTCGCGTCGGTTTTCTGTGAGGCCGTGGTATCACTCCGGTCGAGCCGGCCCATTCGTGGCAAAGCATGGCTCTCCTACACTTAAAGATTCTCAATAACCCCATCTCACACAGTAACTAAGCTAACTAACAAAGAAATAATTTCAACGCACTTTTACTACCTATCACATTACCTACCCATCCATATTCACCACAAAAATAACCAAAAACCTATGCATTTATTTCCTCTTCATTTTCCTCCTGAAATTCCTTGAAAGCCCCCATTTATCCTGAAACCATTACAGCGCTAATTATTTTCCCACAAAGTGTCGCCCATGTAATGAATCTTCATGTCGTATGTCGACGGTATAAATGTTATTTTTGTTTTGTCTCGTACTCTGTCACCCTCTAACAATGGCGGAAAACTATAATAACCTTTTAGAGGGTGAGGTTGTAGTGATAGCGATCTGATATAAATGTATTTAATAATAAGATCACATCTTCTGTTTGCAAGTCTCTAGTAGACTCCAGAACTGCGGTCTACCTAACGGATTTACCGGGGCTCCGTTGAAAAGAAGTAGGAGTAGGAACGGAGTTGTTTTTAGTCAGTAAAAGTCTGACACTTCCTCTCGCCTCGCCCATGGCAAAAAAAGTCATTGGATGATATTCCCCTTTAAAAAAAGTTTCTAGTAGACTAAGGCGATATTCAGGGAGTATTTTCTACTCCAACTAACACAATACCTAATTCACGACTTTACAGTTCTAAACTCATATTGAAGATGTATGACAAGGGCACGGACCAAGAGTCCGTGGAGAACTAATATAAATAGAATTAAAAACAACTCTTATTTAAACCCAATTCCAATACAAAAGCCAATTCTGCTGGTTTGAAAACCAGTCTGTGATTTCAGTTACTCCAACAATGGTGCAGAAACTTTCCTCAACCAGACATTGAACTCTGGTCCTTTCATACAATTAGCGACGACAAAAATGGTAAAACAACTAACATTGAATCCCCAATCAATAATAATATATGAACAAAAGTCTTACTTCCAAAAAAAATGCTATGACAGCAAACCCGCTACCACCGGCACTCCACACTAACCTCAATGACAGATTAAAACAAAATACATATTCCCTTATCGCCATCATTCACACCATACTAAATAAAAGCAAGAAAAATAAGTCCGGGGTTACACCGCGACTGCCTCGAGGGCGTTATCTTTTCCCCGGGATGACAGGCAGCACTATTCCTATGATTTGTGGCGTTCCGGGACAACGTCGCGAAGTTGAAAGAATTTATTAATATGTGAAAAGTAGCTGGTGTACTGTATTGAGTATATTTGGTCGGTATCAAAGAGTTTTGATCTTCACTATTTATGGACTGGTATCTTTAACACAGGTTACTCTGTAATCTAGCTAAGATGCCAGTTGCGATACGTACTGTGACTATAAAACCACAATCACTGTTAATCTGTAACATTCTATTGTGTAACATTCTAGTCTTAAGGTTTTATACTGTGAAAACCAATAAAGCTTATTTATTACTACTAAAGATGATACTGACTTATTTTTTAAGTTTAAAGATTATTTTTGACATGAGTTTGAATGATGACCCTCTATTTTATGTATAAATGTGACTGTGGTACGGTGGCTGGGCAACTGGCTGCCGCACAACGTTTCGCGGGTTCGATTCCAGTACGGAGCAATTTTTTTGTGTGATCCACACATTGTTGTTCCGAATCTAGGTGTGATATGTATCTGAATTTGTATGTTTGTAAACACAGGGGCAACGTTTTAAAAAAAGAAAAATTAATGACATCCGAATAGGCGTATTGTAATTCTGAATTAAGAAACAATTTAAGAATAACAATTTTCCTTTTTTAGCGACATGTAATTTATAATGTACAGCTAACCTCATTCCTTATCACATCAATTAAAACTAACATTGTACTTATCTAAGTAATTGAATTAACTACTAGTGCCTCTTTATCTTTACTTTTAAATTTCTAATACCACAGAAAAGAAAAACATTTTTTTGAAAATATTTTGTCTGATCCAGGGACGCTATCGTTATTTAACCTTACGAGCTTAATATAAGGGGTCTCGGGTTCGATTCCCGGGCAAAGTGATGCTTGGATTGTTTCGGATTTTCAAAAATTTCTCAGTTGTAGCCTGGAAATGTGCCCAGTATATGGCAATAGACTCACTTCCTATTACAAGGAACTTATAGCACAAATGATGATAAGTGGGTGTACAACTGTACATTATACGGCGTAATGTGCACCTCTGCCTACCCCTCATAGATAAAAGGCGTGACGATAATGCACTGGACTTACAAGATTATCCCAAATTATTCTCAAAAAAACAATATACAACCACAGTATCTTTGTCACGAAACCTTTCAAATAAACAAAGAGAAGATACGGAAACGTGGTCCTATTTAAATATGTGTGCTCATGATAAATATACCTCTGTTGGCTCCAGGAAGAGGACACGTAGCTGCCGTTGATCCCTCCTCAACCCTCCTCTTGTTATACATTCAGCTTGCATCACCTCCCGGCATGCAATGTCAAGGCGGCACTATTGGTAGAATAGAAATTCCCTACTATTTGTACTCAGTACCTTTACCATGAGTTTGAAGGAATAGTATTTGTCGATAGTCGCTAGCGACGACGTAATTTTTGTATGGCAAATTTTAGTTCCATAGATGACCGGTAGAGGCGTTGTAAAATTTGACATACAAAAAATTTACATCGACGTTAGCGACTATCGAAAATTTTATTACTGTTCCTTTAAACTCATGGTAGAGGAACAGTACAGATGGCGCCACTGGTGTCTTTGGTCTTGTGAAGTAAATATGTTACGGTATTCAGGTTAAAAGCATAGATTATTATTGAATAACCATGTTGTAGGTGAATAAACAGTACAAATTACGTACAGTGTATTATTTGGCATTAATTTTTGAGTTCACTTCTGACAGATTGAAATGAAAAATGCTAAAAATCTTACTCAATACAAAAGTCCAACAATAATCATTTATTATTTGTTTAACATAGGTGATAACAATGACTTGATCTTAGTAGTAGGTTTACATAGCTCGCTATGTTATACCAGTAGGTGTACATATATTGGTTGCATCTTGAAAGAAACAATAGACAGACCAACGAGGAAGTAGCCACAGGCGAAAAAGATACTAAATTAAAAATCTTCACTCTTCGTTAAAATCAATAAACGGCCATATAATCTTTAAACCCCAATAAATTTTAACTGCACCCCCTCTATCTTAATCGAAGTGCTTATTCTGAAAATTCTAAACGGTTTTAAAGTATCGTAAGCGGTGTTAAATATCGTAAAACGATTTTGGCAACGTTATCGTAACAGTAACGTCTTTGGTTGGGGGTTTCGTGAGGGTGCCTCCAGTAATTTAGGGCTGTTCATCATGTCTTGATGGTTATGACTGATGGTCTATATCTACTCTGTAATGAGGATTTATTAAGATAAAGAATATTTTTTTATGTTACATTGAACATATTATATTATGTTGCAGAATAGTTGGTGCATTATGGGATATGGTATTTTGATTTACAAATCTGTATCCTATGAATTTGCTTTACGTTTAGAGTAATCGAAACAAGAGCACGTTCTGCGCTCTGTACCCTTACTACGAGTTTTCTTTACGTTGAACGAAAACGTAACGACACAGCGTTCGGTGCTATAATTGGTTGGTTATTGGTATGGTATTCGAACCGGCCAATCAGAGCTCCGAACGCGCTCTCGATTCGGTTACTTTAAACGTGAAGCCAACTCATACTAAGAGTACTGAAACCTGGATTGCAAATAAACTGGTTATTGCATATATTTAATGTAAGAATTGAATTTGTAGACTTGTGATTTTTAATGAAATGTAGTCAACAATTTGTCTTTAAGTAAAGTAAAGTATTACTTTTTTCAAAACAAAATGCAAATATACAGGAAAAACTAACCCCCTAAGCTACATAATTACACAATACTCCATAATATTTACATACAACGTATTTAAACGTCACGGAACAAGATAATAAGATGGCACCCGATTCCGGTCACGTTCGCCGCCGATCGTAACGGACTGACGATCTCAAATATTGCGTGTTACAGCAACGTTTTACTATATCGCAACATGTTACATGTTACAATGTAAGTGTCGATTTTATTGGTGTTTTCGACAATCGATACGTTGGGGAGTTGTTGTTTTGTTTATACATATATCTGGTTATATAGCCATACGCGTGATAATAGGATTTGTCATATTGAATTTGATTTCGTGTTGAGAAAATTTAAGGGATATTATTAAAGTAGCTGCACGAGGAAGATGCACAGCTCGGGTATGCAACGTATCGATAGTAGGGAAACCATCCATAGCACGCAAACATCCATAATACGCAATTTTCATATAAAACACATATCTTAGTTGATTCCGTTTCCACCCGTGCTAAGTCATGTGCGTCAATGAACATGATTGGTGGAAGCCAAACGCATCCATAGCAACACAGCATAGCACAACTCTGGTGGAAAAGTACCCGAAGACACTGAAAAATATAAATTCGGAAATTAGTGTGTAGAAACAAAAGACGCCTTTTTATATTTCTTCATAGATTATTCCAACCTCCAAATATAAATATTCCACAAAGAGTAAGTTGATATTTAAAGCCGGAATAAACAAAAATTTTCTTGGAAGTCCTCTGGTAAACAAGTAACTATAATAAATAATTGATTCCTTGGACTTATTTATTTCTTAGAACATCTTATTGGGGAAATTTAATCTGGAAAAGAAACTGGGTTAATTTTTGTGATAGTACAAAACATTTTAACCGACTTTATAAAAGAAGTTTTGTGTTTGACCCGCATGTTTGTGTGTGTGTTTGTCCGCGGTTGTCTTGCGATTAGCTGTGCCAATTTCGATGCGGTTTTAGAAAAGTGTTTGTTACACTCGATTAATATATCTACTAAACCCTGCTCATAGGTTTTAGTAGATATATATTAATCGAGTTTATTAATTGCCAACCACAAAATTGGTTGTAGACGGTTTTTTTAATACATTATTAATTTTAGCCGTTAGTCACATTTAACTCTAACCGTCCGAAGAGTAGGAGTAATTTTTAAACAACCTACAATCCTTCTAGTAGTACTTTGTCCAATCCGGGTATAGAAACCATTAACCGTAATAATGTTCACACATTCCATTTAGACTTAAGTCATTTAATAATTAAAATACTCCATCTATTCAGTTATTCCAATTCCCCCTTATATTTACCCAACCCAAGCAACAGGTCCAACCAATCCGTTTTTGGAACATTCCTAAGCCCACTCTGTTTAGATTACGTTAGGTCGCCTAAATTAGGTCTGTGTGTCTAGGTGCCAGCTTTATAACCTAACTTCTAGATATTTAGGGTATTTTATAGTACTTTAGTTAAGTACTTAGAGCTAGTATGAATGGTTTCTAGTGAATTATTTACTTGGTTAACACATTCTGTAGGGGGTAACTCGTTCGTGTATTAAACGAACATGCTTCAGTAAGCTTTATACGTGTATTTATCTCAGAGAAGATCTAGTAATTCTGTGCCTAACTAGTGCCTCTAAGTTTTTGGGGTTCTATCTACAATTGAGCCAGATTCCACAAAAAATTGTTCAGCGGTTAAGACGTTTTAGGTTTAACTCGTACATGTTTAATAGTTCACCATTGCACCCATGTGAAGTTGGGGTGGGTCGCTATTTATATTTAAACCTTAAACTTACAACATGAAACAAGACTTATTCCAGAAGTTATCACATATAGGTACTCAAAGTATACTCCTTTATGTCTTCAAACAAAGGAAACCGAACTCCACACCATCACTTCCTCCACCACATCAAACTACTGATGATAAAATAAAACCTGTTAATTTTATATGGGGTCTTACTTACAACCCACTGTCCCTTGGGACCACCCTCCTAAGAGGATACCACACATCGAATCTCCTAAACGAATTTCCCTTTTTTCCCCTACTTTTGTCACTTCTTACGAGAAACCGGGTGTATCAACTAGCAAGTAATATGAGAATACTTAGGACCATAATATGACCAAGTTGATTACAAAGTTAAGCTGCAACGCCGCACGTGACTCGGGTCTTGGCCCAATTTAATAACGAAGATCATTACAGTATTAACGTTAACGTGTAAGTTTGCGTTTGGTGTCCTTTTCTTTTCCTATTATGCTGTTTTTGTGCATTTCGTGACTAGAAAATTTGTTAAAATGTTAGTCTTGTTGTAATAGCTGTCTAATGATTTGTTTGTCTTAGAGTCTACTATCTAAGGAATATTTCGAAGTATTCTCAGAGTTGCGGATGACCTAACGAGTAACCGGGGCTCTGGTTCAAAGCAGGAGTAGGAACGTGGTGGTTTTAGTCAGTAAGAGTCTGACACTCCCTCTCGCCACCCCTCACCGAAGGCGGGAGGAGCCATTGGATGATTTTCACTCTCAAAAAATTGGGTAGAAGTATTGATTCTTTGCCTGAACAGAATACTTTCTTGACTAATTGATCATAAAGTGGGAGGACGCTTTGTCCTCCCCAGGAATCGAACTCGATACTGTTCCTATTTTATTTTCAGTATTCGAAAAACTCTCTTTTGAAAAGAACATGCCAGAATTGGATAGTAGTTACGAATTGTAATTCTTTCAACGGTTAGCTTTACTTACCACCTCGGGGATTAAAAAAGGTCTCACGTAATGAAACTATCACAGAATAAAGAAAAAATCTTACCAACTTCTACGAACATCGTTAGAATAATATCTATATATTCAAGAAACTCGCCTAAAATCCAGTAAATGTGTCACGAATGCCTTTAATAGCCGATAGAGGTCGCTTCATTAGTTTTTACTCTAACTACCCGCCCATATAATAATGGACGTGTGTGGCTTGTCAAACCATCTGATTAAGTCAGTGTGTTCTTGATATTGAAGCGAGGTGGTCGTTTCACATTTACAACTAGATTACACTGATTTGGGATTGTAATGTTTAATTGTGCAGTATTAAGGTTTATTTTTGGTTATTGTTTTATATTTTTGAAAAGTTGATTCGTTTCTGTTTAGTGAAATTGGTTTTAATTTTTAAATTAAATGATAAGTTAATCATTATTACTTGTGATGAAATGAGAGGGATGAATTCTTCGAAAAGTGTTTATGACTATATTTAAAAAGAAATCGTTGTATTATGATTTAGTCTTGTGTTGTGTGTACGGTTACAAACAGAGAATTACATATACATTACACCCAGACTCGAAACAACTATTGGTGGATCACATAAAATGTTATTCCGTGCAGGAATCAAACCCGCAACACATTGCAAGGCAGCCAGTTGCAGCAGATTTTTCCATACTTTAATTTAACGACTTTTAGCTTCTCTCCACCACCCAAGATGCTATAAAACCTTCCTAATTAATACAGTACAAGCATTTTACTCTCTCATACATCAACACAACAAACTCAACTATCAAACCCAGCCACAAAATAGATTGATTGCAATCTAGACTATCAAAACTTACGACCTAATTGATATAAACGACTTTGACTTTGACTTATCAAATACATCTTCAAAATTAACCAATTTAATTAGTGATAACAGCTGGACAATGATTAATGCACACACGTTCGGTCCAAGTTGGGACTGACTTGATGCTGACTTGTAACAAGGTCACGTTTGTGTCGCATGTAGGGTGCGCATGTGATTTAGGATTTTGGGACAAACTTTTTAGATTAAATTGTTAGGTAAGTAAATATCTTTAATAACGTCTGTCTTTTTAGGTTTGATGTATGTGTAACTACTGATTATTCCTCTGTAATAGTCTAGATATGGTTAGTCTAGTCAACTAGTGCAGAAAATGTTAAGGTCAAAGCACATGTAACAAGCACGGCTTGTGACTAGCTTCCAGTGTGCTTACGGTGCGTCGCCCGCGAGTTGCAAGCTGGCAGTCGGCACGCCGACAGCGTACGGTGCGACGTGGTTTCGCTTGCGCCTGGTGGGCGGATCGCCACCTCGCTGTAGTTACGTTCGTAGTCAGCACGTTTCCAATGTGCGGTTCGTACGCTGGAAGCGCACAGGCGCCTCAACTTCAACTCAAAAGGACCGTGCGTTTGCCACCCACCGTCGGCTTTTTTGTATTGAAGTTATGAAATATATCATACAACATACGATTTAAAGTTCAAATTTAAATGACAATGTAATTGCTGGGCTGGTAATGGCTATGCCCTTTATACTGCACGAAATTTAATGGAAAAGAAGCGGAATTTCTAGTAACATTTTCGATGGTCTGTAAAACATTGATTTCCAACTTGTTGCTGTTTCAATTCCGATTTGAAATCATATTTCTATATACACAAATACTATATTCTTTTAACCTTTTACGTCGTATTTCTCTCTCATGAAAACAATTTCAGTTCTAGCATTCATTAATTCGATATAACAATTCAATTAATATACTACACAGCGTCTCTTAGCACAGCATGACAATATGATTGTCTACTATAAAAACGAAATGAATTATTTTGACCTTTACGTACGAATAGATAGACAGAATAATTGTGTTTGATACGCAATAATTTATTTTATTGATATATCACAATTTTATAACGCAAATTCTTTGTGAAAACCACATTGTGAAATTCTATAAGTTTAAAGAGCTTGATAATAATATGGTTTGAGATTTATCCCTAAATCTAACATTTAACACTTAAATTGTAACATTTTTAAACCTATAAACGAGAAATTAACTAAAAATTACACAGTAAAATCTACCAATATAAAAAAACTCACCTAGTAAGTTCGGGTTATTTTGACCCATTAGAGTAACTTTGACCCATTGATAACTTTGATACAAATCCTATAACCTAATCCTATAACAAAGACTAAAGCGAAAAATCCCACAAGATTTGGTCCAATCACAGTAATATATCACTGTCTCAGTTGATGGGGTTGTAACATAGGTTACATACCACGCAAGCCATAAGAAGCACATCCAACATACTTCTGAATGTTCCAGAGAAGGAGACAGATTGTAGTATAATGATATTATAATAAAAAAAAAAATCCTATAACCAATAGGAATTTAGAACAAAGCATAAACGCTTTTAGTTTCACATTGGTCTAAAAGTTTGGGTCAGAATGACCCACTAGGGTCAAACATACCCGATTACATATTAACAATATCCTACACCCCTGTACATCATACATCCCCTACATTGAAGCGACCCTAGGGGTGTACGCTACCGCATAACGTTTAAGTTTTCATTGTACACCACTGACACCCGGCATTTTAAGATTTACATCTTACTCTAACATTTAATCACTCTAATTGTAACATTTTTAAATCTACAAATGAGAAAACACTTTAAAGTAAAATTTACCAATTAATAAATAACTTAACTAGTGAGTTCGGGCTATTTTAACCCATTGGGGTAACTTTGATCCAAATCCTATAATATAACGAATAGGAACCCAGAACGAAGCGTAGACTAGTTTTTCAACGGTCTAAAAGTTTGGGTCAGAATGACCCACTAGGGTCAAACATACCCGATTACATATTAACAATATCCTACACCCCTGTACATCATACATCCCCTACATTGAAGCGACCCTAGGGGTGTACGCTACCGCATAACGTTTAAGTTTTCATTGTACACCACTGACACCCGGCATTTTGTCCGTACCGTACATGCTGGCTGGCAAATTCCTAACAAATGTTACTTGGGAATTGTTACACCGTAGTGTGACTTCGGAAAATTCAACTTCAATGTTTTGTTGGTATTTTTCGGCAGGCGACTTGCATTTTGTATTTTGTACATATGTTGTTTTTTGTATTCGTGTGAGTGTTTTGGTAAGTTGAATTTTGTATGTTTAGATGTGGAGGTGTGGTTTATGGCTGTATGTATTTTTTATATTGGTGTGTATTGCACTCTTTTAGGAAGAACTTGTCCCGCCTCAGAAACACTAAATAAAAAAAAGTAAAACACGTAACTGTTAGACGAATCGAGTTACTGTCAGTAGCAGTAAGTAGAGTAAGCCGATAACATAATAATCAATTTATTATATCTCACGAAAGTTTTAACAAAATTTAAAGGAAAACATCATTAAAGTTTATTCTTTTTCTCTTGTCATTTAACTCTTCTTGTTGGTTTCCTACTAGATTATTCTATATATTATTAAGCATCCAAAAATCAAGTAGGTAGTTAAGACTCTTGCCCTAATTTTACTGCTAATCATTATTTTATCAACGTCCATTGACTCTTATTCATTCAGATCTTTACAATATTCTACTGTTTTATTTATCTATTTAAAACACTTGCACCCACTACGTTATCAAAACAACACTACAGGCGATAAACTCCACGCCTCTAATTTAACTAAAAACGAGCTTGCTAATAGCATTAATTAAATATCTAACCTGACCTACACTCAAAACTTAACCAAAGTATCTTAGTTTCAGTAACAAACTGAAACAATTTGATACTACAGGTGTATACGGAGTGTTACTGAATTTGCGGATGATGTTTTTAACTAAGGCATCAAGGCGGCCTTAGTTTACAATATTATTAAGAAAGTAAAAAAAGTCTTGCAACCCTTGTAAGTTAGGGATCAAAAAAGGGTCAAATTTTTATATATTTTTTTTTATATCTGTTATAGTTGCCTTATTACAGTAATGCCCGTTTCTACCAATCTCTCCTAATCAAATTTTAAGGAACCCCTAAGCTATGATATGTCACATTAAGCTACATTTTGGTTTTCACAAACCTATATTTATTTATTTATTTCTTCATCTCAAAAACAGTGAATGGCGGACTTAATGCCTTTAGGCATTCTTTAATAGTCAATCATAACCTAACAGTCAACCTATATGTGACACCTCACAATGCAAGTAAGGTTTAGTTTAGGTGCTACATCACCCTAAGTATTTTTTACGTATCCCCAGGGATGTGTCGTAACAGGCATTGCACCGTGGGGGCTCCGGAGCAGATCTACTAAGAGGACTCGGTGCCCCTTATAGATATTGAAAATGACCACCGGGGTGGTTTTAGTGAGGTAAAAATCCCACACTCCCTAGTCTTTTATCGCCCAAAAAGCTAGGCCTTTTTGAAGGTTTCCTCTCGTCATCAAAACAGTGGCAGTAACATTCCTTACTAGAACCTTACTTTAAAATACAGCTCACGAACAACACCCTATACGTTACCTGTTCTACATAGTTACATAGTAAGAAATTCTCTCAAATCCTGAGCGATACACCACTTTCGAACTTGCCATTTGACAAAGTACTACGAAACTTTTGATGCGGCAAAACATGTTTAGTCGATACCTGTGCTTCGTTAATTGATAGCGTTCATTTAATTAACGATTCTACTTAAATGGTATTAACTTCTACATTCATGGCACAGAGTCTGTGAAGGTATTGTAAATCATTAGTTGAGTGTTAGAGTTATGTGTTTGTGTGAGTTTAGGCTTGTGACTTCGTTAGTTTAAAGGTATAATGGAAATGTTTTGTTAAAATATAGGTATATGCTCTTATACTATTCATTGAACTCTAATGTTTTAAACATTATGTATGAGATATGAAGTGAACTCATTTTGTCTGTCTCTCTTAGAATGTCACTGCTATTTGGTGGATGAATAGAATACATTTGACAACTACCCCAACTTTTACCAAGTGAGTCTTAGGGTGCTTTTCCACCTTTGCCACCACTTTTGCTATGTATAGCTATACGAAGCTATGTAAACGTTTCAACTGATACTAATCTATATAGCTGTGTGAGGAGGACGCGCAGCTCGAGTAGGCGATGTATCGATAGTACGGAAGCTATCCATAGCACGCATTTTTCCATAAGAAAACATAGCTTAGCTGAGCCCAATGCTAAGCTATATGTACCAATAAATATGATTAGGGAAGCCAAACACATCAACACCAACGTAGTATAGCACATCTCTGGTGGAAAAGCATCTTTAAGGGGGATAGACTTTGATTGAGATCTTACAATAGCTCTCTCCGAAAACCAGAACCATTCGTACAAATATTTCAAAAGAGCCCATGTTTATATTTTTAAAATTGCTAATATTTTCATGACAAAAAACTCACATGAAAAATAACTCCCCATTATTTTCTTGCTCACACGATTTTCGTTGCAAAAATTACCTACGGCGACCGAGCTGAGGTACGAGTAAACGGCCGGTTTTTCAAAATTACCATAAATATAATGTAGACCAAGATTATCTCCACGTAAGTAAGTAAACATACATGATATAAAATTACCATACACAAGCATAGAGAGCCTATTAACCCTAAAACGCGGCTACTTTTAAACAAGACTGTTACAATAGAGTGGGTCGTTAATTATCGTCAGTTTACAGGTTAAGCTTACCTTAATTTGTAATGGGACGAGCTTTTATGGGGTTGGGCTGAAACATTGCGTGTTTTCGGCTTTTAAAAGCATTGTACGGTGAACGGTGAAACTTGTATGCAGTGACTTGTAATGTATTGCTTTTTAAGTCAATGCTGGCTTTCCTGCCGCATAGTAAGCACGGATGGTTCGATTTTTGTTTACTTTAAAGAAATGTATTTTCTTAAAAGTAAACATACATAACTTTTCTAAGACTGTTGTTTTTAAAATAAAGACTTAAAGGTGGGTATAGTGTCGACGCTTTGGTTAGCAAGGTTCTCTTTTTGGTTTCAGACCCAAAACCGTTTGCTACTCATGACTATGGGCCCTTGGCGTGGCTCGAAACTAATCGAGAAAACTCATCGAACAATTACATGAGTAAACTGTAAAACCTTAATCCGAATCGATACGATCTTCAAACCACCAAGAAAAGAGCGTATTCCTTTTTAAAAGGCCGACAACGCGCCTGTGATTCCTCTGGTGTTCGGGTGACCAGTCAGCTTGTTAGCACTCTATTCTATAACAAAAAACCCTTATTAATATCATCAAAATGCCACAATAATCAAACCCTACCACTAAATCAAAGCAAACTAACGACATTTCCCTTAAAAACTTGTCGAAACCACAGGTAAAACAGACCACCATGTATAGTTCAGGGTTCCAAGTAAATATGATCACATAAAAGCTAATGGGGCCCAAAATGTCCCACATTAGGCGGTAGCGGGTCAATAGGGACTATTTAGTACCCTACACGTGGTAATGTCGCTGTAATAGCTTCATTATCATGTCGCTGCTTCAGAAATTGGGAACTTTACTAATAGTATTTCATATTTTTAGTAGTATTAAAAGTACAGAATAGATATTCTAATCTGTCTTGCTGTATTGGATTTTCAACCTTATTGCTTTGTAATAAAATTGTCATGAAAATACTATGACGTATTAAAAGTATAGATAGAGACTCTGAATTGTCTTGCTGTATTGGAATTTTAACCTTATTGCTTTGTGATGAAGTGGAAAATCTACATAAAGTTACGACTTTTCATCTCCAAAGGTAAGTACAGTTGCACATGCACTATTTAACGTTCACTTTGCACCACTACCATACCAGTGTGCACCATGTACCTAATGGGGGATGAGCCCATTTACATATTTTACCTACTCTGTACTTTTACCAAAACACTATTCATAAAATCATATTTATCCGTTTAAGTAGGTACACATAATCTTTAAATTGATCTTTGGAAAAATATACACAACACTATAAGGTACTTAATAGAAAAACAGCCCCTATATTAAAGGCACATACATATGAAAATTGCCTAACTCAAACTCTGAACATACCCATGTGAAACTTTTCCTAAGTAACAACTTAATATAGTAACAGAGTCGTTCAGAATGCCTAAGTGATGCTTATACTTAAGTAGCGCACCCAACGTCATTAGCACAACGACAGCTATTTCAATTTATTACGTTCGATAAGCAGTGTTATAATCTAGATTATTCTAGATATTGTGTTGAGTGTTAAGTCTAGATGCATAAGAGCTATTTTGCTATAGAAATGATAGGTGCTTTATACTATTATTTGGTTCGTAATTATTTTCAGTAGTGGCGCTGTCTAGAATTATGCCTAGTGTCTCTGACTTCCCTGTAACCTAACTAGGCCCCAAGTTGCCTTTTCAACACAACAACTCCTGTAAGCCAAGATCTATACAGTACATAGATATAATCACTGTCTTGGATTTCGCAACGAAAAAAACCAGAAGATGTTATTATAAGAGAAGGAAAGAAGCCCCATTTATTTTTTTTTTTTTTTTACATTTAATGGGTCGACGTTTGGCCGCTATCTCACCTGATGGTAAGTGATGATACGGCCTACGGTGGAGCACGTCTGCCCATAAGCAACCTATTCACTCGGGCCTTGAAGACACCCAAGTTATACTCATCAGGAAACACAGACTCCGGCAAGGAGTTCCACTCCCTAGCAGTTCGCACAAGGAAGCTTGAAGCGAAGCGCTTCGTGCGAGTGGGTGGGATATCTACCATGAAGCGGTGACGCCTCGCCGATTGTCTTGATGCCTGCTAAACGTGGGGATTTCAGCATATCTCTTATGAGAAAAGTTATTATATAGCGAAGTGAAGATTATAACATTAGCTTGAAGAGTTTTACAAAAATTTTGATCTAAGAGATCTTACAATTAAACTAAAGGAGATATTAGACGATAAAAGAACTACCCTTTAAAACACTAATGACACTGAACAATAACCTACACTATTTCACTCAGACTAGCCAATAGTATGTAACTAGCCTAGCCTCCTAAACGACGCAACTATAAGCCAGGGAGCCTAATATTAAATACAAACTTCGTACATTATTGTCACCCAAACTAGAGCTGACTTCATAACAAGTTAGCTTTGAACAATGTTATATAAACTTGACTTAGTTATATGCCCTCAACTTGAGGTGATATCTCGTGGAACGAGCGGCCATTTTGTGATGTTAATGACAGACGCAAGATGGCTGACGATGATGCAAATATTTAATTTTATTGTTGAATTTTTAGTTCGGTTTTGTGTTGGTTTTTTAAGATTAGTCTGAAAAATAGTTATTTATTGAATTTAATAAATAAACATATTTTTATAGACTTTCAGATAAACAAAATATTCAAAACTATAGAATAACTATACAAGCGACCCGTCCCGACTTCGCACGAATAGGAATGTTTCTCTACTATATTATGCATGTATTATATAATAGACCTTGCTCTTGAATCACTCTATCAATTAAAAAACCGCATCAAAATCTGTTGCGTAATTATAAAGATTAAAAAGCATTACAGACAGACAAACGGTGGGAAGCGACTATGTTTTATTCTAAGTATAACTCAAATGATTTCATCTCACAATTGTATGAAACTAACAAAAAATATAAAACTAATTTTATCACCAACTTACAGCTTTAATTTTCCAAATAGTACCTCAATCAGCACCCATCCATCACAACAAACTAAAATCATAATTAACCAAGTACAAACCCGTGTACAGGTTTTAATAACCACTGAGTCACAACCTACATATACATACCTACCGAAAATTACAACTGTTGAAGTTTCAGTCGGAAGTCGCCCAAACTGAGTTGAACATCTTGTTAGTTAGATTGTATCTAATGAGTTAAGTTCTGGTACACTACTAGATTATCTTTACTCACTCACTCACTTACATAGTTAGGTGTGTATGTGTGAGTGTACTTGTTTGCACTTGATGCGCGGTTTTGACTTGTTCGGAGGTAATGCAGAATCGATATTGTATTGTGTTGTGTTATTAGTTAGTTTGTGTAGTGTAATGTTTCTTTAAATGGGTGTTAAAGTAATAAATAGATGATATCGCCCAAAGCGTGAAAGTCATTGGATGGTTTTCCTTAAAGAAAAAATATTAGAAGATGTGGATAAGTCGATGGAAGTCTCTTTTTGTGTGTGAATATTGGTCTTAAAGGACTTTAAAATCATATGTTGTACTTTTCCGATCTTACTGAATTCGTGCCAATATTTAGTTATATCCAAAGATCAGGTGATTTTTTAAATATTTTGCTTTCTTTAAAGGCTAAATTAATAAACATATTTTATTAGCTTCTCTGAACAAATTCAACAGACGCAGACCTTTTTTAAATACTCCCTCAGATTTTTAACAATACATTTTTAAATAAGGCTTTTCTTTGTTCTTTTTGTACAACCCTCAATCGAAATGCAATTTAAAACACTTCTAAACTTAAACGCCAAACAAATAAACATCAGCTCAACCCTTAAACCGCCTCAGTACCAAATAACAACAACAGTCACCTTTTTTTGCCGCATTTTTTCCGCTCAAAGAAAAACTAATTATTTTTTCACGTTCCCACCCATTCTTTCAATTCAGTCTCGTTACTGTTTCCTTGCCTCTCTTTATTTCCTTTTTTATTTTCCTTTGTCCGTCTCAATATTTCTTTAGGGGACACTTAAATCGTTTCGTACTTGAGTGATTGGTAAGTGCATATTGATTATTTGGAAGCCAAGTGATGTAATGACGGGGATTTGTGAATTGAGGGTGTTTGGCTTTCGCAGATTATTTTCTTTTTGTTCTTGCCGTTTGGAGGGTTGATGATTGTAGAATTAATTTTGGAATTTTGTGTTCTTTATTTGTTTGTCTTTTTCTTTTTATGGGAATACTGATTTCTTTTCTATCGATATGTTTAGGAGTAGTGTTATTAGTTGGCACTGGCGATGGCGGTATGTAGCATAGACATAATAATAGTTACATATTTGGTTGAAAAGTATATGACATACACCTTTTCAGGATAAATAATACTGTTTTTAATAAAATTGTTTTTTTTTATTTACGGCTCTGTTTCTTTACTGATTATTAAGTTTTGTTAGGTTTAACTGAGATGTATAAGGAAGGTTTGTTGAAATAATCCGTTTTATATCATCGATATGTTATTTTTAAATACTTAATAGAAGCCGTTTGGCCATCATCTCGCCTGATATCCAGATTTCAGTAACAAGAAACTAACATAAGTTAACATAACACAAACTAATGAGAATGCGTATAGCATAAACATACTACTAAGAAATAGATTCGACCCAACGATATCCAAACACGAACAGTCTCCGAAGAAAGATTCGCAAACATAACTGTGTCTGGATAATGTTCTTACTTTAATAAAGGAATATAATTTTACCTTGAAAAGAAAAAAATCTCTCTTCCTTAAATAAATATTACGATATCTGTGTCGAGGACAAAAAATACGTTTTCACGGAATCTGCGAACGTTTTGACAAAAAATGCTTAGTAAAATACTACTGTATTACAAATACTAAATTATATTACTTTTTGTTCGATGATCAGCTATGGCTATTCGAATGCGGTCCGCCATGTCATTGGTTGTGAGAATTATCTCGACCAATAACGGGTGAGAATGAGATCGAACTCACTTCTAAAGTTCGTATTGACAGGTACAGAATAGCCCAGCTGATCAGTAAACTGTTAAAACATGCGTGTTGAGTATATTGCATAGGCATGATATGTATATCTCTACATGCCCCTTCGGAGAAGAAAAGGCGTGATGTTTTACTGTTGTCATTGTTGACGATGTCATTTTAGACTGTCCGTTTTAGCTACGGACTGTTTAGCGTTTTACTGGAACTCTGGCTCGAAAAGCAGGAGTAGAAACAGGGTGGTTTTTAGTCAGTAACTACCTGACACTCCTTCTCGCCTCGCCCAAACCGAGACACGCCGCGACTTTTCCACCTCAAAAAAAAGACTCCGTTTGTACTAAAGGAATCAAATAAAGTTTTAAAAAATACGCTCATAAATCTCATATTGTCACGCATTTTATTACTAAAGGGATAGGCAGAAGAGCACATTATGGCAGTTAGTCAGGAAATAAATCCCAATACCTAGAAATCATTAACAATCATCTCTTAACAAACACCACTTCTTACAATTTAAACAAACCCTTTACCTAACAAAAAACACCTAACTCTACTTAGCAACAGCAAAAAAAATAAGGCACATCATGACGTCACTGCTTGCAAAAACCTGATCAACAATTACAGCCGGGTGATAGGTTCGGTATGCGATCGGAACCGAACTTCAAGGTCACTGAATGAGGTCGCCAAAATAAGAGTGTTACGAGGTCATAAGAAAGCAAGCTAAGGTCGCTACCCAAGGTGATTGTGTTTTCTTAATGTATTGTTTATTTATTTCGTTTAATTACCGCCGTCCTGTGCCAAGTTCCTGTATTGTTAAAGAGTATATTTGGGTTACTGTTATACTGACAGTAGTTATACAAGAATTGTCTCGTTAGTCAATTGGTGGTAGGTGCAGTTATTGAGCTGCGAACTATCTAGCGGGTTTACCGGGGCTCGGCTCGAAAAGCAGGAGTAGGAACGGGGTGTTTTTTAGGCAGTAAGAGTCTGACACTCCGTCTCGCCTCGCCTAAGGCGAAAGAAATCATTGGAAGATAAAAAGTACAGTTACTGAGCAAAAGATCTTAGTGTTAGACTCCCAAGTTAAGCAAAGTATCTGGAATGAGCAGGAGTTGAAACGAAGAGTTTTTTTAATCAGTAAGAGTCTGAATCTTCCTCTCGCCTCTTCAAAGTATGATTGAGAATTTTTGGTTTTTAATAAACATGTAAACTCAGTTTTTTAGAGACTCCATGTTATTGACTGCAAGTTTTAAAACAAAAAACCTTAATATTACTTTACCAAGCCCACCCAATAATACTGAATAAATAAAAACTAGAGTACCACTACATATCGATACCTATTCACATCGATATTCCAGTTTATAATCTAATATCGATATTGAATATTGACCAAAGCTCTCGCGAGTTAGGTCACCGGCCTATTTAACCCGCGTCGCCTCTCAATACTTTTTATTGAGTAACTCGATTCATTTAGTCGAGTCAGTTCGGTTAGTGACGAGTGCGATGTATAATATTATCTAAGTAGACATATCATTACAGTATTAAATAGTATTTCAGCAGAGAAGCGTTTATGCTCTGGCGGTCAAAAGGTTAAACAGTAAGAGTCTGACACTTCCTCTTGCCTCAGCCAAGGTAAGAGCAGTCATTTGATAATTTTACCCCCTCAAAGGCCCCGGAGCTGCGGACTGCCTAGCGGGTTACCGGGGCTCCGGCTAGAAAAGCAGGAGTAGGAACGGGGTGGTTTTTAGTCAGTAAGAGTCTGACACTCCCTCTCGCCTTACCCAATGTCAGAAAAGTCATTGGATGATGGTCCTTCCCTCAAAGGTATTAATTAAGTATTCTAGGTACTTATACACACGAGAAAATTCATTACATAATTTTCCTCCCTCAAATGCATTAATTAACTATTGTGGCTACTTATACTTTTGCATCTCGCTAGAATAGAACCAGAGGTCTATAATTTGCTGTGGAAGTAAGTCCCAATGTATAGCAGTACTGGATAGCACTTTTGTAGTTGTAAGAATTAAATAGTCGTACTCGTACTTCTTTAAAACGGTCTGAATGCTGGCCTTTTAATTAAATATCGTTAGTCCGTATGTTCTTAGCCTTCCACTGATCACACCGAACTATAAATTCTGGTTAATTGTTAGCTTTTTTTATTGAATAAGCCGGGTAAACGAGCAGACGGATCTAATGGTATCGGCCTTGCCGGCCTTATGGGGGTTAGAAATTTAAGACTTGTTGAGGAATCCGGGATTGGGAAGATTGGGAAGGGGGTACACATAACGGAAAACAACGCAAGCGCTGTTTCACGCCGGTTTTCTGTGAGGCCGTGGTATCACTCCGGTCAAGCCGGCCCATTCGTGCCAAAGCATGGCTCTCCCACACTTCACCTACCTTTACCTACGTTAGAACCTATTAAGTAAATTAAAAAACTACCTAGTGATGATAGTACGAAGTTACTTAACTACTTTTTTTTATAGAGAAGCCTTTTAAGGCTATATTTTGCTTGACATTTACAAGTTGCTCTTAGTTGTCGCAATAAATACATAGAAATAACGTTGCAAATATGAAACGAGAGAGATTTTTTTTCTCATTTAAAATGGATACTTTGCTTTACCGTTTCCTGCGAACTAAAGTTTTTCTTTGAGTGAAGCGATTGCATTTCCATTTTATATACTTTGAGGAATTTTACGGAATCGCATTAAAAATTATGTTGCAAAAGGTACTTTAAAGTTATTATATTTTGTGATATGAATATTTTTGTCTTTAAATAATTCATTATATTTCTGTGTAAATGTAAGTGTGATGTGTTTTTCGGAGCTTCAGAAAGCTTTCGAAATAACTTAAATCTTATTTTCTTTTGTAAATATTTTTCGATACACAAGTAGTACGTGGGACCTTCGACCATCTACGTTTGTGTTAGATACTCTAACCAAATACAAATTACAATTGGAATTGATTGATACACACAAACCTTTTAAAACATCATCGCAAATTAACAGCCCATAAAGTGGTCACTGCTGGCCAAAAGCCTCTTCACACACAGACGATTTGAGCATTAATCACCACGCTTGCTCAATGCGGGTTGGCGATTTCAAACTTGTAATTAGAAATTATAAGCCCAAGTTTCCTCACGATGTTTTCCTTCACCGTTTGTCAGTGGTGTCTAAATAATCTTAGAAAGTACATATAACTCGGAAAATGTCACATTGGTACTTGCCGTTGGTGGGTTTCGTACTATCATGCATGAGAAGCGGGCGAGTGTCTTAAACCTCCGAGCCACTATAACATTGTGGTTACCTACAAACCTTTTATAACAATATCAACCAATTTTACTATCAAATAATGTGACAATATTGTACTATTTATTTATTTCTCTAATAAAATATGTGCCAATAACATTTCAACCAAACAACAGTCGTCGTCATAAATAACACCATAAAGAAGTTAATGCCGGCCGTTTCATTAATCAGATCTAAACGCTCGCTTCGGTGTAACACGTGGCCACGTAATGGGAGCCCGGTCACTTTAATTACAATTACATACCGTTTATTACAATTACATACCTTTAATTACAATTACATACCTTTTATTGTGACGCCATTTTGTAAATATTACAGACTGAATTGAATTTAATTTCGAGAGGTACATGTATTAATTGTAAGTCGCTATTATTAGAGGTCCTAATGGAAAAAGGAGGTTAATGAATATGTATGTAAGTGAATTTGTTTTCAGAATTGGTGTAATTCGGAATTTATTTCTTTTTTTATTTTTTCCTAGTGGTTTCAATTTTAAGTAGGTACTTGTACTACCTCAGTAGCTAATAGATTCATACCACAGAGTATTTGTATACATTTTATATTTCTATAGAACAGAGACATTACGTCTTTTATGGTGCTTTTCCACCAGAGATGTGCTATGCTATGTTGTTGTGGATGCGTTTGGCTTTGGATATTCATTGGTACACAGCACTGATGGAACACAGTATAGCTTAGCACTGGTGTACACGGACTCAGCTAAGCTATGTTTTTTAAATCGAAAGATGCATACAATGGATATGTGCAAAAAAAAACTCTTGAAACACCCACGACAAGACGAGAGGTGGTAACAAACCTGGTCTCACCTGAACGTAATTAAGTGATATTATCCTATGCATATAATAAACTAGATTCTCTTGCCATTAAATCTTATGATTTCATAATTCCAAAGTTTAATATCCTTTCCGCACTTGGCTTTTCTTATTGCCATATTAAAACGTTCTTATAGCTCTGAGCAAACTTTAAGTGCCTTTTTATTCCTCACTTTTATTACATTAATGGTATCCATAACCATTATATATAAAAATAAATATGTATTTATAATAAACACATAAAGAAGATTAGGTTTTTAAGTAATACCTAGATTTTGAAAATATGATGTTTTAAATAATCAGCAATAGTGTTAATTGTGTCCGAGCCGGAGCTGCGGATGACCTGACGGGTTATCGAGACTCCTGCTCAAAGCAGAAGTAGGAACGGGGTGATTTTCATCAGTAAGAGTCCAATACAAAAAAAAAACTGTGGAATGAGCTATCGATGGCGGAATTGCCGAACTAATACGACCTTTTTAACGTTCAAGCTCCTTCTTAAAACGCCGGCAACGCATTTGTGACTCCTCTGGTGTTGCAGGTGTCCATGGAATGCGCTGATCACTTACCATCAGGTGACAGGTCTGCTCGTTTTCCCCTATGTTACAAAAAAAATCAGGTGACCCGTCTGCTTGTTTTCCCCTATTTTACAAAAAAAAAACACCCTCTTACCTCACTAGGTCACTGAACGAGAGAAGCCGCTTGTTGATAATATAACCCACTCTCAATTTAAATTTCAGTTTACATTTTTTATTGGCCCTCAGTAAATATACATATATATTCCTGTAACTTGCGAATTTCCATTTATTTTAGTAAATAAATAATATTTCCCACCGACTGAAATGTTGGGAATCTTAGCACGTCTAATAAACCAATTTATGTTAATAATTCAGAAATGTTTATGCCACATATAAACTCCAACAAGCCACAATCATAGTTTTATGATCAAAAACTAATAAACTCATTTCTTGTTTCAGGTATGCACTGATCATTCTCCATCTCCATATAAACAGGTAACGAATTACTTCGAAATCATAAAATTTATTCCTAGAATTGTCTCAGGCTCAATTTCTGTATTGAAGATTTTCCGAAATAACGTTCCACACTAGGATTTTCTCCTCTGTCGTGAATGCGTTTACAAATACACAAGTTCACATACACATTATACTCACATGCAAAACAATAATATGTGGATCCACACCTAGGCCACCTCTTAACCTAAAAATTACTTAGCGTGCTACACTCCTAAACTAACTTATTGCACTGTTAAGAGTCACTTATAGATTGATGAAAACTAATATTTATATATCAGAGAGATTTAATGATTACTTCCTATTAACTATTAAGTAACTATTCCTTAACTATTCCTTAGTAACAATTTTCTTTCAAAAACATTTGCTGATACTGGGTTAAGAAATCATTAAATGACTCTGAGCACGGCACTAAGAGAGTTTGATGAAAACAGGCATTAATGTGTTACGTTATTATGCAACCTTACTTAATGGACATAAAGTGTAAAATCACAGTTCACCTGTTTACTGGAGAACATGAAACCGAGTTCATTTGCTAATTACATAGCGTGGTTAATAAACTCCGACAGAGGAACTCATTAAAAAATACTGGGGAACAGTAAAACATCTGACGTTGGTCTAGGGCTACTGGAAGTGACATTAGAAAATCTTACATTTAGAAAATCTTACTGTAACCAAAACTTAAAATACTTGAACTATTACATTGAAACTTGAGTCATATTTTCTGAAATTTCTTTTGAGTCTATTTTTGGTAATCCATCATATTGGTAATTTTTTGAAGCCCAAAATTCAATCTCATTAAGCTACTTAACACAAATGGAAAGGTTCTCAGTTTGATCAGTATGTTTGCCTGTATGTATGTATGTGCGCAATTATCTCGCGTTTGGCTAAACCGGTTTAGATGCGGTTTTTAGCATAGGATTTTTCAGCTTTCTTAGAAGAAGGATTTAGCCTATTACCTATGTCAATTACATGTAAATGATTTGTCATTAGCTAGCCGGAGTTGACTCCACTAATAACATCAACATTCAAATCTGAATCGCCTCAGCTCTGTAGTTAAACTCACAATGAAACAAAACTATATATACTAGACATTAATTTAGACTTACAACATTATCTATAGTTTTACTAGCTCCGTGGGGCAAAATTATGACTTTATGTTTGTAAAATAATCTCATAAACTAGCAACCACATCTAGTACAACTATATATCCTGGTTAATCATTACCCTGATGCCTTTAGTTATGTGAGTGGCCGTAATAGGTATTAGTAAACACTAGCCATCGAGTTATATATAACCATTTTATCATGGTCTCTCTTTAACAATCTTTCTGCGAGTTCAACGGCCATTTTATACTGGTTTCGTATAGCTTGATGAGCGCAGATATACGCTTTATGAAATTATGACACTGGGGAAATTACAACTGTTTTAATATGTCAAACTGTTTGCTGGAACTCATATGAACGAACGTTTAAAAGTTTTGTGCTATTAGTTCGAAACGCTTGTAGAACATATTATAACGTTTAAATATTTGTGCTCGAATTTTCGTGTTGGAGTTTTTAGAAGTTCCGCGCGAATTATTGTTTTATGTAAAACGTTTATGAAAGTTTGTTATGTAAGGTTTTTCAATTTATAAACAAGTCTCTCTCTATAGAGTCGAAAATTCCTGAAGTTTGTATATTATGTGTGTCAGGGTGCTTTTCTACTAGAGATGTGCTATGTAGCTATGCTACGGAGATGACGAACGCATTATAGCACGCGTCTGTCCAAATAAAACATAGCTTAGCTAAGTCCATTTCCACCAGTGCTGAGCTACGTGTACCAAGCTGCAGCTGGAGTAGGACCGGGATGGATTTTAAGTCAGTAAGAGTCTGACACTCCCTCTTGCCTTAACCGGACGGGAGTAGTCAATGGATGATTTTCGCCCCTCAGAAAAAAAATGAACTATAAGTATGTCAATTTCATTATTCTCGTGAAAGACGTTCAGTCCTTTCGGAGTGATACTGTAACAAATCTTTGAAGCATTTTCTTCTTTTTCCATGTGACTTTTGTCTCATGACATGACAAGTAACCTCTGCCTGCCTTCGCGGATAAAAAGGCGTGACATAACACTATAATTATAACCATAAACCACTCCAAAACCAAATAAGCAAATAAACCCTAGGTATCAAAAGATAACTTTCCATTTTTGAAAATGCACTGTGAAAAAAAAAACAATGGCGACCTAGGGCTGGCAATATTCAGTGATGATTGATTATGATTGAGGGTGCCAACCGGTGCGCTCGCCATATTTTCTCCTGGCGGATTTTCAATGGCAGCCCCATTTACTCAGGTGGAAATTGGCTATTTTTAGCCTCGTTCAGCTTATTATTTATTTAGAAAGTGTATATTTTTTAATAAATCTTTTTAACACCTTTTTAAGCTTGATGAGTTAAAACTGTTTGTCAATCTTACTTTACGTATCGTTTACTATGATAAATTAGGATTTTTTTTTTATATTAATTTCGCTTCTTTGAATATGACCTTAATTAATTAGTAGATACTGTTAATTACAGTGGCCTTACATGCCATAATGTACACCTCTGCCTACCCCTTCGAGGATTAAAGGCGTGACGATATGTATGTATACTGTTAATTATTTATTTATTTCCCGGCTCAAATTTATTCAAAATTAGCAATTTAGGGCATGAAAACTCACTAAACACACATAATATTAATAGATAACTGGTAACGTCACACCTTTTATCCTCGAAGGGGTAGGCAGAGGTGCATATTACAGCAACTATTTTTGATTTATACATATGTACCATATTTCTAAGGAAAATATGAAAATGGGAAAATGTTATTCAATTATTTAAAAGTTAGAGTGAAAACAGAGGTTTTATTTAATATTACTCGGCAAATGTGTAAAGTTAGGAATAGTGAGGGAGAGCCCCGGGACTGTGCTGTTTGTGTTGGTGCTGACTGCTGACTAGTTGCGAACACCACTCGTTTAATTATTTGATTACCAGGAATGTGGATGAGAGTTTTTAATGTAACATTGTCATAGGTATGAACTCATGAATATGAGCCTTTAGCATGGCTTAAAACTTGTCAAACAATTACGTGAGCAATCCGAACATCAATTTAGAATGTCTCACGAAAGTTGTAATATAAAGATATATTATTTGTGATCTTAAATTATTTTTAATATAACTAGTTTGTGCTAGTGCTCTCGTTACTGTCAAAAAGTTCAGTTGTTCATGTTAAAATCACATTTTTTAAAATTTTCCAATTCACGCAATAAAATAGCCTTAGATGTTTTAACAATTATGTAGACGTTACATTTTACTTCGCAGTAACATTCCATACGACTATTCACTTATAATACTTTTTATTTTTCATTCTATCAGCGAAAAATAATACATTGACGTTGTACATAAGTTTTAAGACTTCTTGTCCGATCACTAAAATTCAACTCAAATATCTTAATATTAAGTCAGTAAAAACGCTTTATAATAAATATGACAAGAATTAACTTTCCGATACAAAATAAATCAGCAGCTTATTGAAACTAACAGCGCAACTGATGATAAATGGACGCCGTGCCGCCACCTCTAAACTTTTTAAATCGGATGCATCTAATATTAATTTCCCTGAGGCAACATCTCATGAACATAAGGCGCAAATTCATTTGAGCTGCAATAAAGTAATAATACTGCTTCAAAAGAGAAAGAACATGCTATTAGTAAGTTTTTATTTTGACGATTTTTATGACTTATCCATCATCATTATCATCATCAGCCTGTTCTCGTCCACTGCTGCACATAGGCCTCTCCAATGGCACGCCATTGAGCTCGATCTTCAGCTCTACGCATCCAACCACTATCAGCCACCTTGCGGATATCGTCACTCCACCTAGCTGGAGGGCGCCCTACACTACGCTTGCCTAGACGCGGTCTCCACTCTAGAACACGTTTACCCGGTAACAACGGTCATCGGTTCTTCGACAAATGTAAACCGGCTCACTGCCACTTCAGATTGCTAATCCTTTGAGATATGTCGGTAACTTTAGTTCACTTATCCATGACGAAGTTAAATCTAGTAGATAAAAATTCAGGAGAAAAATCATAAACCCAATATATCCCTTCAAATACTTGTATGCAAGACTTAACCTTCTCATAAAGGCAATGGCAACACAAAGAAATTAATCGAAATCGAATACAGAAACAAAAAACTCGAATGAAAACATCGATTCATAATTCCCTCGCGTCACAAGCTACGTAGTATCTTCATTACAGCATTTAGCATTCATGAAATGTCCATTTTTTTTTACTCGCGTCTCACCTTTATACACGATCCAATTCATCAAAAAATATACCGGGCCAGTATTTTAACGTTCGTAGCCCAAAAAGTCTGTAATGGAAAGGGGATTAAAAGCTCGCACAATTCAAACTAAATGCCAACGGGATTTTAAGAGGTGGACGTTGCACAACACTAGTCCGAGTATAGGGTGGGGTTACACTGCCGTATTTTATATAGTTTTAATTATCTGTTTTGTTTTTTATCTCGATTCAAACTTGTGTGTGTCACCTCTGTTTATTCTTACACTTTCTTATAGAATTTAGTTTACTAATGTAGAGTGTGTGCGTGTTGTTTATCAATCTTGTTAGAACACCTTGGAACGAGCACCTAGACTTTCACTGACAGATTATTATTTAATTCTTTATTTATTGACGTTTCAAAAGTACCTATATATGGTTTAATTGGAATAAATGATTTGAGTTTGACTTTCATATCATTTTTTCTATATTTTACACACATGTCGTCAACTAATTGTGAATATATCCTGTTTGCGACACAGTTGTTTAATTCTGGACATAATTACAATTATTTAAATTCAAGACAAAATTCATTCGTAACATGACATTACATTTTCTCTCTATCATCACATCAAAATTACACTCAGAAAAAAACTCCGCGTTCCTCATACCTAATTTTATTATAACGAGCATTTGTTTAAAAACATGAGGTAACAGAGTTATGTATTTGGCCAAACGCCGTGTTTCCGTAATTCTTCGCTCTACCCACATGAAGACCAGTTAATTACAAAATTAAATCACGAAAAGGTTTCATACTGTTTCATAGCACGGCCGTTGCGTCCAGACCGTATTCCATTTTTGAAATTTGAAATGCAAATTAGATTTGAAAAGCGAAGCGAAGAAAATCGCTTGCACTGGATTTTATGTACACGCCGCTTTAAAATGCAAGGATTTTGAATTTTGAATAAAATATTCTATTTTTTTTTGTAGATTTATTTATTCTGTTTTGTAAATTGAATTTTTAGAGTGTTTAAAAAGTATGGTGCCTATATATTTTTACATTTAAGTATGTCGGCCCTCTTACGCAAAATCAAACGCTAAGAATTGGCGAGAAATTCAGACAGCATTATTAATTTTAAAGTAAAAGCATAAATCAATATAGAACTCTCAATTTTTTTATATGATCACAAATACTGTATGAGGTTAAAAGAAAAGGCTTGGTTTAAGGAGTACCTACTTATCCTAATGAACCTCATTAGAAGTCATGTGATGATAGTTCAAATAAGTCGAATTAGCTTAAATCAACTTAATTCCGAAGCTGCGGACTACCCAGCGAATTTACCGGGGCTCCGGCTCGAAAAGCAAGAGTAGGCCTCGCTAAAGGCGACAGAAGTCATTGGATGATTTTCCCCCTTAAAGAAAACACTTAAATCGACTTTCATTATCAATAAAATGGTCAGACTGAACAACCAAACCTCCGCTTAACTTGAACCTGCGAAAAACAGAACCACTAACTGAAGGCCAGTTAATTTAAAACCCCCTCCATATTGCTTTGCTTTTACACATTGGGAACGTTTCGTTTTTGCAGCCAAGTCCAACTAACGAGCTATACGTCTTCATTAACATCAACAGTTCAGCATTGCTGGTTAACTAGTACAACTGCCTTAGGTATGGTTAATTTTAAAATTTTCTTAAAGTCAAATTCAAAGCTTTTAATCCCCGAAGGGGTAGGTAGAGGTGCACGTTATGGCACATAATGCCAATGTACACCCACATTTTACAATTTTGTAAGTCCCATGTAATAGTTGGTGTGCCTATTGCCATATACCGGGCACATTTCCAGACTCCGTGCTACCACTGAGAAATTTTCAAAAAATCAAGCCCATTATCTTTTTCGGTTTTTTTCGGTTACTAATACTTCGCCCGACCCGGGAATCGAACCCGAGACCCCTTGCCCGGCAGTCGCATTTGCAACCACTCGCAATTAATTCTATATAAGGCACTTTTGAAAAGTTAAATTGAGTCCGCCAGTCTGTCTGTCAGTGAAGCTAGGTGTGTAGCAACGTATCTCATTGGTAGAGAAGAAGTGGGTGGTGGACTCAGCTGCTAAATGAAAATTGTTGGGTTTGATTCCGATGTCGCGTATTATTGATGCTTTTAGGCTTTTCAGCGTGAAGACTATTTAAAATATTATCTTCAGTAATGATGTCTTTAGGTTTATTTATCTTCTTAGTTATTCGCAAGTACACATAACAGTAGTTAACGTCACGGCTTTAATTAGCAACGACTTTACTTCACCGCTGCATATTCCCTTAGCTTCAAAGGTCGTGAAAATTACATGAGTAGTCTTGTGTACATTAAATTTGAATAGAAGCACTCAGACTATGTAACTTAGTTAAACTCCCCAAGCTTTTAGCAATATAAACAGCAGATTTAACTAGATTTCAGAGAACTGCATTTATAAATTAACCGATTCAAAAAATACAACTGTGAAACATTTTAAGATGCATTTTCACTTGGCTCAGAATAAGCAAATCCAGTTAAAGCCGGCATGCACCTAATAATCCGGTGCTTACCAACGCGCTCCGGTCGCAACCGGTTTAAACCGGATTTTTCCGCTTATTTGAACGCAAACATGGCCTAATTTTTTACACATTTCGACGCTACAATTTATCTAGATTGCAATATTGGTCAGACTGGTAGCGAGTCGTTTTCCACCGTAATACTGTGGCGGGTTGTATAAAAATCGGTTCCGAACAGAATATCGATTCCCGAGACGTGTAAAATGACTTCACATTACTCCGTGTTATCGTACAACGTCCGTTTCGTAATACGATACTAAATGTCATTTTTCACACGACCAGAAATCGTAGACCTCAGATGATGCTTGAATTTATCGAAAATTGGTTTTCTAAGTGGGGTCTAAGTAAGTTGGCTGGTATAACGGACAGAAACGGACATTTTGACCGATTGTGACCCGGTTTTCGGTTTGAACCGAGCCCTATTTGTCATATGATTGCAATGAACTGCCTACTAGGTCGTTTACTCGGCCAATAGATTGAAAAGGTATCATCGATGGCTATATACAGAAATGGAGTATAATTATTTACTGTCAAATCCATGGTTGGCTTTCAGGAGCACTTTATTCGGTGTAGGGAAGTAGAAGAAATATTCATATTTTTGGTTTTATTATGTAAGAAAATGATCTATAGTTAAATGACGAAAGATGATAGTCTGTTGCAGGGTAACAAATAGCCGTTCTTATCATTACTCGTATATTTAGTTTACCCATGGTTTGAGTAATGCCGGCCACATCTAGTTATTTAAGAGATTGACGTGTAAAAGAGTTACATTGTAACCTATTTGCAAAAATAAATATAATTTATCATAAGTTGGATCTCTTTTAGCCCTGTGATCATAATACCTAACGTTAAGGTATTATAATCTACATATAAAAAGGAAACTTCAAAGTCAAAGAAAGATTTTAGAGACGCTTTTGGTAAAATACAAAATTTTCAGTATTTTCAAACTATTTTATCTTCCAATGCCTAGGCATTGGAAGATACAGATACTGGATACAGATATTGGAGCAGCAGATACTAGTATCTGCTGCTTTCTAACAAGAACAAAAATTTCACAAGAGTAATTTAAATCACACCACATTCATATCTCACAGAAATCAAATTATTGATTATATATATATATATATTATATTGCAAACCTAATTAACCTCGTATTAACTGAACAAAAACTTCAAACTACTAGCGACTCAATTAAAATAACTTACTCAAAAAGAAGAAAATGTAGTCCAAATAAAAAAATCTGTGTGTGAATATTTTTACTTAGTTTTAAACTTGAGTGGAAGTCGGATGGACGTGTGGAAATCCCTGGATTATAGAGTAGAGCTGGTTTTAGCTAAATGGCCGACTATAATCCTAGTTCAACTTATAAAATGGCGTAGTTGAGTGCACATCACTATGTACCAGTATAAGATGAGCTATCGTGTCGTTGAATTTCTACAAAGTGAAGGTTCATGTATTGAAGTTCCTGTGTTGGCTAAAATTAAATTGAATCAGTTACGGTGCAGTTTTTGATTTAAGTTACTTTTACCTTTTTTTAATTGTGATAGATCTACAAAAGAACAAAAGTCGCCGATATAGACCAGCGGATAAGCAAGTTAAAGTGGTAGTGGGTAGGGCACATAGCTTGGAGAACCGACGGGCGCTAGGGCAGAAAAGTCTCTCGAGTGGAGACCGCGTACTGGCAAGCGCAGCGTAGGACGTCCATCCACAAGGTGAACAGACGACCTGATTAAGGTCGCAGGGAACCGTTGGATGCAGGTCGCTTCCAACCGGCCTATTGGGGGAGGCCTCTGTTCTGTTGGAATGATGGTGTTAAACACGTACTTTTTATTTCATTACATATGTAATTTCGATGACATATTGATTTGAAATATAAAATTTTGAGTAATTTTTATACTCAATAGAGACGTAATTATCTAAGTATTGTTTTCTTATACGACAAATAAAAAAGTACATGTCTAATATTTTTTCTTTGCGTAACAGATGGAACAAATAGATTTTTAAGTTTCATACCCCGTCATCATCCCTATTACAAGAATGAACATCAAACACATAAATGTGATACATTGTCAAAGTTCCACAGCTCGCAGCTCTATAGAATATTGAAGAGGAGTTCGCGAATAGTTCGGACGCAAACTATTGACAAGATAAAACATTTCTTAATTCCATCCCTTTGTGATTTGTTGTGTTAACAAATAAAAGGGATTGTTGTTTTTACGATACGGCTGAACAATTTTGGCACACGTCCGTAAAAATTCTTTCGCAACTCAAAGAAATAAGTTTGGCGTGCGTAAACGTGCGTTCACGCGCGTTTTGAATTCTATTTAGGGTTTTACTAAGTGTGAATATGTTCTTAATTGTTTTGCTGTTATCGGCTCGGCTTTAATGAGGTTATCGATTTTTTTTTTATGTTTCTAATGATATAACTTAAAAATGTCGAAATTGACTCAGCCAATCCATCAGGCATAGCAACAAATTTCAGTGTACACACACTGTACTACACTAATCTCTGGAACGACTGGTTAGAAAGCCTAGGCACACTATGCTACATAAATTACACTATGATCAATAGAAGCCAAACAGAGCGAGTGAAACCGCGTGCGTATAGCTAGTCACCAAAACAAAGCCTTATGTAGTCCCATTACATAAGCTATTAATTGAAAACTGAAACAAGTTTAAAGCAAAACTTTAATCAACACTTTCCCATCAGAATAGATTAACACAAGAAAAAAGCAAAAACTTCGAACCCCAACCCCCGAGCTCGAGTGACAAACAAAGAAACATTTTTCAAGAAGTCCAAAGTTATTTTCCTAAAGAATTGACCTTTATTATGTACGGCAAGAGATTTTCTCGTTTCTTACTTTTTTTTCTCTTAAGTATATCGAAAAGGCAAAAGTTTGCAACAAAAAGGACTTGGAAGTTAATTCTTGGCCTTTTGCGAGACAAAAGAATTATATAGTGAAATACTGAATGTTAGTACAAAGTCGGCAGTTCGTTTGTTCTGTGATGGTTGCGGTCTAGGGTATTGAGGGTGCTTTTCTACCAGAGATGTACTATGTAGCTATGCTATAAAGATGTAATAGCTAAGCTGTGAAACTGAAAGTATGTGACAGTTTCTACCGATACTAAGCTATGCAGCTGTATGTGATCTATCAATAGGCATTCATAGCACGCATCTTTTGTTATAAAACACATAACTGTTTTTTCGACCAGTGCTAACTATGTGTACCAATGAATATGATTGGTGGTAGCCAAACGCATACACAACAACATAGCATACCACATTTCTGGTGAAAAAGAACTCTTATTTCTCCCAGATCGGCTCCGGCCTTCAATTCGAAAAGCAGGAGTAGGGCCGGGGTGGTTTTTAGTTAGTAAGAGTCTGACACTCCCTCTCGCCTCGCCCAAGGTGGGAGAATTTATTGAATGATTTGTCCTGTTAAAAAACTGGCATTGATTCTTAGTTCATAGTCCCGATTGCTACGGTTAAAACTAGGTTTGAAAAGTCAACAAGATAGTTGTTTTGCAGTACCTATGTAGAAGTTTATTACATTAGTTATGTTTGTTTTTCGGTTGTAGTATGAGATTTAGGAATATTAATATTCGTTTCTCTGCGGTGATGTTGTAGTTGTTAGCACATAGTCATGTTCTATCTAATTACTAGCTATTGCCCACTACGTCCGCGTAGAATAATGACTTCTGACAGAATTTCGAAATCGGTTTTTGATTTTGTTCTATTAATTTTTTTTCTTAATTAAAAGTAGCCTAAATTACTCCTTTATCCCATAAAAGTATACATTGTCATCATAATCATCATCATCATTTTGTGTCCTTCAAGTTTTTTCATTTAGTCCTATTTTGGTGTATTAGCAACCAATTTTTATTTTTAATACAACAAAACCTCACCTCCGCCTCCATGACAATTTAAACATAATTTTAATTGTTAATTAATTAAAATAATTACAAGCATCAGAGAATTAACAATCATGTGAGAGGATTTCGATAAAATGCATTGTCAAACTTAATTGGACATGTCCCAAATTGTAGCAATTATCATTATACAACGCATTAATAAATAATTATTTGTCGTATTTATGAATACGATAATAATATAATAATTACTACATTGTATTAAATAAGGATAATCGCCGTTAGCCGTGAAATGGCTATACAAAATTGATTTTAATAATGCATGTACTATAAGATTATTTCGGAAATTAATATTCAACATAACGTGGAATTTTAACAGTGATAAATATGATAGTATAATTATAAAATTCATGAGTTTATTCATGTACAATGATGGTCACATTCGCCTGACCACTTAGTTAATATTTTTTTGCACCTGATGAGATCCACTCACGAGCCCCGCCCCATGACCTTGAATTGACGCTGGTAGTTGAACCACATCAAACACACCACTAACTAAGGGATTATACGTGTTGCGTCACTAAGCTGCGAAATTATCGCTTTTCTATTTGATCGTGATTAATGCTCAAACCTTCTCTGTGTGAGAAGAGAAGAGCTTTTTATTTTATAGAGGTGCTCCATCGTATCATCACTTACCACCAGGCGAGATAGCGACCAAACGTCGACCCATCAAATGTATAAAAAAGGTCCATCTCCTCATCTTTATTCATATAAAGATGCAATAAACAGAAGGTTTATGCAGACGCGAAGTATCCAATGTAGTGTGAAGCACATTTGTGAGTAACACGACGTGTGAGTAATATTAAGAATATTGCTTGCACCACCTGTTATGTAAGGACAAAGATATTTTCATACTAGAAGCGCCTTTGAAAATATTTGATGGAAGATAAGTACCTAAATAAAAATGAGTTTTGGCTTAACTTATTTGTGCTAATCGTGATTAGGTTTAGACATTTTTTTATAAGTATATTCATATGAAAACTGTCCTTAAATTTTTTATGTTCGATTGCGATTCGATTGATACATCGCGGATTCGAATCCAACACTGAGCAAATATTTAATCGGTAAATATTTGTTCCGGTTCTGCGTGAGATGTTCATGTAGAATTTGTGTTTGTGAATACACTATCAACATATATTAAGGGTGATTTTCAACCAGAGATGTGCTACCCTACGTTGCTGTGGATGCGTTTGGCTTCCACCAGTCATGTTCATTGGTACATATAACTTAGCAGTGGTGGGAAGGGACTCAGCTTAGCTACAGCTTTTTATATGGAAAGTTGCGTTTATGGATGGCTTCCTTACTATCGATATATCGCATACTCGAGCTGCACATCTTCCTCGCACAGCTACATAACTTAGTATCGGTGGAAACAGTCACATAGTTTCACAGCTTAGATATTACATCTTCGTAGCACGCACCCATAGGAAAAGCACACTAACACCATTTTTGTTTTAAAATCGGCTAATTATTTAAGACCATTTTCGTACCTATTATGTAGCTTTGATTACACAAATAGATACAAATTGTTCTCTAGATTGCGTTGGACAGCTGAACCGCATTTTCCTTTCCAAGCCCACAATAATGTACTAGATAATATAGCTGAATGTCACCCTACAAGTGACTAAGCACCAAGTAAAGTCACTTAGCAGAAATAAGTATAATTAATTATCCTGCTAGACATTTAATGCCTCGGAAATGGTATTAACAGAAGCGCCGCCCAGTCCAAGATCTAATTGAAAAAGCATATCATGTCCTATTTTCAAAGAAATAAGGTCACTTTTTACTTTTTTTCTTTTTGCTGGAAACCTATAAAACGTTTGGTACTTAAATTTGCTCTAGTTCAGCAGTATTTACCTGGGGAAGTAACGTTTTGCTGTTTGAGTAGAAGTTGTTTTCAAAGGAAGTCGTTTGAAGGAAATCAATTTGTAAAGTACATCGTCTTGCTTTGATAGCATAAAGCTCTTCTCTTGTAATATCCATTGTGTTGCTAATGTATTAGTGCAATGATAGGTTGTACCTGGTACCTGGTGTACAGGTTAGAAAATAAAGATTAATTCAGTTTGGAGATTATATCAGATACAAACCACATGAATATTCCTTTGCTAGGCATAGGTCTCAATGCATTATGATAATAACCTTAACTTTTTTTATTGGTATTTGTATGACCGTTCAGTGCATATAGTATCAGATGCAATTAGGTTTAAATGTGTCTATGATTCTTTATAGAAAACTATAAATGATTAAATTATTATGATTATTTAATTTGAATCTTTAAAAAAAGAAATCGTATTCCTTTTTTTAAAAGGCCGGCAATGTACCTGTGACTTTTCTGGTGCTGCGGGTGTCGATGGGCGTTACTGATTGCTTATAGAAAAATAAATCTAAATCTACATCAAATATCAATTCCAAACCCAAAGATGTAACTACGCTCACCCCTCATTGAATGCCACTTCTAGTAAATCAATATCTTTGTAATTATTGTGCAACTCGACATATTACTCGTGTGTGTTATATGTGTGTGTGTGTGATATGCAGAACGTATTTAATTGATTCCCTGCGAATCCACTAGTAGACTTAACGAAGTACAATCAGTTAAGCATTAGCTTCCGTGAATTGTATTTTATTTGGTTTTAAGTGCATTTTTGTGGAAAATGGTTTATAAAAGTTATTGATATTATTAAACTCTTGAATAGCTAGTAAATTACAAAGTAAACCTTACAAGACAACATTTATTTTGTGCTATCTGTCTGTCATATACATTATGAGCGCTTCACACCTTTTTTAGAAAGTCAAGTAACTTCTTGAAAAACGTTCAGTAACTTCTTGAAAAACTCTTTGCGTCTAAAATACTCGTAGCCGTTCAATTTCATAACAAATTTCTCTACGAAAGTTAATAGACTTGAGTCAATTTACAATTTTATAGATTTTTTATTTCGCTTCGTCTAAAAAACGCCTTATGCAAACACTATTCAGAAATCTGCTTACCTTATCTTGTACCTGAAGAAAAAAGGATCATAAACATAAGCGTTATATCAAATAGAGCCATAATTCTTATTGGCATCAAGTTTTTCCTAAACGACGCCTACGCGGCTACGGCGTAGCATGTCGTAGCGCTACGAAGCGCGTAGACACCATTTCAGTTATCTTTTATGATGAGAATGATTTATTTCAGTCGTTTCACTACGTGAGGCGTACACGTGCGCTTTACTGAAAGGTTTTTAAACATGTGTGTGACGTATATAAGACAGATATATAAAGGGTACTTTATTTATATAGAATTTTCTTTTGTGTATATTTGAGATGTGTAAAAAGCTGAGATGCTGAATATTTAAACTGATTTAAATATTCAGCTTCTTTTCTTTTATTTTTGTATGTAATTGGTCCATCTACCAATAATAATCATATTATTCTGATTCACCAAAAATGACTACTGATTAATTTATATCCGTATTCAATACGATACCAAAATCAAATGCTAAACTACGGACACACAATCCAAAAATCCATCTGTTATTCCTCACTCTTGCTCTAATAACGCAAATAAAATAAAAATATTTGCCGATAAAATAAATTGCCTTACCGACAACTTGACCTTGACCTTCGAGACCTTATGACCTTGGACATAAGGTCTTCAATATGTTCTCAAACATACATTTGCACGAATAATCCCAATATCTAGACGTTAAGCGTTTTCTCAATCGGGTATCGGTAAATTGAATTCGGTATTTTGATGTGTTTTTCTTTCTAAGAATCTGTTTTCTTAGATAAATATGTTTTAGCTGTGTAACTTTGTAACGCGAGGGGATATAAATAAATCCTTGTTTTAGTTTCGAGAAGGTTTTTTGTGTGCTGTAAATCTTTTTACTCGTGTCTATCTACCTATTACGTTTGTAATACGGACTTGAGATTTTTTGATCAAATAATAAATAAGGCTTTTCTTTTACGTTTTTTATCTCCCATTTTTATGGTATAAGCCCGTAAAAGAGCAGATGGATCACCTAAGCAATCGCCGCCACCCATGGACACTAGAAACACCAGAAGCGTATTAAGTACGTTGCCGGGGCCTTTTGGGAGTTTGGACTTTAAGGGTTATTAGGGAATCGGGGATTTGGAAAATTGGCAAGGGGGTAATTGGGCCTCTGATAATGTAACTCAAACAACGAAACACAATGCAACCGTTGTATCACTTCGGTTTTCTGTAAGGCCGTGGTATCATTCATGTCATCAGTCGAGTCGGTTCATTTGTGCCGAAGCATAGCCCTCCCACACTTGATAGTGTGACCTTTAAAATTATGCTAACTGCTTGTTAAAAATAATGATAGAAAATCATCATCAGGTCTATCAGAAGACGTCTACTACTGAATTATCCATCAATGACTATCAGATCGACTGGTTTGAAGCACAATCCGATGAACCCACATCCATAATGAAAGTTAAAAGTCAAATCAAATTATTTCAATTAAGCCATTGACAAATAAATAGTCTGTCAGTCTGTCCGTCAGGGAAGCTAGGTGCTCGTTCCAAATTATAGCTTTGACTGGAGAAGAACGAGCAAGAAACTCCATTCCAGTCTTCCTATAACCTTTATCAGGTCGTCGAATTACAACTTAGAACTAAGTTAACTATACAACTTTGGGAACAAGTGGGTGTAACATGTACTATGTCAAATTGAGACTTGACATTAGTCTCATTTATATATTATTGTATGACCTTGTATCGAAATGTCAAGGTGCAATGTAATTGACAGTGATATTCTGAAACCATCTCCTGAAACCGCGTATTTAAACTGATTAATTGTGTTATAGGGGTGGTACTGTTTGGGGATCAATAAAATTATTGTAGGTGTCTCATTGTCGTATAAATTTTAGTTTATTTATTTATTACTAGTTTATTATTAAAAATACAATAATACGTAACTATCTAGTACTTTATAACCGACTTCCTAAAAAGGTGGAGGTTTTCAATTCGTCCGTATATTGTTTTTTTTTTCATTATCAAATTGACGAACTAAATAGTACATCCATTTTAAACCATATTCACCCACCGATTACCGAAATACTTATTTACCAAAAAATTATAGTGTAAGTAAACTGTAAATTGTAAATTACCCGGATTGTAAATTACATTTACCCCACTGTCAACACGGGGGTAAATGTAACATTCATCGTAAATTGGAATTAGTCGACAACCCTGCACGTATTTGTCTACTAGATTGATACTCGTTATCGCGAGATTGATTGCTTGATTGAATTTTACAATCTATTGTATAATTAATTTTAACGCGATTCTTAATTAAATAATGTATTTCAACACTGTCCTTGTTTTCAAAAGGGGTAAAAAGATAAAAATAAGTTATTTCTGTTTCATTTAACAGCAATATCGTTAAAGTTTCAAGAAAACTTTTTATATTGTCACTCAGACCCGAAATGACAATTTTAGGATCACACAAAGTTTTGCTCCGTGCGGGCATCGAACACGCTACACATTGTACAATAGCCAGTTGCTTAGCCACCGTGCCAATCTTGCAGTCAATTTATAGGTACAGTTGTAATTAACTGTTGAATCTACAGAATTCAAGATTTTTAAAGTCTGTGTTAATGCATTTATTCAATTAAACCATTCGAAAGTAAATATTGGTTATTTTACTTTCTGTCTGACATTGGAAGATAAAATCACAATATCAGAGAAAAAACAGATTCTTCATCGATAATTTTACTTTATATACACAACAAACAAAAAACAACTGCGTACCGTACGAAAATAAGATGAATTCGCGGAAACTCCGAGCGACACCAGACTATATCAGAGTGAGTAGTCAACTCGGACCACATGCCTACGGCCCATTTGGGACGAGTTGGGGAAATTAAAAATAAATTAAATTTTTAGTGGTCAACTCGTCCCACTTCACTACCACAATGAGATAAGGTACAGTCAGTAGCAAAAGGGTTAGTGTGGAAATAATAAAGTTCTATTACTTTGTTGAAAACAAAAGATTTTCTAGGAACTTCATTCTATCTATGTTATCATTTACTTCATAAGTGACCGCCATGACCATTGTTTAAGCCACACATGTTTACTATTCTTAGTAATTTTGGATAACACATGAATTTGTGCGATTGCTAAAATAAATTGAGCTAATAAATTATTTAACCGACACTAAAAAAGAGGTTCTTACTTCGTAAGGATGTTGTAATATGAAATAATCTATAAATAAAACGAAAGTAAAGAAACAAAACAATAAAAAAATATTTTTAATCTTGTGTTGCTAACTGTACCAAACATTGATAAAGTTTAAAGATCCATACAAAAAAAAAGTGGGACGAGTTGACTACTAAAAATTTAATTTATTTTTAATTTCCCCAACTCGTCCCAAATGGGCCGTAGGCATGTGGTCCGAGTTGACTACTTACTCCTATATCTATATCATGTAGACAGCAAATAATATTTTCCATAAAAAATACAATATAAATCGAAAAAGCAACGTTGCTTTAAAACTATTGTTCGAAAACGTATATGTATTAAAACCATTACCACACTCCAGCTTTGCATAGAAAACCGTGAAAAAAAAAAGTATCAAATATTGTATCGTACGAACGGTCATCCGATGCCGTATGCCGTAGACCAAATATTTTTTTTTACTAAAAACACAGCCGTACTCTGATTAAAGGGTAAAAAAGCACAAACTAAAACAAAGAACAAAAAAAAAAACGAAATGACGTGACATGCAAATTGGGCAGACGGAAACTGTCATTTTTTTGTTCATGTTTCAAGGCTCCCTTTTCAGTCAAAAGGGCCTGTTATTAAAGTTTTAAATATCAATGCCTATAGTCAATACAAGCCTATAACTTCTCGTGTAAGTAACATGGATATATAGTCCTGGCTTTATTTACAATACTGTTTCATATTGAGCTTACTTTATGTCTTTTAAAGCCATTATGGAATAGATGGCAAACGAGTAGATGAGTCACCTGATGGTAAGCGATCAGCGCTGCCAATAGACATCCGCAACACAAGATGGGTAACAGGTGCGTTGCTGGCCTTTAAAAAGGAGTATGCTCATATCTTGAAGGTTTGAAGGTCATATAGGTCCATTACATTCGAACGAGAAACTCTTTTAAATAAAGTTTCACAATCAATCATTTCGGCCTCATAATAGATTACTCTATAAATAATAAACTACTAAATTCTATTTTCGTAAACACTAAACTATCCGGATCAACTGTAAAAATAATAAAAAAAACACAACTTGAAAGCATAAGCCTGGGGAAAATTTACTAAATATTTTTTTCACTTAAGTTAAAAATTAAGCGGTGAGGCGACTTAATGAGTTCTCGGCAACCAAATGAGGTCGGTGCCTCACACTCCGACCTCCGACAACCTCCGACCCTCTGACAGGGCTGCTAGTAGTCATGCACATCCGGTATACGGACTTTTAACTACTAAATTAACTTGCAGCTTATGAAAATTTGAATCAAAAGTGATATGACAGTAGTTTCATCATAATCTTTTAAAACCATCATAAGTAATTAACCTGTAAACCTTGTGGGGTTTTCGGTGTGGGAGTGTCAACCTTGGTTTTCAATGAAACATTTCTATAGCAAATTACTTCAAAGTCGGACTGTAATTAGTTTTAGACTGAAACAAACTCTTCTTTAGATACCATCTTCTTTAGGGACCATCTTCCCAATCTCAAACAACCCCCAAAAGGCCGACAACGCACTTGTAACACCTCTTGTGTTTCGAGTGTCGAGTGTGAAACTTCTTATTTTTGTTAGAAAAACTGAGAATAATCAAAACAGGAAAAATGGAGTGAATTTATAAACACAATTTTACAAAGTTCACTCATTGCAAGTCTGAACAATGTCGTTTCCCAACTTTATTACATTCAACAAATTATTTACGACATTCTCAGAAACAGATATCAGATTTTAGCAACACGTTGACAACAACGGAACAAACAACAAAATAACATGAGAAAAGCTTATTACATTCACTACTTATGCTACTTATAGCACAATTCATACGCTACTTATGCTACTGCAACCACTACTTATGTTATTTATGCATTGTTTCTCTTTAAACAAATGATTTAAAACAAACACCTGTCTATTTAATACTACCATTGTTCTAATAGAACCGTTGAATTTGAAAAGCGTGGTACAAAATTCTCTTTTACTAAGCAACCCTGACGATGTGACGCTCAAAGTAAAACTAGATCTGTTAGGAGGGAAACAATTTGGGAGTAATTTTGTGTAGATTTTCGCTTTGAAATATTAAATTAAATACAACGTTTCTTCGTTCTTAGATGATGACGGCTCTATTAAAATATATTTGGAATTGTACCTGAGAAATGGATTAGTAGGTAGAGAAAGACGATTTAATTAATCAATCATTATTTCTATTTTGGGTGTAATTACTTCTTTATTAATGTGAAATTTAGAAAGTTATATTTAGAAAGTTCGATTGGTGAACAGACGTGTTAAAGTGTAATGTACGTATGAAAATATTCTTTTAACACTAATTTATAATACAAACTAGCTAGCACCGGCTCGTTTTAATCGTAGCGTGATGTTTTATACCTTTCTGATAAATTGACTATCCAACACAAAAATTATTTTTCAAGTCAGACCAGCTGGAGATTAGTGCGTTTATATCAAACAAACTTCAAATAATAGTATAAGATTACTCTTAAGACTCAGACAGAAAGAAGTGAACAGTATCATTATAAACATTACCATTTTTGTTTCAGGTACGTTGACCAACCTCATCAAATAGTATTTCAAAGATACTTCACGCCTAGATAACTAAGGACATCAATTACGATAAGTAAGTATAAAAAAATTGATCAAAATTACAGTCACTTGGATAAGTGCCTAGTCGCCTGACCCCATCATTTACACATTAGCACATTTCTCTGAAAAGATCTCAACAATCCGGGACGACGAACCGAAACGACTTCCAGATTACCGTAAACGCTT
Source organism: Spodoptera frugiperda (assembly GCF_023101765.2). Taxonomy (NCBI): domain Eukaryota; kingdom Metazoa; phylum Arthropoda; class Insecta; order Lepidoptera; family Noctuidae; genus Spodoptera; species Spodoptera frugiperda. The sequence goes on along the minus strand of NC_064220.1, from coordinate 135,088 downwards.
AACCTAAAAAGTAGAAAAACTTTTGAAGTTGGTAATGCAAGTCTAGGATTTTTCTTTTCCAAAGTGCACTTATTTAAAACAATAGCTGCAACATTATCATTCAAGATGGAGTCTAGAAGATAAGCTTTATTCTGAAGTCGGGAACCTGCATACATAGTACATAGGGCATATAATTATGTATATTGTCCGTCTACAATGTACCGTCAGCGTTTCGGAATTGAATAATATTTGAGAGCTGACCGGTTAAGAATGCAAGATCCTTATGCATTTGATACATAGATATTGATTTATTTAAATATAATAATATGAACTTTGAAGAATTGGATGTATTTATATCATAATTTTCGTGAGGCATTCTTAATTAATTATTATGTTTTTCGGCGTACTCACGTAATTATTTGACAAGGAACACGACTAGTTTCACTGCGACGTATTCATGAGCAGCATTCCGCGGCTCACGACGGTGAAGCCTGATGAGCCTCTAACATGGCTTGGAACTAGTTGAGTTCCTTGTGAAATGATTATATATTAAATAAATGCCGGTGTGTAATGCGCATAATATCATGTAATGTAATAAGTTGTATATCATAGAATTTTGTTTGTAAATTCACCAAAATCATGACAAAAGTTCAAGTGTAGATCACTGTTTAAATATACCTAATAGGAATACCTATCGTTACGAATCAAAGATCTATAGTCTATATATCTTAATACATATATGTATATATATGTAGGTACCAACTTCACGAAATTGTCGCAACGAACTTTCATGAAACATTTCACCGCATGAAGTAATTATTCACGTTTTCAGGTTACAAAAGTTTTCCACTTTCAGTATTATATAAGAGAGAGTGAGATTTAACTGAATTCACTGAAATCTTTTCTTTGAGATTAGAATTTTTTACTGTTTGAACGCGAAACGTGTTTGTTGTTATTTTTTTGTTAGTTTAGACACAAAAGATTCATTTATCTGAATGCTTTTATAAAAATTAAAGTTCTTTATATTTGTTTCGTGTAAAGATTTACTTAACTTTAAACAGACCATTGTTCTAATATACTATTTCGTAACTCTATATAGTTCTGTCTTCAAAGAAAAATATACAAAAGACTGCCTCAGTTGAATCGCATACGTAACCAAGCAACGAGTAGGAGATTAGAATTCGTTGATTTTCCGTTGTCCCTTGAAAATTATAACACTTAATCTATATTAATGTTAATCTATATAGTGAAGCATGTCTGATAGATGACAATAAGCCCACCGCCTATTATATAGAAATCATAAGATTAGCAGAGATAATCCAGTATTACATTTGGTAACAGCAAGCAGCAAATAAACGTCAAACAACATTGTTTGAAAACTAACCGTTACTACCATCATCTACAAACAACGTACACAGAATCTTAAAGAAACCCATTACCCCTAAACAAGGCTAAATCCTCTTCTCCTGGTATTTTAAATGAATCTGTGAGCACAGAAGCTAATCTCACCAAGATCTCATCGCAGCCACAAAGCACAAACTCAATCTAGACGCAGTCTGCTGTTCCTGGGCCAAAACAAATTTCATCCGGTGCATAAGTCTCATCAAATACAGTGAAATAGGTAAAGGAACCTTTGTGGCAAATGCTTTGCGTGCAGACGGCGGGTCGGGGCCCTGTTGCAGCGTGATGCAAATTCTAGTAAAGAGCTCGTTAGGTGTTAGGTAATAGAAATTGGAGATGCAGTTGACAAAATTAAGGTTTGTGAATTTAAGATCTTATTAAGGTGAGTTTACTATTAAAGTAATTATCATGTTTTTCAACTTACTCACTCATTTATTTGTCGAGGAATTGCTAGAGGCTCATATTCATAAGCAGCATTCCGCCACACACGACGCGTTGCGACGCTGCTACTGATTTAATTTAGTTTGTCTCACGAAAGTTATAATATAAACAGAGAGTGCTATTCCCTATAGCAGTAAACTTGCACCTAATTGTAGCCAGATTCCTAGATATCAGAGCGAAGTATCCTTTGCTTATATTGCGTTATAAATTGGATCTCTTTGAAATTGTAATCTAATGGCATAATGTCCTAAGACTGCAGTATCATAAATTACGCTCTTTTGACGGTGAACGGACCCTGATTTACTATCTTAAAACGATAACCGAACAACGAGGTATGGATCATCGTCATCATCATCAGCCTGTTCTAGTCTACTGCTGGACATAGGCCTCTCCAATGACACGCCACTGAGCTCATCTTCAGCTCTACGCATCGAACCACTACCAAGCTTGCGGATATCATCACAAGGGATGGATATGGTACTCAAGTTGCCGAAGCGATGTTGATGTTTGCACGGCATTAAATCGCTTCAAGTGCAACCCCACCTCAAAGCCTGCAATTCCTCAGTTCGGTTAGGCCCTCGCCCCACTGCTAGATTTAACTTTTCAAAACACTGAGGTCCAGTCGGCTTTGTAATACTGCTGGCCATAACTAACAATAGAAATGGTGGAACGGAGAACAAACCCCTTATCTGCATTTTGAGTTGCAAAGCTTCAATTGCCGTTGGGATTATTCCTTTGGTACCAAATAAGATTGGAAGTCGTTGGGGGAGGCCTATGTTCAGCAATGGACGTCTTATGGCTGATATGATGATGATGATGATTATGAAACGAGATTGGTTAAACGTTGTTGTTATTAACTAAGATGCACTTAGGACAAATGGCCATAATTATTGTATACTACACCTAATTTGGTCCAATTTTATTATTCATTGTATTTTTAATTTTCATTACTAAGTGGTGTCTCTGTAATAAAGAAGTATAATATTGTATGTCCAACTTAACCTAAGATTATTTTCCGGGGCTCCGGCTCGAAAAGTAGGAGTAGGAACGGGGGGGTTTTAGTCAGTAAGAGTCTCCTCTCGCTTCGTCCAAAGCGGGAATATAATTAGATGATTTTCCCCAATTAAAAGAAACTTACTAAAGAAATCAAACATTTATTTACAACCACGTCACAATTATAAGCACTCGATCAAAAAAGTATTAGCACTCAACCTAACTCGTGTAACCCTCATTACATTTCACCTCAAAAACCAATCAACTATTTCTTATCTCCAAATAAAATTCTAGACATCTTTCTCGACTAATGGGCTAACATCTATCAATCTTAATCCAAAGCTAATAAAAACCAATTTCGATTATGACATTAGATATCACAAAAAACACAGAATCAATAACTTGTCAAGACATATCAATAGGTCGGAGGTAATTTTAGAAAATTGACTTTACCCATTGTCAATAATACTATATAATACTTACATAAAAGTAAAGGAAATAATAGCTCTCCTATTACGTATATATAGCGTAGAGAAAACGAAATTGCTTTGTACAACTTTCCAAATGGACATCCTCTACCAGTACCATCCAAAGAGGTTGTACGTCTAAGTTGGAATCTGTTAAGTAATTGAACTCGCCTTTGTGTCCATAAGCACGCGATTAGCCGCCTTAAGACCCTTGGAATTAGGTCTCTGTTCCATTATCTTGGAATTTCTTTAGATAGATATTGATGATAAGGGCATTTATCTTTAATGAGTGTGTACAGCAAGTTAATGAATGCAGATGGAGTAAAGAGGTTTTAATAAGTTAATATCTGACTTACAAGCGTCATATTTCAAAGGCTTTTATGGAGTTTCTTGCTCGTTCTTCTCCATAGGAATCTACACTTTTGAACGAGCAAATAGCTTCACTAGAGGACTGACCGACAGTCAGATATTTTTTTTATGTTGTAATATTTACTTTAACTTTCAAAAGTGCCATCCCGGTCTATTTGAAATAAATAATTTTGACATAATCGCACACTTGAGCTGCGCATCTTCCTCACATAGCTACATAGCTTAGTATCAGTGGAAACGGTCACATAGTTTCACAGCTTAACTATTACATTTTCGTAGTATAGCTACATAGCACAACTCTGGTAGAAAAGCACCCTTGCATAGCGATTTTCTTCTGTAGTCGAGTAAACCAACCTCTTACAAGAGACGCCATTGCCCAAAAAACAGTCTCCTCTAACAATAGCACACATTACACAACATATTATTTTAATATTCCTCATATCAATGACAAACTACAAATATACATATTTTATTAAATAAAAACGTAATAAAGCTTCGAGTGTCATCGTAAGAACTTGAACGTTGTCTCCATAAAAAAATATATTCCAATTTTATTAATGCTTATCTCTTTGTGAGTTCATAAATAAATTACTGTCTTTCGCTCGGATTCCTTCGCCCGTTTTCCAATTGTCCACAGAGATTTTCTGTGTTCACTTGTTCGCTTAGACAAATGACAAAGGAAGGGGAGCACTGTGTTTTAAATTCGTCTCTGTGTCATATTTTAAAATGCTTTCTTGTATAGATAAATGAAAATTGTTACCGTGTTAATGCCATTTGCGAAGGGGTATCCTATACTTTTTAGCACGATTGTCTTTTCTTCTGAAGTGTTCAAACGGATAATTAATGAGACCGTAGTTCCAAATGTGTTTTTTTTTCTTTTTGTTTTTTTTTTGTAGAGTATCGCGTTTTGATCGTCTCCCATTGCCTTTGTGCACGCACGTTTCTCGGTACCTTTTCTTTATTTTTTTATTTTCTGATAATTTGTTGAACAGGAGCTTAATCAAAGCGAGTAAATAATCGATTTCAGCACAAATTGTTTTGTACAATTATTGTAAACTTGTATTTACTTGATAGAGCATTCAATAGCCTAAATTAACTGGAAGTTTAGGCTTCCTAGCATTATTTGCACTAGAATAGCTACTAAGAATTTAATACACAAAACCATTGAAATATCGAGGCATTGTTACTAATAGATACATTAAGTATCAGTTGAACATCTGTACCCTTAGTACGAGTTTACTTTACGTTGAACGAAAACGAAACGAGAGCACGTTCGGCGCTCTGATTGGCCGACGTGAATGAATCACCAATCAGTGTCAAACACGCTCTCTTTAAACGTAAAATCAAACTCGTACTAAGGCCTCTGTTATATTAATAAACATAATTATTTTGACTAATATTCAGCATGGCGTCTACCATCTGTTGTATCTACGCGAATATCATTAGCTATTTTATCATTATTAATGACAACATCAGCTGACTTCTATTGAAACGATCTTGCTCTGTTTTTGATGAATAATTGATTGCTTCCATCTTTCAAAGTATTATAAGGGTTATGGACAGAATAGGGAGTAAAGAAATGGATGGATTTGAAGTTGTGTTTAAAATTAAGCAGCTTATTTAGCCAGTCAGTTGTCGAAGAAGAAGGAAATGTTGGAAACACATATTGTGGTGCATCATAATGTGTGATGGGAGAAAAAGTTAATTTCGAAATCTAGAAACCTAATACTTTGTCTGACATGACGATTTTACCCGAGATCTATCGCTTGACTGTTGTGAGCGCTCAAACAACTTTCATTTGTACCCTTAGTATGTTTTAGGTTCAACAAGATCGAAACGAGAGCGCCTTCGCTCTTATTGGTTGGTTCATTCAATCTGGCCAATTAGAGCGGCGAACGCGGTCTCTTTTCGTTTTCGTTCAACGTAAAACAAATTTATACTAAGCCCTCTAATTTCTAGATCCATTTATAAACGATTTTATAATACATCTGATAATATCATTAAAACATAATTATATACCTTCACAAAATATTCGAATCACAAGCTCATTATATAATCCTAGACTCAACTATACCACAGAACCAAATATTCGGCACCAACATGAATGAACAAGTCCATACCGGACGGAGCCTACGAAAAAGATAGACAATTCGACATGGTACAAAACATTTACGTGCCTATAGGTAACGAGTGACGGTCGAGTCGAGTCACTGGCGCGAGTAGCATCCTTCGAACGCTAATGAACATTGAACTTGAACGTTAGAATGTTCCAGCAAAGTTTTAAGCGATAGATTTGTATGGACAAGACTTCTGTAAGCTCCTTATTTGGTTTTTTTTGTGTACCGAAAATTTTATTATTTGTTGGTATGTTCTATGTCTTTTTATGGAAAAAAGAGGACGGATCACCTGATGGTAAGCAATAGCCGCCGCCCATGGACACTTAAAACACCATACGCGTTACAAGTGCGTTGCCGGCCTTTTGGATGCTAGGAATTCATGAGTTGTTGGGGAATTGTACTAAATTGTTAATTTGGCCTCCGGTAACTTCACTCACACAACGCAAGTTGTTTCACGTTGGTTTTCTGTGAAGCCTTGGTATCACACACACTTGAATGTTTATGTAAGATGTTTCGAATGAAATGATATGTGGATGCCTATCTCCATTTTGTGTATATTTTATTTGTACCTACACTGTGTAGTGTCATTCATTCTGTCAAAATGCCAGTCTAAATTATAACATGGCATGTACGTATTCTTATTCTTATAGCAATAAAGTTGTAAATAAATAAACTTGTAGACATAAAAGGTAAAGAAAAATCTATAAGAGTAGAAAATAAAACTACATTGTAAGAAATAAAAATAAATCTCTCAAGCAATAGTACCTAAATGTAGTTAAAAATGCTAGCACTTGATTGGATAACGAATAAAACGCTACAAACTTCATGCATTCATTTTGTTTGTGTGTTTGTTTAGTAAAAGAAAACTGTAGCTCTGGATTTTTATTTACCATTTATGACTTTATCGATGTGAATGTTGTTCGAGTAGGGTTGCAACTAAATGTGAGGTTTCTGATTTTATTCTTGATGAATATGAAAAGGAGCATTAAATTTGTAAACATTTTTTTAAGGAAATATCGATTTTTCGGAAACCCCATTATATTAACTGAAAAATCCAATAAACCTAATAAAAAACATGGGTTTCACAAAAAATATTTAATAATCGTGAAATTAGTTACAACTTGTTTATATAGACTTTAAGGCCTGCCCTCTCATTTTGGGGAAATCTATACCGACAGTTGTTAATAATATTAAATAAAAAAAAAACAAATACACTTTGTGTCATATCCACACTACGACCAACAGATGTCCTCGTCGATTACGTATGTGAACAAGCCGAGCGCGTCACCCTACGAGCAACTTCTCACGCACTCGTTCGGAACCACTGGCCCTGCCCATACCTTACTTCATAGAAACCTATCATGTTATTAGGAAAGTTCTTTTATTGAGGTCCCAAGTCTGCGTCATTGGTGACAAGGGTTGGGTCTATGGAGAATACGCAGCTAGTGGTCTTGAGTGTGATTCTTGAAGTCCGGTTGATGTTATTCGGGTTTTTCGTGATTCTCAAATATATGTGAAACAACTGGTATGGGAATTGAAGTGGAGTCCCTTTTAGGGGTGCCTTTTTGAGGGAGGACAATCATCCAATGACTCTTCTTGAGTGATACGAGAGTCAGACTTTTTTTTTAAGGGGAGATAATCATTCAATGTCTTCTCCAGCCTCCTCTTACTGTCTAAAATCCACCCTGTTCCCTACTCCTGCTCTTCGAGCCGGAACCCCGGTAACCCGCTAGGTAGTCCGCAGCTCCACTGGTGATGCTTAAACTTGTGAAAAGTATGTGTAAGCAGATTTAAGCGCAATTCTGCTAAACCTTTGGGAAATAAAAGACATGATGTTATGTTATTCTTATTATATTTATTAGAATAAAATATCAGTGAATGATGCTCGATACGAGGTCACTGGAGCTCAAGATAGCTCTGTGTAATACACATATTTATTGTTATATGAAAAATCATATCCAATTCCATATTTCGTATGAAAATAACCAGTCTCTTGACATTTTCCCTATTCGAAGTAAACGAAGCTGAAGATAAGATTTCAGAAAATAGCCTTTCCAGGAAACCAGAGCTGAAAATAAAACTGAAACCCGTTTCAATGAAACCGGTATTAGCAAATACGAAGTCACGCCTTTTCTTTTATCCCCGAAGGAGTAGGCAGAGGTGTACATTGCGGGATTTAATGCCGCTATATAATGTACACTCACTTTTCACCGTGTATTATAAGTCACATGTAATTGGGGGTGATCCTATTGCCATATACTGGGCACAATTCCAGACTCCGTGCTACCACTGAGAAATTTTCGAATACTTACCGAAAAAAATAGTCCAGTAATACTTTGTCAACCCGGCAATCGAACCCGAGACCCTTTGTCCGGCAATTGCACTTGCGATCACTCGACCAACGACGCTTGACTGCGTCGATACGAAGTCAATTTAATTTATATGGGCACTTATCATAAAAATACGAAACTAACCTTTAACCTGTTCTTTTCGCAAATCAATTCCCTTGCTATGCGAATCGTAAATTATACACCGAGTCAAAGAGTCCAATGGTTGCTTTTCTTTATTAAATTGACCATCACGACTGTAATCATAAGCTATTCTTAGCCAACATCAAAACATAACACAACAATAGTCATGGCGAGAATAATGCGTGTCTTTTCAAATGTCTCTCATACAGAATAGGCCGCCATATTTCTTGTTCACATGCACTCGCATGGAACGCACCTTTAAAAATCAACGGAACGCATCATTATGTTACACTTAATTATCTGTGGAACTTGATATAGACAAAAACGATTTTCTTTTTTTTACGCCTAATGGCACAAGCTTCCGAGTGACAGCAAAAAGGTCGTTTAAGTAAATTTGTTTTCTTTTTGTTTTTTGTTTTATTTACTGTTTTTCTTGGTAAGTAAAAATTGAAATGTAAATGCTTGTAATTTTAATCTTATCTTTAGGTTAATTGTGTTGTAATTAGCTTTTTATCATGTTTCTTATTTTTTATTCGTAATAGTTCTCTTTATTACTAGTTTTCTCAACCAATGTTTTTCTTCCTTTTACTTAGCCTTAAATAAAACTTGCCCCACTCTAAGATTTTCTCTTGTGTCGTGGATGTGTTTGCAAACATACAAATTCACATACACATCACAAACAATATTTTTCAACATATTATTTTATTTTATTTTTTATTTATTTATTTATTTGGTTCACCAACGACTGTTTACACTAACAATACACATAAAGCTTTTTTAATACATAAGTAGTGGATGTGTTTGCAAACATACAAATTCACATACACATCACAAACAATATTTTTCAACATATATGTATAAACATTCACTATAAAGGGAATATTTCGTTCCGAACTCCATTCTACCCAGTCTATTACGTTTCAAAGTCAATCTTGTTAAAAACAGACAACGCGGTATATAACTATGTTAAGCGATGTACCACTTCTCGTTCCCAACATCTGGCGTTTTAACGATCCAAAATTAAACTTTTACTACGATCTAAAAGTGTCTCACATTTTGTCCGCCGCCTTCTCTAGACCCTTTACAAGGGATTTTACAAACTGTTTGTACGTTACGATAGGTCAGGCACGCCAACCATAAATAGGTACTCGATATTCAAATTTTTATGCCACGAATTTTAAATGTTACTGGCACGATCACGTTCTGTCAACTATGTTTTCATTCCATCTTTAAAAAACAAATATTTTCTTTACTACAAATTGTGCACCAATTATGAAACGTTTGAATATAACCGCGGAAAATAACTACAAAATGTTTTCGTTTAATTAAAGCTATTAAAATTGTGTTTTGTTTTTGAACCATGTTCCTGAATTTAGCTTTGTATTTTTATGCAAAAATGTGCCATCAAATTACGTGTGCGTTGCAATCCAAACATGTACGGGACCGTTGAGTCGTACGCGATCATAGCTGGATGCACGCGTCGCTCGCCGGCCCGGAACGCCGGCGTCCGGCCCAGCTGGCGGCCATTGTTCTTTTTTATTTTAATTTAAATTTCGATCGCACATTCAATGGTCAAATTTTTAAAAATAGATGTCATTGCGAACAAAACACTAGAGGAATTACTGTATTGTAAAAAATGAACATCCGAACATTCTATTTTGGATTATTTAAAATTTTGTTTTTTTTTATAGAAAAACAATGTTTTAACATTTTACCGTTCTCTTTGAATAATTTACATCAATTTTTTTTTTTTTTGCAGACGCGAATAGAATAAAATAATATCTGGCCAGTATACAGCCAGATGTGGCCAGTCCGTCTAGTAATTATGACAGTATTAAATACATTTTGACAGGCCACCAGATAATTCCATGCAATTTGAATTCTTTCCCAGCCATGGTTCCGTTGGTACGGTTAACCACAATTGTCTATGTTTAAGGACCTGCTTCCTGCCATGGGGGTTGCAAACACAGTACTTTATGCGGGCCCCATAATAACGGTATTGTTTAGTTCCCAAACTAGGGGACAAGTATGGGGTTGGTGCAACACTTGCCTACAATGTTTGCTAAATAAATTCTTTCGCCAAAATATTGGCCATAAGAAAGTTGGTGTACAAAAATATGTAAGTTTCGACCGGAGCGATACCACCGGCCTCACAGTGAATTGGTATCATGTCTTCTGGTTTATTTCATTGCGGGATCCAAGACAGTTATTCACGTCCCTGAGACGCGCCGGACTTCAGTGTTCCGGTGTTTTCATGGTTGTATCTACTGTAGATCCTGGCTTACAGGAGTTGCAGCACTATGGGAGGATGGTGGCGAGCTTATCTCATAAAAAATCAATTCAACAAGTCAAGTATTTGTAACTCTTCTGGTCTTACATATGTCCAATTGACTAATGATTTACCATCAAATGATCGTTTGCACCCTATCCTATAAAAAAGCCAACACAAAAAGTAACTTTTTCATTAACCCTTAAAGGCATACTACTAAAAAAATACTTAATTAAAGCTCTCGAAACGCTCTCAAAAGACGAACAGCTGATCTGAGCGGCCATGTTTACACAGACAAGTGTTTGTCATCATTATTATTTTATGCGGGTACATCAAGTAGGTACTTATCGAGCCGAGGGGTTACAACCTCTAGCTAACTAGTGATGTGCCCATATCGATAATATCAATTTCTATTAACCTCTAAATTAAGCTGCATGCTTTTAATTAAACTCTATATCCGATCATTTGGGGACCATTTGATTATTTTCAATCAGATAATTCGGTTTATTACGTAGTTTAAGCGGTTTAGCGATCATGTTTATATTGAATGTTTTATTAATTTATTTGTTTAGTTTTGTTACATATGTATTTGGGAAAGTGTTTTGTATTGTAATGGATGCGTTTATTATTGGGCATGTTCTAAATAAGACTGCTTTAACATTAGATCTTTCATTTTTAGGTTTTTTGCTCACAGTCTTAGGGTTATCGCGCACATAAACGGCACGGGCAGGGTATGGGTGCGCCACGAGTTTTTTACTTTGATAACAACAATACGAAAATACTGTAAGCTCGCTGTCAGCGCGCGGAGTGCGCTCTTACAACCTTTTTGTATCGACGTTATAAAATATACCATACGACATAAGACTTAATGCTCAAATTGAAATGACAAGTTTAGTACTAGAGCGATGCCGTTAAAATGTGATATACCTATCTTTTATACTAACTTTAAACTTTATAGCCAAATATAAACAAGACTTTGCTATGTTATAGTTACGGTTATAATTAGAAAACGATTATAACTTTAACTTAAAATTACATATTCAAGTAATAAATCTTCAAAATGTAATCAAAATACCGTAAGTTTGTAATCTAACTTAATTTCACACCTCAAACTTAGGAAAACTAATGCCATTAATATTGAATGTCTATATTTTAATTATACAACGTCTAAACCTAAGTTTTAGGTCTAAAAACTTAGTTTGACAAAGTCTATGAAGAACGCGTCAATAGCATCCTTTGCTTTGCCAAGTTTTTGTAAATTAAAAAATAACAACGTCAATATAATTTTCAACGAAGTTTTGGTTAGCGTCTAATGTTACTATATTGGCAATCAATTTATTTTCTAAAACTTTTTTAAAAGGGTTTTAACTTTTAATATTATTTACTCTTTTAGCCTTTTATAGACTGAAATTTGCTAAATCTGAGTTTATTTTTTGAGCTGAGTGACAGTATATTTTAAACTTTATATTTATAGAAAGTTTTTACTCACTTTTTAAAATAAAATAAGTTGTTAACAATTAAGTACTTGCATCATTTTATACAGATAGATTGTGTACACCAAGTGAACATAAAAAATCAAAGGCTTATGGGGATCTTGGTTGCAATTACTAGGTACGTTGATAGAAATAGGGTTTTCTAATTGTTTTTAGCTATTAAGTAGCCCTAGATGTTCCTATGAGTGTGATACACCTCCATGGTATTCAGTCAAAAAAACACGATTTATTCGAGTACATTAATGGAGAAAATCTCTACTAATTTCAAGTCACAAAGGGTCCCTCCATCATGAGCAGCGCGCGCAGACGCGACGACGTCGGGCAACTAACTGTACGTGAGTAAACCGTATTTTTTCTAGTGAATTTAGTATGTCTCACGATAGTTATTATAAAAACTAGAAGCATTACGAAATAAAACGAAAGCCTATGTAATTACAAGTAAACAGTTGCGTATAACGACGATAACAAAAGCAGTTAAACCTTGTAAAAAAACGTGACAACTTATAATAAAACAGATCCAAGCAACATCAACACATTTTGACAGCCCACGTCTTAGCTTTATTTCGGCATTTAGGACGTAAAGCCAGCATCGGAACCTAATGACCCAGGTTCGGTACAATTTAATACATTTTTATGTTACAGCCCATCCCATAAAACCCACCTGATGGATTCTTTTTACGGTTTTTCCAAAAGCTGGTATGATTTTATTGGACAGCTGTTTCGTTTCCAAGTTTACGAATCCTTGTAAATACGTAGTTAAGTTGTGCGATATCTTGCTTAAATCTTTTTTATTTAAATGTAAGTTGGAATTGGATCATTTGGTGTAATGAAGTCGGAGTTGTCACTAAAAATATATTTATTTAAAAGATGTGTAACATTATGCCTAATAAACAAATAGCTAGACAAGTAGGTAATATTTTTTTTGTGTGGCTTCTCCTGCCTCTGACTAAGCGAGAGGGAGTGTCAGACTCTTACTGACTAAAAACCACCCCGTTCCTACTCCTGCTTTTCGAGCCAGAGCCCCGGTAACCCACTAGGCAGTCCGTAGCTCCGGAAACTTTAAGTTAACCTAACTGACATATTTTATCATAATTTGTATTGAAACACAACCTTAATCAGAAATTTATAAATAAAGACTTAATAATATTAACGTCAAAATGTTACTATTTATAAACACAATCCTACCAACCTCTTACTAAAAGGTCATGTAACGTTAAAACAGTTAATGAAACCAAAATAACATTCTAGAACATTCCAACGCAATAAAACCCAATCCAATTGTTACGCACAATACATTTCGTAAACTCTTATATAATTCCGTTTCCCGTCAATAATTATCTCCAATTCATTTGGTGGGGTACCCTTTAATGTATCGCCGTTACACGGAAAAGTAATTCAGTGAATTACTCTAAAAGGCCAACACAATGAGGCTGTAATTAAAATTTACATCGGTTTTAAATATATAAACTCACGCCTCTGTCCCTAGGGGGTAGTCGTGCCACGGAAACATTGACTTCGATCCCTCAATACGTTTGTAATTTGTACAAAAATTCGTGTCATCTGTCATTCAATGATCATCACCCTTATATTTGTAACATCATCATCATCAACAAACAACCTAATACAATATACATTAATTTGGATTTAAGTATGGTAAGCATCATTTGGATTGCATTATAAATAACTATTGTTTATTTTTATGTAATAAAATTATGTAGTGAGCGCCTCTCGCCATCAAACATAAGTTTGACGAGTTGCTGTAAACTTTAATAACTATGAGCCTCCAACACATATTAAATAGATTTGCTATAACAAACTACTTGTCGCTTGCCCCGATAAAGAAATGAATCAAATGCTCACTAGCGAGATGCAAGAGGCATCTTGCTTAGCCAAAAACATCTTGAAGATCAAGAAAATATTATTGTATTGCAATCTAGTAGTTCTAATATTGAATAATACGGCCATGGTATCAAGAAAATTAAGTTAAAAAAAACAATCGATGCATTATTTAAGCACATCACATCACTACCACTATAACTCATACCGTAAATTAGGTTCAGTTTATTGGATAGACAGATGTACTGTTTACAGACTCATTCCCTTTTACTGACAACTGACATTGACATGTGCACCCCTCTATTTATAATTGGGTGGCCAGTACTTTGTTTTGATCTCAAACCAAAGGGCTCAAATGTACCTAGATTATCTACAGCAGATCAAGCTACTCCTTCACTATTATTGCATTTTCAACTTTATTCAATTTGATATATATTCGAAAATCCAATGGAAGAAATTGATTGATCGGAGTAGGTTGATCTACAACGGCTACTGTACCATGTACCTACATAGTTACCTAAGTATAGTACATCCAATTTTCGGCCCCTACGTATTAGTCTGGCGCAGGGAGCTATCCCTTTGAAACGCACCCCACCAAATTCAGATTTGACTAATGAGAATTTTGCAATTGTAAAGCCCTTTAAATTTTTGCTTTATTAAAACTGCTTTGTTGACCGTGAATCATGCTATTGCATTGAGAAAATTACTAAAAATAAAATCGATTATGAGTGTTCCCGATTAGAAAGCACAGATATTATAGTAACATGCACAATGCACATGCTTATTTAATCATTCTTGCTCCCAAAACTGACCTAAGATTTGCAATTCCTCTGGTATCTATAGCAGAGGAATTATAAATTCTTTGGTTTGGTGATGGATGGCAGGCTAAACCTGTGCGCTTCTGACTAAAATTTCTTCCTCGTACAACAAAACTGTGGAATGAGCTACCGTCGGCGGTATTTCCAAACCGATACGACTTTCAAACCCTCAAGAAACAAGAGTATTCCTTTTTAAAAATCCGGAAACGCGCCTGTACGGTTTACGTACATTTGTGACGCGTCATCGAGCTGAGTAAGCATATCGGTCGATTCACTTAGTCCGTAACAATTATTGAAACTAGCTTCAGTGTGGGTATAACAGCCAACGTAAAACGGTCGTATCTGTGAGAATCATTAAAACCTACTATTAACTGTATCTGGTGGATAATAAACCTTACATAACTAAGTGAAGGGTATTCATTCATCACCACACTCAACAATCAACTCAACTCAACTAACTCAAATCAACTAACGGTAATGTACGGGCCCACTAAACTCGTACAGCGCCTGAGATTCCTCAGGTGTTGCGGATATCTATGGGCGACGCTGATCGTTTACAATCAGGTGATCCGTCAGCTCATTTGCATATATTTCATAAAAAAATCATTAACCAATCTCAGTAGTGGCACGGAGTTTGGAAATGTCGTATAGCGGCATTACGTAACGTAATGTGCACTACCTACCCCATCGGGAATAAAAGGCACGACGTTGTGTGTATTAACGAATATCTACAAAAATCCACATTACTATCCTATTTTCGTTGACAAATACAACACTTTAGACAGGAACAGATCAGTGAAGCGAGCGTGCGATTCAGGGGATTGAGTGACGTGACACACGAACAGATTTCAGTGTTACCAGCCTTTGAAGTATGGCAAGTGTGTGTAGCCGACGTTTGCTGAACGAGCCTCTATCAGGCATTGATGCGAGCGTATATTTACTGCCTTTGTGTACTGTACCTCTACCATGATTTTGAAGCAATAGTATTTATCGATTTTTAATGAAAACTATTTTTTTGTGTGGTATATTTTAGTTCCACAGGTGATAGAAGACTAGAAAGAGGAGGAGAGACAGGTAGAGGCCAAGGCGCCAGCGACTATCGCCAAATACTATTGCTTCAAACTTATGGTAGAGGTACTGGGAACTGGTGGAATATTACACTTACTTAGGTAATCTTTTGATTTTTGGGTGTATAGGTAATGTTGTTTTGCAAATTACGAAAGGGATTTTGTGAAGAAGGGGTTTAAGTTTATTATGCACCATCTTGCGAGTAGGAACGTTGAGTTTTTTGTTCAACGGATGATCCCTCTTCAGAACTCTATTAATAACAAAAATGATTAAAATATACAGTCATACTGCTGTAGACAGTCAGACTGTACTGCACAGTACATCGCTATTCAATTAATCAATCTGTTTAATCTTAGACCAAACTGCAAAGTTAAATCGTTAGGTATGTAGAGTGCATTAGTGGCTATGCATTAACTTAGATGCATAGTCACCTCAAGAAACAATAAAAAACACTTTGCAATCAAATTAATTAAAATCGACATAAAATAACCAATTCATCTTCTCACCGCAATATTCAAATACTAACTAACACTCAGTATAACACCGCTCTATACGAGTAACGCGCTCCTAATTCGAGTGCGGTCCCAACATTCCCTGCATACATTAACACGGCATCAAATTATTAAAAAAAAAAACGAAAAAGGTCCACGCATTTGTTCGGCATCCGAGACTAAAGGACCACGTAATTTATTTCGTTGAAGATTAATTTCTAAGAGAGAAGCTATGGTTATATATTATGTTGCTATGTTACATTTCTTAGTTAAGAGTGCTTCATTAGCATATTTCTAATACTTCGGTACTGTTAAATTGATTTAGGGATCACTTAGAAGAATGTGTTCCCCGCATTCCCCTCTTGAGATGGGATGGATTGATATAGAGTGGTTTACTTACATACATAACTTCACGCCTGTCTCCCATGGGGGTAGAAAGAGACAATGGAGCGCCAATTGATACGAATCTTACATATTATCAGTCATCAGTCTTTTCATGTATGCCCGTCGGTTAAAGGTACTTTATATTTGGAATTTCTTTAATATATCGCTTATCCTATCCTATCCATTCGTAAAATTGAGTGGTTTTAGGCAGTAAAGAGGGTGACAGTCTCCTTCGTCTTCCTCTAGTGCAGGTATGCTTGAGAATTGTTTATTTTGTGGTCAAATAAAGGGATCGGTAACTGTTTTGGGTATTAGAAATTAAGAAAAATATTAGCCCCGATGTATAAATGGTTGGTAACGGTATACCTACTATAAGTGTACAAAGTGCAGAAAGATTAATGAACGAAATTGACATAAGCGGTACTTAAGACAAACTAAGAAAAGTTAGATATTGACTGACGTACACAGAATCATGTAATGATTTCTTTAACGATTCCTTCCTTGGTGACGATTTTGTATGAAACACAATAATTGCTGAGGACTGCGTTAGGTAACCATTAAATGACTCTGAGTACGGCGTTAACATAAGAACTAACAACACTGCATCCTAATACAAATATTGAAAACTAAACGCCATAATACCTAACATCCATAAGCATGAGTCATGTCAATCACATCATCAGATACACCCTATAATCCCAAGGTACAAAGCACTATGCACAGTCCATATTAATTATAATTAAGCCTAACGGGGTTGAACGGGGTGGTAGGACTGTCCATGCGATGCATCTGATTTCAAGCACGCCCGCTAATGCATTTGATGCCCAAAGGGTGCAGACGGGGTGGCAATACATATCTACCATGCACAAACTACACATCAACGCATACAAAACCAGTTTAAGCTGACCTTCGGATGTGCAGAAAGATGATACAAAGTAAGACCATGATACACTGGTTATGTATAGATTGAGCTGTAGTTTAGTATGTCTATGTAACGAGTCAATCAATGGTATACCCTCAGGGGCCTGTTACATAAAGGGCAACGTCAGTACAAAATACCGCTTTGCAATTTAACCCTGTGTAATGGAAATTCGCCTTTATGAATTTCGGGAAGTGTTTCTTTATGTCTTCTGTTATTCTGTTTATTAAGACTTAATTTCCAACGACTTAAGATTTAGAAAGTTAATGGGGATACAGACTGACAGCACTTACATACAGTCTTCTTCATTTTAAAAGGTCGGCAACGCACCTATGACTTCTCTGGTGTTGCGGGTGCCCATAGGCAGCACTGATCGCTTACCATCAGGTGACCCGTCAGCTCGTTTGCCTCGTATTCAATAAAAAATAAATTATACTTAAGGTTGATAAACGTTTAAATTCTGTAAATGAATAATAAGTGTAATTTTGAACACATATTTTGATTCAATACGACTTA
The DNA here is from genome assembly GCF_023101765.2 of Spodoptera frugiperda. Lineage (NCBI taxonomy): Eukaryota > Metazoa > Arthropoda > Insecta > Lepidoptera > Noctuidae > Spodoptera > Spodoptera frugiperda. The sequence goes on along the minus strand of NC_064220.1, from coordinate 117,056 downwards.
TTTCAATGAACAACGGTGTGCGACACAGTTGAATTCATTCGTTTAATGTAAATTCAAAATAATGGCGCATTCACTGCTTGGTTTACATTTAATTAACTTCATATTTATTTGATTTAAATACGCAACATAAATAACAATGTTTTCACATTATTTTATTGGCACTTTACACTTAGGTACAATATTTTATAGACATTTTTTACTTTTTTTGAAAATTAATTTGATTCTTTTAACCTACCCAACTAGGAAGGAATGGTTGATATTTCTATACATATATAGGTAGTTAGTTAGTAACTATATCTACATATACTTAGTTAAATCTGTCTATGCACATAAAGCTGCAGAGTTTGTTTTAAACGCATTAATCTCCAGAACTACTAGTTCTAATTAACTACTATTTGTAATTTCTTTTGTTTTTATTGAGATTTGAAAATCATTCAATGCCTTCTTCCGCCCTAGGGCGTAGCGAGAGGAGAGATAAACTCTTACTGACTAAAAACAACCCCGTTACTACTTCTGTTTTTCGAGCTGGAGCCCCGGTAACCAGCTCAGCAGTCCACAGCTCCGAATTATTATCATTCCGGGTATTCAAATTTATTGAGGAAGGCTTATAGGCTATAAAACATTACGATACGGTCAATAGGATTCACGCAGACGGTTAAACAGTATCCTTTACAACAATAAGATGACGAATATTTCAGTCACATTAACTTGACCTTGGTATCGAACTCATTATTATTAGGTTCACACCCATACCCGCTAAGTCAATGGTATCATAATAATATTGTTTAGTTATTAACTTCGATCGTAAAACATTTATGGGTTTTTTTACGCCGGTATTAAATTAAAACAAATATGTTTTTTGTCAACACGTTGGTAATATTGATATAGTTAACTATCTCATTGATTTAGTGGTTGCAAATGATTATAGGTACTGAGTAGGGGGTCTAGGCGAGTTGCGGACTGCCTAGCCTAGGGTTACCGAGGCTCTGGCTCGAAAAGCAGGAGTAGGAACGGGGTAGTTTTACTCAGTCTCGCCTCATGATTTTCTCCCCTTAAATTAAAAGGGTCTCCGGCTCGAAGCAGGAGAAGGAGCAAAGTGGTTTTTAGTCAATAATAATTTGACACTCCCTCTCGCCTCACCTTAAAGGATTTTCAGCACAGTAGCAGCAGCAGAATGAGTCACTCGCGTAAGACACATACCTAACATGACAAACACGGTAAAGAGTGGGTGTAAATTTGCACCTCTCATCTCTGTCTATCTTAAGTTTCTTATTTAAGAAACTGACAGTTTCAGTCACACTCTCAATGCCGTACCTACTAAGAGACATTTCATGATTACTTAAACTATTATTTAGTAATGATTTGATTCCAAAAAACAAATCCAAAGGACTGGCTTAAGTAACCATTAAATGACTGTATGAACGGTGGTAACACTCGCATTTGCCATCTCTAAACTAATGAAAATAGCTATTTGCACATATTTCATAATGTAACTACATTCATATTCACCTAAAACTTTATTAAAAATATGAAAATGATGACACAAAACAATGACCTTCAACAAACCTCCTTTTTATATTTCTCAAAGTAGCCATTTTTGAGCTCAGACACTAAATTTCTTGTTGAGACGTGCACTCCACTTGATATATGAGTCTGGAGTGGTATTAAACGTAATGAATTAATGATTTATCTTTGTTCTAAGAATTCTACGATAAATGGATACTTTTCTACATGTTATTCTCTTTATAATGATATTTTGTTAAGTGGTCTTATGGGGGATTTGACTTTCAGAACAGGCTGACTAGGTATGGTGCTTTAATTATATTATGAACTTTATTAACTTATCTTGTGATACGACCTTCAAGAAAAAGGCCTATTTCTTTTAAAAAGGCCAGCAACGCACCCATGTCTCCATAAGCGGCGCTGATCGCTTATCATCATTTGATCAGTCTGCTCGTTTGCCTCCTATTGCATAAAAAAAACTACTAAAATGTTCAGAACGTTCCACGAAACTATTTGGCACTTACACATATTAAAACTCGTAGATTTACTTTTCTACTACATTTTCACCTGGTAGGTATAGGCAAAGAGTAGACACATCGCCGAGGACGAGACGAATACCCCTTGTGAAGACGTCGATGGGTAGACAAAAGCCAGAAATGATCACCATTTTAAGATTGACTGATCAACCCTATATTTTATAGGGTACCACCTACTACAACGCTATCAATTATCAGCAAAATGTAACAACAACAAACCCGGAAAATAATGGACGACAAAGCATCATGTAACCATGACAAAGTTTAATTTAATTAATAATTCAGATTCGGACTCGTAATATTAAGTTTAATTAAAACATTAAACATTTCGAAAATTAAAATCCGAATCTCCCGCCATTTCCATGAGTTGTCAAAATCACATTACCTATTTCTTTTTTTAAACATGGACGCACGACGCACGACGCAACGCACACGAATTTTATAAACTGCCAGCGGCAATCAAAACGTTATTATTCGTATTTAATCGAGAGCCGTACACAATATCGACGCGGATACGGCGGGTACCCCAACCACAGAGCATCCCCTTACCAATACCGGTATATTGCCTAGCAACTAGCCTCCCCTGTATATATATGATGCCAGACGGCTAGACGTCGAGACAGGGGGTGCAGCGCTTAATGAAATCACCAATGTACCTAACTACAGTGACAATGAGTTTCGTCCGCCATTTTTGAGCCGCGCAGAGGAACTTTCGGTTTAGTCGATTTTTGTTGGTACCTTTTACACTGACGGATTTTCGCCAGTTAGTCGAGTTGGAAGTTCGTTCACAGTCACGGTGCAGAATTGCACTTTATGAACGCTGTTAGTTAAAATTGGTTACTCATGTGTGTTTTTATTCAATTTTGAATGGGTATCGTTATTAACCGCTTCATTGAGTTGCCGATAGCAAGCTTTACTGCTGTGCTACATAAGATTCTGTGTACCTATGAGGGATTCATAATCCCTTATGCCCCGAAGGGTTAATTAGGGGTGCACATATTATATGTAACACGCAGCTTTACATCAGTTACTTATAGATTACGTTATTATGTAATAGATTGAGTCTACCATACACCGAGTCTAATTTGAAACCCTGTGTTATTAAAACTAGATTTTTTTTTAAAAATCAAATTGAAAAACGTTTAGCGACCACAAGACCAACGAGTTTATCAGTGTTTTTTTCACTTTTTCACAATAATAATCACTTACACAGTAATTGCAAAAAGCAAGTTGAAAATGTTAATCTTTTAAATCTACTTATTGTGCATGTAATGTACTGGGGAGCAATCAGAGCGCCGCCATTCCCATTTATTGTCATTACTGAACGAACGAATGAACCGCGAATGAACGAATGATTGTAACAAAGCAGCTGCACTTGAATATTTACGAAAAAAAAAAGTAATTACCTACCTACTCGTACGCGGTGTTCCATTGAAATGTATTTTAAATAAATATCTTTTGAATAATCTCGTAAAGGTAAATATTATTTGTATTATCGTCATAATATCTGGCATTCAGGCTTGTTTTCCTTGAGGGTCGGCAGGTGAGAGGCACTGGGGGCACGCCTACTTTACTGATCATGTAGGGAAGCTACTAAGCATTAACATTAAAAATAAAACTTTAATAATCTTGTCTTAAAACTTTAAACCTTTAGTAGACTGCCTCGTTGGTCGAGTGCACCTCTGCCTACCCCTTCGGGGATAAAAGGCGTGACGATACGATAGTTTCGTCACTATCCTGTCATTCTATACGGTAAATAACATTGTGTTTACTTATCCGTCACAACAAAACCTTTGCAGGTCAAATTAATAATTCAATATATATTCAAATTCGGTCATGTCTCGAAATAATCACAATACTCAACCGCAATAATAATAATTTTTATTTCTTTGAATCTACCGTAGGAATTACAGCTAATGCGTTTTCCTTATAAATAATTTAACGCAAACAAAATAAATCTGGGCCATTGTAAACCTTGACGACACAGCTGTTATTGAAAATAAATAATATATATGAGTAGGTAAATGCTTATTGCCCAAAATGGAGTATAAATTTTATTATAATTCCAAGTTTCATTACGTTTATGGTGCGACGCGCCATATAGATCCAGACCGCCACAGGTGGGGCCCAGTAGGGCTGATGCCCGATCCGGAGCTGCGGACAACGTAACAGGTCACCGGGGCTCCGGCTCAAAGCAGGAGAAGGAACGGGGTGGTTTTTAATCAGTAAGAATCTGACACTACCTCTCGCTTTACCCAAGGCGGGAGAAGTCACTGGATGATATTTCTGACGCTTAGATCTGTAAAAAATCTGAAATGGCAAGTTTTAGACATTTTTTAATAGTATTACAACCTGTAACTTGGTTTTCAATGACGCTCTTATGATCACTCAATCAGTAAAGCAGTAATCAATACAAAAAGGTACTCCAGTCGTAAAAACAAAGAAAATACGACATAAAACTCCTAAACGCGACTATAAAATGTTTTTACTCCGTGAAAACATCTCATTTCCATCCCATCCCATCTTGTAAAATCTCGAAAATTCGCGATCAATCATTAAAAAAAATATAAAGAAAATATATTCCACCAAGTTTCTTTCATTAATTCACGTACCTACGTTATATAACAAAAGAAATTTAATTAAGAATTTGGCAGATTTCATTACTTTCCACGAGCGATTGATTGGAGCCATTTTTCTTTCAAATATTTAATGTTTCTTTAACAGGCTTCCGTATTTTACACTTACAAAATGGTTTCTGTGTCCCCTTTTCCCTTTGTCCATTGATCTTACAATCTTTAACACTTTCATTGTCCATCATCATCAATCATGGGAGAGCGAAAAAATCTCGTTCTAGTCCATTACAATTTTATAGGTGGCGGGTCAAAATGAACTCTACAAAGAGGTAATTAAAACTTATTTTATTATATAGGCAATTTTAAAAAATAACTTTTCGTTTAGACATGATAACGCCATTAGGGGTTGTTAGGTACTTTTGTTTAGATATAATTAATGCTTTGAATGGAAGTAGGTGCTTATACAATTAAAAGGGGTAATGTTGGATGGTAATTACTTTTCGTAATTTACGGATATATCAGTGGTGGATGTGGATTTGGATTGTTTTTGGTACAAGGATGGTTAGTAGGTCTGCTGGTTAGGTTGTTGTACTGAATTATTGTATTGAGACTGCACGGTTGGTGCGGTGGCTGGGCGACTGGCTGTCGCGCAAAGTGTAGCGGGTTCAATTCGCAACCGCACGTGTGATCCACAAATTGTTGTTTCGGGTCTGGGTGTTATGTGTATGTGAAAATTTATCAATATATGTTTGTAAACGCACCTACGACACTAGAAAAAATCCTTGGGTGGGACAAGGTTTTTTTTTAAAAAATACTTTTCTTCAGCCTATACTCAGTAATAGCTTGAAGGCTCCTGTAACTACAGTAGGTACCTATTTTATGAACCTGACCTAGACTCCTGTTAACTCGAAACTAGTAGCGTTTTTCTCCATTAATGTACCGTACATGAATACTTAAACTGTGATTTTTAGTTAATTTAGTATGATATTTTTGTATAAGAGATAGAAATGTCCTATATACAACTAATACTAGGCAAAGTAACAAACTCCTGTGGTGATGCAACTATCAGGAAATCAGGATGACCAATCGAAGGTGATCGTCTGCTCGTTTGCTTATCTCATAAATAAACTAGGCCTACAGCAATACTTCAAAATGAACCATAATAAACAGATTTATTTATTTCGTAAATGAATCGAAGATCGTAAATCAAGTCAAAGTCCATCTCATTTCACTCAGTCAAGATTTCATTCATTCACTCATTCATTCATTCGGACCGAATGTAAAGTATTTTGCTCAATGAATACATTTGCTTCCTCGGTCTTTATAGGAACCTCTATTTCTGAGTTATTCGAGTATTTGAGTTCAAAACGAACTAATCAAAGTTCTACAACGTTATGAATGTACGAGTTCTTACCGATTTTGATTGGCTCGTAATAATTTTTTGACCTTTTTTAACATGTCTTTATTATGCAAATGTGTGCGTGTGTGTTTGTGTGTGTATGTACTTTATACATCCCGATCTGTAAATCGAACCTGAGACCCCCGTTCGGTATTTGCACTCGACTAAGCTAAACCAGATAGACAACCCAAATGTACACAGAGCTACATTAATTTAATAAAAAAAAAGGTAATACCTATTCACATAATAATCTCCGACCCGATTATCGGATAAAATCTTTTTGTGGGGTAATCGATAAATCGATTCTATTGTTTCGTAATCGATTGAAAACGCTGAGTAATGGTGCTGTAAGCGAATGGAGATTTATGATTTTTAATTTATTTCTTACATGGTTCTAATTTTGTATTGACGCTGTATGTATTTGGAATTTTAAATTGAAATATGGACTAGGTACAAGGTACACCCCTTATCACATGGTATTCGTGTCATAATAAGTCGTGAAAACTGATTATTATACTGAAAAGTCTGAAAACGTAACACATTAAAATATAGATGGAGACTATAGTTAAACATTTATTAATTTTAATTTTATTATTTTTCATATAGATATTTCTTTAAAATTACATTTTTAAATACCACTAATAAAATAATATTTAAAAATACATAGAACAATAGGAGTCGACCGGTAGCGAGAGCATTATCCAAACTACCGATGGTTAAGGCCCCAGAGACAGAAATCCGCCCCTAAGGCTACCCACTGACCAAACCTCCTCACAATACGTACCGTTTCGAGGAGCACTGCCTTCTGCATCAGGCCCTTGATCCATCCGCCTAAGGCCAGCCTAAGGTTAAGAGGCTTAAGAGGCTGGATCTGTATTTTATTTATTTTGATACCTATTTAATAATTGGCTTTTTGTCACATCACTTACTTCGTAGTCAAATTGAATAACTATCTACTAGTTTTACAGGTGAAAAATAAAATAAAAAAATATTAAATGTCACTAGTAAGTCTCAGACAGAGGTCACTAAGATGTAGGTAGAAAGTAGCTACTTATCAATAATTGTTTATCTACATTTATGAATAAATAAAACAATAAAATTAATATAAATAATATTGTGATTCGGTAAAAATTCAGATTAAAAAAATATATTTTTAACTCTTGAATTTAATAACACACCTAGTGACTTATACTTACATTAAAAATTAGTCCGTAGGTAAAATGGATAAGATAAAAAAACACGAAATTTTAATTCTAAATGCAATAAATTTAAAATGATCTAATCACTAATCGCCGAAACGGTGTTCCAGAGTAGGTAGGTAATATCTATATCCGGACAATACACTAATAATAACAATTAGATAAAAAGAATAATTTGAAAAAGGAATAAAAAACACGGCGCGTTATTGTGACGTGAATATTTTTATATTGACGCCTGTGGCAATGACCGCGGCTGATGCTCGGTTCACGGCCGTTTAAAAAAAGACGTTTATGTTTTAAAAACGATTTTATCCTTGTACGCTTGTAACTCGCCGAGCTGGATCTTCGTTGCGTTCATATTCGTATGATGAATGCACCATTTTTGTACACTGTACACCCCACACTCAAAAATAAATAAACGGCCGGAGCGACACGGGGCGCTGAGGGCGGCACCCCCACAGCGGCAGGCACGCACACACGCGCAACGCAGGGCGCTTGAGAGGGCGCTACCGTCGCTCAGTCTCGCGCCGGCCACCGCTGCGGTTGGATGTTTGTTACTCTGCGATGCGATCGGAAAAATAAACTAGTTTTGTTCCGGTACGACATATCTCCTTCTGTGCGCTGTTAAATTTTACGTGTTTGTGGACAATTTGTGAACGTGATTTTTATCTAACGTGAACGGTTGGTATCCCCTTTTGAAGTTGGGATTTTTTGTAGCTTGTCTTGTCTACACATGTTCATTGTTTACATCTGTAGTTATAGGCATGTGTTTAGTTTTTTTCTACTATCCCTCGTAATGTAAGGATTTTATTAATAAACGAGTAGTTCAACGCGTTGGATGAATCATAAAGCGGAGTACCCACATTGAATAAGTCGTTTCTATTTCCAGATAAACTGTTGGGATTGATTGGGAGCCGTTGACTTGTGTTGAAACAAAGGTTTACATTGTCGGAAGGTGAACGATCTTCATTCGACTCGCTACAGGTATGTTTGAACAAGAAATTCATTCATTGGTATACACTCACACGCCTACGGATCATAGATTTTTGAATTTCGAATAGTTACATCGAACACATGTTTTTAAAACGTTCAAAATTTGAAATTTTCGGTGACAGTTCTAAGTGATAAATTGTGTTTAAAGTTTGAAAAGGTTGAAACGTGAAATACTAGTACTTGTATAGATTAGACCGGCGTCCGCATGACTAATTACAATTTGAAATGCCTACAACGTATCTGTCGCACGGAAACGAAGCGTAATCCGTTTTTGTGTCATTGACCTCATTGTCTATGCTTAAGTAGGTAAGAAGCGATTTTTTTTGCGCAAATTGCGTATACCTTACGTAACATTTATCCGTGTACTCGTATGTAATTAAACTATTGTGTTGCATGTCAGTTCGGCACCGGAGCCGTGAGTTCTTTATATAATGTATAACCTTTTTGTATGACATTTGATACCGAAGCCTTTCAAATTGTCTGAATAAATCGGTTACTTGTTGCTCTTATTCGTTGGCAAAGCTGTTGGTTGTAGAGTGTAGTACTCTAGCATATTTTCGCCGGTATGTTTTCAAACAAACTAGTTGGTAGGTAGTTCATAGATCACAAATATCTTGCAGATGTACCTATAGGTTATTATTTGTTGATAATTTAGGGTGAACGGACTAGCAGTCGACCGTTCAAGGTCAAATCTCAAGCCTGATAATCCAATGTTTTTATCTACGTAAATGAATTATTGTATTGTTTTCATAACTAACTATAGTTGTAATTAAATTACTTATGTACGTTGACGAGTTATTTCCCTATAGTTACCTGTTATTTATATGTGTTCTAACAATACGTAACTACGTAAAATTTAACTTTATGATTAGTGTAACTACCGATCATGAGGTCGCGAGGGTCCTAAAACCGTCTTTAACAAAAACTATTTAAAATACTTCTCATCATCACAATAAGGTTTAATAATAGTTAATGTCACTCAAAACACATTCCTACCTACCTCTTTAAGAAAATAAATCCGTGATGTTATGTACTTATCTAATAGTTATATGTATGTATTGTATCATGGTTTTAAATCGTTAAAACAGATAGTTCATCGGCTTTATAGTAAGTATCGGCCCACGTATATCACCTACGCATTATTCACTGTTCATAGTATACTCTTTTATAATTCTTACGTGTATTATATTAAGGTCTAAAATTTATTATAATTAGTGCTGTGAGAGTAGAATACATCTTTTACCGCCACTAGGGAATGTAAAGCCTAAAAAAGCAGTACGGGACACTGCCTTTTTTTAAAGGGGGAATAATCATCCAATGACTTCTCCCGCCTTGGGCGAGGTGAGAGGGAGTGTCTAGCGGGTTACCGGAGCTCTGGCTCGAAAAGCAGGAGTAGGAACGGGGTGGGTTTTAGTCAGTAAGAGTCTGACACTCCCTCTCGCCTCGCCCAAGGCGGGAGAAGTCAATGGATGATTGTCGCTCCCTTCAAAAAAAGGCAATGCAATTCTCGCGATATTAAAGCTTGAGTGAGAAGTTGTATATATTTCAACAGTTGACTCACAGGTCGTCAACGATGAAGATTATGTATTATTATAATAATATTAGGTATTATTATTTCAATAATAGTTACGTTACTTTTACCTAACAGACTGCCCCAATAATCTCGTGGTTGCAACGATTGCTTCACGAGGTCCTTTGTTCGAGTCCTAGGTCAGTAAAGTAGGTAACTTAGCTGTAATTGTATTTGTGATTTCGGAAATCGGAAATTCGAATTTTGTTGAATTGCCATTGTTAGCCGGCTCGTTGCTTGAGTGATTGATAGATTGACTGCTGAGCACGTAGCCTAATAGGTAGGTACTAAGTAGACTTACCTGGGTTAAGCAAAAAACTGTTTTGCTGCTTTACTTTAAAATTCTTTTCTATTTGTCACGTACATGGTAGGTACTAAAAATATATACCAAATTGTAAAAAACAACTAATTTCTGCTAGCGGCTTCGCCCATTTATTGGAATTCGTGAAATTTTCCCGGATTCCGTTGAAAAATAGTATTCTATGTGTTATTTCAAACCATAATCTAAAGTTATCACAAATTTCATCCCAATCCTTTCAGCCATTTTGACGTGATTAACAGTAATAAACATACACACAAAATCGCATTTATAATATTAGTAAGTAAAATAGGACTATTTACCTTTACATCAAACTAGCTACACTTTTGCTTACCCCTTCCTCAACACAGACATATGATTATATCATACATAACATATAAACCTAGGTAACTGAAATAACATCTAAATTCATGTACATAAAGTTCAATTTCAAACAAAATCTTGTGGTTACCGAACCGAGATGTTAATACGACTTCAATTTACGTCATTTGTTTGCATATAAATGTCATTGAACTTTAAGAAATAATATCGGATAGAGGGCAAGAAGATCTTTAGAAAAATGGTCCACTATCATGACTTGTAAACAGGATATTACCTGGGCATATTATTTATCACTACATAGTATAAAAGTCGCTTTTCGTTGTCTATCCCTATGTTTTTTTAATCTATACTAGTTAGCCTCTGACTGCGGCTTCACCCGTGTTGCCGTGGGGATATAAAACCTATATGTTATTTCAGAACATAATCTACCCCTGTTCCAAATTTCACCCTGATCCCTTCAGCCGTTTTGACGTAATTGAGTAACAAACATGCACACAAACACTTAAAATGCATAGTAAGAAAAAATACTCAACAGAATTTGATGCAGTTTTTGTCAATATTCTAGTTAGATATAAAATGACGTATTATGACATGTAACTGAGTATTACCGCCCACAGTGCAATGTGGAAACCTGATTCCCTTGACACAAAGGAAGCAGCTGATGCATGCTACTTTCATTATCATTTCATGAAAAAAATATCGATTTATATGTTAATTAATAAGATATGGGGTCTGATTTTATAATGAGCTTAATAAAATTGATAACAAGAAAGAAATAGGTAGGAAATAGCTATCGTTATAACAACTGCTGAACTGATGGACCTGATTCACAAAGAGGGCTTGCCATCTTGGCAGTCGACTTGGAGATCACTGACACACGTGTCCAGATGGCTTATAACTAGTCACTGTGAACTGTGTGGACGTCTCATAGATTTATAATATCTAATAATTAATGTAAGTTTAATATTTCCGTGAGACGTCCCCAGTAGACTGTTCTTCTTTTCAATTTAGTTGTAAATACGTAGAATATATTGTCGTGTTTACGTAATTATTAAAAAAAAGATATAATCAGTTGCGAGTTGAATAATACACAGATATTAGGTACGCTACCTAATTATTTTGTTGACCGCTTAACTAAGGCTGGTATTTGACAGAAATGGTCTTTAATAAAAACCTTTCTACAGAAATAAAAGTAGAAATAAATATTCGTTCCATATTCTCACATATGATACCAAAGAATCTTAACCTTGGCTTAACATTACAAGTGTCTGATCATTCTCGGAACACTACCGAATGCCACAGACTATAAAAAGATCCATAAAGTCAGATACGACACTTTGTTATTTATCACATCACGTCAACAGCCCGTGACAGTCCACTCGACTATAGATCTCTACATGAGCCCTCTCATTTGCCATTATCTCCATTAGTGTTTTTTTTTTAATGTTGCCCCACACTAGGGTTTTCTCCTGTTTCCTTTCAGTGATTAAGGTTACCGGAGGCCCAATTACCCCCTTCCCAATCTTCCTAAACCCGATTCTCCAACAAGCCTTAAATTCCTAACCCCCAAAAAGCCGGCAACGCACTTGTAACGCCTCTGGTGTCCATGGGCAGCGGCGATTGCTTACCATCTGGTGATAAGTCAGCTCGTTTACCGGCTTATACCAGAAAAAAAAAAGTTCTGGTTTGTCAGAAAGTGCTTTTGATCAGTCCATGTTAAAATGTCGCTTACTCGATCGGTACCCGCGGCAAGAGTAGGGACAGTAACAAATGTATTCAACTCCATTGTTATTCATAACTTCACTTAATGAAACGCAAACCTCTTTGCTCGCGTTGATTGATTGTCTTTGGTTCGTGTGAGGGGCGCTCCTTTATATCTAAAGTTGAACGTCCACAGTTCATAACTCAAATATCTTAACGCTATATTTGTCTGTTATGTTATATATAGGTACTTACATATTATTATGTAGGTGTATGTATGTTAGATACCGCACTTCGTAACTTTGTGTCTGTTGAGTATTTCTTAGAGATATTATTTGTAACTTTAAAGACATTTCTTTTTGAGGGGTAAAAATCATCCAACGACTTCCCTGCCTTGGACGAGGCGAAAGGGAGTGTCAGATTCTTACTGACTAAAACCACCTCGTTCCTACTCCTGCTTTTCGAGCCGGAGCCCCGGTAAACACGCTAGGTAGTCCGCAGCTCCGGAGCATGCATCAGCCCCAGCCCCACCTGTTGTGGTCTGATACTATTGGTCTCTACACAGTTATGCCATATTTAAGTAAGACAAAGTTAATGTGAGGTTATATGAACATCCTTTAAATCTAGTGTTATGTAGCCACGTGGTGCAACCAAGCAACAAAATGAAATAATACCTAAAATTAGACAAATATTTTATTCTAGTATCATCAACCGAAATGTATTATTAAACGAGAAATCTCAATGTCAACGCTCCACGAATAATGTCACGAAAACCGGTTTTTTAAATGAAAACTATTGTCGTAGGAATAAATTTTATGACGGTGACACATATGTTTTTCCCACCTCTATTCCTAGCGTTACTGACCTATCCCAACCATTCGAACCAATCACTCTCCTCCCCCCCCCCTCTTGACTTCTGTCTGTCTAGTAATATATTTTCCCTTTCAAATGACTATGTAGCCGTTAAACCGCAGACTCGGTACTTTAACAAAAGGGCTCGAACATGCAATTACAAACAATCATTCAATTAGCCAGTACGTTAGGGCGACTTCATTATTACTGTTGTCATGGCAACCGTTCCTTTTTTAATTCTCCCCGCCAATTGGACCAAATGACAGTTGTTATAAAAACGAATGAGTTTTTATTTCTGCTTTAATATGTTGAATTCGAAATACTAATGAGGTATAATAAAATATCAGACAAACTGTTCTAAAAGTTGGATCATTATGTTATATAACCAAACGCTTAGTGCACATTAGATTGTATTAGACCGAATTACACTTATGTAAGTAGGTATGTAGGTGAACAGATCACTAAATGTGATTATGAAAAAGTAAAAAATATTAAACCCAGACGCCAGACATCACGTTTCATTAGTTTTCTGACATCTTTTATCTTATATCCTTCATCAAATCTTCAAATGACATTTAAATCCACGTAATAATGTCGTTCGAACATCTCCATCCGAATGCTGATAGAAAGCAACAATCCACAAAATTGGTTACTTGAAAAAGCACTCAGTTCTCAACAATTTATTTCCTTTGCTCCCGAAAAAAATCCGATAAAAACAACGCGATCACTCCGGTTCAACCGGCTGGCAATTACGAACTAATCGCTTTTAACAGACATGGGAATCGACGTCATCAGTCACCGACGAAGCTCTTTTTCTAACACCTTCCCCTTTTTGATTTGTTAACTGCAACCAGACTAGGAAGACCTCCAACCTTCCGTCTAGTTACTTACCCTGCCGTCACATTATTATGTCACACGGGAGGAAGGGCGTGTCTCATTAATCTGGGTAGGCACAATTTCTCAGAGTTTTATAGTATAGTCATTGGCCGTGTTTTAACATCCCCTTTTTTTCTTTGTTCAAGAAGCGTAACGCCACGCAAGTTTGTTCTCAGGCCTGTGCCTCGTTCGTGCTGATTTAGTACTAACTCACTGAGTCATATGTAGCGAGTAAAATTAGTCATACGTCTCTTTGTTGGTTCCGTTTCTCTGTTGTAATGCCTATGTTTACTACAAAGTATCTGTTGATTAACGTACCAACTGCACTTTGAATGTTCACTTCCAAAATATTTCTTTCGTATATCCAACCAACATTAAGACTTACTAAATTGATAATAATGCTTCCAAGAACACACGATTTGCGATAACAAAGGCACGCAAAATATGATCGGCGAGTTCGTTTCTAAAATTAATTTGTTTCCTTAAATAAGTCTGCTTGAAAACGTGAATGAAATATTATGTTGTTCTTGAACTGTATTTTATCCAGAAAACGATGCCAATTTTTTAGCCGGCCAAGTGCGTAAACACTCCGTATGTACTATTTAAATTGAACGATATACTCCTGATCTGACGCGATGATCATTTTATGTACAAATTCCAGCCACGTACGCATTTCTTTCTAGAATCTTCCGAACAAAGATACAATCTTGTAAAGAGCGTTGACTCCGTTTGTGACCTCACGGAACAATTGTTTTTGGGCCTAGCGTGACGGATTTTGGTCGAGTCATATTGTCACGTCTTCATCATATAAATCACACGCTTTTATTCAAGCAACTAAAAAGTAAGAGAGGTACGTTTTAACTTTATCTTTGTGTCAGAGTAAATAGGGCTCGGCGTTGAGAAATATTTCTTAACTATCCAAACCACCTTCGTCGCTAACCTTGTTGATATAGCGCAGAACACTACGTTTCCTTGTAAATAGTTCCGCAAACATTTAGTTACCTTTCTCGGTATCTATAAGGCATATTGTAAGTCTCAGACGATTTGCAACCGCTCTACACTTTGTAGTTAATTCCGTTGTTAATGGACTATTCGAACCACCGGTTAATGTTGTTTGTGTGTGGTCGAAGTTTAGTGTAGCCATTAATTATATTGTTTCAAACATGGATCTAGTCGTACTGTTTAATGAATTGAATTCAGCCTCCGCAAAAGGTTATGTAACAATAAAAAACACTACAGAAATATGAAATCGGCCAATTGGCGCACCGAACTTAGTTCTTTTGTTAAAAGTTTTTCTCGTAATGAATACAATTTTACTCTGAAATTGCGTGCTTAATAGGATTCTTCTTGACCCATGAGTAATGAACAAAGTTGTGATAACGAGAAAAGAAAATACTTAAGTAACAGTCCATATTATCTCGCAGGTTTGGAAATAAATGTTTTGCCTCGGCAACATTACTATTCGGTGAGGTAGGTATAATCTAGAGGACATTACACTTCGTCAAGATTTTTTGTTAAACTAATTACTTCCATTGTTTTCCAAACTAAAGCGAATTTTTTGTTTGCCATTATCATAGATCTGATAGATTTACATCAAGTACAGACCATTTCCTGCCTAAAATTCCATTCCGCCTGACAGACCAACCGATTTATTCACAATAATGATTTCTTAAGTATACCTTACGAACTTCATGTGGCAACGACCACCCATTTTAAGTTATTTTACATATTATGAGTAACGCTTTTTTTGGAGGAACAAACGAACGTCTGAACTCTTTATCTTGATGCCTATGTCTACATAAGCGTGAGCGAGAAGCAACACCGGACTAGTGAAAACGCAGCGTAAGGTGAGGTACTGAACCAGCTCACACGCGGAGTTGATGACCGCGAGCGAAGGCCGTGCAATCGGTCAGACAACCAAATGTCACGGTCGTACGCAGCGGGCGACAGGAAAAACTGCGTCACAGACGAAAAAAACGTGACTCACTGACACGTAGTACCGGCAGAATTAGCATGTGCTGCCATCTTTGTTTCTTGTCATCGCGACTGTAACGACACTTGGTTTAGTCCAATCTCTTCAATTAGACGTATTCTCGAGTGGCGGATTTAGAATACGCACCGTAACGATAACCTTGCGAAGAGAATGGTAATGACATTGGCTCGAAGTCAACGCGGAAAACGGAAGACGGTTGTCGCCCAGTGGCACAAATCACATTCCCTGCGGGCATAAAATTTTAAAGATTTCAGCATCGAGTTTCACTAGCGCCGTAATTCAAAATTCACGCTTTATTTGTAGGCCGTATTGTGATATTTCGACTCGTAAACTGATATAATAACTTTGGATCGACGTTGCTTTACGACTGTCAAAATCGTATTTCTAATAATAAAATGTCTCAATTTAGAGAGGCCAATGTTTTATCGTGGATATAAAGAGGTGGTATTAAACGTTTTTTTATGTTTTTTTCGTGTATCGTTGTACGATGGGGTGTCTCGATTGTGTTGAGCTCTCGGAATTTTTTTTCGTGACCATGTTCGTATGTTTTACGTGGAAACACGAGCGTATAATAATAATAATTCACGTTATCTAACCGGGAGGCGCGTCCGACGTGTACGTCAAGAAGACGCGCGGCGCGACTATAATTTTTATGTGCATAATAAACTTTTTTCATTTTGTCCATGATGGTCGCCGCGTGTACGCATTGTGTGGCAGGATAACTTTAATAAACATTTTAAATGTATTCAATAATATCTCCTTACTGGTTGAACAGTAACATACTTTATTACTGTTTTAATCGTCTCGGGTGATTGTAAGTAAATTGTATTTAGTGGAATTATTGCTACGAATTTGTATGAAATGACGATCAGTATACATATGAACGTATCAGTTTGTACGTCCGTTGATAAGGACAGAACTACTGGCTGTACACCGATACAATGTTTATTTCATGTAGATATTTGACCCGACTTCCAACGAATCTAGTTTTATTCATATCGGCTTAAAAATATTTGTTTTTAAAGCCACACATTTGTGAGGTGTCAGCTGAAGCCACATTTGTTGTTTAGTGTCTATAATTCTTTGTCTTGCTGCATAGAAACGACGTATTATAATAGGGAAATCCTTTTAGGTGAGGTTTACATTGCCGGGTTGCCTCTTAAGGTAAAATTTTCCTAATAGCTGTATAAATTAATGGAATATAAATAGAAGTGTTTGTGAGTAATCTCATTACGTTATTCATACTTTGTATTGACATAGGATTTGATATTAATTACTACAAATACTTTTATATCGAGTATTGAGTAAATAAATGTAGAAAAATACGATTAGGTAGTTAGGGGCCTTACGAAAATCTGTTACTAAATCGATATAACTACGTATAAAATTACGAAACTTAACAAAGAAATATAAAATTCGCAGTAACGTAATATCTACCTATATGTAAATGTTTCGACAAAACCCGCTATCAAACGTTATCTATTTCCGAATTGATTTTTTAAACGAGTGATAAGGGAATGCAATTAGTTTTAAGTGTACACGTAGTTGCCATGTTACCTCAGCTAATTATTAGTTAGTAAGTATTACAAATATTACATTAAACAAGAACTAATCGGCTCGGTTCACTGAGCGACTGCGTGACCCCACTCGCGTGTTGCATACAATGATAAAATCGTGACCTTTCGTAAGATTTCCGCAAAAAAAAAACAATTATTGATTAAATACAGTCTTACTTCTATTTTTCTCTTTGTATCCTAATGTTTAAAAGGAAGACAAAGCAATTTGATTATTAGATATGATTGATTTATCTAATAAATATTCTGAAAGATGCATCTATAAATCCAATTTATCCTAAAACAAAAACAAAGCGGCATGTGATAGGGTGGAATAAACATGTGCGTGGGGCACATAGGGATCCAGGCTTAAATTTCTTAATTGGGTTTGGTATAATAGACCAAAAGAAGGTCGTTTATATGAAGAAATGTGTGAAAGTAGGAAACTGTTTAAAAAAAATTGAAATGGTGTCAAGACAATAGTGAACAAATTAAAATGAATATAATAGCTGACCATCATTCATCAAAAAATTTTGGTGAATTTTGGAAGGCAACGAACAAGTTGAATATTAGGCCTGGCATCCCTGTGAGTGTGGGAGGTGTGAGTGACAGTAAGAGCATAGCTGACTTATTTAGGGAACACTTTGGGGTGAGATCACCACTTGGTCCTTCAAAGATGATGCCAGATGCTGATCCTATCGTGACTGGTGACTTGTTTAACGTGTCTGTTAAACAAGTGTCAGGAATAATAAAAAAGATGACCCGGGGTAAGTCGCCTGTCATGATGGGCTCAGCATCGAACATTTAAAGTATGCTGGAGTCCATTTACCACACGTTTTAGCAATGTTTTACACATTATGTCTAAGTCATTCATACTTACCCGTTGACCTCATGCGGACTATTGTGGTACCAATTGTAAAAAATAAAACTGGTGACTTATCAGACCAAGGCAATTATAGACCTATATCGTTGGCAACAGTGGTGGCCAAGGTGCTGGATGCTGTGCTTGATTCAGAGCTGGAAAAACATCTCCATATACATGATGCTCAGTTCGGGTTTCGGCCTGGACTTTCTACTGAAAGCGCCATCTTAAGTGCTTAAGCACACTGTCCAGTACTACACACGGAGGGGTACACCTGTGTATGCATGTTTCCTCGACCTGTCAAAAGCATTTGACCTAGTGTCTTATGACCTGCTGTGGGAGAAGCTTAAGAAAACGGAAGTGCATGCGCAGGTGCAACGTCTCTTTCGCTATTGGTATGCTAACCAGACTAATAACGTTAGATGGGCAGGCAGCCTCTCTGACGTGTACAGGTTGGAGTGCGGAACGAGACAAGGTGGTTTGACGTCTCCCAAGCTCTTTAACCTGTTATAAATGAGCTGATGGTTGGGCTCAGCAGCGCGCGTTTGGCTGCTCGATCGACAATGTTTGTATAAATAATATCAGTTATGCTGACGACATGGTGCTGCTGAGCCCAGCTGTCAGTTTGAGGCAGCTCATAGGTATTTGTGAAAATTATGCTCAAAGACATGGTCTCTTGTACAACTGCATGAAGTGAGTATTTGGTTTTTAAGTCTTCGGGTAAATGCCCTGCTAGCGTGCCCAAAATTAAGCTAAATGGCATTGAACTTAAGCGAGTAAATCATTTTAAATACTTGGGACACTATGTTACCGAAGATCTTGATGACCAAATGGACATAGAAAGAGAACGCATCGCTGGCGGTCAAGAACAATATGCTGACTCGCAGGTTTGCTCGTTGCAGCGAGCATGTTAAGATCTCTTTTCAAGGCATACTGCCAAACCTTCTATACAAGTAGCCTGTGGGTTAGTTATACCAGAAATCGCTCGGTGCCCTGCGAGTTCAATATAATAATGGCTTCAGGATGTTGCTGGGGCTGCCCCGTTTCTGTAGTGCGTCTGGAATGTTTGCGGCGGCCCGCGTTGATGGTTTTCATGCCATCCTTCGCAAGAGGACCGCCTCCTTGTTGCGCAGAGTGCGGGGCAGCACTAATAGCATCCTGAAGGTAGTCGCTGACAAAGTCGACTCAGCAATGATGCAAGCTTTCATGCGGGTTCTAGTTGGACAGTATGAATTATAAAACTGGGCCTGCATATAAGCAACATAATTTAATCTGTTTTGTTTTGTTCCGGTTTTATATTTTTCCAGATGTTACTAACATAGTTTTTAAGATTTTGTAGTACTAACTAAATATGGACATCTATCCGAAATAAACGTTATATTATTATATATATTATTATTATTATTTTGGCGAAAACTGGTGAAATTGTATTAATTCAGTTTTTCCTCGTTTTATGATTATTTTTTCTTGGTAAATATTGATTGATCATTCATTTGGTACTTAACCCACAAAAAGATAATGCCAACAGTTACACTGTCCACGTAATTTAAATAATTATGACGTCACTTTTGAAATAAACTCAAAAAATCAATTAATTTAGCCTACCTAATTAAGTTGACATATTCCCAATGCAATCAATTTTGAAAAGTTGTCCGAACCATATCGAATATCCTTGATCGTTACCACGTGTCACAATCTCACTGGCGATCATTAGTTAAATGAAAAATGTAGTTCACGGATAAAGATTTAAAAAATACATGCTTCTTTGTAAATACTTATCTATATATTTTTGTAAATATTGCTATCATACACGCTGTGGCTGTCAGCATAGATTCCGCGTTTGTTATCTGTTTAGCTAACGATTGCATATCATATCCAAATTATTGGCACATTGATTCATACTTTACAACGTTTCCACAAGTCTACTTTAGGACGTAATGTAAACAAACCTACTTACGCTGGATACTGCTTAGTCAATCATACATTTTAAGGCCGAGAACAGCGTTTGTTATTTCATATGATACGTGTTGATATGCAATTTGTACATAGTACATGCACGCGAATGTAGTATCTATTTGAAGCGTTCTGTATCAGATTACCAGGTTATCATAAGAGAACAATTGTGATACTATTACAAAATTAGAACAATAAATGAATCTATCTGTTGTGGTTCGTTAAAAAAATGACTGTCGAGCGAAAAACTGATTAACGGAATGAAAAGTAAATAGAGGTTTCCCGAGAAAGCCGTTGCTGAAGATTAGGACGCGTTTCTTTGAAACACCGCTGAGTAAGAGGTGGCATTATGAAACATTTTTCTGAAATGTTATTAAGGGTTATTCTTGTCTGTGAAGCTTTGTTTCCGCAAAGAACCTCGTTAAGTCCTGTTGTTTCTCTACATAATTGTCCACGGTTTAATTTAGATTTCTTGCTTTGCGAGACTGCAGTAAGGTTTTCAACTTTTATAATAACACTATCAATCTGTTATGGCAAAGGTAGATTACTAGTTGCTTCAAATTGTGAAATAATACCTTCAAGGACAGCCAAAGCCTTCAAATACGTAGATATACCTTAAATGTAAGGTCATGATTACTCATTAAAAGCAAAAAAATGAGTCACATTTTTTTGTCGACGTCGTTTTTGGTTGCGTAAACCAGTTGTTATTAAGTTATTGTGTGTTTCATGCTAATACACGTAAGCCAAAAATCTATCTAATCTGATTGGAACGTGCAAAGGCTTTTTGGACGAAAAAAAATACAATTTCTGTGGATAAATTGAATGAGAGCCATGATTGCTCGCTCGGGAATCTCCCCAGCACTGATCTAAGATCGAAGAATTTCGGTACTTGCGAACAAATATGTATTGCGTGGTGTTTCGCAAAAAATGAGAACACAAACACGTGGATAACTTGTGTTACCTACTTCGGAAAAAAACGAAAGAAAAGAAGTATTGTTTGCTCTTTTGCCATTTTTGCCCTGAATGTTGCATGAATGCAGAGATAGATAAAAGATGAGACGAATGGAAATAGTTGACACGTTGCTTCGATGCACATGTTCTAATGTCTCATTTTAAAATGGCTCTGTAAGATGTCTACCAGTCGTTTTTAATACTAAATCTATTTCAATTGTTCTTATATCGACTTAACCCGGTAATACAGTGCAAATAATAGCTAAACTTCCTATATTGCTAATCTTATCGCAATTCACTTGACATTATTTCATCGTTATTAAACAAATCCTAGTAAATAGAAAATCAATTTCTCTCTAATATTTTTATAACAGAAAAAAATAGTCAGTTTCAAAATATCCCGATTACACAACGACCAGCAACACAGTGTTGTAACTGCATAAATAAAAAAAAAGTATCGTCAAGTGTTGACGCTGGCAACATATTAATGCACAATTTCACGGTCGGTCATCATGTGTCAATAATTCACACTTGAATTTCAAGTAAACAGGTAGATTGAAAACGGTCATTAAACCCGTGCGTCTTTACTATAACAAAGAGGCGCGGTTGGGGGCTACGTAGGTCATTCACACTATGTGTTTAGCTCGAATATTGTTTATGGAAACCCATCACACGTTACGCAATGGTAGTTTTGCTAAAATTACTCGCGGCCTTTTTCTTGCGTCAACCGTCAACGGCGTCAATCAACTAGAGTTGGACTTTGAAAGATTGTTCTTTATTCAAATTAATTCGCTTTTTTGTTCAAACTTTTTCTTTTTAATTAAACAGTTTATTGGCAAATAAGTTCTTAATACACTGTGACCTATTACGTAGACATTTGTTTCAATTTGACATTTCAAGGCCAATATTAAAAATGTACTGGTTATATAAACAAATATCTATTTTAATCCAGTGCGCAATTTAACGTCTTTACTTCTCTTGTATGACTTGAATGTTTTACTGTATTAAAAAGCTAAAGTAATCCATACTTTGTATGTTTGAAACGTATATGTGGAAGTGAAACAAAGAAAAACTTGGACTATTAGATATTCATAGGGTAAAGCCGGTGTCGTTACATCCCAATTTACAAGGGTGCGAGGGAGAGGTAGATATGTGCCATCTCTATCACTACCTGTTCCTTTTTTTATGAGGTCTACCTCTACCTGCGTAACATCCCTGTGGTCGGGGTAAGGTGAGTCATTGTCGGCAGTTCGTACAGTCAGGAACGCAAGTCTTAGGAATTTATTATGAAGCTCAACAGGTTGGCTACTTATTGTAAAGAATCGATGTTTTGTTGGTGTTTAATTTTCAAAGGGTTTTGGCTTTTATTCCTTCGGGGTTTGGATTTAGAATGGGGTTTGTTAAATCTATATTTATGCTAAGTCATATCTGTGTATTGTGTTCCTTTACGAAAGTGATGTTCTAGCGTTTTCGATTTCATAATTTTGTTTAGAGACTTCCAAGCTCTGTGAAACATTAATAAAAGTGTCTTAAATATAACCACGGACCTTCACAAGTAATCATGATACCATTTTCGTTTCCTGACCTTGGTTGAAGGTTACATTTCTGCGACAGACGTGACCGGCCACTTGTCACTCCATACTAATTTGAGTTATGTCAGTGACCTCAGCCCCCAAGAGAGAACTTTTCTTAATTCCAATTTTTTTCCTCAATTCCAAATTTGAATTTATTGGAGATCTCATTTAATGTCGAATCGGTTTTATTCGACGTTTCTAAGATTTTGACAGTAATAAACGCTGCCACATCAATTTGAGTTTAATTTAAGTGAAAGTAAGGTTCGTTTTGTAATTAAAAGGCTACTTAATATTTTATTAGCTTTTTGGAACGATTGGGTATGTTTTAAGTGGACGTTGGAGTAGTCTGGGAGGCTAGGCTAACTTTTACAGGCTATTTTATCACCGATATTCCTAAGGTTGCGTACGTAGGTAATTTTCGGAGCGCCTATTTTCTTTTATTAATGTTTATTTTTATAGATAACGTGCGTGATCTAAAACTGTTCTTATCTATCTTATCGCCGTACTAAGTCATTTAATGGTCACTTAACCCAGTCCTTAATAATTGTTTTTGGAATAAAATCGTTACTAAGGAAAAGTTCATATTAAAATGCGAAAGTTTGAGTTTGTGTGTTTGTTGCTCAATCACGTTAACAAGAGATTGAGATAGAATTTGGAACAGGGGCAGAGTATGGTCTGGAAAAAGAAAGGCTACTTTTTCCCACGGAAACTTGGGTAAAGCTGTGGGCATAAGCTAGTATTGTATATAGGTATATTTGCTTAAATAGGTTCTAAGTACCATTTTAAGTTCCAATACTTATGCTTGAAGTGCACATCTGTACTTTAATAAGGTAATGTCGAATGTGGGTGTTTTGACCTCACGCTATACGAACGGATAAGTTATGCGGTATCGGAACACGAAACCTTTTGCTAAAAAACTAAAAAACCCAGGTATTGAGTTGATTGACCTAAACGACTTGATACCTACCCCCTTATAAACCGATCAAGTGTATAATGACTGGTGTATTAACCACGTCGGTATTTTTCCTTGATTCTTTTGTTTATTTTCTTTTCATTAAACTGGTTTTACTTATTAAAATTTGTAGGTAATGCATTTCCTTGAATGAGATCCGCACTTTCACATTTCTACATCTGCCCTAACATCTTTTTTAAAAGGCTAATAGTCTGTAAGAATGCATATGTCTCTGTATCTAAAACTACTGAGCAGATTATGATGGAATTTACGGTACCTCATAACCTGGATTAACATTGAGTCCGTTAAGCAGATGAATCCTTTTATCGGGCTACCTGCTAAACGCCATTGTTAAAAACGTGGATGATCCTTCTAAGTATGCCATTATGCATGCATTTTATATCAAGCAAAAGCAAATTATATCTGACTGCCTCGTTGGTCAAGTGGTGGCAAGTGCGACTGCCATGTCGGTTCGAGTCCCGTGTCGGGCAAAGTATTGCTGGGCTCTTTTCGGTTTTTTGAAAATTTCACAGTAGTAGCATGGAGTCTGGAAATGTACCCGGTATGTGCCGCCGGTACCCGGCAGTAGACTCACCCCTTTTACATAGGACTTACAACATGATCATGAAAAGTGAATGTACATTGTATAGTGGCATTACTTACGTGCTGTAATGTGCACCTCTGCCTATCCCATAGGGGATAAAAGGCGCGAAAATATATAAAAAAATTAAAACAACAATTTAATAGCAACTAAAGCATTAAATATCTGTATACCTATATCCATAGCATATCATATAACAATTTTGGCCGTCGAAAATTAATTGAAATTAAACATTTTCGGTAACAAAGTGAAATGGATGAAGTTATCGCCGACAAGCACTCGGGCTAACAATACCAATGTATCAGTTCGGCGAACCATAATTTCGGCCATAACAAAAACATTTTGCCATAATTTAAATTAAATTGAACGTTTAACGTTATCTCCTGTGATATTATTTCAACATTATTATAATAATGTAATTGATCATTGATGCTTTGATATTGTGGTGGTGTGATTGCTCAGTTTGAGGTCTTTTTTCGAGGGGGAAATTGTCCGACAACTTCTCCCGCCGTGGGTGATGCGGAAGTGTCAGACTCTTGCTGGCTAAAACCCACCCTGTTCCTCCGAATGAGTCTCGGTTACCTGCTCTTTGAGGTTTGATGTCATCAGATCAGACAGTCTAACTGTCTGATTTTAATATGGAACTCATAAAAATAAGTTATCTTTGTATTGAGATCGAAAGACATTACAAATCCGTAGATTTTGTATTCACTACCTAATTTACTACAAAACAATAGAAAACTATCTCTATTCGCTTCACTATCTACCCTTTAAAACAAGTACAAATATAAAGGCAATGTTTATGTAATATAATACGTTATATCAAGGGAATTCGGGCTCGTTCCGGCCAATTTATTCGCTTAGCAGGTGCGCGGATACCAAGCTATACCCCAGGCCTGCCACTGCTCTAAATCAAACAGCGTGCTCTAATGGCCTTCTCAAAAGTATATATTTTAAAGTTCATATACTTAATAGTTGTTATATTTTGTTGGTGGATAGTTTGGGAACTATATGGTGTAAGTTTACACCTGCGTGTGAGATAGAGAGTTGGTTTAGTTGCTGTAGTGTAAGTTCAGCAGATATTTTTAGGACTTGTATTTTTAATTTCTTGTACCGCAATCGTGTTAACTACTTATACATGATGATTAGTGCGATTACCCTTTCACGTCTTACAAAGAATCCATTATTACAAATACACTAAACAACTTTCAATACTCACAACCATTTATATCTAATATCGATAAAATAAAAAACATGTGTTAGTTTTCCTTGGTTTTCCCTAATACCACATATTAGATAATAAACTAAAAATACGATAATTCCGATCAAAGAGGACTGAAACGTCGCGAGCAAACGGAAAGGGTAATAAAATGTGTAGGCGAGTAAACTTCGGCCGTTCAATTTATTTTAACTAACTAAAATAGCTGCAGTTTCCGTTGCTGAGCTTTGCCGTGGGTTAAGGGCATGGTGGTAGTTTACAACTTTGGTTTTACAACGAAAACTTACATTTTTACTTATGTTTTTATCTCTTCTACACGTTCGACTTGATTTTAATTCGATAATCTGTTTTCTAATGTCGTAGCGTAAAAAATACTAATAGTGAACTGGTTATTACTACTGTATACATAATATTGTATGATAATTTTCGTGAGACATACCAAATTTAAACGTAAGCAAATGCATTCATATTCTCTAAGATTGTTTCTCGGTGTGAATTCGCGATAGTGTTACTGAAAAATGCTTAGTATTAACACACACCACAGCATTGTGTGAACAGCGCATCTAAGCTAATATAATTTTATATGCACTCCTAATACCAAGAGAATGGATAGATCCAATTACCATGGTGAATGTTCTGTTCCCTTAGTACAAGTTGCCTTTACGTTTTAAAGTAATCGAAACGAGAGCGCGTTCGGCGCTCTGATTGGTTGGTTTTTTCGAGCCGGCCAATCAGAGCGCCGAACGCACTGCTATTACAATTGTGTGAAGGTTGTATAGCTCCGTCCCTCTCGCACTGCTCAGTGATCGACCATTCTGACACAATTGTAATAGCAGACTAAGGCCCCTGGTTTCGTTTTCGTTCAACGTAATACAAACTCGTACTAAGGGTACTGATATGTCTGAAGAATATTTTACCAAATGAAGGAAACTACGTTCCTAGTCCGCGCTTACATTTCCTAATAGAAACAGTAATACGTGATCTAAAGTAAAATATATCTCTTACTTCAAGGGTCGTCTCTAGAGAGTAAGAATGTAATACTATTTTGATTTCCGAAAATAAGTTTGAAAAGAATATACAATAGGCGTAAATGGCTCTTCTTAGAGTAGGATCTTCCAATTGTATGTTTTTTTTTGTTCATTCTCCAGTAGGTACCTATTTTGGTATCGTCCTTAGTTTAATGGTTGCAGACGGGATGCAAGAAGTCTTTGGGTTTTATGCCCGGGGCCGAAAAAATCTCAATATTAGTAGTATTACTTCAGTCTTCTGCACGTGTTGGGTTTCTGGCAGTGGTACTAAAATACGAGAAGTGGGGGTAAAAACTAAATACAATAGAGTTAAAAAAAAATCTAGTAGGTATATGGGACTTTACAATTAAATACCACATAAAGAGGCCATTACTGCACAATCACATCTGTATAAATCTGTAGTGACATCAAAAGACAAAGGTATTTAAAAAAAATAATGCATCATTTTAACCTTTTACTAAAAAGACGTGGTACGTAAACTAAAACCTCGCAAGAGACGTGTCTAAATATGGATTATGATTGGTTACCGACACCGACCGTCGCGGGACATCGATCTTAGAAATACATTAGTAGCTTAACACGATGCCTCCACCGCACTCCAGTTTACCTGCATGACGCGAAAAAACGGTGCATCCCCTTCCACCAAACGGGCTTTAAGAGCTCCGAATAAGAAAATCGTTTTTAACGTAAAAGAGGCTCTTTTGAATTAGATATAAGGTTGGTTTTTAATTGGATAGAGATGACGTTTGGGTCTGGGTTTTGATCGATTTAAAATTGGAATTTCGAATGATGACACTTTTTTTTTCTTTGTTAAAAAAGGAGGTTTTAATGGTTCTAATGTAATGGCACTTTTTACAAAACACAGAGATTTGTCATATTGTACAAAAAAAAATGTTGGAAAAGGAAAACATCCACTTCTTATCCTATACTATGCCCGCTACGGCGAGAGAATTTTCACCCTTAAAAAAACCGTAGGCCGCATCATCGGTTACCATCAGGCAAGATGGTGGCCAAATATCGACCTATTACCAATAAAAATAAAATGAAATTAACTATACATTATAATTATAACAACTACTTATACTTAAGTAGCGTAAAAGCTATATTAAAATAATAAATAGCCATTCTTATTTCTACATCAAAGGCTGGTCTAATAGATAATTATCTTACATTATATTGTATTCAATAAAAATAATATCTTCATTACTATTTATAACAGTTTTATATAGAAAAGAAAGAGGAAAATTACTTTCCCAGAATTGTATTAGTGTAGCCTCTCTTTTTATATGTATATTGTGTTAATATACAATACCTATAGTTGCTTACCTTTTGATTTTATTATTGGGAGCTATTACGTCATAATTATTAATTGCATGTGAGGAAAATTACCGGTATAGTATATTTGAAAAAAAAAGTCAAAATATAACATCAAGATATCCAAATATTTGCACGAGCACGCGTGCATCATTTGCGTGTTCTTGTGGAAGAGGTACTTACTTACCAAAAAATTACTGATCTATTTATTTGCCGATCCGAACTAGCTCAGAAAAGGAATGGAGCTTCACTTTTTACTCACAAGAATCTTAACGTAGTCGCCGGTTACTTTCAATAAAACTTTTACAATAATATTTTCTCGATACAACAAAATTTTAAAGAATTTTTTCCTCTATTTACATAGAACAAATTTGATAAACAACTCGCTTTTTGTTTGCCCATTAATTTACAACAACGTAGTAATAAAGTTACAAACGTAGTTAAAAGAAAATATTCTCGTTCATTATTAAATTCTAAAACGAAAATGGACGACAAATATTCTACCACATTTTGGCTGCATAAAATTCGTTTTCATAAGAGCAACCAGCCTTTAAACTGTAATATAACCCCGCTATCGTGGCCTTTGCTTCAAAATTATCACGAGCGCCACTATTTTCAGGAGTATATTCTACTAAATTCATACAATGTATGCTAAATTGTTAACTGAAAATTAAGGTTGTATTATTAAACCTGAATCTAAACAAGGCGAAATAATTTAGTGACTCACTCACTATAAACACGTTTTAACATTCCCCGTATTTCCCTCTTTGTTCACTTAACTTGTTTGAAAACAATGAATTTATAATTTTAAACTTAATATAAGCATTGTCATTAATACTTTCTTACAAAAAAATAAAATAAAAAATAAAATGCACGTGTCAACTTCTGTCAAAATATACAATCTGCGTTTAAAACAATGGTGAGGTTCACCACGTGGTTTGCTGCGAACGGGGAGATGGAAAGTGAACTTTATTGCTGTGGTGTTAAGAGTGAAAGGAGGTGAACGGTTATCGTGGTAGATTGCATGAATCGCTCGAGGATTACTATTTGCTTTTATTGCAATTAGTGATGTGAAATGTACCGTCGATAAATGCTTAATGAATCTTTCATTTACTCAGTTCTCTGTTTAATCGGTTGAACAATTTAAAATTATTGTTCGGGTTTTGTTTTCGCTTGCATTATTTAATTAATTCCTTAAAGTAACATGTCCATTTCAAACGAAGCGTCACTAGGTTTTTCTGTGTATTTTTTTTTACTTTTAAACGATGACATTATTTATTTCACTTGTATTTATCTTTTATAGTGAAAAAAAAAAACGTCACGATTTAATTTAAACATAAAAACCCAACTTACTTATTCAATAAAAAACCAGTATTGTCTAGTTTATTGAAAATATTTATAGGTCGACATTCAACGTAACCTATTGAGATTTATTACTCAATATTCTCAAAAGCTTTTGAATAGAATCATACCTATCCTTTTTATATCTATAAAAATAAATAAAGCCAGCAAATTAAATCGAAGTAAGCAATAAAAGTATTCACGTTATAATGGCCGTCAGAAACATGGCGTGTCAGATTTCGAAAAAAAAAAAACTTTAAAAAATAAAAAATAAGTCCGGAGCCAGACTGGGCCGTCTGCGAGGGAATATTTAAATAACGTCTGGTTCAAACAATGGCTGATGACAACCAGCCTCCTTCTTTGTTATGGTAAAATTAGGGATGGGGTCCTTCGCTTTGCCGATATCGATAATTTTAAACGCAGTTTAGTGTAACAATTTTATTTAGTTTTTTAGACTAATTAATAATTAAAATCGTGTCTCCTTGCGAAATGGAATAAAAACTATGTATTAACTTAGGATTAACTTTATAAATAGACAAAAACTAATTTCTTTTTCTGCCTTCGTGTCTGGGCCACAGTATTAAGCGAGGACTAACCTTTTGCGCTGCGACGCACTTTTAACTAACCACTCTTTGTTTTTGTACACTATGTTTTTTGTTCACTTATGTATAGCTCAATAAACGGATTTTCTTTCTAATCCTACATGTTCTCATGTTAAGTAATTGTCATATTACCTGGGATAACTCTTCAACACTTTATATAAACTTCGTACATTCTATCTCATACATATAAAGCTAAATAATTTGCATGTCTCTGTGAGTCTTCCACGTTCCAAAATTAATACTTACCTAAGTATCTCAATTTCCTCGAGTTAATACGAATTTAAAGGAATTCCTGTGAAGCAATTAATCATTTCGCTAATAATTAATATTCCTTAAGGTACGCATAATGGCGTATGTGGAAATGGAGAGCTCTTTACGCTGTGTAGATAATTGCAGAAAGTACACTTTAAATTAAATTTTTGAGACGACATTTTTCCATTTTCCTTAAAAAATATAGGTAAATTAAATCTTTACTGCAAATAAAAACTGTTGAAAGCAAATCCTCCGCTAACATCGGTCACCGATGACCACCACGGCGTTCAATGTGTTAATGAAATGGTCTGATATTAGAGCCGAAAAATAAGTTAAAGGCAATAATAAAATGATTGACTGTTGTTGAGAATTTGACATTTGAACGAACAAATGATCGCTACCTATTAAGACA
Organism: Spodoptera frugiperda; assembly: GCF_023101765.2. Classification (NCBI taxonomy): domain Eukaryota; kingdom Metazoa; phylum Arthropoda; class Insecta; order Lepidoptera; family Noctuidae; genus Spodoptera; species Spodoptera frugiperda. The sequence goes on along the minus strand of NC_064220.1, from coordinate 86,607 downwards.
TAAAGTAGGTAATACAAATATAATAGATACTATTTACTGAGTCGTTCCTGAATTTTAATAACCCTTTCTCCTTTAAACTTCTGATAAAATTTTCGAAGTTGTAAGTTAAGCTTCTTACTCGTAATTAATGCTAGCTATTGTTTAATGTCAATACCTTACACGTCCTTAGATGGTATTGTAGTTCCTAATATCGGGAACGATTTTCAATAGTCAATTTATCACGAATTATATCGACTATTCAAAATTATTGAAGGATTTGTAAAGCATTTTCAAAACTTTGGTAGCTGTTTTCTTGTTCACAAGGTTTTGAAAGGGTCCAGGCTCATGGAATGGATGATGATGATGAACGATGATGATCTAAAGACATAAACAGCTTGATCATAATGTACTGTCTCTAGTAAAACATATACAGTTGAGGACTTGGATACACTCAATGTGATTGAGGAGTTAGAAATCAAAACCAATAGACAACTTGGTTGTAATACGACTGACGAACTTAACACTTAAGCTTCCCGTCAATGATACAAGGACAAAGATACACTATGAATAAATGTTAAAATCTTCCATTTTCCTCCGTCTAGCACTTAAATCCAAAAAATAAAAGTACACCTTCATAAGTAAGGAATGTTCCCTTTACTTTACTAACCCGACTATCCTTATAAATCTTTTTAAAAATAAGGCTGAAGGTCTGCCGTGCGATAATCCTATAGCAACGTGTTATATCTTTGTAAGCTACGGTACGGTCGGTCGAATTTCTTGTACTGAAACATAAACATAGTGTGCTTTGGGTATGAACATAGGATTAGGGGCTGCCCGGGCTTTAAGAGCAGCGGAGAGACTCAACACTGAGTGACTGGGTTTTAGAGTTTATACACTAATATCAGCTGTATTGTCTGTGGACAAAGGTCTTATTTATTTTGTGTTGTCTTCCATTCTAGTTCTTTCAGTTTTCTTTGATGATACAGCGATTACAAATGGGTCAGAAATCATTCCTATCTCAGGAGAATTGATTTGAAGTTACTACAAGCATTTTTTTTATTATAACTACTGCATTTCCAAATCGTTTCGGTGTTAATTTCATCATTTGGTGGTACCCAAAATTACCGTGCTTTGGTTTTGTCTCTAAATAGTTCCAAACTGCTAGTGTTTTCCTTTATCACAAATGTTTACCATACCCCAGACTTGACGCCCGCTGGTTTCCAAGCCCTGTTCAAGGCGGTAGGTACGTGAAAGGACTGTGTGTTTAGGCCCTTCACTGACTTGTTAATCTTTGTGATCACCGTTTTTGTTCCAGTGACGAAATGCGGGCCGCCTGTGTGCGGTCTGCCTTATGTTTGCTCTGTTTTTGTCTGGATGAGACGAAGTCTTCAGTAATGAGATTAAAATATAAGAAATCAGATAATTTGTACCCATTACATTGTGTGGTTTTTGTTTTGAAATGTACATTCGTTATAGTTTTATGCGCGGTGATACTTCTTGTAAAGGGGTCACCAATTGATGTTGTTGATAGTACTTTTTATTTCTTTCTATTTTGTTAATCGTATAGTTGATTGATATCGGTTCGGAGAATACTGTAAATATGATTATTGTGAAAAGATATTTTATGCACATAATACAAATTAATTGGACATCTGATTTAGCCAAGATTTGGTGATAGTCTCTCAATACCTAAATTGATTTAAATAAATAAAGAAATAACTAATAAACCATTCCTTCTTGTTTCAGGTAATTGCCAACCCATTTAACCATCGTATTGAATAAAATAGTATATGATACACCATTCAAGGACATTATAGATGAGGTAAGTACCTATTGATGGTCCCAACCAGAAATTTCCGTGTTCTCAAGGATTTTAACCACGTCCGTTGCCATCGACATATTGTATGACATCCGGCCTTTTTTGTCCACACTCGTGTGACTTTCAAAGTTTAAGTGGTTAAAGTATTAGAACGTTGATTTCATACGTTAATTCGTTGCCAATGTATAAATATGTATGCACTTTCTATTTTTTGATAAAAAGTGCAATGGTTTATGTAATTTCGAATGAAGAGTTTGGTGTATTGAATTAAATAAACAAATATGTTTATTTAGTTTTTAAGTAACCTGTGATATGTTGTTTTATATTTATCAACCGGTAAACCATCTCTTTCATCGACAGTACATATTTAAATTTTAAAACCCGTTTATTTTCTTAACTTGTCTGTCGGAACGTAGATCTACGCGAGACACAATGTGTATTGTGTCTCATATACCGACAGAATCGCAACTAAACAACAACTATAGGTACAACTAAATACTAACCTACGTAGCAATATTCATTATGGCAACTTGCGCATGCGCAAACTAGATGACAATCAGCTGACCTACTCCATTTTCCTGATTGCAACATCATCATGCGAATGATCATTATTTTACCATCAATTGCATTAAGTCATCGAAGTTCATTTATCTACCTATATACGCTTTTTTGCTAATTATTATTTTAGTTTTAATTTTTCTTTATAGTCGCATGCGCAGCTGTGGTGTATGACGTGTTGAGTTTGATTCTCGATGGGCTGATCTTATTGGTTGGATTTCCTTATCAATAATAGACAAGTTTTTGTACCTAAGTATGCCTGTGTTTAGCAATAGATTAATTTCATTACGTTATGAAGTCTTTTATGCTTGTCTAAAGGTTTTTTTCATCTATTTTGCTGCCTATTATAAAGCCTTCTCGTGGTTCTTTGTACTTTGTACGATATGTTGCTTAATAGCACATTGCTTCACCTAGCAAAGTAATGTATGGTTATACATTACATTACTAGCTGATGCCCCCGGCTTCGCTCACGTAGATTGCAGACTTTGTGACTAATCATCATCAAAAAAAGTAACCTAAGTAATAACTTACCACCAAAATCCACCAATAAAGTTTAAAGTCCCGTCAAAAATTGCTCCAACCATTTCAGAAATCAGCCAAAATAAACAGACGTACAAAAATTGTAATGAATATTATTTTGATGTATGTATCATATGTTTATTGATATGCATATTCCGAGAACAGCCACGTTTAGAAGGCAAGACTATCAGGTAACAAGTAAATCACCAATAGACGATACTAAGGTTACTTTCAAGCAATCGTATGACGTCATGAGCAGCCATTGTGCTTGTAGCCGTGTCACGTGCATAGTTGCGTAAACTTGTTATAGAAACATTGGTTGCGTTTGTAAACCAGTAGCAGGTGCGTGGTTCAAGTATCTTTGATGGCTGACTGGGATATTCTTGGTCGAACTCCATGCTAAGAGGTCTTAGCATGAGTAGCTCATTTCGAGCATCGCATTTGACTTCTGGGTTATCTAATTCCCGGGTGCGGACAGACTAGCGGGTTACCGGGGTTCCGCCTCGAAAAGCAGGAGTAGGAATGGGGTGGTTTCTAGACAGAAAGAGTCTGACACTTCTCGTCTCGCCCTAGGCGGGAGAAGTCATTGGATGATTTTCCCCCCCCAAAAAAAGAGATGAGATGTGTTCAGTGTCTATATGGTCCATTGCCTCATTGTTCTTATTACTAGTTAGTATAGTAATGTATTTACTGAACATAAGTCCAGAACGTTGACCTCCGATACAGATAAAGTTTTACACAAAAAAAAAAAAAACAGTTAATTCCATTTCGTCTTTAAAGCATGAAACCAAGCAAATAAGTCCAGCCGTGGACGAAAACAGGCTGATGATGAAGCAAATAAGTAAAGTTCTTCAACAATCCTTAATGTTTAGTTTTTCATACACAGAACTCCTGAACACAAGAAAACTCCAAAGTATTGTGTTCAACACTAAAGTTTAGTTCAAAATAGGACCTAATATTCTCACCTCTCGATCTAATATCCTGTGTAGGTTGAAAAGGCGATCTTTCTATAGCTGTATTGTGTACTATTTTTGATTGACTTGCTCGCACTTGGTTCGTACTTGATAATTGGGCTCTATACTATAAACATGTGTTGATATTATAGCTTTTCTTTTGGCTTTTCTTTTTACACATCTCACAAAGATCAGGCAAGATTGCTCTGATAAACCTATTCGATCTTAGTTTCGTTTTGAGCCACAATACGATCGTTCGCTGGTGTCCAACTCAAGAGTACAAAATAACAAAAAGTCTTTTGCCATCACCTGTTTTTGGCGTTTGGGAGTGTTCCATTTATACACTGTAAAAGGTGCCTATGTCTTGAATTTATGAATCTAGAAATATCTTTGCAATCATACGAACGACCACATTACCACGGAGAGAGTCTGTTTGATAGAAGACAAGTTATTGTTATTAATAGAAAATTATCAAACACCTATTTATGTTACCTTTTATATCGCTTTTGTTCACATATCTACCTATTTCTCCTTACCGATTATAATGCATTTATCAATGGTTACTCGAACGCCATGACTCAGAACAAGATTCTATTCCGGGTGTAATTGTACTCACAAGTCATGTGTTTATACGTCATTCCGGAAATCATTATGGCTTATAGACTTATATGGGGTTAAGCAGAAACCACCGGCTAGCCACTAACATCCTTTAGTTATGGCATTGACATCAAAATTCAATACCAACTAACTAGTAGCCATATGAATCCCATAAAAGACTAGCAAGCTTTATAATTTGTACTATAACTTTCGTGAGGCATACTAAATAATTAACTAATTACATGTATTATGATTTTTTAACTTACTCAAGTAACTGTTCGACTAATTTCGACAAGAGTAGCAGCGCGACAGTTGGCGCTTCGTATCGCGGAATGCTGCTCATGAATATGAGTGTCTAAAATGACTTGAAACTAGTCTAGTTCCTCGTCAAATAGTTACATGAGTATACCGAAAAACATAATATTTAAATATTACTCATAAATACGTTATGTTTGATGAAGCGAAAAGAGTTAGGTAAGATTCGTAGCAATTGGCGTTCCATTTTGTTTGCCTACTTCCATGGGAGACAAGCGTGACGTTATGTATGTATGTGTATATCTAAATACATCAAACTCCAAATAAATTACTTTTCCTGTCAAGCATAACTGTACTTACAGGAAGAAATTCCAATAATAGGAATTTTCATTAACTATCTACTTCAATTTTATAATATCTTATCCTGTTCGATGTGTATGTGAACATACAGTAAATAAAATACATTTAAAACTACATAAATATACAGCAGTTACTAACCATTTCTCGACTTGTTAACTAACAATTTGAATTTATCATTTTCCTACAGCGTTTCTTACTTATAGTATACTTATTGACTACTATTCCTAAATTATGTAGTTACTGGGTAATGTAACGCTTTAATATTTCATGTTGTAATGCCTTAGTTACTGTTAAGTATCTGTATTCACCAGCTGTGCGTACTTTATTAGTAGTTGTAAGAGGGCAGTAAATACCAATCTATGTTATTTATATATAGCAGGTTTTGTATAAATCTTTTTCTTTAGGTATACCAAGTTGTAAGATAGCTATCTCATCTACCTTTTTATAATAACTATCGTGAGATATACTAAATTAACTAACAATCTCGGTTTACTCACATACAACGCTGGTCATGATGAAGAATCCCTCTGTGACCCGAAACTAGTAGAGCTTTTCTCTATTAATGTACGTGAGTAAATTGTGATGTGAAGGACTATTATAATTATGCTGTTTAAGGAGAACCATATGTATATAACCTCATTTTTCCAGTCATGTAATGAATTTAAGATGCTTTAATACTGTTAAGATTCTGTCGTAGCGATTGCTTTTTGTTTTTTTCTTGACAAATTACAGTTCACCAATCAGATAGTAAAATTTTTGGACACTAGGTAAGTCCCGAACCCAATGAGCAATGCTTACATAGATGACTCAGTATCATCTACGCCATATCACACGATTGTATTTTCCAAGTATTGCTTATATTTCTCATAAATAATTAGACATCATGATAATTTCAATTATTAATATAATTTCTTTATCATGACATTAAATATTAAAGTGAGGATTACGATTTACTTTGAACTAATGAAGCGATAAGGCAATGTGATATGACATGTTGTGAACTATGTGTCATCAGACGAATCTAATTTCATATGGGTATAGTGACGAGCAGGTTAAGCTAGTCTTTTCTGGCTACTTGTTATTCGATTATGAACTTTATTGTTTTGATATAAAATAGAAAATGCTGTGAATAATATTGGTAGGTTAAGGTACTTGCTACCCACTGTATATTACCAGTTACTCCTCAACTCATAATGTTGCTAGTTTTTATTTTCGTACAAAACTTTTATATGAACAATTTCTTTAAACACCCATTAGTTCCTATTCAAACCACCTGTATATAAATTAGTTTTTTTACTCACATGCTAATTACAACTATAATCAAAAAGAAATAAAGATTAAAATCGTATATGCGAGGTTATGACTTAGAAACTAGTGCGGTGCAATAAATATTGTTATTCCATTACGTTATTAATATCTGTAATAGTTATTAAAATAACGTTGGATAACGTAATAAAGTTTGTTATGATATTGTTGGGTTTCGCATCTACTCATCCTAGTTCACTGTTATGTCAGATGTTAAAAACATTGAGTAATATATTATCTAGGTATTATATTAAATTATTCTATTGTTTGATGTAGAGCTCATATAAATGACAATCTTTTAGTAATTTAATCCACCAATGAATATTAAAGAATCTTGCTTCTTTTCTGTATAAATTCGAGCGAACAGGATTCACTGATTTTTAATGTTTATACTTTGAAAATTAGTTCATTGAACTCTCATGACATAACACGTTAATTAGTAATACATATTATAACAGATAAAATGAATTAAAGTTTACTGAATAGGCATGATGACCTAGTTTTAAAAGTAAAAATGTACCTAATTTAGTCCGTCAGTCAGGTAATGAAAATATTAGACACGTACTTTTTAATTTCTCATGTAAGATAACGATACTTAAAATAATCTACAAGACGGATATTAAAATAAAAATTAGTCATTCTAATACGTAGAACAAATAACAAATTAAAAATATGCGTCATTAAAAATATGTGTCAACATAACTAATTCAAAAGCCAAATGAAATAATACAAAGACCAATTTCGTAACAGAGGAAATAACAAATAATTCATAGAGATATTCACATGTTATGATTCGTATAAAAGTATTATAACATTCCTGCCCTATGGCTCGAATATAGCGCGAAGATGTGTATCTAACTAATACCCCCATAGAATGCGACCGCCCACGTGCGTTCAACCGTATTTTTTATATACCGAACGCATCCTTTCTTCACTCGCCATATTGAAATTCCTTCCTTTTACTTCCCCAAATAAATATAAACCTTAACACAGCCCAACAAAGCCCAGATTCCAGAGTAATAAACCAATTGAGAACTTATAAAATGAACTTTACGAGGTTCGGAATAAAGGTCTTCTGGTACTTTCGTTTGTCAAAAATCCTATTGAATAGAACCTGATTTGGGTTGGGATGATGTGACGTGATACCTTTTTATTTTTTTAACCTGCCACACGAATACCGCGGGCTATTAATCATGCAGGGGGCAGAAAATTTGGATGATTGTCTTCCTTGCTTATAAAATATAATATTTTAACATAATTTCTGTGAACGATCAATCTTTGAAATTTTATCAGAATCATAGGAATGACACCGCATTTAAATTGAGGATCGAGACCGAATATTAAACTATCCACAAAATGCGGAGCGTTGGAATTAAGAGCTGTCAATTTGACAATGGAATTATTAGAACTTATGTTCTTAGTATTTATAATTCTGAGAAGTTAAATGTGCTTACATTTAGTCCTGAGACGAGTGGAAAAGTTCACAAAGAGTTCCCTTTTTAAAAACATAATCGCAATCTGTCAATAACAGTGTAGTTCGATTGCCATTGTGTACAAAAAGGAAAACAATTTTCAATTTTCTCCGCGTAACTTGTAAAAAAAAAATGTAGAGATTTACTTACATTCAGAGTTCCAATCGTTGTATATTAAATGCTTATTATTTTCAAATTGGGCCGCTGTGCTATTTATTATTAAAACCCTCTGGGAATAAGGATTTACGGGTGCCTGTGGTGCGGCTCAAGAATTCATAAAACGATTTTAAATACTCTTCTTAAATAATTCAGTGGTTTCTTTGAAGATTAGCATCATAGATTCGAGGAAAGAGGCAGATCCAGCAACCAGAATTATCTAGAGATGTTGCTGCAAATAAGATAATTAATTCGCCTTTATACGAACTCTTGAATACCTAGTTCATCTGTAGAACGTGAGTATCATACTAAACAGTAGAATTTTTCGAAGAAGTGATCTCATTATTTTTAGCACACGAGGCCCTGACATCCACGATGTACCAGTAAAACTAATTAGGTACTAAAATAGACCCCGGTATCCAGTTTCTGAATTTTACTAGTGAATATGAAGCCACCTCCCAAGGGAAGATAGGACCTTGATGAGATTTTTGTTATTATCCCAGTAATGAACTGTTGTAATATTTCATCGTAATAAGAAAATGTCTTCCTTGTAGGCTCTCATTCTTACATAGTGACTCCTTCGAGATACGGCTATAAAAGTCGAGGCCATCCGAAATAAGTTAAGCTCACAAATTATAAGTCTGGATATATAAGTATAATAAAATTTGTCGACGGCTTTAGATGAATTATCAACGAGGAAATTTTTGTAAGCAATCTGCTTTTCTTTTTGTTATTCGAATTTCAATGATAATATGTATGTATCTATCTTGAATTTCTATCGAAGATAGGTAATATGAGTTTATCAATTATGTTATTGGGCTTGTGTGAAAATGTCTGAATAGAACGTAATTTGTATGAACTAACTGCCACATAAGCATATCGGATAGGTATAAATATGAAGATTGTGAACTCTTACCATGCGTTGTTCAAAGTAAACATATGGAACAGTCTTGAAAACACTGATAGAATTCAAAATATGTGGCATAGGATCCGCCAGAATCATTAAGATCCTTATTGTCCAAAACATAAGACAACAAGTCTTAAAACAAAACAGCAGAAGCAAAAAGTCCAAGAAGACTGAGTATCCTCAACAGACAGTGTTGTGATTCATCCCAGTCCTTAACGTCTTTTTACGACACTTTCCTTTCTTCTTTGTGAAGCATGAGGCATTGGAGATGACAAAGAAGATTGGATTCGGTCCTCAGTTGACAAAGGAATCAATAATAACTTTTCTGCAATATCTACTACCATCTGTAGTACTTAGAAGCACCTAAAATGCACACTGAAAATGGAACTGGGCTGGTCACGTCTGCTGCATGTCGGACGAGCGGTGGGCAAAACTCACAACTCAGTGGAGCCCACTCATCGACAACAGACGTCGCGGCAGGCCCAGAAGGAGATGGCGGGACGAACTTATTAACATCTACGATTAGGATTGGCCACAGAAAGCTCTGCAGAGAGAGGAATGGAAGGAAGGTAGGGAGGCCTTTGTCCTGCAGTGTAGTAAGTACTACATTTAGAGTCAAAACCTCCCAAAAAGACTTATCTGTATCTCTGTGTGATTCAGTACATGACCAAGCCCCGTGTTTCCGTCCTAACACACTCATAAATAAAATATCCAGTAAACCATTGTACCAAATAACCTTTTCCGTCCATTGAATCATCCCGTTTGTTTGTATGTAAATGCATAATTTTGATGCTTTTTTTTTCGATTTCATTGAGAGATCTCACTCGCCTTGCATATTAAACTAACTTCCCAACGTTTTAGTCGGTTACATCCAATAATTTTGACGTTTCAATATACAATGCTCGCTTATTACTGCTTTGTACGAAAGTATCTCCAACCCACACAGCGTTGTAAGTTATACACTGCTATATTTCAGTTTTTGACTGAAGCGACGTCCAGACACCGTAACGAACGCAGATGACTCATTTGTGTATGTAAATTATGTTAAAATTCAAAACCCTAGGCTTAACTTTGAGTTTTTGAAATTCAAATTTGTAGCTCTCGGGCCCTTAAACGACTTGGAATAGGGAATGCTTAATTGTTTTTGGGAAGGGATTTAGTTAAAAAGGTTTTTTATAAACACATTTCATAATTAGTTATGGTATTTTAATAAGATGGATAATGTGTATAGAAATGACGAGAACTTGGTGTCTTGAACATAAACATAAATCGTACGCAGTCGAAGTAATGTGTGTAAATACGTAAAAGAAATATCTTTTCAGAGAGTTTAAGTCTTTTTCTACACAGGAATGAACGACAAACAAACATTTTATGTTCCCAGCGATCGACCGCCTAAAGCAAAGACGCATTCGAGTTCAAAAATTACTTTTCGCGACGTCTACACTTCATATGCAGGTGACATCAAAAGAAGAAAAATCTTGCAACCGTTTTCGGAATCACAGAGAAAAATTGTTGAAATGTTCAAAATGTCATTCAAGAAATAAATATAGAATTCATATTTTCTTGTTTCGAGAATTCTTCGAACGTATCTTATGCTTCCTGTTCGAGGAAAATTCTTATAATCCCCACCATGTGACGTCAGCTAGCTAAAATGAAGCCGCAGCTATTGGAAGTGGCGTAAAATGTTTATGATTTGTGTCAAATTCTTAAGTCATTGAGTAGAAACAAGCTGATTCGGATGCCATTCTGATATTTGTTACTGTCAGTAAAACATTGGATGTACTAATTTCTTATTTAATCTTCATGAAATGTTGTTTTTTGCTTTTTACATTGTCAATGGACACGTGTCTTCTGTACCAGAGTGAACCCATTCATTCATGCATCCATCTTGCTGATGATGGCAGCAAGAACCAAACAACATATCTTTAAGACTTACTGTCGCACTCAGATACATTTAATGATTACTTAAACTATTCCTTAGTAACGATTTTGTTCCAAAAACAATTGCTAAGGACTGGGTTAAGTAACCATTAAATTACAGTGAGTTAAGTACTTAGTTGCCAAGTCCTATTCGTGTACAGTATTATGTGTTTTCTTAAGAATTGCTTGCTATAAATTATAAGTAATTAAATAGAAATCCTACCAATATATTCTTCACTCCACACAGGTGGAATTAACATTCAACGTGAAATTAATTGAATATAATTGAACATAATCGGTGATCTGCTGATCTGATCCAGTCCAAGGTTCGAGAGCCGGTCATGGACCTTTCGTAATTAAAAGAACTAGTTTCATTACAGTAAATGACGAGGACGATGAGCTATTCTTGTAACACAGAACCTCTTTTAACCGACTGGTATTTATAGATCTATATATATCCTTACACTAGTTTCGGAAGTTTATAGGAATTAAAATGTTATATGGTAAATTATGTATCGTAAAAACTGTCCAATTGACCATGGCTTTTAATGCTTGATTAAATTAATTCGATTCTCAGAAATATCAACAATCGCCCTCGGCTTGTGCGCGTTTTCGGGATGACGAGTAGCGTACGTGTTAATCCAATTAAAAATTGAGTTGCAAACACACATTCGTCTGTACAATTTGCTTTTATAACTACATGTTTGCAGATGAAAAGTCCTCTCGTAGATAGAAGACAAAGAAGTCACATTCTAGACAATTTTCTTATTCGAATTCAATATCAAAATGACACAGCTGTATCAACATACAACCGACAATTCTACTGCACACATCCGTCACCAAATAATTCGGTAGTTCACCTTTTTAACGGTGTTTACCTAAATCCTCATATTACAAACTAAATTGTCTTATCGTCGAGTTAAACTACCCTTAAAAATACGTCGTTTCCTTCATTATAAATCTCGGCGCGACACCTTTAGGTTAATTTCCTCGGGCCATAAATCCGTTGTTGAAGCTCTCCTAGTGAAGGGTGGCACTTACGGTAGCAGATGGTAGCTTAAGTAAGTGTTGCGAAGTGGGGTTAAAGAATTTCAAGGAACACTCGGTTTACTATGTGGAAATATCGACCTTTGGTTAATGCATGTCTTCTTCTTGTTGGTTTTTATTCGATTGACCATTGAATTTAGTGAAATCTGATTTGGTTTGGGATCAAAATGTCATACTTTTTTTCTAAGATAAAATCCAAAAATATATTACCGGTATACAAGGTTAAACGATTAAACAGATGGATGATGTTGTACTTTTCCCCCGCTTGCTGAAAACGAACTTATTGCTAACTTAAAGTATACATTTTAGTTATAGAAAACCCTAATTTAGAATCCACCATCTCACACTCAAGAGATATAGTATTCATACACCACATCATATTGTATGTTGCTTTAATAATATAGGTATAATTATATACTATACACAGACACATAATAGTTAAGCCGGTACGTGCTACACCGGCTCCCACAGAGTAAATATTTATTTCAAGATTCTGTGCAGGTTGCAAAACTTTGATTAAATTCTGAAGCTACGAGATAAGATAATGTTATTTCCTTTTTTCTTAAATCTACTGATCTGAAATGGATTCCTGGAATGGAATATAGACAAATAGATGGACTTCTTGTTATATTTTATAATAGATAAAGGTACTGTCTAGTATCTATGAAAGAAATGAGTTTGTATAAAAAACTACTTGTATGGTTTTTGATATTAGGTTCAAAATTGATTGCAAGTTGTTCATTCAGAGCACAAAAGCAGTGGCTTTACAAAATCTTCAGTTAGCTATAGGGTCTCCATTTTTTAAAGTCAATTAATCCTAAAACTTGCTCCTAAATCTGAAAAATACTATGCTGAAAACCGCATCAAAATTGGCTCATAAATATACATACTTACAGGCCGAACTGAGAGCCTTATTTTGTTTTGAAGTTTGTTTAAAAATTTTAAAACATTTTAAAATGCTTTGTATTTAAAAAAAGAAAACAAATAATACTGAAACTTGTTAGTTGAATACTTAACAAAACTTAGACGTGAATCAGAGACGTACAGAAAAATATCTGTAGAAACATTTTTAAACATTTTCAACATTTTCTTAAGTATCACAAACTCGCCATAAAAAGTACTCTTTATAAATATAATTAACCTTACTCTATTCTAAAAGACGCTTTTAAAAAAAAAGGCAAACTGCTGTCACAGCCAGCCTCCCTATTTTCTATGTGAGAACGCCGCCATCTTTAAATACTTTAAACATTTTCCGTAACCATTAATTCAGCATTTCATTCCGTACTAATCAAGCCCCTTTTTTACATTCTTCTATATCCAAGTAATCTTGTTCCCATAAATCGAGTCGGGAGTGACGTCACAAGTACAGCCTGCGCGTGAGCCCAGGTACTTGCGTTATGCTCGTCGATGGTCAGTGACCACAAGAGACCTTTCCTTGGGGTGACTGTTCCGCCAACACAAACAGACCCCTCGTACCAACGCAAATTAACGACGCCAAGGATCTTCTTACAATAGTCGTGTATATCACTTAACCAGTATACAACAACCTGCCTCGGCCCTTAGTTCTCTTAATGATTTCTGACATTTAAGCAAATATTTACATTAAAACGAAACAACTTATTCAGAACATGTTGGGTATTTTTGTCTCTTATGCATCGTTCATTCTATATTTCCCGACGTTTCCTTGCTGCTTTTATTTTAAAACGTGAAATAAAGGAAGTTGCTTGATTCGCCGGGGTCAAGTTACGCTGGGTATGTGCGCGCATGAATGTTACTGGTTTCTTTTTTCAACCATATGTTTTCTGGTCGTTTTGTTGGCCTTGAAAGAATGTCTGGTTAGTGCTCCACGGGTTGATGTCTCTTTATTAATAGCAGTCAGTTTTTCTTGGTTTGCAATAATGGCTACTTGTGCTTATACCCCACTATTTAGTATCGGTAACATAAAATTCTAAATATTATTATGTGAAACAAGTTCCAAGTTAATTCTCGTAATTATATAGACTAAGAATATATCTACTTTTTGTATGTAATGAATATTAATGTAATTCTTGTTAAGACTCGTTAATTGTTAAACAAAACGGAGTTTAAATAATTTAGCCGTCCAATTCAGACGGGATTGCTCCCCCAGTTTCGCGTTTAATCCTGTTTGAAGTTCCAAGTTTGGTTACATAATTGGGACTGAATTTATCCTGTCCGAGTCAGGCTTTCAATTTGACTACAAATTCATTTGTGTCGCCACATTGTAATTTCTTACGTAGAAAAGTTTCAATCTTCACACACCTTTACAGAACCAAATTGTGGTTGCAGACACTAAAAACAACAAGAAACGCTTCACATCACCTTACATCACACGAAAACTCATAGTCGTAATCGTAACCACAGAAATTCCTAAAGAAATCGAAATGCTCTTAAATCATAGCTCAATAAACAAGAGAACGTGTCCAAAAATAGTAATAACACGAAATCGGATCTTACGCCTTTCACAATAAGGTCGGAGAGGTTGGAAAGTATTTGTAGAGATAACTTTGCCGGGATGTGGGACCAGAAAAGTGGTCAAAAGTCGTCCGACTGGTCTCGGTCGGCCCCGACCTGTTCTGTCCCGTTCGTTTTGTCTTATTTTTGTTTTGCACGAAGCACTGACCACCACAACAAAGGTCCGTGGGCTGGACTTGTTTTTTTTTTTTCACTAAAGGAGCAATGCCTTCGAGATGTTCTGCCTCTGCAAGCGTTTCAACATTTTGAGATAAATACATTCGGTTGTTCAACATGTCACGTTTTCTGGAATTTCGCTCAAGAATTCCTTAATAGGCGTGAACTGGGCTTATTGAGTGTTAATTTAACTTGGAGATAAAATTCTTTGACTTTATTTATTCTGCATCATTACTCATACAAGTTTCATTTGGAAAATGTTTTTCTTCCAATGATAGCAATTAATGTTAAGCCACTTAATATTCTAAATGCGAATTTGAATATTCAGTAGACTAAAATCGACTTAGTCACAACACTAAAAGATTAAATCAAAAATGTTCGACGCGATCGCAAAACTTTCCACTTGGGGCCAAAAAATATTTACAAACGTCTGGCCCTCGGAGTCTGGAGTCACCTTCCATGGTCCGAGTCTAAAAACAATACATTTATGCTATCAAGTGATTTGGGTCTGCCCTCTTGTGTCCTACGGGACAGATGTCGTTTCGACCGCTGTCAATGTCACGCGCAGACTCAGGATTTCGAAGCTCGCTACGAAATTTAAATACTGGTAGTCAAACGAAAGGGTTAAGAAAAAAATCGAATCGAACCCACATTTAACTGGGAGTCGGATGGATTGCTTTGTAAAGTCATACAATCGAAACGTTTCTTTGAAATAAGCTATCTACATCAGTACTGAACTATTAAAAAATTCAATTACCAAAACGAGCATTCATTGATGTTAGTTCTGTAAAAGGAAAAACTCGTAATAATCAGTGCACCACATGCGAAAGGCCGACTTCTAACGATGTAAACATACCCATCCCTTAAACAAAAAAAAAAAAAATAACACCAATAGTAACACAAACGGGCCGCATAGTTATTTATTTATCTATTTATAGGGCGAGCCAAGTGTTCGCTTCATTACTTGTGAACATATTGCCGTGTTTACGCTGTGTATTTCTGGAGCTAGCCGTGTGTTCCGCCACGTGTGGCCGTAGTGCCACTGGCTGTATAACGAGATGTCTCGGCCCTTTGATTCTGTGAAAAAGTTGAGGACTAGCTTCGTTAGTTCGATTTTTCAATTTGTTCCATTTTATATCGAACCCTGATGCTTGAAATTCGAACCGCATTTGAATTCACCGCCGTTTTTCGTTTCGCTGAATGAACTACTCTCAACTTTTTGGTAAATAATACAACTACATATTCCTACCCAAGTTTTTCCTCACATCTCATTCACTGCAGGTATTGGATCCAATTTATTTGAGTTGTACAACTTTTATAAAGATAAAGTTGTACATCGATGCAATTTTCATTTGCTAAATAAATAGTGAAGGAAATAAATATCTTTCTCCGAAGAAACATCTTCTGTATTTTATTTAAGAACTAACAAAAACTACAGCTTTTAAAGGCAATTCGAAAGAACTGCGGCGCGGAGTCAATTTATTTTCCTGCTAGACGTCAATAAAGATAAATTGATCGTATTCCGTTTAAGGGCTCAACTACTGCTTGCTTCAAAAAAATATCAACAAGAAAGAACTCGAATAATACTGACGAATTGCTTTTTACCGTGTTTTGAGTTTCTAGCATCAATTTTAAGTTTTGTAACAACCTTTTACTGCTTGAGGTATTCTAAAATCTCTTCTACTTACACAACAACTTTTTCAATGAAACTATTTAAGATAAGACGAAGATTAATGTTTAAAATTTTTAATAAAGTAATTCTTAATCCCGAACATGTTTAAACATAGGATAAGGGCACGTCCCGTCCTTCTTACGCAAACTGATAAGAATTTCTGTCCTTTCAGTGCTAATATATTAAACTAACTTCCGAGAATGTACTTAAGGATATGTCTGAAGTTGGGCCCGGAATAGGTCTCCTGGGACATTTGAGAACAAGGATCTAAGTTCTAGGGTCCAAGGTCCTAATGTTCTGATCGTGATTGTAATCGTAGTTGCTATTGTCAATTTAGAGGGACCGGTCTCTAGGGGTGACTCGATGGTTAATGATTTTTGAGGTCCTGATGGTATTAACACCTACATAGCTTATTGGAGACTGGATAATATACACTATTATTTCAACTTGTTTAAAAAAAAACGTTTTTTTAGTCTAGAATGAGAACTTTTAACAAACTCCAAAATGGTTGAAGATTTTCAGTTAATGTTTTATCTACCTTTATATAATTAAGTAATGTCTAAAGCTGAAGAGTTTGTTTGTATGAACGCTCTAATCTCCGGAACCACTGGTCCGATTTAAATAGTTATAATTTTATTGGATAGTGTATTTATAGAGGAAGGCTATATGCTATAAAACATCGCTCTGTGACTAATAAGAACCGAGCAGAGGGTGAAACTGTGCGTAAAAACGGGAGTAAAAAAACGCACTTTATAATTTATTTCTTAAAATGTAGTGATTTTATTTGCAGTACGTGACAATACCTGCAAAGATAAACCTAACACGTGTGTGTATATAACTTCAGCTTAAAAATTCAAAAACAGAATTTTCAATCCAGATTCGATTTTATTTGATCTCTGTCAATCGTCCAGTCGTTATAAAATAAAAATGAAAAAAAAAAAACTAAATTGTTGAGTAACGATCCAATATTTCATTTTGACGCTATTGTTGGTGTTTTCAATTTATTCTACGAATTTATCAGTCAATGTAAAATTTATTGACGCTTTGTAAGCGTTCATCATTTGGAATCTGTAAAAAGTATTACGTAAGTTATCTTCATACCTCTATTTGCTACAGGTGTAGTTAAAAACGGTCGTGGGGTTTAAGACACCCGCTCCTCATGCATTAGGCTGCGGATTCTAAATCAACCAACGACAAAGTACCAATGTGACTTTTTCCGAGTTATAACTATGTACTTTCTAAGACTATTTAGACACCACTGACGAACGGCTACTTAAATTCAAGACTACAACACAAAAAAAAACAAAACAGATACATGATAAATTCCAAACGTATGTAAAAGCTAAAATGAAACAAAAATGGCGTTTTCCATCAAATATTCCAAACTTAGATGGTACTTAAAGGATTTTCTTCTAAAAATACGACAATCTTCAGACTTGGGATAATATAATACTTGGAATAGAATACTTTACTAAATCAGACTTTGAATAATAAAGTACTAGGATTTCATAAATCTTAACTCCCTTAGTACGAGTTTGCTTTACGTTCAACGAGATCGAAACGTTACCGAGTTCTGCGCTCTAATTGGTCGGTTCTTTGGAGCAAGCTTGCTAGGCCCAATTACCATCCTCTCCAATCTCTCTAATCCCCAAATCCTCAAATTCCTAACACAAAAAACGCACTTGTAACGACCCTGGTGTTTTGACTGTCTATGTACGGCGCTGATTGCCTACCATCAGGTGATCCGTCAGTTCGTTTACCGGCTTATCTCATAAAAAATGTACCTAAAATAAAATTTAATTTCTTAAAAGTCAAGGTATCTTCCAAAGTTACGTAATCAATGTTTATATTTCAATTTCGTGCGATTTCAAATTACTTTAAAATTCTACCTCAACTCTCAAAGAGATTTCGTGTCCCGTAATATTTAATGCCATTTATTAATTTAATAAAAACGTGATCTAATTTATTTATTTTTTATTTACAGGTAATGTCAAGCACAGCGGTGTTTAAAGTGAACAACAGCGCCCACGTATTCTTGGTATGTGGCGAGTTTTGGAACTAAAAGTAAAAGTTAATGCTTTTATTTTTTATACAATTTAAACCCAGTAACAAAATTGATGAATTAACATTAACATCTAAATAAGTTTTCGAGCTTTGTAAATTGGAGTCCATTTGTTCAAACCGTCCAACTCTAACTTAACAAACATTTCAAAATAACTAAATATCATTGAACAATGAAACGAAATTTAAATTTTCGTTAGTGAGTTGTAAACTTACAATAGAGTTCCAAATGGAACAACAACACAATTGATTAATATTCACATTAGCATGCATTATAATCCCTTGGTCCATAACCGAAACACTTAGTTATTTAAATCGACTCTAAACTTAATTGACATCTCTTAATCCCAGTGCGCATCCCCAAACATACAATAATTGATTCAGGCCCACGCAAATTGTATCGTTGATGACACAAAGCGAGGATAATGAGATTTCACAGTGACCTGTTCGTAATCCTGGCCCTAGCTATAATTATGAAGCTGCGCAACAGAGGCGGTACAAATATTTGCTCTAGTCAAGATTACCGCGGAAGCAGATGGTATAAGTCAAATTTTGATGAAAAAATTCCAACGTTGCTGTTTACTTTAGCCCCGAGACTGTAATGAACGCCATCCCTGTTCCCCAAAATCATAAAAACGTTAGATGAGTTATTTTTACGCGTATTCTGTTAGTTTGTGTGGTGTCCTTTGAACGAAATACGTTTGTATACATCTTCTTTTCTGTAATGCGTTTCGTGTTTATTTTCCTTTTTTGGTATATTTTTTATTTTACTATAGATAGCGTTGAAATTCATTTTTTGTCGTTAAGATCTTTTTGTGGGACTGCACTGATTTACATAACGCCTTAAGGTGGTTGCCATTTAGTATAACATGATGGCAAAGCCCAAGCTTCGCCGTATTGCCAAAATTTACATGTGGTCCCATTTTCGGTGGTTTTTAACATACAAAAAATAAAGTAAAACAAAAATGCTTTATGAGGTCTGGTGTAAAATTAGCATTGGGATCGACATCTGAGAATTTATCTCGTGCATTCCTACCTGCTTGAGATTTTTTCTCGGCGGTACATTCGTGTTTCCTAAAACCATTGGGGGAAATTCAACACCGAAATTCATTCAAGTTTCGCTACCCAAAAAACTTAGTCGAAAGTTTACGACAAAAACTGAAGTTTTATCTACTTCGGCGGCGACTTAAATTTCATTTAAGGCCATTGTGTAGTGGGGCAGGGATGGAGTGCGGCAATCTGGTGCTATTTTCGTGCGTAGGTGTCTCAGCTATTTTAGTAAGGGCTGGAATATATTTTAAAGCAATTAACATTCTTTAGCATCCAAAATTACCATAGAACACCACTTTGAAAAACTTAAATCCATTTAACTATTAGGAAAATAAACCACATAACGCTTGGTTTACTACGTAATTAATTGTACCTTAAATGTGTCCGTTATTACCAAATATAACAGTTTACGACTGTTTTCATACATGACTTTCTGATCACCTAGTAAAAATTTTTACACCTTATATGACCGTAAACGCGACATTCATCAATACCCGTATAGCAGGGTGAACTATATTAGCTCATATGGCCTCGGTTTACGTCATACCTCTTTTTAAACTATAACTAACGAGTCTAGAAGCTTCCTACATGATTTTTATTTCCTTGTCCTGACACTAATGAACTAGGTATACCACCATTACAAAGTGTTTTAAAGCATTTTTAATGCAATTATCAAGTTGTGCAGACATTTAAATGCCGGGTCTGGCCAACAGAACTATCTGTTGTCTTGCTAAACCAGACACGTCCGCTAAGGTCACGTTCGGGACTAATTACTAAGAAAACACAACATTAGTCAACCGTTGTTTGAGGCCGTATGACTCGCCCACGTGACCTGTAAGACATCTGGACGAAATATATAACATGTACCCAGTAAACATAAAATGTGTATCGGGTACGCATTACAAGTAAAATAAAAAGATCATTGATCAAGTGCCATTGGCGAGTTAGCACCTCAGTACGCCCCTGTAGCCTGTATATAAAACACGGTCGATTGTGTCGTAAAATACATTTTAGATCCCACCACCAACTTTCGGGGATTACGGATGAATTATTAATGTGGGCATTCACATAAAACCTGGGCCTTTTTTTATATTATTCGCCGTTATTTTGTTTCTTACGGTTGCCTAACGTTTTCCTGGTCGATCTTATTTATGGGAGGTTGGTACCACGTGTTGCATATTTGACGGGCTCCGCGCTAAGCTCTTGAAATGGTTCGAGAAAAATGTGTACTGGCTGAAAGAAAAGTTGGATGGAGTTGACTTGCTTTATTTAAAACTTGTTTGGTGGAACGAACTTAGTTTCCTAAACTTCTTAGGTCTTTGAACACAGTTACAATAAAATAGGATTATGATACCTAATAATTATACGTACCTATTTTGTTTTTCTATTATGCTTTTTCGTTCCACTGTTAGTAATTATTCTATAGCTACAATATCTAAAATTAAAAGTAGATTCTGTTATAATTACTGGGTGGATGCAAATCTATATTTAATTACTGTTTTCATAGTGTCAGTACAATAATACCACGTTTCTGTTCCCCTTAATTGAATATTTCACGAAAAATACCGTTTATTTTTATATCTATCATGTATTTCAAGGTAGAACAAAGTAATGTTTAATTATTTTATCAATCAATCTCGCTGTTGTTCAAAGAAGACGGGTTAAGTGGTGTTAACCCAGTTTATTATATTGGGCTTAGAATTCGTAAATAAAAAATTGTACATTTCTCTAAAGACTAGTTTCATTAAAATTTGAGTTAACCTATTTTAGTAGGTATCTATTAAAATAGGTTAACTGTACCTATATTTAGTTGCCATATCTTTTTTTTTCTGCTTTACCAAAATAAGTGACATTTTCCTTTCAAATTATGCAGCAAGCTTTTTAATTTAAAATTCAATAAAAAATAAACACATTTTTTAATATTATTCTAATTATATTCTGCACCCGCAGATTCTTCCTCAAAAATAACACGACCAAATACATCCAATGTCAGCCAACGTGACCCTTTATTTTCATAATGAACATTCATTCAAAATGCCAGTTTTTATCACAGAGCCATCTGTTGATTTTCTTTGTAAAACTCCATCCTTTGTTCCGGATTAGATTCATTGAACTTCGAGACTTATAACTTTATGATAAGGTTTATTGTTGTACTTGAGTAGTTTGAGTAAAGAAGGCATTGTTCAGGATAGTATAGAGGGCGCCCGTATCGTTTCACATGTGCATTACTCGTTAGGGCTTCATAAGCACTTTTGTGCCCGTATGTCCCTACAAAGATGACTTTGCTTGTTTAACTAGTGGGGATCACTTAACTTTGAGCTTTATGCAGTTGTAATAGGGGTGTTTAGTGAAGTTTCCCTTTGTGTCAAATTAGAAGTAGCTTGTGGATTGAATGGATTATGTAAATACGGCTTGTGAAGTTTTAATTGGGGCATATATTGCTATAATTGACGTTTATGATGCATTATGTTTGTTTGTTGTACCAAAATGTCTTTTGTGTCAAACTATGATACATTTAGTACGTGATCTTGAACTTTATAGCTGTACTACTTCAACTTATCATTTAGCACTAGTGATGTTAAATGAGCAAGATACTGATATTGATCACCCATTCAATCAAAGTATAGTACACAAACAATATTTTCTATGCAATAGCAACGTCACGCCTTTTATTCCCGAAGGGGTAGGCACATTACGACCGCACGTAATGCCGCTGTACATTTCTTATACTACATTACTTGATCTAAACAAACAAACAAGTAAAGCTAAATAAAAGCGTTTAAAAATTGGTCTTCTGTCTCCAGATTCTGAGTATAATTTGTACGGAATAAGGACACAGAGACACAAGTACTTAGAAACGAAAATAGAATAACATTCCGTATTAATTAATCAAAATAGTCTTCAAAATAAAGTCTTAACAAACGGTAATTTCTAAGAAATTCGTTTAAGTTCAATTTGTTTGAATCTCGACGTTATTTTGTAGAAAGCATAAGGTCTATATTACGTTACATTAAATAGAAATCTGAATTTAAGAGATTAGGGAGTTTTATGAAAGAAATTAAGTTCATCAAAAATATTAATTTATAAGAAGAATCGTTTTAATGATTTGATTCGACATATTAAAATGGAGATGTATTTAAATTAATTGAAGACACTTTTTAAGCTTACACATTTTAATTAGCGTCACACAGAAAAGTGAAAATGTGAAAACTGCTACTAAAAATAACAACTTTAAGAATTTCCCATCGCATTCACACACTAACAATAAAAATGTACTTTATCTTTGAAACTGAACTTACTATTGTTTCTGATACAACTTAGTTGCACCAATAACCTATGTAAGTAAACCATTTCCTTTGTAGATTATTTGTAAATAAATTGTTCCTATCTAAACCACAAAAGACAACAGTTTTTTTTTAAATTGGTCTTCGTAAATTTTTACTATTACTACAAGTATGCCCAAATAACAAGAAATGCACCAATTAATTCAATTCTATCATCATGGAGACTATATGCCTAATCACTACTTCTAATCAATTCTTTCGTTTTCATCCTTACATTCACCAAGATACCACCAGTCTACCCTTTAATATCCACCATTCACCTAGTACATAGTATCTTTGTGATCAAACTAAACAGCTGATTTGCCATTACAAATACATTATAGCATTTGTCAATCTGTTAACTTCGATTCTGCAGTGCTAGTGTCATGTCGATACATACCCAACGCTGATGAGACGATAGTGTTTCGAGCACTAACGTCGACTGCTTCAAGCGATCCATCCAATGCCCGTTTTAACAGCTGTCTGTAATCGCCGAATGAGGCCCGCATTCTCTTATCAACGGTTACGCCATCTGTTCAATGCGTGTGGCCGATAGAGTGAATGACTTCACTATTTAGATACCTTAGTACTTAGTCTACTGGAAGTTATCTAGGCTGTGGGAATTTTTCGTTTTTTATTGTGTGTTCCGGAGCGTAAAACGTTAGTCGCTTTTTGTAGAACATTATTCTCTCTTCCTCTATTCTTTTCACGTCCTTTTATAGTAAGGCTTTTATTTTATTTTTTTCATCACTAATGAACAGAGTGTAACTAAAAAAGATGCCGTGTTTATTAAAATAAGTATTAAGAGCGTTAAGTAAATAGCTCTAGCAACTATTTGAGCCTTCGAAAGCTATGGGACAGGAAAGCAATACTGCCAAGCTGTAGTTACACCATTTTACGTAATTCTAGTATTAGTATTCTAAACCATAATCGTCGCCAAATGACTCACTGTCTTCGTCCTCTGTTTAACCCATTTCTCACACTTGATACGTACCATTTGCAGTTCAACTTATAAATAAAATACATTAGCACCTCGTTTTCTACCACTACTTCCCGTTATATGCTTGCAAAACCAATAGCGCTATTTATAGCAAAAACATCCAGTGTTTTCGCTTTAAATGCAAATCCCTAGAAAACATTCAGTTTTATCCACCAAATACTACAAAAGGCTTTAAAAATCCATTGAACATTTAGTGTAAACAGTAAAAAAGCGTTCAGTCCAATAGTTTCGAACCTCATATAGGCTTTGGATAGACATGAATTGACGTTTTTCACAGCTGGTCCCCGTAGTGAGAATTCCAATTATGCTGTCGTTTGTCCTTTTTCCTACAAATCTGGTTCTACTATAGTTCCAAATACTTGAAAACCACAAAGGATTTCTGAATGTATGGTGTTGTCTGTGAATTCTGGTTTACCCTTTTGATATGATACTAGTACGATAGCAGGCATTGCAGCGCGCTGTGTATTAATTGAAAAGGAATGTGGTCTATTGATGCTGAAGCCTATTCTGATTGGACCTAGCTTCTGAGTACAGTTTGCTTAATACGAATACCGATATCTTGTCAGGTGGTTCAATACAATCCTATTCCGAGGGAATATTCAGCGTTATTAACATATTATGTAATCTGCTCTCTAAAACGGATCTGTGTTGACTATATTAGCAAGCCTAAGCCAGTTTATAGACTTAGGTGTGAATTTCGTGTTTGTGTATAAGATTTATGTTAAACCAGAATTTTGGTGTTGGTAAAGGGATTTAATTTTACTTACTAACAATAATGTAGGCAAGTAAATCTTGAAATAAAAAGAATCACATGACTTTTATTTAAAACAAACACCAAAGATCTGTCCCAACAAAAGGAAAATCGCAATGGGAAGATCAGATTCACAATCTCGCCTACTAAACATAATTATGGGGTTCCTCAAGGAGCTATCCTGTGATCCGTTTTCTCGAATGATACTTCACATAAAAAGGCATACTGCTCCACTCATTCGTATGAAATATCTACATTCTCAACCCATCTTGCAGAAAACGAAGCATAAACATAAAAACCGGCAGCTACTTACGAAAATATACTCAGTCCTAGCTCATATGTAAATATAATACATTTATTATGTATTCCTATGTCGACTACGTGTTGCTGTATGTTCGTCTTGTTTATTTAGGCTCCGGTTGTTATAACTGTATTCTTTATAAGGGATCAATATCTTGATAGGCACTTTGTATGTTGGTTTTACAAAATGTTTTGTGTTGTAAATATTGTATGAGTTCCGATATTTATTCGGATACTGTGGGTTATGAGATGGAACAAGCCGGGTTCGCGTTGTTGTTTTGGCTATCAACGTTTGTATTGTATGTGGACTTAAGCCATGTTTAGTGAACTCCGAATATGGTATTTTAGGAAAATTATGAGGTGTGTAACAACGCTTGTTTAAGACAAAATAAAACATGACTGAACAATCATTGTAAAACGTTGCAATGACACTTGTCTAAAATGATGAAGGTTTGATCAACTGCTGTGACGACTCGAGTCTTGTTCAAACCATATTTTAAAAATAATTGCTTCTACTTTGACATCAAAATACCGAGAATAAGCTCTGCGTAGGAATGAGTAAGTACTAGTAGTAACAATAAGTTCAGACTGCCTTTTATATGAGTATTCCGTCATAAAACACCCACATATGCTTTCTTCTATATCTATACATCCGCTAAGGACCCGACGTTTATCATTACGGCGTGCGATTGTGCGTACAGACCTCAGTAGACTTCAAAGCCAAAGTTCTCTATAACTAACAAGACGGGCCAATTATATTTATAGATGGATGCCCACAAATGCCTTTTGATATATTTCTGTCCCAACTTCTAATAACAACGACTTTGGCATATCCTTTAATAGGACCTCAATTTTGATTATAAACCTTACTAACAGAGTAAGGACTAAGGACCGACCGTTCTTAAAGGATTTCGACATGTATTAGGAAAATTGATGCTCGTAAACTAATTATCTTAACACGGAAAATGCGTTCAAAGAAGCAAATATTATTGGGCTACTTCTAGTTCTAAACAGTTCACGAATAAACAAAAATATTTATATAAACTAACTACAGAAAACACTTTTAGATTCAATCTTGAATCTTGAGTCACATGCTTACATCATACCAAAACAGAAATTACGGATCTCACCACAGTAAATGTAAGTGACGAAAGAAGCCCACTTAATATTAGGCCTACCACTCATCGAGAGACAAAATATATTAAAGATGAACTCGCTAATTCACTTTGACTTGAATCTGTTGGAAATGTGTATCTAACTGAGAATATGAATATTAAAATAATACTTGAATATCGAGTAGATATCGTAATAAATTTTATTGACGAATATAACAAGGCAGCTCTTGAAATATATTGGATTATAAATGAACTGAACTTGTATGTTGGAAAAGATAAAACAAATAAGCACATTTTTATCCAAGTCTGCCATCATTGCGTGTGAACCATTGCGTCTGTTGCATCACAATTCAAACGAGTTACTCTAACCAGCTAGTCTATGCATAGCTTTATGTCCGTGATCGTGCGAAATTATGTAAAACGAAATGATGTAAAGTAAGGGCATGTTCGCATGAAATGAAAGTGCCATGGTCTAGTAAATCAACTACTCTGATATAAGGAGCACATTTGAATAAATATCAAGTTTAAATGTGAATGAATATTCTATTTCTGCGACTGTTGTGTCTATTCGTTATCTGCTGTCCGCGTTGTAATTAATTGTTTTACTCACTGTCTAATAATAGGCGCTTAATTTAGATGCGGCGTCTCGTCTTGTAGACGTGAATTTTCTTAATCTGGATGTCAAAGGACTATTAGGTCAATCGGCTTGAGGTAATGCTCCAGTGCAATCACTATATTAGCAATAATTATTACGCTAACTAAATGTTACGCGTCGAGACCGTGAGAATATTCCTTCGCAATCTTTCATTGAATCGGTCGCTTGAGATTCTAGTGATATTACACACATTTCGACTAAAAATACCTTCCTATAACATTCTATGAATACTTTCGTATTTAGCAATATCTCAGTAAAACAAATAAAGACCCTCATAGACCCAAATAACCTTTGTTCAGTTCTCAAGGCTGTCGTAAATTATACTATGTTTGTATTGGGGTTCCTACAGTCGACCACTTTGCATCAATGAATAAATAAATATTTTCTCCATTGATATCCTTTTGTTGATACTCCGAAGAAATGGTTCGTTAAAAGGAATCTATGAAATATACATGATTTAATTTGGGAGTGTTAAAGGTCTTAAGAACTGTTGTGATTTCTATTGTTTCATCTTCGTCATCTTTGAAAGGAACATTATCAATTTACATTATTGATGGTTCGCGTATAACTCATGATTTCAACATCATCAGTAGCACATCATTAATGTCTTTATTAACGACGCTGACTAAATTGATGTTTTCCTCAATGTTTCTTAGAATGCCTAATAAAAAGTATAAGACTCATCAAATTTCGTGTAGGCTGGAAGCTGAAGTAACTCTTGTTCAATGATTAATCCAGCACTTTTAATTTCATCGTCACTGTTTTTAGTTGTGAATGTATTCATACAAATTGATAACTATCTTGTATAGTTAAATTCTTGATTATTTGGATCGTCTATGAGTAGTATGGTTGCCATATCAAGAATAATCCGTCCCACTTCATCATAATTCCCTTTTCGTCAGAAAACTTATTTAGAACTTCTACGAGAGATTTAATGGATGTCGAAAAGTTGCCAGCTTTTATCATTAATTTTGCTTTTGTAATACGATTACATGATACGACCAGATTTGTTTGTGTACTTTATCTTTTACTTTTCTTAATAATAATATTAGGTATCTTTTCATTGTTCCAAAATTGATCCGATTTTCAAACTCTTATTGGAATTAATTTTCAAGTTTAGTTCAGGATAATGTTGTTATTGTTTAAGGAAGTTTTGCTTTTAGTCATGTTTTCGGTAGCTTATTTGATGTAAGAGGAGTCGGTATTTGAATAACTGGAAGCAAATCTTTTGCGTACAGTAATGATTTTTATAGTTTGGTTTTTAATCAAGTCTACCTTAAGCTTTAACATTTCAAATAGCATTGTCCTGTTTATTACCCTGGCATGCAGTATAAAATTCATCTACGTTAATTTCAGCCCCTATACAAATAAAGGCACCTTTATTTCTGCACCTCATTTCCCTGCACCATTTAATTTGGTTGAAAGTACCCGACCCCCTTCGAAAACATGGTACATTTTAATATAATGCAACAATAACTTAATTAGCACAATACATATACGGCAGCAGTTTCCAAAATTAATTAGCCCACCTTTTGTCGCGGTTTAATTTAAAATTTATTTCGATTCGTCCGCCATTTTCTGGGTACGGGGTAATTACGTCGGCGTTTCGTATTTTAACTTAATTCGCTTACGTTTTCGCTTTTTTTATTAAATTTTGTATTTTTATTGCGTTCTTTGATATACTTAGATAATTGTTGGGAGTTTTATGAAGAATGGGGTTTATGATAGAAAAATAAAAAGTTTCTTTTTATTTGTTTCGATTAGGTAAGTTTGCTAAAGATGTAATCATGAAAGTGAATTAAACAGTTAAACCTAATTTAATCAGCAAAAATTACCCGAAGAGTTTTTTCTTAATTACGACGTATTTTATCCCTTCCATAATTACCTTTTTTTGAGGGGTGAAAATCATCCAATAATTTCTCTCCTCTTGAGCGAGGCGAGAGGGAGTGTCAGACGCTTACTGACTAAAACCACCCCGTTCCTACTCCTGCTTTTCGAGCCGGAGCCTCGGTAACCCACTAGGCAGTCCACACCTCCGGATCAGCCTTACTGGGCCCCATCTTTTGTGCTGTAATGGCTTTTTGAGGCGCTTTCACAAATACTTATCGGTCCAAACCAAACTCAGTACTAACCATCTAGAAAAATCTCAAAATCCTATTCTAACAAAAATCAAACAACAAACATTGTCAACACTAAATTCAATTTAATTAACGTTGTTGTCTACATCAAATTCATTAGCGGCAACAAGTTTAACTCAGTTAGGTACAATTTATTTCGTTGACGCTTCGTGTTATGAACTGTCCCTACTGTTGTGTACTTTATTTATCTGTGGCTACACTGGACGCCTGAGATAAAGCGGTGTCATGATGAACCCATTTATTTTAGTACCCAGTACACTATGAAGGGCAAATTTTTGTAGCGAAGGGCATGAAGAGAGAGCCCCTGATAATTCTTTGTTAACTTGATTAAAAGTAAAGACACGTTTGTTTTGGGCTTGTTACAAAAGTTAAGAGGTTTATCTGAGGAGTTGGTTTGGTAGTTTTATTTTGATTATGTTGATGAAAGTAATTGTTTTGTAAAAGTATGTCTTTTGTGGTCCCCAAAAGTGGCCGTAGTTGAAACATTACTGTATCAAAATTGTAAATCACACTGTACACTATGGATGCATTAAAGTGATTTGATTTGATTTAAATAGTTGATTATTTAAAGAAATAAAAGTAAGTTTATAAGGCATTACGATCTAACTCCATCCTACTCTCGAAATCTTAACAACTCCGACGTCCAGAAATGAAATAATTTCGCGTAATATAATTCTGCCCATATTCCAATTCTGGTTCCCTTAATTAGGGCCCAAGCATTTAGCATACGGGCCCGGTAATGAAAAGGGCCGAGTAAATAAAGTCGAACCCTTGTCAACGCCTACGACAACATAAAGTCATGGACACACTGAACTTATAGTTAACTAATTGTACGACTAAAATTATTTGCGAAACACTAGTTGTTTGTCTTAAGTTTGTAGTTTAGTCTATCTTGTGATAGGAAGTGTCAAGTTTTCGTCGTAGGTCAGTTAACTAAGTTCCTAGAAAATTTAAACGTAAACGTATCTTGTGGCGACGCGACGCATTACCAGTGACAGGTGATAGAAATCGCGCATAGACGATCGACGATCAAATCAATGGATGACGTCATAAATCCTATATCGCACATGTGAAAATTACATGTGAATAAAAATGGATAGAAAATCCCAACGAACTATAG
Source organism: Spodoptera frugiperda (assembly GCF_023101765.2). Taxonomy (NCBI): domain Eukaryota; kingdom Metazoa; phylum Arthropoda; class Insecta; order Lepidoptera; family Noctuidae; genus Spodoptera; species Spodoptera frugiperda. The sequence continues at coordinate 56,926 of NC_064220.1, read as the reverse complement.
TGGGGCAGAAAGCCAGGCATGATCACCTCGCCTGGTTGGAGGATATTCTTATCAAACTTTACTCCCTGTTCCCTACAATCTATTTGTTCCTAATAGATTACTAACATATGAACACGGAAAAAAGATCCGTAGTGTTTATCAGTATACAAAATCAATGAAAAGCAAAATACCAATTGCAAACACCTTCAAAACTTTAAGCATGTTCTTCACTCGCCCCAGCGAAAAAGATTAATGCATGTTAAATTAAAATTGTAATTTGTCTTCGCAGCAGCTTAGGCCAGTGTGTCCGTGCCTTTAATCGGTAGCACTTGAGTTGATAGAGTGTGAAATTACGAAACCTTGAGTTGGGATCTCAATGACGATATTGTGGAGATCTTGTGTTGTCATTGATTCTGATATATCCGCATAAGTATTTATATTTATAACACTCGAAATAAATTTGATACCTACCTATGTTTATACATGTGTTCATTGTTTATGCAAATTATGTGTTTTTAAAGTATGTACGTAAGTTAACCTGCTTTGTTGCTCTAGTGACGAAATATGGATTTTTGTTTACTAGTTTTCCACAATTTTAATGTCAATAAAAGTTACTTTTATTTCACTGTTCTTCTATAATGCTTTTTATCTCACGATAAAAATCTTTTAGTAATTGTGTCCCAAAAATATGGATAAAGCCAACTAACAAAATTCATTGAAATTATAAAATAAAACAATATCTTCACCGCTCCACAACGCCTTCAAATTATCTCTATTAAGATCCAAAATTGTAAAACTTTTATTAAAATCCTTGCAAGTTTCAAAAAATATTAGAATCTGATACTTAATTAAGAAAAATCTCGACACTGACAGGTGTTCACTGTTAATAATATCGTAAAGCAAAAGACGAAGTTTTATAAAACAAAATGAAGCTAAGAAAAATTTATAATAAGGCAGATTTTTAAGATATTTCGTCTAGAACTTAAGAAATCTTGATCGCGTAGCTTCTCTTTTCGACTCAACACGAGTTAACTCTTCAATTTTAAACCCGATTGCCACATATGACCAACATTATGTAAGATTGCGTAGTCAGTCCATTCACAATAGATTAGAAATCGCCTAATGCCATTCTTGAATTCGCCTTTGCCAATTATTGAACCCACTTCGCAAGGTCGCGCCATCTAGCGACCATTGTTGTCGTTGCAGTTCATGCACATGTAACTAGATGGCGCTGAATACAATTATGGACCCTCTTACATACGAGTGCATTGAGAAATTGAAGTGTTGTGAAAATAACGTGTACCAACTACTTTTTTTTTTGTTCTATATGATATGTGTGTTAGTATCTTTTATTTTTATTATAATACCAGCAGTCATATTCAATCTGATATCTAGGCTAATTATTAACTGTAATAAATAAACACTCAATGTACCTAATAGTTATACAACGTAATGACAAAATCGTTTTGTCCGTCAATTTAACGAAAGCGTGTCGACAAGCTAGCATTACTCGTAACCTTGAGAAAGTGACAATGAACTTCAAAATATGTAACACGGGTCCAACACTGAGATTTCGCATTAAATATTTTATTGAAATCTGAATTCAGTATTTTTTATCACGACATTGTAATGTTCAGTGTTTTAAATCGTATTGTTTTTGCTACTGTGATTTTAACATTCAAACAATGAATTAAAATATCGTTTTATAAAAACCTGTACCTACGTAGTTTCTTCTGTATACAGAAAAACTAGTAAACGCTTTTTTTAGACAATAAATCAATTATTGTTTTCGAAGAAAACTCTTTATACTTACTTCCCCGAAAAACCAAAATCTAACAAACACTCCGTATATAAGATTCCTCAAAAGAAAAACATTCCGTAGATAACTAAAATAAACAGATCAGATAGAAAGAGAGAGAAAGCCATACAAGGAACAAAAAACTACCAAAAATATCCTAGAAACCGTCTGGAAACCACTGAATCACGTCTGTCACTACCTGAACTCGATCATTATATATTTTTTGTTTATTCAAGGCCGTAGGTAACAGACACAAACGGTCAAAACGTGCTCCGCTAGTTCAGTCGACGGATAACGAACTTCTGTTCTCGGCTTTATAATGTTCATGCGCCGTTTTTGGAGCTCTTTGTCCCTAAACGCTTGTATGAAATAGCAACAGCTTATGGGCTATGGAATTTTGTGCTATTTTATTGAGTTTGAGTATTATTTTATTTAGCCTATGTATGATTACGTTATGTATATTCTAGTATGTTAAGTATCATAAAAAATTATAAGCTACGTTAATCTAAAAAAAAAATGTTGTGGTGTTGCGTGGATGTTATCAAATTTTGCTTAGTGAACCACGTGTTATTTCAGCACTATCTTAGGCGTGTTCAAGCTAAGTTTTAATCATGTAACATCATAGATTTCTTACGTCTAGTATTGTTAAGAAAAAACTTGCAACTAACTGCCGCACTCACAGACATTTAATGTAACACATATGTACACATTGTTGTACCAGTTTCACGCCTTAACTTTTACATGCTACAAGGATGTATTTTCATAGTATAGCTACATAGCACATCTCTGGTGGAAAAGCACCCAAATTAAGAAAAAACTAGTATAAACTGAGGCTCTAAATTGTAACTAAGTCTGTCGTCCGCATTGACGTCATCACAAAAACTTCTTTAAGTATTGCTTATTTCGTTTTATTATAAGTTAACAGTCTTGCATTTTAAATAATCATGTTCCTAAGATATAAAACAACTTATGATATTAATATGAATTGTTAATTTGTTACAGAACTGAAGCTTCGCGAGAGACGGCGCGCTGGCCGCGAAACATGAATTAGATATCGCACCAACGATATCGAAACGTAAGTTTTTACTTTTATACCTATTATAAAATTATATAAATTTAAATAGTAGTACCATTTACCATTTTATTTGTAAACATTTTAAGTCAAAGCGTTGAAAATTGAGAAAATAAAAGTATAATTAAAAACATGCCTATCTAAAATTCTTGTTTTCGTTTTAATACAACTCCTAGCCCTTAGTATTCTCATGTCTACCAGAGAGTCTAGTGTGAGTTTTTTTGTAAGTTAACACAATCGAAACTAAGTTTTGCCCTCTGTATGAGTATGAATTTGCGCTCTTATTGGTTGGTTTATTTGAGCCGGCCAATCAGACCGCTGAATGTGCTCTCGTTACGATCACTTTAAACGTAAAGCAAACTCGTAGTAAGGGTTCTGATTGGTTAGATCATTTGAACTGGTCAACCAGAGGGTTAAACGCGGTAATGTTTCGATTGCGTTAACGTAAAAAAAATCAACTAAGCCGTCTGCTGATTAATGGAGAACAGGTTCCTATATACTTTCTTTATGACTTGACGTGACTGAATAATTCCGTAACAGAAGTACGAAAGTAGCTATACCTACTCATATCTCTTAATTCTCGAAATTAAGCGTCTCCTAACAAGGTTTGCTACGTACTTAATTAGATTTCATATACAGAACAAGAATTTTCCATTCGGTACTCGCGTTGTTTAGGATAATTCAAACAGAAATAATAATTATTCAAACAAAATCCTCCATTCTCATGTTTGCTTAGGTCCTGATTGTAGCCAACTAATGAACGAGACATCACCACTTGGAATTTGAACTCTAAAACCGATGTATAAAACACATTTTTGTTCAAACTCTCTAATTGAGACTTAACTTTATAATTTTTGGATTTCGTTAAAAATGTATTAGTTCGGGTACATGTGACAGTTTCTAGATAATCTGTTTGATGTGTGTTTGGTAATGTTGTTTGCCTTTAATTATGCTGCTACTAGTTATGTTCTGCGGTTTCGCCCGTGTAGTACATGTACAAACATATCGCCTAAGCGTATGATACATGACATGACACTCGAGACCATTAGTTACATACGTACATATAATAATGTAATATGTATTCACTGTTTACGTACACAAGATTCACCGTTCGATTACTGATTTCAGATACCGTATGTAATTTACAATAACCGTTTATTTCTATGAAAATTAGGAAACTTCAATCTTATCAAAATTAAACCTTCGTTAGACATACTACATTTTTTATTTTGTTTTTCGGCTTACGTAACTATTTGACGACAAACTTGACTAGTTTCAAGCCGATAGCCGTGGGTCGCGGAATGCTGCTCATGAATATGAGCCTTTAGCATGGCTTGAAACTAGTCAAGTTCCTCGTCAAATAGTTAAGTGAGTAAGCCGAAAAACATGTCAAGTCAAGTCAAGTCAAAGCATTTATTTCAATTAATCCTAAATTAGGCACTTTTGAAACGTCAAATTGAATTGTCCGTCAGTCTGTCTGTCAGTGAAGCTAGGCGCTCGTTCCATGATAATTAAAATTAAACATGTAGTTTTCAATTTGAAAGTCTTGTCTACATTTATGAAAATCAAGCAACCTATTTTTGGTAGCCATTTTAATTACTAGTCGTCGTACAAGATCTTTATTTTCAATCACAAAAGTATACATAAGTAATTAATTCTGTTAATTTCTTGCAAACAAAAAGAAAATTCAAATTATTACGAGTCTTTGTTAGCAAACAAAATCTCTCGTATAATTTAGTTTTCTTGAACACTATTTTCTTGTTATATATAGAACTATATTTAGCAAGCTTTAATTTAATTACAAATTAACGAATGTTAATATAGCTGTATCCCAGGGCTTTGTAATAAACCTCAACCTTTTAAACTGCCATCTCCGAGTTCTTCAACCTACCAGATGAGATTATGGCAAGCCTTTTTATGTAGAGGAGATGCATAGATGATATATCTAACTGAGGGCTTAGTACGACTTTGTTTTACGTTTAACGAGAACGAAACGAGAGCGCGTTCGGCGCTCTGATTGGTTGGTTCATTCGAGCCGGCCAATCAGACCGCTGAGGTAGAGGTAAGACAAACTCGTACTAAGGCTACTGTTTTGAATATTTCTGTGAGGAGACCCATAATTCAAATCTAGACTGTCATAGGCAGATGTAGATGATGGTAAACTTCAACTTCGCATGACGTGAGACATCAAATATGTATCGTGTTGATATCGAAACCAACACGCACTGAGCAAGCGTGGTGATTAATCGGTAATCCTCAAAACTTCTCCGCGTGAGAAGAGGCCTTTAGTCAGCAGTGGCCACTTATAAGTTTTTTAAGTCTGATGATGATGATATCGAAAATAAGCATTAAATATATCATCGTAAATGTTCTAATGCGGAAAATTTAACAATTTAATCCAAAGCCCATAATCTAGATCGAGATAACAAGATTGATACAGATCCAAAATATCAGTCTATTTAGAACAGCCTAACATTTTTAATTGTCGCTTTCTAAATGTGACGTCATCAAATTACGTAAGGACTTTAGTGGGCGTGAACCTGCCCCTGCGCAAGCAACAATCAGGTAGTGGAGCGACAAGAGGCCTAGCTTTTGTAATAGAAAGCTTGAAATGTGACTTATCATTTTTCTAGTGTTAGTTAGTGTGAGCGTATTGCAAAAAGCGTGCCTACTTCTGTATTTAAATTGTTTCTTTGAGTATTATATAAAATTATTGTAAAGAAAAAAGTAGGAAAGTAAAATAGTAATTGTCTTTAGTATCTTCAAACTGTATAAAATCTTGAAAAGGACAATATCACGGTCGCAAAATTGCCATTGACGTCATCATAATAGAAGCCACAAGACGTCCACTGCAGAACACAGGCTCAATGACTTCCAGATAGGCCGGTTAGAAGCTACAACAAAAATGAAATTGCAAAACTAAACATGTAATGAAAAGAAACAGGTAATCACAATATGAAGAAAACATATATTTTACATCGCCGTCTAACATATAAAGTTGATAACAAATCTTAAATAAACTTCTCAGTTGTTACGGCAGATGGTCCTTTTCATTCAGTCCTGATAACAGCTATTTACTGTCTATCTTCACCTACAAATCTCGCTGGTCATAGCTAATCTCCTTTCGCCTTTCTTACGCAATTATCACTGGGTGATCACAACACAATGATAACAATAAATCATGTTCATTATTAGACCAACTAGAACACTAACTTTTATGGGTATTAATAAGATAAAGAGCGCTATATCTATAATATAATCTATAATATACAAATAAGTCGGGTTTTTCTTCCTGACGCTATAACTCCAGAACGCACGAACCGATTTACACGGTTTTGCATCTCGGTCTCGGGATTCGTGAGGTTTATAGCAAAGAAAATTCAAAAACAGGGAAAGTCATTGGTAACGAATTGGAGTTCGCCGGGTTTGCTAGTTTTACATAATTAAGTCTCTCAAAAATATACGTTAATTTAGTCAAGCGATCGATATACGTATTAGATAATTATTATATACAAATAAAATAACGAATTTCACCATAATAAACTACAATTGTCAAAGTGTGATGACCCAAGAAAAATTTCCACGAAAAAAAATATTTGTCATACAAAACGTGACTGAATATTTCATGTCATTCTGAAAAATTTAAACTGTTACTAACAAGTTTGTCATTAATTGATTGTTACACCTATTTTTGCTTTGTTATGGCAACTTTGTGAATCGATTACAAACAGCACGTACGAATATGATATGACAACACTTAGATAAAGTGGTAACACTGGCACGCGTGTCTGTCACGTGTGGACTATCATAATATTATTTTGACATACCCAAAGAACTACATTGTGTGATAATTTGCAAATGTTTACTACATAGAAATATTGCAGGAATAAATTATTTCTTAATGACGCGATGATACCAAAGTTCAGATAGGTACACATACTTCACTTGTTTTCTGTCAGCGGCTTCGCCCGCATTCCCGTGGGATAATCGTATAAGCGTACCACCCAAGTCAGCTCATTCCTATCTGTATATAAAATTTCATCAAAATCTGTTTTGTAGTTTCAACGTAATTGACGGTCAAAAATCCAATATTATCTACTGTTATATTTTTTTCAATTCTTAAAAACTCCAGTTCTTTGTCTAAAACAGCGTCAAAAACAAATCCATGTCTGTATCATCGACGTTTATACCATAGTCATAAAATATATAGGTATTATACGAAAGCAAGCGCTCTATATCTCTATTCATACTTTATTAATACTCCAAATGCCTTTCACCTGTCCCCTCCGGTCACATCACAACCGTAGATCACTTGTCTATCGTCATAAACTAAAACCTATTTACACAACAGCTTTTATTTAAAATTGAGTTCAATGTGTAATATAAATAAGTTTCATTTTAATTTGAATTTAATTGGTGCTTATAATTCGTTTCGTTGTTGTGTAAGTGTGGAAGTTCAAGTTGTTAGGTCATGCTTTTGTTTTCAGGCAAATGTAATGTCTAATGCGAATTTCATTATACATGACTAGGTACCAACTTTTATAATAGAACATTACCTAGGTACTGCATGTTTTACTTCTAGTACGACTATTCGTCATGAAAGTTTAAATTACTAGCTTCTGCCAGCGGCTACGTCTGCTCCAAGTCAGCTTATATCGTGTCTGTATACGAAATTTCATCAAATTCAGTAGTTACAGCGTGATTCTCGGACAAACATCCAACAAACAAACAAACTTTCACATTTATAAAATTAGTGTGATATCTAAACAATAAGTTTATTTATCTATTTTAAATATGGATTAGCCGGTTAGTTACAAAAGAAACAATATGATTGCTATTTTTTTAACACACCGTAATTTAAATTTGATGTTGGTTACCCTAGGATAAGTAATCCATACTTAACCCATAATATGCCATACACTGGCATACAAGAAGTTAAACTACTTTTTATCAAAAATAGCATTGAAATTATATCAACAACGACAAGGACTGCACAAACAAACAAATTAATTACAATCTCATTTCTAATTAAAGCTAGCATGATAAAAATGCACTCACATTGCAGACTCAAGGTTTTTGCCGCGTGTTTCTAATGTAATTTGTTATATACTTACTTTATTATATATTGCGACATATGCAAAGTTATATAGATCAGTAAACCGGGTCTTTGTTCTTGAAGGTCGATTTTGTCTGTGAATGTGTCTAGTCACTAGTAGGTAGGTAGTTGGAATCGCTGTTTTGAGAGTGACTAGTTAATATGATGTCGGAGGTACTTGGTATTGTAAACGACCTAGCAGTTTACCGGGGCTCCCGCTCGAAGCAGGAGTAAGAACAGCACCCTTAGTACGAGTTTGTTTTACGTTTACGAAACGAGAACGTGTTCGGCGCTCGGATTGGTGGGTTCATTTGCGCCGGCCAATCAGAGCGCCGAACGCGCTCTCGTTTCGTTTACGTTCAACGTAAAACAAACTCGTAGTAAGGGTACAGAATAGGGTTTAGATTAGTCAGTAAGATTCTGACACTTTCTCTTTGATATGTTCTCCTTCTGACTAAAGGTTAAAAAAATGCTAATTAGAATAAGTACCTACTTATAAAATGTCAAACTGAAAAAATGTATGACAAGGGCACGGACCGAGTGTCGGTGGAGAACTTAATAAAGATATAATTAAAAACAAAACAAAATGTTAAACCGTTGGTCAGTTGAGTTGTGACAACTACCACGCTAATTGGGCTCATAGGACCTTAAGCTTTACCAAAGCCTTCTCAGAAGCACAACACATATTTTGTGTGGTTCAAAACAATATTTTGTTTCCAGTCTTCCATTACCACAGTATTGGTGAAAAGTGGATTGTACACGAAGATAGTCATAATACGTCTACAACAATATAAATAAAACCAATCTCCGTTCAACAAATAGAAATCGGTCTTTCAATTTATAAACTACACTGCAAGCCGACGTTTCATCTTCCATATAGTCCCGATTTCGTATGTCAAAAATGCAATATTTACCCGTTTTTGGGTAGCCGAGAGTTATTCAAATACAGACGAGAGCTAAGCCATCGTGCTGGCTGCAGTACCAGACTTCTATGCAACAATTTTGCGACGAAATGCAACTGAATCTGGCATGTTTTTTCTATTCCCTCTCCCAGTCCCTTTGAAAAATATTCGTCTACCCACCCATTGCTGATTTTCAATTCCAACGTTTTGAATTTTCATCGTTTCGTTAGTTTATTTACCTAAGCGTTCTCGTTTTCTCAATAACTGCTGGGAATGGTCAAAAACGTTGCGTAGAATAACTGAAGTAATTTATTTCTTATGTAAGGGATTCTTTATTAAGCTTTGACAGACAATTGTATGATAACGTTTCAAAAATGTATTAAGTCAAATAAATGTTTTGGCTTTTGTCACATATCCTTCAACCATTATGGTTTCTTCTTTAGTTCAGTTACTATCAATACTTTCAACAACCTCATGCAATCCTATTAAGAAACTGTTAATCATACACTGGGTGACAAATATCTTGCTAACCAACATCCCAATCCTGGAATGTTCCCCAGACCTTTATATCAACAACCCAGACCTAGACTCCATTAGTCTGTAGGTACAAATAAATTTGACAGGTAACATGTTGATTCCAAAGGTGAGAAAGCGTTGGCTAAACAATAACAAACTTTAGTAGAAATAAATTTAATAACGTTCCCTTCTAACATTTACATAAAAGTTAGTTGTTTAAATCGTTTGTTTATATAGAAAATAATTTGATAAGGTGTAGTAGGTTCGCTTGTTATTTGAGTGGTTGCGTGGCTCGTGTAAACGGGTTAGTTTTCCATTTCTAACTTTGAAATTCTCCACTTACTGTTCTTGTTTTTTATACAATTTTCGCCTAAATATACTTAGGTAAGGAAAAAGGTAAATTGTTAATGTACGCATTTTTAAAAATTGATCACGTTTTTTATCGGTAACCTGAATATTATTGAGCAAAATGTCTGACACAGCCATATTCCAACCTCCACCTACATACGTGTATATTGTAGAGTAATCAGCGTAATTACTTCAATCGCTGTCACAGACACGCATGTCAAGTAAATTAATAAAATATATATGCCTACATGTAGACTCAGTTGCGACCTTTGATCTAAAACTTCATTATTCACCAGATTTCAATCAACTACAGACTCAATTCTCAGAAATATGCCAAAATAAACCTTTTATCTCCGACATAAAACTCAAAGGCTTCAACATTTTCTCCCGTCGAAGAATCGTCTAGACTTTGAACAAATAAAACTATCATTAATGTTGTTAATGAATCGATTTCAGAATACATTTTAATTCTGAGATAAAGTTTATTGTGCAGACAATAGTCCTCAAGTTTCAGATATCGTTCCCTCCGATGTTTTAGCACTCGAAAGAGCGTGGAACCCGAAACCCCTTTTGTCTTCTTGTAATGTGAGGATCTCTGAACAATTCTAGTGATTCTTATTGCGAATTGTCTTAGTCAAACTACGTTTAGTATTACGTATTTCCCAATGTTCTGTTTGACTTCGGGAGAAATAGAGGTGATATTTCAAAAGGAACAATGTGCAGCTTGATAACATCTCAGTTTAAGCTTCGAACACGAAAATCATCCTTCTAAAACCGACCTCAAAGTTGACTCCGGAAAATATTTACTTATTTTAAGGAAAAATCTGCAAAAGGAACGTCACTTTTGATCCACAGAGTTCAACGAATAGGGATAACTGGATCGCAAATCCTGTCCGAAACTTTTCATTCCGAGAAAAATATCAGGGTTTATACACACAGGGTGATTTCGCGAATACGAATTGAATTTAACGGTTTGAAATACGTACGGATTTAATGTTTAATGCTCTTTTCGGACACGGATGCGGTCGCAGCGGACGTATCATAGAAAACCGCGGCAATGCAACGCTTCGGTTGGTGGCAATGACGTTCAACTTGAAATGCAATTTTAATTAAATTTACCGAATTAAAATGCTTATTCTTGCAGAAATTGTTGCACGGAAATGAATATACATTTAAAAGACTTTGTTACAAAAGATATTGTGTGTTTGATGAGTTTATTTCTTGCTCTCTAATGTGTTTCTTTCACAATTCAAGATCATTAACAATTCAACATCTAGACTAATCAACAAAATTAGAGTGTCTGTTTGTAATACTGAAATAGCCGCTTTTTACTACATGCATATGTATAGGTATACATAATTATGATAGATACACTCAATTCACAATGTTTGTCTGTCTGTTTGTTTGTTTGTTCCGGTTAATCTCTTAAATGGCTGGACCGATTTTGATGGGATTTTTATGATTGGTTCGTAGCTAATGTACTAAGGAGTATTTTATTTCAGAAAAAAAAGTACTTATAGTTGGTATTCTACTCAGCCGAAGCCGCGGGCACAGCTAGTATCAAATAAATATGCGTTGCTAACGTAACGTAATTTAGTTTCTTGTACATGTTTTCGTAGACAGCGCACAATACAAGATTTGCTAATACAGGTAGGTATGTCGGGCGCAAAAATGTTGTATTAGAAAGACGGCGAGATTCTTTTTTTAGTTTGGCTTCATCAGTCTTTATTTATATACAACTCATAACTATTTTATGATATTAAAATATAAGCCACTATTGACTTAAGAATAAGCAAATAAACTATGAAATCTCGCCCCCTCTAATAATTATAATAAACACGAATTTTTAATAAATAAAAAACTAACAAAAATTCGCTGTAGCGTGAAATTATCGCAATAATGTATAAAAAGGATTAGTTATTCAGGAGGCGGCACAACAAAATAGATTTTTTGGATGAAGAAAGTATTTTTAAAGCCATATTTCTATACGTTGTTTTGATAAAAACTAAACTTGAGACTTTACTTGGATCCACTTGTCTCAAGTAGATATTCACTTCAAACCGTACACGCTTTGTAGTTTGCGCAAGAGTGCTTTTTTTGCTTTGAAATTGAACAGACACACTAACGTTGCTTCTTTTCAAGTGTCAACATTCGAAATGCTTCTGTGGATTTATAAAAAAAAAAACAGGTCGGCAAGCTACTGTGATCCTAAAAATAATATTTATACTACAAAAAAGGTCCTTAACTAGTGATATATATTTTTTATACAGCTATTGTATAAAGTATACATATGATATAACATTATACAACAAACAACCAAACATAGTAACTAACTCTTTATTGTCACAAAATGACATAGTTTTACACTAGGCCAGGGTATTACCACGTCACCTCATGTAATTACAACGACACGGTACTACCAACTGAATAATTTAAGGCAATTCCAGCGTGACGCAACCCTGTCAAACTAAACACAATAGTTCAGGATTTATCTCACGTACATCTCACTTCAAGCTATATATCCAGTATAAACTGACCTTTGGCTGTGCGGAGAGATCATATAAAGCGGGACCAAGATATACTGGTTTTATATAACTGTGTGTGTATAATGAATTAACAGGGCAGAATTTAAACGGCTAATGTAATTAATTATCATTCATAATTAAGATTCGCGCAGTGTGAGCACATTTGCATGAAATCTCTCGTGTCCTCAGACCTCTCGTATTGACGGAGTTTTGACGCATTTACGTCGTTCAGTCAATTTTCGTGACAGTATGGGAATTAAGGGGATTCTCGTCTGTTGACAGTTCTTGGAGTTTGTCTTGAAATTGTTTGATTAGCGACGTTGAATCATGGTTTGTTGAGAATGCGACATTTTCCTCCGTTTTCATACGCTTAGAAATGTTGGTCTTTTGTAAAATTAGGTAGGTAGGTAATTATGGTAGCGACACTCCTTGCCCGGAAATCATGTCGAGTAGGTGGTATTATCAACTTATTGTTTCATAATTTTATTTAAAAAAATGACCGTCTGTTTTTTTTTCATAGTAATAATTATGCCAATAATGATAAATGCTCAAATCTTCTTCGTGTGAGAAGAGGCCATTGGTCAACAGTGGTGACTTACAGGTTGTTGATGTTATTGAATAAATAGTTAAACACAACCAAAGAAAGTCATCTTTATAAAAGAGTCCAAACAGCAAATATTTAAGAAAATACCAACAAAAATAAAAGACAATTTGATTACTCTTCTGCCTATCCCTTTGGGAAATAACAGTCACGATATACCCTTTAACAAAGAAAACAAATACTAATGTTCAAATTCTCAATTAACTTCAAAGCTTAGTAAACTCAATTTCTACATATTATACAAATATTTAATGTTCTGTATAACGAACAAATAACAATATATAATTGTACAATACATCTAATTAATGTATTACACTCGTTTAGACTTAGATTGTACACAATTATACACATTTTTTATACAACCCGCCTGTTTTAATTAAACCCTAGGCTCTAGGGAAATTATATTTAAATTACACATATATACTGTGTACAGTTTTTCACTAATAATTAGGGTATACATTACGTTGTTCATTGTAACTGTGACCTTTATATATGGCCATTTATTTAATTTAAACAAATGAGCATTTCAGACCTAATTACATAGTTATACGGTTTGAAATGGAATGTTCATTTTTTGTCGTAGCTTAATGTGATCGTGTTATTTGTTAGTTTAAGGAAAAAGCTCTTTAACACGTATTTAGAGACGTGATAAATAGGACACGTGTGTCCAGTACCCTTAGTACGAGTTTGCTTTACGATTAACGAAAACGAAACAAGAGCGCTCTGATTGGTTGGTTTATTAGAGCTGGCCTATCAGAGCGTTGATCGCGCTCGCGTTTCGATTACTTTAAACGTAAAGCTAACTCATACTGATCCTGACCCTAGTGATCTCAATTAACTTGTTTAATAAAGAAAACAATACATTAGACATACCTATATAACATTCTATATAAATAGTAACTCACACATTAAATCGCAAACCTTTATGCAAAACACTATTACAGTTACTGTATCATGTTACTGCAACATACACACGAGCGTTACGGAGCTGTTGCTGTAGCAAACCATGTAACCAATTCACGCGTTCGCACTTAGTGATAATTGAATTCAATCTCTTAGATGCTTTGAGATTCGTCTTCATTACCCTTGTACACTTGGAATGCCACAATTTATTGTTTCGGTACAATACAAGTTAAGTAAATTGTATATAATATAGGTTAGTAGGTCCGTTCTTGTTGAAGGGATTTTCTTTTAGAAGCTCAGTAGGTTAGATGTTTTATGTAGAAAATTAAGTTTGGTGAGATTATTGCGTGGTTTTCTTAACATTTTACTCCTTAACTTGGTCTTTCACTAACCCAATGGGATAAAGTATGAATATTTTTTTTTATCGTGAGGTTTGGTTACTCATGTTTAGATTACATAGTTATATACAAATATAAAACCTAACCCATCTGGAGCGGCAGACTACACAACGGGTGACCGGGGCTCCGGCTCAAAGCAGGCTTAAGAATGGTGTGGTTTTTAGTTAGTAAGAGTCTGACACTCCCTCTCATCTCACCGAAGTCGGGAGAAGTAATTGAATGATTATTTACCTCCCTCAAAAAAAGCTTATCCCATATCTTTCAGTTAAATCATCCTTGCAATCATTTATCCAGCGATACAATCTGTTTTAAACATATTTTATATTCCGGGGCTATACTAATCACTAATCACCCGCCAAATCTCCAGATCTCCACACATCCAACAGCTTTAATTTCCCCCACAAAAATTAGCCTCATTAAAATTAATTCTCCTGTTTATATAATGCCTACTCACATTAGACTAATCTGTCCAATACACATAGTACTTTATTATCTTAAAAGCACTTTATACTTGAAATTATAAACCTTTTTAACCCACTCTTATCTGATGGGTCTATCGGACCCCTGCAAGAGAAATAAAGGTCCCATACTCCCAACGGACGGCTTTGTTTTCAAGGGGTTGGGCAATTTCTGTTTGAATTTCGCCCCATTCGTATTGAACTAAAATAACATGGCTTCTATTTTGTTATGATTATGGATTTCTCGGGAGGTTTCCCTCTTTCTTTACAATACCTATGAGGTCCGAAAATTGGGCCTCAGTTTAATCCGAAGATATTGGTTATTGTTCTCCTTGGCTCAAATCCGATAAATGTGAACGGTATTGTTGGTAGATACTGGCCTATATGTCTTCCTCAATGTGCTTTTGTATGTACTATAGCAGATATACGTATTTAAAGATTTTCTTGTACTACGTAGAATATGTGTAGATGGTTTCATTTTTATATTGTTGTTTGTATGTTAATTTGTTTGTATTTTTGTTACAGGTAAGTACCGGTGTGCGTTGTGAGCTGAATCTACAGTACTATAGATGAAGAGGTGCCTACTATGAAACTTGTAGGTACTTTGTATGATAAATTGTACGGAATCCGATTCTTATATGTCTACTACCTATGCCTACTTCACTTGGTCGCGTAGACTATTGATTCAGAAATACCGTATATAAAACTCGTACCTTACAGGGCTATCCAAAATTGTAGAAGTTATTACATAAAGTTCTATTAAAACATGAGTAATTGAGTCTGTACGTTTATTCTTATTATTACTAATAAGTTATTTCCTTGCACCTCACGTAGTTTTCCTTAGGACCTTGTATTTATAGTCCAGAAGTTGGTTAGCGAATGTTTTCCGAGATAAATCTTATTTCATAGTAATTGTTCAATACGTCGGCGCTATAATAACAATAGTACTATTTGACGTATCGACTAAATTAAAATGTTATCATAATAATAAATAACAAAATACAACGATAAATAAAACTGTGATATTTACCAGTTATCAATTATTATAATTTATTTCTTAATCCATTAAATATTAATTAGTTACTTGACCAGCCTCAACAGCGAAGCCTTTATGATATAACACTAAGATTTCGTAAATATCAGACTAATATTATAATTAATACGCCTTTATTAAAAGCATGATATTTTAAAATATTCTGACATTTCTCAATTCTTATTTAAATTAGACTTTTTTATGGTATAAGCCGGTAAACGAGCCGACGGATCACCTGATGGTAAGCAATCGCCGCCGCCCATGTTCTCGGACTCGAAAAGCAGAATTAGGAACGGGGTGGTTTATTGGCAGTAAGAGTCTGACACTCCGCTTGCTCAGGGCGGGAGAAGTCATTGGATGATTTCCTCACCTTAAAAATAAAAGGTCAAAATTTCTGAGAGTAGATAATATTAAAAACCCATCTTAATCTAAGATCTCCTGTTAGATCTAGATTTCTATACCAAAATAATATTTAGTTATCTATTATATAATAGATAACTAGACCAAAATAAATAAAATTCATTTCAATAATTGAGCGGATATACAAATTAATAAAAATAAAAGTATTTCTTAAGTCTTTCAAGAAAAAACCTAGCTTTATGTTTCGCTATATATCTACGTCTATGCCACATTAAATCAAGTCGGAGACAGGCCACAACGTTACCTGAGGATGAGGGCTGTTTTGCGGTCACCAACCCTTAGCCAGGCGTAACTTATGGGGCATTACCACCCACTTTCATTAGGATTTACTTGTAGCTATTATCTTACGAAAAAAGTTACAAGTAATATGCCTGAATATATTCCTAATAAAAGAAGAAATGCTTAAAAGTATAGAGGCTTTATATGATTGCTTATAGTGTTGTTTATCGCATATTAGTCTGGTTAAATAGACACAAGCCCTCTTCCATGCTACCGGCAATGCACATTGTAAAAAAATAAAAAAATATGATCATGGCTACACGATACGAAGCTAGCGGAAAATACTTGTACATTTACCCTTCTGCACATCCCCACAGAGGTACAAGCACAGTTTTATGCGATAATTAACGCCATGTTGCTTTTACTCTGTTTCTGACTAGCCATAAAAAGTCTCTGGTTCCCAAAAAACCCCTGTTCATGTGACATTTGTAAAAGCACGCCGCGTACAGCTGGCTTTACTCATTTAATTACTCAAAAAGCCATTTGTCTCGTCCATAAAAATCTGCACAGAATAAACTTTGCTCCGGTCCCCATCAGCCAATTTTGTTCAAATGCCGATACCATGACAAAAGACTAATTATCCCAGCTTAAATAATTGGTCGTCAGTTCATAATAAACAATTTAAAATTCGCCGACGCATTGAGTGACGCGACAGACAATACGTAGCAGTAAAACAACTCTTCCCAAAAGGAAGAATACACACGAACAATTTTGTTACCGTACTTTTTGTTTGACTGAAGGAAGGAGAAATGTTTCTAGACATTATTGAATACTCGATATTGCATAAAACATTCTTCAAAGTGCTATTTTTCAGTTGTACGTTTGTTAGAACTAGCCACACAACAAATCGTAGACTGATACTATCAACGGATCTCAATGTCCGTATAACAGAAAACCAATAGCACATGGTCTGCCAACTAAAAACAACACAAATCCCGACTGCATATTAGATTTTTGCTCCAAGCTTTGATAGTCAAATCTCTTTATTCGCGCAGGTCCTGACTTGCATCGGAATAACCATTAATTCAAGGACAGAACCAATTTAACTTGCTATATCGTCCCTGTGGTACGACACAAAGCCTGTCGCGGACAGCGGCCCCAACGGGGGGCATGGCGGCTCAAGGGGTAAGGGAGGCCTGCGGGGCGGAAGTGACGAAACTCCCGGCGCGTCGCCATGGCAACCGCCGTGTTTACCCCGCCATATCGATCGTTGCGGTTCCCTGTTTACATACCGGCGATGCAACGGGGATTCGAATTCGATTTCTCCCTGAATAAAGTAAATAAATGTTTGCCGAACATTCTCGAGTCATCGTTTAAGGATTCTGTTATGATGTTATTTTCATTCATATATTTATTAATCCTAAGGTTGAATATTACATAAAGAATCTTCGATCCCTTTGTGTTCTTTGTTGTCTACGGTTTGGCGCCGGGATAATGTCTTTATATTTTCTAGTATCCAGACCGAATGGTCTGTCATTAATAAATAATAATACGAAGAACAAAGCAATAAGATCTGCGTTATAGAAATTTTCATCAAAATTCTTGAAGGTCGGTCGGATATCAAATTCGAATTAGTTTTGGTTTTAGAAGATTGGCGAAGTAATTATATCTATGTAACGAATTTATATTCAATGCGGGCTTGCGTGAACGCTGTGTTTAATTTAAGTAATTGTTTTGTCAATCAAGTGAAATTTATTCGATTCTTTGTTACCGTTCCGGAGGTTTCCTTTGTTAGGGAGCACGCAAATTCAGGTAGCTATAATTATAGCTGTTTAAAGTAAGAATTTTCCTTAGCTTATTAGTTGTGTCCTGATTTTAGAACACAAAGGAATTTACGAAATTATTCAAAGTTATTGTGTTGTGTTGTGTTGTGTTTTATATGAAGGTTTTATATGATAGTGATCCAAAAATGAAAATAATTTTGTAAGTTACTGTTTTCGACTCAGAGGAAAATCTTACTGATTCAACATTAGTAAAACATACACACAACAAAACAACTTTAAAGATATACCGATTAATCGTACTAAACTCACGTCCACAATCAATCGTAACCGATATAACAATTTTAAAATCGATCACAAACATCGATTGTACTGTCTGCGCTAGTACTCGCATTTAAATTCAATTGCGTACACAGTACATCCAATTCGATAATTGTGAAGGAATAAATTACGTTTTGACGTGCACATAACTCGATTCGTATTTACTTATTCGATTGGTTTTAATTTTCGTCTAACTTATGTTAGCGTAGTGTAGTACGGGAGGTGTCATCAATCATCTGATGCATATTTCAATATTTTATAAAGAACATGTACTTACTCACAAAAAGAATAGTCAACGTACCATTAATAAACCAATTAATACGTTAACACATAAGTATTTACTATGTAAAAGTCGCTAAGTCGTTCATTTTACAAACGAACAAGTAGACACACGAACGCACTAAACTACGCTAACTATGAGTTAGTGCAGTGTTGCACGGACTTTGACCAAAGTGATACGCGCGCACACCCCGCTAATAATAGTTGGCGTAATATAAATCGTGATTTCAAAAAGCACCTTTACTTAGCGTTTTATAAGATTTGTAACTTTCTTATTTTTGCATATTTCTTCTCAATTTTTTTATGACGTATGTAAACACACATTTTAAGCAACTTGGCATGTTTGTGAGTTAGCGTAGTATAAATTGCTGGTGTCGAAATTACGTTTTGACGTGCACATAACTCGATTCGTATTTACTTATTCGATTGGTTTTAATTTTCGATGCGATGTGTACTGTGTCTTATTTACTTAAACACGTAAAAATTTTCATATGTCGTTTGCTGTATTTTGGACTCAACAGATTACTGTATTGATCATAGATGGTACTTATTTTGTTGTTTGTTTGTTTGTGTATGTTTTCTTTATATGGCAGTTACATCTATAGTAATATTATAAAGCTGAAGAGTTAGTTTGTTTGATTGTTTATTTGTTTGTTTGAGCGCGCTAATCTCCGGAACTACTGGTCCGAATTTAATAATTCTTTTTGATTTGGATAGTGCATTTATCAAGGAAGGCTTTAAAAACATAGGCTATGACCAATAGGAGCCAAGCAGAGCGGGTGAAACCGCGCGGAAGTAGCTAGTAAATCATAAAATCACGTTATAATATTATATTTTATAAAATAAAACTTTCATCAAGCCATCGAAGACTGGCCGCTGCAGCCAACAAGTCCTTCCGTTTCGTGTTGAGTTACCCACCACATCATATCTGTATCAGTAACGTGATATATTGCATCACGCGGTGTCACTTGCAAGTGTCGAGGTTGACTACTTGATCTAGAATCTAGATTGTTGTATTATAAAATAACTAATCTTGTATAGGATTTTTTTAAGGAGGCAAAATCACCCAATTTCTTCTTCTGCCTTGTCCGAGGCGAGAAGGAGTATCAGACTCTTACTGACTAAAAACCATCCGGTTGCAACTCCTGCTTTTCGAAACGGAGTCCGGGTCGGCATCAGCCCTACTGAAGTGGTCTGATGGCTTTTTGAGATCCGCGTAAATAACTCATTAAGAAACAAATCCTTATATAAATAACTTCTCATTACATGCCAATATAATTTGTCAACATAACAACTGTTGCATGAAATTCCCTTGATGATCTAAACCAACTAAATACCAATCTCATTAGAGTACGACACTCAATTCAGTACACACTCAGTTCTATTTGCTTACATTCCCTTCTAATCACATCTATTTGAGCCATTAATACTGAAGTTAAGATCCCTATTACTAGCATTAAGAGACCCGTTCACGAGTGTCTTAAAAGATTGATCTATGATGCACCCTGTACAGTTAGCTGCAAAAATTGCTGACAGATACAAAACGTATCAAAATGGTGGGCTTTAGGTGTCTTTTGTTTTTGTAAATAGGCGTTTAAAATGACTTTAGAGGTATTTTGATTTAAGTTGTTGTAAATATATGAGTCATATTTTAAATGATATTTTCTATATTAAATAGGCAACTAGTAGGTTACAGTTAAATAGCAAATATTGATTTTAGTCGTATGCAATTTGTTTATTCGTCTATTAGCATTCGTGTAAAATTTATAACAGATACAAAATGTATCGGAAATTGTGGTTTCTCATTTGTAAACAGAGTAACAAACGAAAATAGTAAGTTTAACAATATCATTCTAACCATTAAACAATATATGTAAATTAATATTTTAACAGAATATAACAAATATTTAGCATCCATATGTAAATCATAGATATAATACGGATATTACGTTTCTGTGTGTGCAATAAATTATTTATTTTATATTTATATTTATTATACTCCCCAAACTTATTTTATTTTATTAAAATTAGTTTTATTGGTTCTTTTTCTTTAAGGAATTTTAAGTTTTGAATATTTTAATTACTTACATACCTAAGTAGTTACAATAATAAATTGAATACTTGTGATAAAACTCCCCAATAAACAACCATTAAATAATAAACAAACAGATCAAAACTGCGTGATTTCACCTTGATATCATATTTAGAGATTAACTATAGGATCGAACCTTTTCGAGCCAATTAACAAGATTTCCATCTAATTAAAGATAATACCAAAAGATTAATCACTAAACCTGGTAATTCATTGTCCGACACTAGTTAATACTATTAACTACAGCTTAGCTTTGGATTATTTGAATATAATACAGTTAACGAGAACAGAACTCATCCTTAAGAAGTGCTAACTGTTAGATAATAATTTTAGTTATTAGTAGGAACAACTTGTTGAAACATTTTTGTTTTTAATTTGTAACTGTTTCAGACAAAGATTTTTAAAATCTAACAAAGCTGTTTGTATCTTCTGATAAAGTTATAGTCTGAATTTTGGTGCTGTCGCCTTTCATTCATAGTTTAAACTATCCATATTACATAAAAAAGCCAATTTCCCAAGCTAAACTTTAGTAAGTTACTTTTTTTATTGTAGTTAAATATTTTCAAGATCTAAATCACAGTCATATAACGTATAATCTATATTTTTTTTACTAACCTGAATTTGACATAGCTGCTATAAAAAAACTGTACCAACTTCGCGTCTATTTACACAATTTCTTTTCCACCACCAAAATACCACTGCATAATTTTTCACCAATCTAATTTTCCGAAATTTCGCTACAAATTTCCGCAGCTAACTGTACTCGACGCTCCGACTCTATTTCCTTGTAACATTGGAAAATCTTCGAATTTCCCCCTCAAGATACCTATATAGGTAGGTTAGACCGAAATCTAGAAATGGATGGGTGAATCTAGAACGTTTCCAGACGTAGACAAACTGCGTCTTGGTGGCTGGTTGAAGCTACAAGTTCGTTTGCCTTTTTGTTTTACGATTTTCGGTTTTTGTAGATTTCAACTAATGTAGTTATTATTGTAGTCTACTGATGTGTATAGGAGTTTCAAAATACCTCACGCTTGTGTCTGATGGGGGAAGGCAGAGACAATGGAACGCCAATAGCTGCGAATCTTACATATACTTTCGCTTCATCAACAGTCATCAGTCTTTTCCTGCAGTTTTAGTTTGGCCCTTCTTTAATATATCGCCAATCCAGTCTCTACATATCAGTCTAGGGCGGCCTCTACCGTATGTATGAGCTCCTCCCCTTTAAGTATATTGTGTGTTTAATATAAAATTATAATGTTTTAACATAACATAAGTCTTTCCAAGAAATCTCTAGATAACCAATGAAAAGATTATCTAAGCCCAAAGTTACAATGTTTACACAAACTGATATTTTAAAACAAACAAGATTATTATGTACATAATCCTCATCGTGACCCTCGAAGGGTTGAGCGTCTGAGTACGTACTTATTGTTAATTCGACGATCCTATTAACTCTCATACGATAGGCCCCCAAACTCACCCCTGACACTCATCCCAAGCTCCATGTAATATCATCAGTGTCAAGGTCTGACAAAAATTGAAAGCACTTAGATATTGACCCTTAACTCCTAAAGCCTTTAAGCTATATAATTATTCCATTAAATCTAGATTCTAATTATTAAGTGCTGCAATAAGCTACGCGAATGCAATCTACAATTTTGGCAGCTTTTAATAGATGAATCATCGGATGCGAACAAAAGATTGGCATTTTAAGTAGGTACAAGAAGCTATCAATCATCATTATAAGGAGTACCTAATGCACCACAGATTATTGAAACCAAAAACTGCATGCAAATGCCAAACCTTATCCTTTTAGGGTAAAAAACTTTAGCTGCCTTCGCGAACTTGACACCGCAACACCCCACTTAGGGCTGCCACAACATCGAAATTCCTTTCTTAAAACGTAAGATATTGTTTTAGTAACACAATCTTCGACCAGACAACCTCAGCTAAACTACATTTTTTGCTCAACCAAGTAATATTTTAGTAATAACCTTCTTTTATCGCGTGATCGATCCACATCCTTTATTAATAACACATTTGAATCTAGACGTTTTAACCTTACCCCAATTAAGCCGAATTTTTTGCCAACCCTGCGAACGGCGAGCGCTTATTCATTGTATCAACATTTTCAATATAATTTATATAGCCTGTATGAATCATATGACTTAAAAAAAAACTGTTGGAGTCATCTGGTCAGGTCGTTTACCCGAGCGTTGACCTTCCAGTCACCAGTGGGGGGTTCAATATCACCCTCGACGGTGGAGCGGCTTGGGAGGTTCTTTGTAAAATGTACTACTAACGTCAGACTTAGATCCTAAATCTTTCTCCAGGAAGTTATTGTGGTCTGGACTTGACTCGTGTGTAGTGCCAAGGCTTCTCAGCTGTGTCCGACTTAGTTATGGTTTTTGCCTACCACTACGCTTCCATTTAGCCTAACAAAGTCAATTAAACAGTGACCGTGATCCGGTTGTGCACATGCATACATTTCGTCGAGCATTCGCTCATAATTGAAATGTTATATTAGACACGTATACATTACGGCTGCAATCAAATTCGTTTCACAACGCAAACAAGATAGTATGACATTAGTTTCAATAGTCACTTACATTACCACTTGCGACATGCGTATCTACATATTTCACCTTACGGAATTAAGATGCGAGTTCCCAGATTGAGCCGCTTGAGTAATCTGTGTCTGGCTCTACACTGCACGTTGCACACATGGCGACTTTTTGCACAGAACGCGACACAGTCGCTACAACCGCAGCTGCATTGCACAAGGTCAATTGACAAAATGGCTGCTCTATTGTATTTGTATCAATGGCAACGCCCTACAATGGCAATATGATCGCGATACCGTCGCGTTTTTATCGATTCAATAACGCGACTGCATCGGTGGTTTGTCGCGATTATATCGATGTTGTAGTACTGATAGCTTACAGTATACATCGATAAAAATATCAGAAATCTTGACTGACTGAACACACTATTGTTGCTTCTCTATTTTTATACGAGTAGGAAGTTGAACTTTACTTGATGTGAGTCGACTTTTCTGTTGCCAAGTACAATGTAGTGTAGAGATTGTCCGTTAAATAAGAATGTCTTCAAGGTTGACAAGTCTGCGAACCCTCTTATGCAGGTATACGTCGGGTTTTTAGATCAGGTGACTCAGCCCGTCTACCGGCTAAAATAATAATATGTAAAATCGCAGCGCGTTTGTCGACCCTTACTTGCGAAATCACTAATCGAATAACCTTTCCAATCAACAATACCTACGCAAGTACGCGTCTGTCATCGGAGGTCAGTCACCGGTCTGTTGACCCTTCGATACCTATACTTGCTAGCATCCGGCCTGCCTCAACATACTATGAATGCGTTAATTTTATATGCCACGAACGATACTTGCATATGTAGCCGACATTGTTGGCAATTTGTCTATCGTTAATCAAAAACAACCTTAACACTGGTCAATAAAGATGAATTTGTCTAAAACTTGTGTTTCGCATAACTTGTTTTGCCGCATATGCTTAATTAAAACTCGTACATTGTTTAGCTGTATTTTTTAAAGGACGATGTACCAGATTCCTTTGCCTATTTGGGTATAAAATAAGAAGTATACAATCTGTCAGCTGTCATCTGGTTTCTCGTAAAAGATGCTGGGTTGTCTCGTTAAAGATTTTTATTTGCGTTGAAGAGTTAATAAGTAATGTATTTCTTAGGTGTACAGATGTGCTTATAACTTACTTTGTATGCAGTTTGTTAGCGGTTTATTCGTAGGGTTGTATACTTGTTTCATTAAACATTAAGTATTGCCTTGTTTTCCTAACCAGGATAAACATAATGTCAATTCAACTTCATATTTCAGTCTAGAATTTCTTAGTAAAACCACAAAGTTCTTCAGCATCCAATCTAGCGTAGCTACAATACCAAATTAATTAGAGTTTTAATTCACGCTTTTTCCATTTAATTTTCCTTAAACATACACAATACACAGTCAATTTATTCCACACATACCATACCTAGACCTCACTAGTCACTAAACTAGATCTAGGAATCAAAAAACATCGTTTGTAATCCATTCCCGAAAAAACTTGACTCAGTCACATTTCCGCAAAATAGTGACTCAAGTTGAAATAATGATGCGACGAAGGAACTTCCACAATAGTAATTACAAGTGTCGTGTTCTCTTGGAAAAGAAGAAAACAACTTGGCACCAAGTTCCTTAAGTTTTCTTTGTCATATAGCATCAGGGATAAAACTGGAACTGGTAGACAGGCATATAGTAGTACGTTGTACATTGTATCATATGTATATTAGTAAATTGACGTTTCTGTAGGTAATTTCATAAATTATTTTTTTCCTGACCAAAATACCTATATTTTTGGGGTTAATGCACTATGTACGTATGTGTAAATACTAAGCTAAAACATTATATTATATTTAAATACCATACAAATTAGAATCGTAGGTAGATAATTAATTCGCTATAAAAATTCAAATACCTGTAAACCGTAATGCTTAAAAAACGTTTCAAATCAACAACCTTTATATGTCTATTTGCGAAATTTCGATTGATATCAAAAACATACAAACAAATAGTAAACAAAGTTCCCAATGAGCAATTTACAAAATTGATAGTCCTATAGATTGTATTGTAGTACTGGAAGTCGTATAGATACTTGATAATGGAATAAAGTAAGCCGAAAAGATAAGCAGTCGATTCCTCCACCGTCTTTAACAACAAATGGAAAAGGTTCCTATTACCGACGCTAGAACAATAACACTTACATTACGAACAATGCTACAAAGGCCTATAAAATTTAATCCCCCTACTCTCTCGCCTTAATTATTTATAAAATTACTTACACAATTTCACACACCAGCCGTTGTTGCCAAAATTACTAATTTAAAAACAAAAAAAGTTCGTTACTCGATAAAAAATCAATTTATGTTCCGAGTGAGAAAAAAATCGATAAATTATCGTTGCACCCCTACGAATTATAACGCACACACGTATACGTGCGCGTGCCTTGCACACATGCACGATACGTGCGTACACATTTAGGGACGGCAGCTGCAAAACTTGAATCCGACAGGCTGTGAATGTCAAACTTTTTATTATTAACTAAGTCTGCGCCTCGGCGTCGGTTGTGAATTAATGATTCGTTATTAAGCTTTTGTTAGGGATTTGTTTGTTAACATGATGAAGTGTTGTGTCTAAAAATCGTAACTTTTGCTATCTAAGAAAGGGGAATCAAGACATGTTTTATTTACATACATAATTTATGACTCGCTAATTTCCTTGGTAGAATTTGTACTAGGCTCGGAAATACACATTAACTAGGGTCGTGCTTTCCTCAGAATATTTATTTCGAGAAATCCCTCAGTATAAGAAAATTGAGTGAGTCAATCAAATAAACTTTAGAGAAGAATGAATCTCATAAAATCAACTAATAAATCGATAATATATCGCCAAACAAGATTATCTCTACGCTAAGTATAGAAATAAATCACTCAATCCTAAAAATCTTACATCATATCTCCATTTAAAACATCTTGTTCTAAATCAACTAACGACATGTCCTTAAAAATTTCAATACTCATCAATTAAAACTAAAAAAAGTGTGAAACGTAAAAAATACCTATAAATCTTTAATTGCCACGTAAAAAATGGAAAGAGGTATTCGAAAATTGTTTACGTTGTTGCGGGAACGAGTTCCATCTTTTTTTTCTCTCTAATAATATAATTTTTAATATCTGCCATGTAATAAACTCGAGTACAATGAACGGAGCCTGATTGCCTTGAGAACTTGTTGGAAAATCATTCACAAAACAAAAAAATATTATAAGGTAAGTATGGACTTATCTGTAGTTATTAAAACCTTTCATACTTTTACACTTGTATTATTATTAAATAAATTAAATAATATTTTTCATTCCAAAAACGTCTAGAATTTGAATATTAGACCTTAAAAAATAATTTAAATAAGGTCTAAAATAATTAGTTCTAGTTAAAAGTTACGGTTGAAAGCTCGCAGGTAAATGACTAAATAAACAATAGAAAAATAAATGCAATGGCAACTTTGAGAACTCTCTTTGTGAACGATAATATTTAGGGTTCTTTTTTGTTGTAATGATCTCGTCCGTAACGTATGGGTGCCTTTGCCTGCAGCACGACTTTTTTTTTCGAAAACTTGACCCCAACATTCAGTTATGATTCGGCAGTCGACGCGAGCGGTTGTCTCTCCGCTAACGGTTGAATTCTAGTCATTGTGTCCAAAAGTATTTTAGTTTAGTGTTTCCGAACGTGAGTTTGCGTTCTTAGTTTTTAAAATTTAGCTGTTAACGGTTGTGTGTTTTTTTTTTAATTAATAATTTAACATTAGTTTCATTGAAGAAGACTGACTTTAATGAACGGATTTGGATTACTTTGGTGAGTCTTTGAAACTTTTGTGTCTGCTTTTGTTTAGTGCGGCTCTTTGGAATATTGTGTAGGATACGCGTGTTATTTTTTTTTTGATAAATCTTTCGTGTGTTAATTTTTGGTGAATGATTTAATATTTTACTGAACATAGGCATCTAATATAACGCGTTATATCGGAAATAATCAATAAAACAAAACGTGAACATTACATAACAACACCTGCTTCCCGCACACATGTTCAATTAATCGGTTAAGCACGCCTTAACACGTTACGCATAATATTAATATAAAAATACATTATGTATGTATGTATATAACCGGCATCAAGGCCGATGACGTCATCAAAGTTTCAATTGGTGGTCTTCAATAAACGTCACGGAACTCCAAACGACGCGACGTTTTTATAACCCGCATAAATTGAAAAGATATATTGCCCAATCAACTGGTTTATCTTTCGTGACCAACTTGATTTTATCGTGTTATATTGTCTTATGTTGTTGTTTTAATCAGGTATTGTTTGGTTTACTTTAAATTGTTTGAGATAAAGTTGTTTCTAGTAGAAATTGTGTGAAGTGAAGCAGGAAGCAATTAAAATATCTGTTTATTGAATTTATGTTCCTGTACATTGCTCGGAATGATAATTTAGCCGTGTAATAAGTTTACCGGCTGGTGAAATACTATTACGACCGTTTAGAATTATTTAATGAAAATAATTCAGGTACGGTAAATTGTGATTACTTATATCCTAACAAGATAACTAATAGTGTTTAGTACACCGTTTACGAAACTTTGTTGGTAAATAATTTTATGTAACAATTTAATGACGGTAACAATTTATTACTGTTTTAAATATTTATTGTAAACCACAATGGGCATCATATTTCTGAGTAGCTTTTAATTAAACCTAAATTTAATTCTAACAAAATAAAATTATTAATCTGACAAATTATTAGGTAATATGGTTTAATATAATTTATAAATATAATTATTTTAACTATTAATTATTCGATTGCCTATGTATAATATATCTTCAGCCTCGATTCGATTGCCTATGAATAATATACCACAGTATATTGGTAATAGTAGATTAAAATACATACGTCTCTCAATATAGTTTTGCTCAAGAAACATACTTATAAAAAAAAACACAATTAAAAAGACCATTCGAAGCAAAAAAAAACAAAAAATTACCACAACCCTTTGTTAAATAATATCAGTTACAATTTCAACTTCGGAATAGCACTTAAAAGCATCAGACTCTCAAAATGGAAACGTAAACTGATAACAAAGAGAGGATCAAGTAAAATTCATAGTTCATACATCAGTTTTAGCCGAAAACAAGTTGGGAATCGAGTAGTCTCCTCACAAACTTGCTTCGTACGGATTTCCGTCTCTCATAACGAAGTGTGTTCTGATATTTGCCAGAGCCATTAATCAAATCGGGCCGAACAGCTAACTGAAATCTGAATGGCAAATCCGAAGCGAATCGGCTACGATACAGTGACGTTTGAACAGCGATTTTTGGACTAATTCGGGATAAGCTTCGCGGTTTTGTTCATGTGACGATATAATTGTTTAGGTAGGTATTTTGTGTGATTTTAATTTGGCGTTTACTAGGTTAAATAGTCTGTATATTTTAATTTTATGTAAGAAAAGTCTTTTTTTAGTTGATGAATTTGTCATAAGTGCCTATGAATGGAAATTTTTCCCTAAGAAAAGATAGCATTTCGCTTTTTTTTTGTGATAAACTTTTGACAAAAGCTCGACAGGTAAAGAAACTAATTCATTTCGATTATACTTACTACTTCGTACTAAACATATTTTTAAGGAAAGAAGCGTCACTGTTGTCCTAAAGAAAAAAATAACTATAAATTAACGCTTCTCTTCATCACTATGTTCTCACCCTTAACAGAATCAGAAGTTCTAAAAGTATTAAAGTCTCAGGTGAAAGTCAGACGTGGGGTTGTTTCATAAACCACGAATAAATCGGACAATAGTTGAAATGAATTACTTTTTATCAATACAAAATAAAATGGGATCATTGTTGGTCTAAAGTACAATGATTCGCTTATTACTAACAGCATTTCTTTACCTTTGGATAGTTGTAATAGATTAATTATGAATGTTATAGGTAGTAAACATGGCTTAAAGATTAAGAGATTGAATGAATTAATATGTTTGTCCTTCTCTGTCATACAACGACGTAAATAAAGCGAGTCCCTCATGGACTCACTTCCCAAACTTCTAGGATTTGCCTAAAAGCTAGTTAGTGCACTGCTAGTCTAAAAGTTAGCATGTGTACTGCTCTGAAAAAAGGTTACATTCCAAACTCAAATATATCAGAAATATTCAGTTGCGAACTTTTTCATTTTTATTTTTAATCTGCAGACGAATAAAGCTCCGTTTGTGTATTCGCACATTGTTACTGAATTGAATTTGGAACTATTGTCTAGTTTTATACGAAGCCAAATATTAAAAACTTATGCATCAGCTACAATGTCAGTTATATTGTAGTCAGTCTACACTACGAACTATTTATAGGTTTTAATTAACAATACTATCTGAAAAACAAAACAATCTTCACCCGAACGCGTTCACATTTAAACAAAACTCTTTCACAAAATCAACATGTCCAGTAAGTTTATTTTCTTTTAAAGAACACTTCTCTTTGATGCGCGATCTATCAAAAGAATTGTTGTTTACATTCTGAAACTCGTTTCTCCCTGCGGCGTTGCTTCCCGCCTTAAACTGCCCACTTATTTAACCGCTTTTTATACGTAACTCTTTTAACTGCTGCATAAAAGTTACAACAGCCTAGAAAGTTCTTTCAAATAACTCTATTCATTGCTCAGCTTACACGGTTCTATGTGGAGGCCTGTGAATAACATCGTTCATTATACTCTAAAACACAAGTAGCTGTGTAATTATATGTACGTGTATTGTTATAATTATAATAATATTAATTACGTTTATGCTCCACGCCGTATTCTGTTCTCGTACGCAGCTAACGCCTGACAATGATATTATAGCAATGATTTGTGTAATTGTTACTTAATATTCGAAGCGATAAGGCGTTCCATACTGTACTGTATATTTAATAATATTTATATTATTGAATAAATAAATAACATGTCTTATAAAAAAGTAAAGAAGTAATGTTAGCAGTAATTCCCACGATGACAAACCAAAGATTATGTTCCAAGAAGCTTTTACTATTGGCCATCTTATATTTGCATCTGTGTAACACATTTCACCCTTTAAATTGTATGGCTTGTTTACATTTACAGCGGTAGAGTTATCTTTGTCTTTACAACTACCTGTACCTTTTAGGCCACATCTATTGTGCCATACAATTGTACCTCTTCAGGTAATACCTAACAATATACCCTAAAATGGAACCAGTAGGTAATGTAGAGTGATTAAACATGTATTTTTTGTGTAATTTATTTAAATATCCATGTGCTTCTGTGAAAAAATTAGGAGCCTGGGACAAAACCCACATCTGCTGTCTGTTTACTCAAAAACGACCGAACAATTTTGGATGAGTTTTGAGTCACTGTCATAGATCATATTACATTGAAGATAGTGACACATTTTTCGCCTCATACATCTGTTGATTCAATACCATTTTTTCTAAAAATCATTTACTTACACTTATATATAAATTGTAAATTAAAAAACACCATGTTTCAAGTATCTTTTGTCAGTTTCGAGAAGGATACTACAGCCCATAGATAATGGTAGAGAGAGAGAGGGAGAGAGAGAAAAAAGGAGAAAACTTGCCATTACTCATCTCTGCTATGGCTCAGAGACGCCTTTTCGAATTAATCAAATTAATTACGTTCATTCCTTTCGTAAGAGGCTGTGGTGATCGTAATGGCGTGGCGGAGGCTATCTTTGAAGCCTGTGGATTTTTATGAGCATTACGAAATATGGTTTTGTTTGTATCTTCCGTAAATGTTAGATAGTAAGGGCTTTGTTTCACAGTGTCTCGATAGCCGCTATGTATTAGAAAACTTTGAATTAAGAACGTTATTTGTATGCTCTATCTGTAACATAAGATAATAACAGGTTGCTTTTGTTTTAGTTCGAAAAACGGTTACGGAGTTCTAGATTTGAAACGGTGTTGTGTTATAGTATTTTCACTGAAAAAAATTAGTAATCACATAATTCATGAGGATTATGTTAATTAATTAATTTTGCGTTGTGTCTGATACTCAGAAAAAGTGTTTTATAGCCGAATAGTTGTCAGAATATCGCGTTAGGCTTTATTTTAAGCGGCACAGTGTAAATAAATTCATGTTAAGCACCAAATTCGGTTGGCATTTTGTCAATTATAGAGGCTTTTAACGCATCGCTTTTGAAATTATCCTTGATGAAATTCTTCATACTTTGGTGTGAGAATACCTCTTAGTCATAAATTAATTTGAATATCATGAGATAGATTTATTATACTTAGTTCAGAAAAAGGTGACTTTTGGACATAAATGTACTTGGGATTTATTGTCTGTATTAAACAAATATGTTATATTTGAGAAAAGGTAACAGAATAAAGTAATTTTATTAAATGACGGACAAACATCCAAGTAAACAAACTTTCACATTTATAATATTCGTGTCATTTGTTAAAAAAATATCTATTTACAACCATTACAGCTCTTTTTAAAAAGACACACACGACTAAAATTCAAACCTTTTTAAACTTAACTAAAAAGCCAAACACATAACATATCCTTCATAATTCCCACCAAAGAACTTTAATGGGCAACGAAGCATACTAAGTAAACTTCTTAAGTTTTAGCCGAAGTTCACATCCCGTGCAGCGAACACCGCCACCATATTTAGTCTGTACTAAACTTAGACCCCCGATACGAACGGACGGATTAATATAATTTCTACGTATTTGCGTCGGCAACGGCCCGTAAGGCAATTACTTGTGAAACTTAGTTAAATATATGAAGTATGTAAGTGAAACAGGCTCGGCAGACACTAACCAGATTATAGAGTAATACGTAGAGGAGCTCGCTACTAATTTTGTATTTAAAATTCTCATAAGCAAAGCTATTTATGGAACGCAGGTTGTATGTACGTAATTGTGTTCTGTTTTAGTAGTACGACAAGAATTTTTCTTTTATATGTCATGTTTTGTTGCTCTATACTTAAAACCTTATTTTATTCTGAATCTTGGGGCATTTGGCCACCTGTAGCAATATAAAAAAATATATATCCATAATATTAAAAGGCAACCAAAATTACGTGCATTTAAATAAAATACCATAAAAGCCACATTTAAAAAATACAAAAATAGAACACGCATTCTTAATTTGAATAATAAAACTGCATAGTGCAGTCTTGACCGTTAATTTAAGATTCTCACGAGATTTCAAACAAAAAAAAACACATATCACACAAGAATTAGGTTTACGACAATGGGGTAAAAAGTTCCCGTATCCATGGCTAGGGTTGGCCCAACCGTTGACTTTGCCAGGGAATTTACAATTCACCTTTTGTATGACCCCTAAGATTCCCTTTTCTATTACTTTCTCACGATCAGGTGTCTATTTAACTATTTCTTGGGACTAGACCTGTCTCAATATGGCGCCCTAACGGTTTCCTTTGTTCATATTTCATGACCTTTTTGTGTGTATTCAACCTTCAATTGTTACCCTGCATTTTTTGGGGTGAAGTCAGTTAATGGTTTTCATCTATGAGAGTTTGCGGGATAGCCATTGTCGTCATAGGTTATGTATGACTATCACAACGTATCGTCTTAAATACCTTTGACATATGCATATGTAAAGAAGTCGTTGAACTCATTATAATAATCACGTTTTATTCAAATTCGCATCTAAAATTTACATTAGTAATATAATTTGATTACGTTTTTAATTTTAGATCACTTATGTAATTCCAGTGGTATATGATTTGAATTTACATATTTATAATCAGTTGCCAGCTCGTGTGTGAATGATTGCGAATTTAATTTTGTTGTAGAGAATAAATAAAAGTGATTGGCAATAAAATTCATTAATGGTAGAAAAAAAAAAGAATAAAAAACGCGCGCCAATTTCAAATGAGGAACGGCGCGGTTCCATTACGTGGAATGTTGATCGCATTATGAAATAAAGCGTGATCCGGCCCGGCCGACAGCTAGCACCCTATAAGGCAACTTAGCAATAAATAATAATACAGAATTTAACAATATCACGCTTACGTGTTCCGGAGTTGTAAAATTAAGTTGACGAACAACCCACGTCGGTAGGGGTAAGCAAAATGGAATGTTTACTGAGCCTTGATATTAGCTGCGGAGTTGTAAATGGTAAACGTGGTTTAGTTTTTATTCCCAGCTTAAAATGTTCATTTACTCTGAAGCGTAATATTAGCTTTCCTTTGCTACCTTTTTACGTTGTAATTACAAGATTTTCTTTTGATGATGTCAACCTACATAATAATATTTAAAAGCGACCGGGTTTTTATTAGATTCTTTGTTAATAATTCTGCAATAAATGTAACAAAAAGATGTTATATTGTATTCTTTTTACATAAGTAAGCGTGAACTGATGTCGGTTTCGCATTTGGGCGATAATATCGCGGCCCTCGTAAACACAATAAAGTAAATACTTAAGTAAGGAAAAATGATGCCGAAAATCCGACTCCCGTTCTATCACGAAAGTAATTCTAATCTAAATGTAGATGAATTTTCGTAAATTCGTGCTCAGTATCGTCAGTGCAAGGCCGCCCCTTTGTTCTGATTTTAATTGGGTACCTACCAGTAGCCCCTTACTTAATATTTTTGAATGAAATGTTATAATCGAGTTTTTTTATTACTTTTCTACTTGTGAAGTATTTATCTATTTTTGTCGTATACAGGAAATAAATAAAGGTAACAAACCGTACATAATTTCTATCACCAAAACATTATGCTTGGTTATTTTTAACACAAAACAATAATTTTGTTCTAAATTAAACTTAATCATAATACTACTTACTTTCTGCGGCCGGACGCGGGTAAACTAAGACCGTTGGCAACCCAAAACGTTTTTAATTTACTCGAAACCCTTGTTGGATTAATGGACTGTTACCATGACAAGATGTGATAATATCGTTTGAAAAAAAAATCGTTACACTTTTCCTTTATTTTTTAAAAATGGAAGGCGTCTTTTGTTTATGTCGTGTCGACGCAGCTGTGTTTTTTTATAGCGTGTCACAAATTAATTTGTAATACAGTGATAATAAGGATGTTTTCAGCTTGTCTAATCTATTTATTAATGTCAACAAATAATGTTTTTTTTTTAACTTTTGTT
Organism: Spodoptera frugiperda; assembly: GCF_023101765.2. Classification (NCBI taxonomy): domain Eukaryota; kingdom Metazoa; phylum Arthropoda; class Insecta; order Lepidoptera; family Noctuidae; genus Spodoptera; species Spodoptera frugiperda. The sequence goes on along the minus strand of NC_064220.1, from coordinate 22,452 downwards.
TACTCGACTATAACATCATAGGTTTACTTTTTTAACTAATGTAAGTTCTTATAAAAAGTGCGTATTTCAATATAAAACGTGAATTGTAGATGAAGTTATTTTGTCTTTAATTCGAACTAAGCTAGGTACATATCTTTAGTAAAACGTAAAAGATCTACATCTCATACTATTTCAAAGCAAAATCTTTTCTCCAAACATACATTGTCTGACTAATAATCCCGAGTGTACAATAAAAAGAATACAACTTCAGAGATATGAAAATCATTCTTTGTTATTAATAGAAAATGAAACGTCTTGAAGCTTACGTAGAAATAAGAAAATAATTCAACATCTTACAGCCAAAAACTAGAATATATTAAAACGTTGAATATTTACAGTTTGACTTAGCTAGTCCTTGACATTCGAGGTCGTGGTTCAAAGCCCTAAAACGCTAAAACCTTTTCCATTAACATAATACTGCGATTATAATTTGTTGCTAAAATGGAGTCAAAATTTTGATGGAATTTATGTAACAACGTTAACATTAAACGCTTTGAAATCGACCGTAATATCCTATTTAGGGGTGGCTACACGTTTACACTTTCCGCGTTTTTATTAAAAGAATTTTTAGTTGCAGTAACTTAATATTTGCTAAATTCTAGTTTCTAAAACGGATAAGGTCACAAAAAAGACATTAACAAACACAATCGAGTACCACAGACACCGGCAGCAGAAAAAAAGCATATTTCCTATTACGTCATTACTACCTAAGCATGTTGTCAAAATGTTATTTTTTTTTAAATTCGTAGGTACTAGGTACGCACCCCGACTCACGATTAACGTCAAAACGGGCGTGCTTAGTTGTTCCGTCACGTCGCAGATGCCAGATAAAACATGGCGCCGCGTATTTAAATCATGCCCCGTAAATGGACGACGCGACTTCCCTTTCCCACCACCCTAACTTGAACCCCAACAACGGCGCTAGTTGTCACTAAAACAAACATGCACAATATTACAATTTAGTTCCCTATTTTCAACACCAAGGGTTCAAGTTACATTAGTTCTTATAAGCAGCGTTAACGGAGTTCATTAATTACTTTTTTAAAGTTTGAGCAACAAGGGTGGTTATGTGGTTCGTACCGTCGAGTATTTAAGTGTTTTTTTAGAGTTTATAACAGGTCGGTTCTCTAAGTTTATGCTATCTGGTGTATTTTATGGGACTATTAATGTTAATAACATTACCTACTAGAGGTTTGCATTAACACTCAGAATATTAAAGTAACTGCAAAATATTAAGACACGGTATATGCTAGCATTGCATTAACTTGTATGCAGACAGTAGACTTAATTCCATCACTATGTAAGGAGAATAATTTATGTATACCAATTCCTAAATCACAAACATGTTACTTATCAGAGAATATAGGCAGTAGCAACTTAACAGCAAATACTGAATCTGTTTCATAATACATAATGTAATTTGAAGAACACATTATATATTTAGATACTTCTCCAAGTAGATAATATTCTAAAATTGCCATGTACAAATCCTACTAATATTACTTTGTTTGTTACTCCTTCACAAAAACTGCTGCAGGAATCGGGATGAAATTTGGAACATGGTCTGGATTAACACGTAGGGCACTTTCAATCGCGCGGGACGGCTGGCGAAGCCGTTGACATAAGCTAGTAATTCCTAAATACATAATTAATACGTAGTGCTTAATAATAAAATATTATAATTTAAACACAAAGCTCTTTGACGTACATTACTGCATTGCGTTCATTTACACAGTTGCAGTTAATCAAGTAAACGGATTATATATGTTTTATATGTTTTTGCTCACATTATAATATACGTGACATTCTTAACACTTGACTTGAACATGACATTTATATATGTTGAACAAATTAAGTCGTTTAACTTACGTTTATATGCAAATTAAATGAATGTCACATTGAAATGTTACTCAGTTAAAGTTCTTTAATAAATCCCTTTAATGTAATCAGAAATGTTGCAGTGACATATTCTGTTAAGAATTCATGTTTATTTGTTTAGTAAATAATTATTTATTTTAATGTTGAATAGAATAAAAATATATGTATTAAGTTTTTCTAGATCTAAGTTAAGACTAAGGTTAAAGGGACGAACAAGAGACGTCTTTATTTTTAAGATTACCTAGGTATCTATAAAAATGATAGATGAATATATTTCACAGCACACACAAACACACAATAGGGGGTGTAGATAAACCATTTTTATAAAGAACGGTCTTTTTTTTTTTTTTTGACCTACGTAGGTCTATCTATAAAAATGATAGATGAATATATTTCACAGCACACACAAACACAATAGGAGGCGTAGATAAACCATTTTCATAAAGAATGGTCTAGACCCAATTTAATTATGAAAAAAGAAACATTTCGTATTTAGATCTCGATTCACACTAAGTGAATTCTCGAACCGATTATATCGCAAGTTCAATAACATATCTTATCGATATTTTATGGTTGAATTAACGCGAATTATTCAACTGAACTTAGTTTGAAATTCGCAAAACGATATTTTAAAGTTACGCTCGATATAAGTTTTTCAATCGACATTAGATTTGGTGATAACTGGAGCGGTGCGCTGACTTTCGAACACATACAGAATAAGGTTGCCACTTTTTTAAATTACGTCATCAAATCTTTCTATTAAATCTTCCTTGAAATATTAGTTTACGTGTAGCAGATAATCGATTACTATTCGTATGTTTTAACAAATAAACCACGAAAATTTATAAAAAATATTTTACAGGAGTAATATGTAAAATATTCTATTTCACCTCCTCGGAATAATATCAGGAAACTGCTGAAACCTCAGCCCTAGCTATACATTATCAAGTTGGGCCGTTTTCTACACCATTTGGCGCCGCTTAGCATCGATTTTAATTTGTACTCGTTCGCATATCGAGATATCGGAACGGCTTTATTCAGAATCACGTAGTGTAATACGCGCCCCAGTAAAGCGATTCGCACGGTCCGCTTATCGCGCACGAAAAGCATTTTTATTATGTTTTACTTGAAAATATTAAGCTTCATATATGTTTTATATATAAATCCATTATCTGCATGTTGGATTATTGAATGCGAGTACTTACTACATGCTGGGAAAAACCAATTTGATTTATATTCATTTTTTTTTGTACAGCTAAATTGTATAATGGGTTTTCGATTGGATTATTCGATTTTTATTTTAATGTCTCAGCATGATGCTTGGGATTAAGGGCACTACAAATATATGTAGCCCTTCATAGAAAAACAGTAATAAAATAATGGTAAACGTTCACAGACACACATGGTGCAACACATTTCTCTATAAAATTAACACATGCCACTTAAACCGTGAGCTATTAAAAATGAATTCATCTTCGGCACTTGGCAGTCACCACACACGTAGCGCCCGACATTAATTATTACAGTCTAAAAGTAACATTATTTTAATTGCGACCCAATTGCAACGAGATTTAAGTACATTCTACAAATAAAATTCTATATTTAAGCCGGAGTACACACTAGCAAATAGGCCGAGTTATAAATAGGTTTTATGGCAACAAGTGGTGTACACTGGCCCCTACCGACAGTTGTTTGGGCGAGGCACGCCTTATTTGGCTAAAATCGTTGTGACGTTTTAGATAATAGTGACTGGTTGAACTCGAGGCCATTAAGTGACATTGTCTGTTGGTGACTAGCTTTTGGTGGTACGTGACCGTATGAACTTTGTGATATGAAGTTTTAATCAAGGCATTTGAAACTCTATACGTGGTTGATAAAGTTTAAAATTGTTATGGAAGTTTTGTTCACTTTTTTTTAGATACTAAATTATCTTTATTCTTATTTTGACGAGGCTAAATTAACCATTAGCATATCTGTGTACGTTTCATTAAAAAAAAAAACATACGATTTTATAATAATCATGTTACATACTCATAATATACGACAACTAGATCTCTAATACAACGCCAAAGTAGCATGTTTTGTGTTTTATAAAGAAACTAACACAATATTTTTGTTGTTTACAAATCTGTATTTAGGTCGAGCAACAGGTCCAATTCTGTCGCGTAGGTACAATTTAGTCTGCATCCTTTGAGTGGTTAAAACTTCACAGCACTTCTGGATTTTTAGACCATTGCACTTTATGAACGCGTGCACTGATACCGATAGCATAGAATCGCTGCACAGTCATTGTTCTACCATTTAGTTTGTTCAATTCTAAACAAAATGGCTGAATATGAAGCTTTTGTATCTTTATTTCCATTTATCCTCTCTTTGAATGCCATTTTACGGCTATATTTTAATTTGTTTCGATACTATATTCGCTACTTCTATTGTTGAGCTATATTAAATCTATATCAAAATATAAGGTCATACTATTAACAAATTAAGCAATGCATCTTATAACTTCTACATCTCTCAAAGCGTCTGACTTCTTTAATTTAATTCTACAGACGTCTGATACTTTACTAAATAAATATTTGTACTTCTATATTTTCCAAGTAGACGGTACAATTTGTCGCTGCAGTCCATTCCGCTTCCTGTCGTGCAGCCTTTGTGGGACTTCATGAAATATTACGTCGGTCTAACGATGCCGACTCCTCATCTCTGTTGCAAATGAGATGTTTTAATATTATGAACTCTGTACCTATATACTTATAACATAAACTTCTACTTTTACGTTTTCTATCTAGTTTGTTGTTGTACGCAGCTTAACAGGTAGTCTTGTATACATTTTTATTATTTACTTTCGACGGGAAAGTCAGTTCGCTGTCTTGACTTTCTTTGAGGAATATCCGCAAAATCAGTGAGCATTTGTTCCATGACTGTGAAATATTTATGAAGATTGTGTTAAACAGGCACGTCACAAGAAAATCGCAGCGCGAGCAAATGTAATACACACGACACGTTATTGTATTATGCAAATTGAAAGGCGGTCTGATATCTTCAACCCGCCACATATCTACCTCATTATAGTCGGCTTACCCATTTTGTTCCGGGAAAAATCTTACTTCAAGTCACACTATTTATCGGGGTGTCGTATTGAGTTTCATCCCTTTCCCCCCCTCTCCCCGAGCCCCCCAAACAAAGGGATCGTAATTCTGCTTACGAAAAACCCCTAAACCGTCAATATCGTTTTTCGTTGTACAATTTGGGTTTATTTGGAATCGCGTTTCGTTTGTTTGCAAGCTTTCAAGTTACTTGCTCAAATATTGGTTTGGAAGGTCAAGGCTGCCTGTTTAATATGGCCATAAGGTCGCACGATGTAGACATAGAATTAGAGCCTTTGTCGTAAACATTAAATAGGTTCAGCCTTTGGTAATTAGTTGCTGGGGACGGATAGGAAGTGTGCCGTCTGTTGTTTAGCTATCGATAGATTAATTTAATTGGATTCAGCGTTTGATATCTATCTGGTTTGGTTAGGAACTTCATCTATATTTGTGTGAAGTGTCTATTGCAAAATTTTATACAATAACACTTAAACTTACTTATCGATTTATCAGTATTCAATTAATCTTTATTCTTCTAATTCATCCAATTCCCCATCAACGGTCATTTAATCAAACAAGCAGCAATACGTATCGAATTTGTAAATCCTCATGAGCCTTATAGAGTACGAAACGTTCGTATTGCGATAGGTACCATTATTCAACGGGTTTCGGCACAAAGCGCTCAAAAGACCCCCATTTATGCCCAAGGCAATAGAATTTCCACCGTTCACTAAGTTTTTACCTTTTCTTTTAACTGCAAAAGAAAAACTGTTTGGAGTGGGGCCAGAGATTTGCACAGCTTTTATGCCAATTTCAAAAACTCCACTGAAGTAAAAAACTATTATCGAAGTAGCAGTTTCAATCCTAGATTAGTTTTGCCGAAGGTTTTCTTAATTTTGCATTGTTACCATCGGTTCGTTATTCGCGCTTTTGCATTTTTTACTTTATTGTTAGTTGCTTTACTTTGACCGTGGAACTGGAATGAAGTCATGGAAATAGAGTATTTTCTACTTAGTTTGTGACCGATATTCAATAAACTAAGTCGATGAAAAACTATAAATAACCTCCGACAAGTTGGCGATATCACCATATCTCCGCGGTATCTATAAGTACTTCACAAACTCGAATGGAAAACTCATATCTAGGGTCGACTTCGTAATAGGAATTCTTCAGAAAGTAATTAATTTTTCCGCAAATAATTCCCGCCTCCGAGGAATGTTTTATTAATTTTCTATTTGTCTTTTGCTTCGCTTTATTGATTCTTGCCTTTAAGTTTTACTAACTACATAAGCAGTTTTAAACTGCACTTTGGTTGCTACTAACTCCGAGCAAAGCTCTTATAATGTATTTTTAATGAGAGAATTATCTCAAGAATATTTTATCTCATATCTCCTTTAGCCAATACCAATGTTACATGGTATACGCTATCCTATATTTGACCTTTCCATATTAACAATTGATTTTCTTTTTTCAGGTAAGTAGCTGAGTAAACCGAACAAAGATTTGAAGAAAGGGTATCTGCAAAACGAAACCGTATGTAATTTATTCCAGAACAATTTTAATAAGGAATTCTAACAACATCTTGCGTCAATATTATACGAGATTTAAAAATGATGAAGTAGCTACAGCGTCATATAGTCCCAACGGGGACTTATTCAATTAAAAAAGATACGAATCGACGGATTTTTCGGATCCCATAACACGAAAATGTGAGACCCATAATAATGAGGTTGAGTTTTGGTAAAACCTCCCTACGGGTTGTAAAAAGCTACTTTAAAAAATAATATTTCAATATATGCCTGCTGTTACACCTACTGTTGTCTCTCTGCATCACCCCAAGGTTGACTGGTAGAGAATGCCAAATTGGCATTAAGTCCTCCTTTGTATAATGTACATAAAGTGTAAAATAAAAATAAAATAAAAATAAAAAACGTACCAATGAGTCTATGGAGCCCTCTGAGTAAAATTCTAATTTTATAGATAGGCTGTAAAGAGTTTATTTCGCCGTACTCGAAACTCAAATAATTAAAAAAAAAACGGTTTAAGGGCCATTATTCATAAAAATATTTTAGGTCAAGTGTCCCAAGTTTTAATTAACCATCAATTAAATTTAAATTAAATAGATTGCTTAATGTTTATGAACTTGGTGGAATTCTTTCAATATTGCTTCGAACGGTTTAAGGGTAAAGTTAGGAACCTCATTTTCGAAGTTGTAAATACCAAAGCCCGTATTGATTTGTGTTGGCATACTTTTAAAATTCAATTTCGGTTCATCAAAATGCTTACAACTATTTATTGTTTGAAGAAGTGGTTTTTATTGGCCACAAACTTTGAACACTCAAAACGATACTGAATTATTTAAAACATTTGCCCAAACATTTCCACACGGTAAAAAGTAGGTGTACATTGTACAGTGAATTTAAGTATTGTAATGCACCTCTGCCAACGGCGAGACGTTGAATAAAAATTCCCAAACATTTCCCTATTACTCAAAAATATCATTGGAAACTGTCACAATGTAGTAATTAGACCCTTATTAGGATGCCAACGTAATTAAAACGTAACTGAAAAGATACTTATCTCTTCCGCACATCAAAAAAAAACCCGCGACTTCGGACACGAGGAAAAAGTAAAAGAAATACGAATTCATCTACAAAATATCATCTACCTTACATAACGCGATTATTTAAATCAGAAACGAAAATTTTCCGTCACTCCAGTTATAAGGGAACGGCATTAATCTGTATTTATTGGGATATCTGTAAAAATCTATATGTTAAAGACAAGTTAAGCATAAAAGGTTCTTGCAAATCTCTATGGCAGGGGCTCGGCGATGACAGGTGACGGAAAACGGTGTCCCTTAGTAACCGTTGGCCCAAGTCACAAGCGACAACTATCAAAACCATTCAAATAAATTTTATTCCACTTTTTAATAAAGAAACTAGAATCCTTAAGAAACGATACCTTTTGTACGTTTTTAAAGAGTTTTTTTGCTTAAGTTTGCACAGTCAATTGTGATTGTAAAATTGAATGAATGAATGAAATGGCAATGAATGAGTATAAAGTACATCAGCTGTTTTGCCAGTTGTATAGTCAAGCGAGACTAGTATTATAGTCAGTGATAAAGGAAACTGGTGTCATCTCAATATGATAACCTGTTTGAAGACATTAAGTTGGAATAAAACGACACTATGATGTAATATGTGCCTAAACTAGGCGGTCCGTTAAAAGTGAGGATTTGAGAACTGATATTACTACTGGATTTATGTATTGAAACTTGTTTTAACGACATTTTTCTATTGCCAGAAAAGCTTCATATCCAACAGTCATGATCAATATCAAACTTCTAGACCCATTGTGATGGCGTAAAATCTTCCTCGCATTGTTCTAAAAGGAATACCATTTTCTTTCAGAGTCAAAGTCAAATCATTTATTCCAATTAAACCATAAACTCGTTCCAAAGTGTAGCAACGAAACTCCATTCATTACACTTTTAAATAATACGTATGTTTCATACAATATCTCTGTAATTTCTCAATAATTGTACGTATATATGAGAATAATGCAGATACATTGCAACGCGCAACACAAAATTAAATGCTCTATTCTGCATAAATCGCTGTAAACTTCTATCTTAACACCACCGTAGCAATTTAAGTAGGCAGAAAATTAATGTCCCTTTCGATATCGCTCGAGCGGAATCTATTTCATCCTCTACTCTCGCTTTGAAGGTATTTTATTTACGGTTATGGAGCTTATATCAAATCCCATTCAGGGTGAATAGAAAAAGGTAACACCGTGACAATGATCTGTCGCCATTTTTGGATGAAGCCATTCATTGTTTTGAAGCAAATCCCTTTGTTAATGAAGGTGTTGTTTACAATTTTGATACCGAAAAGACTGTCATCATGTACCTAAATAAGGATTGTTTTGTTTTTCCTTTTGCAATTTCTAGAAGAGAAAAATCTCAAGTTTTCTCCAGACTATGTAGGTACTGTAATGAGGTTTTATGTATCTTATCACCTTGTTCAGAACCATTTAAATGGTTTCTTAACCTAGTCCTTAGCTATACTTTCCGACACACAATCGTTACTAAGAAATAGTTTAAGTAATCATTAAATGTCTTTGAATACGCCAGTAAGTCAATCTTTAGCAGTGATGTGCTTTATCTAACAGTATTTGTTTAATGAATCCTTACCCATCTCCTTAACGAAAGCAAACTGGACAGTGAATGATGAATTAAAACAATTGCACTCAATTAAACCTACGACTTGCAACATTTCTACTGCGTTAGAACATCAACGTGCTTACAGGATGTTACAAATTACAAACTGGAATAAAATTAAATATATTATAAATTAATATTTATGTAGAAAATCCCTTTCAAAGTTATAACCAGGAAATATTTTCTAACACATCGTATTGTAAACAAATTTTCATTAACCCTTCGAATTCTGTACATAATTTAAACTCCAAATCAATTACAACACCAATCATACAAGATTCGTATCGCAAAACTTTCTATGCCCAACAGTTGGTAACACAATGAGAGGCAGTAAACTACCCTCTCTGATCCCAAACCCGGCACGTGACCGCCCTTTGATTAAATACAATGATTATACATAAGGGATGACGTCACACACGATCCTCTTATGTGTATAATTAAAATTTGTCTGTGAGTCCATTTTTGATGTGATACCTACCTTTTATCAGGACCCCACTTAATTAGTTCGAAAATGATAAATTGCTTAACGGTTTTCGGTTTTTCTTTTACTTTTTTGAGTAAAAAAGGAATATATTTCGAAGAAAATGTTACTTAAGCAAAATGGTTGAATTAATAAACGGTTAATTAAATCTCAACCGAAAATCAAAAGGCGGAAAAATAAGGAAAACATCAATGTTTTCCGTCGTTTGATTGTAGACGTACATAGCTCTATGTATATATATGAGATCTAATATAAATATGAAAAATAAAAAGAATTAAAGCTACCGTACTGTACGAAACAGGGCTTAAGTGAACACACCCTCTTTTAAAATCACCCTCTATACAGGCCACGTGTCATGCAAAGCTGGGGTGCGACTGAGGGGTGCCTAGCGAAACCAATTTGCCTTTTGTATTCTATAAGCCTAATACAACTGTCCTTCTCTCTCCCATTATAAAACTCTCAGGTGCGAAAGAGATGTATATTTAATCCGGCATTCTAAGAGGGTTGGAAAGTAATAAAGATGTCCTGTATAGTGAAAAATGTTATTAGATGCTTTAAATGTAGTCGCAGTAAGCACCTTTTGCTTTGTCGTGTTGTTGGAATATATTACCTTAATACCAAAAAAGTGCTGTTTTAATTAAGGATTTTTTTGGATGATTCATAGAGGTTTGTAACGCATAAGCTTGGTATGTCCTCTACATGTTTTCGCTGTTGTTTTGTTTGGCTCGTGTAAAACATTGTTCGTGTTCACCCGTAAATTATTGATAAAGAGGAAAATTCCTACCTGCCAAATAAAATAGTAGGTACCTCCCTCTAACGAGCTTCAGAAAAATTGAGCCGATATATCGTCAAACACGTGTTCGTGACACTCTGTATACAAGTTGATGGGTGACTAAGCAGAAAACGGTCGCCGTAGCAAATTGCATCCCGCCTCTATAGCAAATTGTCGTTACCAACTTGTTCACTCATTCATTTGTTCACTGTTTCAATTAAAACATTCCACACAAACACTTTCAAATTCGGAACGTTAATTGGTCGTCAAAATGCGCGCCAAAAGTGACAGTTCGGAATCCAAAATGGACGGCAAAGCGTTATTTAAACGGTTTAATTTGTGCCATTTAATCTCGCCCCTCGGTTTTAAATTGACTAATTGTTGGATAGAATGCAATGTCATTTGTGTCCCGTAAAAACGTGTAAAAGGAAATTATGGAAGACGGTTCTTTTGTTACAATTTTCAAGAGGAACTCTTTTTCAAAATAAATGTCTAGTTGCTTGTAATAAGTAAATAGCTTATTATAAAGAATGAGGGTTTAAAACATGAAAATATAATATAATGAGCGTGTTGCGGGCTTTTCTTGTATGCAAATTGGGGTGCTGAAGACGTTTTTCATTACTTTCAGCTAACGTTTTCTGTAATTTTGCTCACTCACTGGGTGTGAGGCTGCTTTGTAAGGCTTCAGTTGGGGTATTGCCTTAAAATATATTAATTTATCATGAAATGCAATGTATTAGGTGCGCTTCGAAACGAAATGTGAGTTTTATATTTAATTTGTTTCGTGATCTAGCTTGATTATGTTATATTAAATCCGTTTTTCACAATTTACTACTTGGTGTATATAATTAAAAACTATATTATTCACTGTCTTTCTTTAAATAAATATTTAATTAAAAGATTTGGTAAAACGTCTAAAACTATTTCTAAAACTTGAAGCAAAAATTATACATATCCACAAATGCAATCAGATATTCATGATAATAACATAATATAATACATAAATAAAGAAAGAAAAAAACATTAAAAAGAGTTGGAAATCGCAGTCGATACTACGAACATGTTTCATGAATAATTTAGAGGCACAAAAACTTCACCCAGGCTTATGCAGTCTCTCAAGTTTAAATTAATTCATCCAAGTCGATCCATTTTGCTTATGATCTATAGCGAAAAGTTTTGTAATGCATAGATCAGTTTGTATAAACGAATTATTTTGATGTTTTTGTTTTTGAAACATTATTCTTAAGTTGAAGATGTTTAAGTGCTTTTCTTATAAACGACAATCTGTTATAAATTTATTTAGAAGTTATTTTGATAGTGGATAAAATCATCTTAGATCTAAAATGTAAGTTTTTATGGCTTAGTAAACAATCGCCGCCGCCAATGCGTGTGTTGCCTCTTGGGGGTTAGGAATTTAATCAAGGACTATTGGGTAATTTGATTAAGACAATAGTGTAGGTGTATTAAACGCGATGGTTTTCTAACCAGTGTTTAGGTACTGGTTACCCTATTATTCGAAATGGGTGGTGACTATCGCCACGCCTTTATAAAAGGTGTAGGTAGGAGTAAATGAATACTTCTTCTATTCTTCTTAAGCTACCTTTACAGTAATCTTTATTAGGGTGTTCTGTTCTGGAAATGTTTAATTTTGACACTTCATTTATGTTTAACTAGCTTCCGCCAGCGGCTTCGCCTGCGATCCCGGCAAATTAAAATTGTGCTACGTGTTATTCCCTAGCCCTGTTCGAAATTCCATTCCGATCCCTCCAACCATTTTAACGTGATTGACTAACAAATATAAACACAAACTCACACACTTTATCCTGTTTCAAACTTCGCATCTAATAATATTCTTCATAACAAAGTACGTTCATCAAAACAACACTCACAACTTCTAAATTAACCCTCAGACAGCGCACAACAAAAATTAACACGCGGAAAGTACAAATTCACACCCTATTGATATTCCACGGAAAAAAAAAGTAAAAACAAGCCTTGGGTTCAAACAAACAGTACATAAAGCCACTTAAAAGTCTACAGAGCGAGGTCGACACACCACAATTCGTGTCGTGGTGTATAAACAAGGTTGTGTACAGCCCGACGCGCCCTAATGATCACGTTACAATCGATACATGAACAGACACTACATAAATTGTTACTGTAGACAACGCCCTTATGTGATGGAAAAGTTTTTTATTAGTGTTTACTATTCATACTGACTGACTTTCATACATACTGACTGTTTTTTAGCTGTGGTTGAATACTTGTTGAGCTGTTGAGTTTTGACAGCACGTACGCGTTTGAGGGTTGATATTACAGTTAGGCTTTTGTTTTCAAATTATATGTTACCTACTTGCTTTTGCCGTCAGCTTCGCCCGTGATACTGTGGGATAAAAAGTATCCTATCACCCAAGTCAGCTCATACCCTGTCTGTATACCAGATTTCGTCAAAATCCGTTCAGTACTTTCAATGTGATTGACGGACTAATATATGTGATCTATAATCAATTTAAAGTTCGAACGATACCCACATTAACAATTGTAATCACTAAATGATATAGGTCATTATGTCAATTACAATTAAAAACGTTTAGTAGAAGTTACATCCAAATTCCTTTACATTGGCATATATTAATAGAAGCTTTCTTCTCCTAAATAGCGTCAACATCAAACATTTTGCAGGAAAAAATGTATCACAAAATAACAAGTCATAAACGACAGGAAAGGTCGCTAAGCCCCCAAAAATACTGCACACGCTCCACGGAGCAACCACTCGTCCCTTGCCGCAGAAAAAATGGCACCTCTCCATCATACCAGGGATTTTTTCCGAATGGACTCCATAGACGCCAGTTAATAACTAACCATACATTATGATACAAGAGTACAAGTGTACGCACTCACAACAAAATGATATTTCTTTTATATGTTCATAAAACTTACTTTATGCGCACCGCCCTATGTGAAGACGGGCCATTTTTCAACCGTATTATTTGTGGGATCGAGCAACGACTTGCAGACGTTAATTTTAGACAAAGACAGACTTATGTACGTGGAAACGAAAGATAAAATGTACACATTAAGTTAATTTATTTGTTGGGCATGTATCTCGTAGGAGAGGTTGCCATAATAAAATATCAGAGGGCAATTGCTATGATTCTTAGAAAATATGTCTAAATTAGTTCATGCACTGCATGATTCTCCAGGGATGTTCAGAATAGACTATTAATCTATTACTTCGAAACAGCTGTAATTAAAAAGTCCATTAATATACTGCTAACGACAAAACTAATTACACGAAAAAAGTTTTGAACGATAACACTTCAATTAAAACTTGTAATTCATATTCTTGTAACGAATTATTAAATAGTGAATTGAGGTTAGAATTGCGTGTATACCTGATACCTATGTATAATTATTTAACAAAAATTGAACAGCTTAGTACCTACATTTTGTACTGTGTAACGTTTATTATTTCTTCAAATGCCTTTTTATATTTTTGCGCGTATGTATATCAATAGAAGTCCTTGTCACGTCCTCTAAAACTATTATTAGCACTGATGTAAAGAAAAGGTCGTGTCATTCCTATCCACACTTTCAGCTTTCTTATTGTTCCCAGGTAATGGACAGGTATTGTAGACCTAGCCTACGTAACCTAGCTTTTATCAATCCATTTCTAAACAAATTCTTCAACAATTTTTATCACTCACCTTAACGACGTTTAAATAAGATTGAAAATAGGATTTCTTATTTCTTCCTTGAATTTAATGTTTACATTTTTCACACGAATGTTTATAAAGCAGTCATAAAACACACTTATTGCGAAAGAATAATCCAACTTTGACCTCATTTTGAATATAAACGAGTTCATATGTTTATTATGTAGTATGTATATAACACATTCGTACGGTACAAGTAGCATTGTACGTGTACCCAAATAAAAGGCAACTGTGGACAATACATACGTAACTTTAATATAATGCCCACAATTTTATTATGTTTCATTTCTACGCGAGTATTTCTCGCAACACTCGAATTTCTGTGAGGTTTCCAAAAACTCACTGTTGTGGAATGAATAGCTGACGAGAACTGAATCATGGAAACAATTTCAAGTTTAACTGAATAATTTTGCACCTCGCACCTTATAAAGCGAAATAAAGATACCTAATTAATTTCATTTAAAAAGTAATTAAGACACAATCTTGCATTTCTTAATCAGATAAACAGAACACGACTTCAAATACCTTTCTCTTGTAATAATACCGAGTATTTTATGTTAAAACACCCTCAGGTAACATGTTACAATGTAGTATAATCGTAACAATGGCGACATAGCAACTGCATCGAAAACAAAATAACACAATCGCTTAATAATAAGCTTAAAAAGCGGCTGTAATAATAATGCATAATTACGTGAAAGCGTGCCGTATTATAATACAGTAGTTTACAGCTTACGGGGGGAAATGTCGACAGCTGCGTGTGAATCGTACATCTGCCAGCCCTAACCGTGCACACATTGATACCACACACACTACCACCCTTTGCCCGACGCGCTCTGTCACGCACACTTATAAAAATATCGGTCGATTGTACGCACACACGCGTACGCACCTTGCCGCGCGCTCGCAGGGGTGTTACTTTATTGTGCGACACTGCTTTCAGGGCCCGCCCGATAACATTTTGTTTTTACTTGTTGAATGTTTGATGGATGATGGCGATGATTGATTGAGCCTTTTTTGGAGTTGCTTTCAATTGTAATAGATTTCATGAATGTGAGTTTGCCCCGCTATTTGAGATTTTTGTTAGTGAATATTTGAAACGAATCAAATCATTAATATTATTTAAACTAGTGACTGGTTTCCTTTTGTTGTTCGACTTGGGCATATAAATCATGTTACAATAACTCCACATTTCTTCAATATCGGATTCTGTCGGGAGAATATTATCGGTAAAATGTGTTCCATTTCCAAATCCCTTTTGGGATCAACGTAGACAATACAAATCCATAGCCTGCTTCGTCGAGGACAATTTACATAACTCGTCAGCGACAACCCCTGTTGCAATTTAATCAGTTAATGTGTTTGCTCTCGGCGCTTTCGGTTTTATGGACTGCAATGGTAATGTTTAAAATACTGGCTGATTGGCCAAATGTTGGTTTTGTAGTAGAGTAAATTGAACAGATGGCAAATATTTGTACTACATTTCTGATGATAACTGAAATCTGTTGTGTTTGCGATGATAAGGGAAGACTGCGAACTTCATTGTGAAGGGGGCGAAGGAACAAGTTTGTGTCACAATTAAACTGGTTTAATGAATAAAGGACAAAACAAACTTGGTTAATTCGAGCGACATGAAAATCAAAATAAGGTACAATGAGCGAACAAAGAAGAAAGTCCAAATTGAAATTCGAATTAATTTCCGACTCGGGGTCCACTCAAACAAATTTCCGAAGTTGGCAAAAAATTACGTTTGAATAAAAAAGTTGTATGTATCAAATGTCACTCAGATAGGCGAAGGCAATTCAGTGAGTGCCATTGTTCGGGACCTTTATACAATTTTATTGGCTTTCTGTGCTATAAAACTTTGGACCAAAGGAATTCTTCCTAACAACCCCGAATGTGGGTTTCCTCGAATTTCTTGATACGATATCGTACAGTGTAATTCTTTGTTATTTTTTATTGTGGTGTCTTTTGGTCGTGGTTTCGGGTTTCTTTTTATCCTCCAACTTATTAGATGGATCATCGGATAAAGGATCGTATTTGATTGGGTTTTCTTTGTCTAGTGTTGAAGTTTGACCAATCTTAATTGAAGTTTCCGGGAAGGGTTGGAAATCAATTAAACCTTCGATCTTAGTAATAACTAAAGGGTTAATAACGGTTATTAGGTCACCTTCAGGTCGGGCTGGTGATTGTGGTAGCTAAATTGAAATCTGTAATGGAATGACAAGCAATTTGTCATCTATACTCAAGAACATGTTTAAGGAGTCTATGTGTTGACATGTTACATATTTGATAAACAAGATGATTTGATAAAGAACTTTGTTTTGTTTCTTTTAATACCTATTTGTATTCGTTTCAGTATTGATTAAGTCTTTGAGCAAATCGATTTGATAGGAATATATTAATAAGCATTTGCTGTAATAATACCTATTACTAAAAGTTCCCCAAATTACTTTGTCGACGATCGTGTGAGATTAGACTACAATGACGTCATTCATTGATAAACCGTTGACATTCAACATCTTGGCTTTGTCATCAATTCGATTAACATTGTCGTAGGTTTTTCCATTTTTCGGTTACGCTCGTAAAAATCTTGCTAGACACACAATATTAACTTATACCTATCATCATAATATATGAAGCTTTATTGAATTGAATCTCAAATCCCCGAATTTATAATACTTCTAAATTTTTAAGATAGACTATCAAAAATCCTGAGCGACGCACTCGAATAAATTAGACAATGAAACATTTTTTTGGTACTAACATTGCATTTATAATAAAATACAAAGATTTTTGGCCTCACGTAATGACCCGCGGTACTAGGAATGATGCTAGGAACTTATTACAAAACCTCCTTTTTAAAGTCGGTTGAAAATGAAACCATGTTCCCTAGTCAAATAAATATCTGCAAACAATTTTCGACCAACAAAATACTTGGAAGTTGGCTGTATTGCAACAAGATTACACCGGCTAGTAAAACATGTGACATTTTCCGCCATTTTAGCTGCAAAACTTTATTCACCGAACCGTATTAAAACCAAGCAATGTATAATTCATAAATGGGAAACATTTTGTAAGTTTGTAACCAGCTGAACAAGCTACCCCAAACTAAAATGAAACCTTCAACTTTATGATTACGTGTAGTAGAGTCGAAAATCTATTGAAGATATCGTGTATATTGATGTGCATGTGCGAAAGTTGGCGAGTAGGGGGTTGTGGCATTTGGGGCATTTTTGAGGTACAGTAATGTTCTCTCGAACGAGTAGGGGTACATTGTATCCCATCTGGCTGCCGTCACGTGCTGCCTACGTGACGGTTTACAATTTAATTGACATTTATTTCTGCTCCTATATTACCTGCACCTTCCTAAATAGCATTTACCTATGATGAATGTTGTTAAGATAAACTATTTCGCGAACGTTCACATATCACGTACGTTTCTTCACTGAAGTCAATTATAATAGTTTTTACTCATACCAATAATGGTACTAACACCTCAATTACTAAAATTACGAACCAATTAACACCACAGGTGTCGTTTGTTACCAAGTAAAAATAGTTAAAAGTTAATTAATTAGACCAATTAATTCACCCACCCCACAATTCCCCCATAAAACACGTACAAACCGAGGTATTCTTTACACAATAAAAATCAACAAAACGTTCAAAACAGCTGTAAGTTTCGTAGAATTCAAAAGTAAAATGAGTGCGGTGTAATAGTGTACACTTAGAACGAAAAGCTATAACCCGGCTAGTTTAACTCGGGCAACTACGCGCCTGTACCTCGGAACACGTAGCTGGCTCGTTTAGCTTTACTTTCAAAATAAAACTGTAGTTTCATAGTTTCAGCTGTAAGTTAGGCGCATCGTGAAACGTTCAAACTTTATGACATCGTCGTTGTAATTACGTAATTACGCTTTTATGAGACTGTTTTTCTGTTTGTTTGTTGTCTAAGAAGTATGGTAACATTTTCTTTGTTTTACATTGACAGTATAATTTGAAAAAAATAAAGTATCAACTGCCTGTTGCTATTCCACTGCTGTGGTAAACCCAATCAGCGAAAAAATTTAGCGTAAACGAGAACTATGTACAAGTTTTGGTGATTTTATTTGGCTAAAAACAAGATTATTATGTTTAGCATCTAATAGGTCACTAAAAGTGAATCAAGTCACAGTCATGCTTTAATGATGAACCAATGAGACGATTTCCGGATTTCATAACCACAAATATCAATCGTATCAATATTATTAAACTAATCTATCAAGTCTAGCTGGTTTTCTAAAATATATGATATTATCTAAAAATAGAGCTAAATGATAAATGATATTTATTTCTGTAAATAGATTATAAAATAACACTTTTACACGTCAATATTTCAAATAGCTAGATGAGGCTGGTAGTGGAAGCTAAGATACCACTTAAGACTTGATCGGCTACATTGTATCTTTTAGTTAGCTCGGAAGAAAAAATGGATAAATAAATTATCCAATGGCTTCTCTCGCCTTGAGCGAGGCGAGACGGAGTGTCAGACTCTTACTGACTAAAAACTACCCCGTTTCTACTCCTATTTTGCGTGCCGGAGCCTCGGTAACCCGCTAGGTAGCCCGCAGCTCCGGACAGTTCAGTGGTGCTCACGCGATACGTCTTCACGCAGCACTATGAGTAAGTAGTCAACTCGGACCACATACCTACGGCCCATTTGGGACGAGTTGGGTAAATTAAAAATAAATTAAGTTTTTAGTGGTCAACTCGTCCCACTTTTTTTTTGTATGGATCTTTAAACTTTATCAATGTTTGGTACAGTTAGCAACACAAGATTAAAAATATGTTTTTCTTTACTTTCGTTTTGTTCATAGATTATTTCGTATTAAAAAATCCTGACTTAGTAAGAACCTCTCTTTTTTAGTGTCGGTTAAATAATTTATTACCTAAATTATTTTTTGCAATCGCACAAATTCACGTGTTAACCAAAATTACTAAGAATAGTAAACATGTGTGGCTTAAACAATGGTCATGGCGGTCACTTATGAAGCAAATGATAACAAAGATAGAATTAAGTTCCTAGAAAATCTTCTGTTTTCAACAAAGTAATAGAACTTTATTATTTCCACACTAACCCTTTTGCTACTGACTGTACTTTATCTCATTGTAATAGTGACGTGGGACGAGTTGACCACTAAAAATATTATTTTATTTTATTTTCTGCAACTCGTCCCAAATGGGCCGTAGGCATGTGGTCCGAGTTGACTACTTACTCAGCACTATGATTGGCTGACTAAGAACAGTCATAACATAAGTTCCACACTAACATGCACTTCCCTTACTTTAGGATCGATGATAAATGTCATCAGTTTCTGTATACCATACATCACTTCCCACGAAAATGCATTCAAGTTATATAGTAGTAGAGTTTCTAATCACGCGCCGTCCATAAATATCGCCATCGACTTGGGACGATAAATCAGTACTATTATCGATATGGAGGCGTATTTAGGTTATAATGATACCCGTGGGGTGCTTTTATACCCCATATGTTCGCATGCGAGCCTGTGACGGTTGCACGCATTCATATAGCCATAACAAATACATCTTTACGATTCTGCAAGTCAGTATTGTGTATTTTTTGCGAGTATCGTAATACTGAATCTTGGTTTGATGGGGAAACTTTCAGGTATAACCCCCTGTTGTGGTTCACCAATTATAAAAGATTCGACTGTTACTATAAAATTTATATATACTGCATTCACCAAAACCGATGTAACATTAAACGTCTTTTGTGCACCTCTGCCTACCCCTTCAGCGATAAAAAGCGTAACGATACAGATTTTTGTTCTACATAACTTAACTCACAAAGTAAGTTACACATTCAAAATACCACAATACAAAAAATCGTCTCCACATTTCACTAGACTTACCGCGGCACCCACCTCAGAATTTATGTCATCTTATTTACGAACAACGATACAAAACGAGCTTAAATAAACTCACAAAAGTCGGATACGTTTATATTTTTAAACATGAATGAATCTTTGTAATGTAACGTCATTTTCTCACAATACTGTCGCAACCGAGGGCTGTTCAAACGGCTCGTTTCGAGTGGAAATGTAATACAAATTACAAAAGGTTTCTACGACCTTTGTGGCTGAAGCCAAGAATAATATAACTGAAATCAAACATGGACTTGTTCTATTGCATGGGACTAATAACAAACACCTTTTATTTAGATGTAAGTCAGCAGAATTCATAAAAATACAGTTTATTTTCTGCGGTTATTTAGTTAGCAAGTTATATAACTTGCATATGTAGATATAGTAAAAGATATGCTGGCATAAATATGACATATGTGTATTTATTTACTACGTGGAGAACTTACAGCAAACAAAAACTTAATAAAAAAGGAGGCAATAATCACCACTTTCTGGTGGTTCCAATTACAAGTTCCCGCGTACAGAATTGCTATAAAAATTAAGTATGATGCGAGCACAGACAGTAGCATTCAACTTATATTCAGGTTACTAGATTCAAGCCTTCAAAATGTAGACATATACAAAACAGTATTACAGCTTTCTTGACTAAAGACATACCACATAGTTAAAAAGATGATACTAAACTTTACATCAAGAATACGACCACGGCTAATACTCAGAACTGCCTTACAATGTTCCTCTATATAAAACAGGTACCCTTACACAATATTAATAGGATAAGTTAGTAAAGTTTGAATAGAAAACTCTTATAAAGTAATAATTATAGTGGGTATGGTTGGCGTGTTGGTAACCGCATTGCAGTTATCTGGTGTACCGGGCTACCCCATTGGGACACGGGCTTATGGCTTTACCGTGGTACAGTAAACTTAATAGAATGGTATTGAATTGCTCCAAGATACAGTAAACTGTTTAGTACCAATAAATCGAGATGAAATGCCCTTATAAAGATGATGAATTAAACTGTTCCCATTCATTTAGTTTATATCTTCAAGAGTGCTTCGTGTATTGGTTGTGACGTCATGAATTCTATTCTTTCTTCTTCTATTTAATTGTAATTTGTTACTGGCTATTTATATTACACCAGTATCATATTATCTGGTTTAATTTGATAATAATGCTATGGATCCAGGCAATTGATTTTTTTAAACGTGTTTGTTTAGATTTGCCTGTTTGTTTGTGTGGGTCAAATTTAGTCATTGGAATTTCTTCCCCTTCTTAACGACAGATCTAATTTTTGGTACACACTCTTATTCTTGATGACCATATACATTAAAACTGTTTAACATAAAAATTATTGTTATATGTATTACTTGTTTATATTTTTTTATCCTCCATTTTAAAACTTACTAGTTCTTAGTCACTTTCTTGACCTGACTCCCGAGAGTGTACCTAGTCTTGTTTACGAGCACTTTAAAATTTTAAATCGTGCACATTTCGTGAATTCTTGATTGCATTTTAACTGTTTTGCATTTCGCCCAAACTATGCACTAACTCATTTCTTGTGAAAAGTATAAAATACGGTGCGCTATGAAGTCTCGACACGATATTTTAAAATATACATTTCCTAAAACCAAGAAATCCTTTTAGCCAACCTTTGCAACATGAATTTTCATAAGCCCGAGTGAAATACCACGTGTTTCAGCTGCGGAGCACCGTGTTACTTAACTAGGGATCCTTTAGAGTTGCAACCACGGGAGCTTAAGCACAGAGCGACACAGAGGCGCCTGTGTAATTCCCAACAATGTAGCAATACACGCGACGTATGGGCAAACTCAAATTTCCTGACGTTTCCAACCTTTTCGTGTTAGTAATAAAGTTTGATTTAGCAAAATGCAGGTGTAAATTCAACTGTGTTGCCATGTGATTCTGGTGGCGTGTTCATGAAACATTCAGTTAGGTAATTTAACATAATTTTTACGTTCTTCTCTGTGTACGTTTGCTATGGAAATGACTTGCGAGATAAAACTATGTTACTATTGCAATTACATCCCCACTTTGTATATTATATTGAATAAGTTTCATGCTTTTTTTAAACATAGTTTTGAATTGCAAGTGCCTTTTTTAAATAAGAAGCAATGTTATATGGTTTCATATTTTACCAATACCAATAAAACCGCCAAAATATGCAAGCATCTACTATTCACCTGCCTGTACCCTTACAAGGAAAACCAAACATTACCTATACATTGTGCCAAATACCTATACATAGGTACAACAGCACTTAGTTCGATAAAATTTCTTCAAATGCTTACTCATTCCAGG